>NC_140627.1:8519386-9220636 GCF_057382275.1 Copadichromis virginalis
GCTGTAGTCTCAGCATAAAACAGACGCTAGGTGCGCCTGCTTCCTTCATCAGGTCATTTATTGGTAAATGACTTACATGACTGTGTTTACACATCCTGTAGGATTTGAGTATTTACTTAACTAATTTAATTTTCGTTCTTGACTTTATTTAGGGACTCTTTTTTTATTTAAACAGTCATTACTTGATTCACCTCAGTTTGAATGTGCAGTTGGATAAGACAGTGTTTCTGATTTCTGCAGGGTCAGACAAACACTACCACTTGACAAGCGCTTGATCAGTTATACATCTATGTTGCATGTAAGCTTGGCCTTGAATGTATTAAAAATGGTAGATGGAATTCAAAATCTTTTTTTGACATTACTGATGAAAAGAGAAAGGATAAGGTTGCATTGTGCTTGATTAATGATACATTCAACCTCTCAGGCTCACTGCATAGCTATTTCCATGTGTTATCCAGAAGGATTCAACTTAAAAGTTTCTAAATAACTAAATTATCAAGCATCCAGTTGAAATCTGTAGATGACAGAGGTTGGAGTATTAGTCTAACTGATGTTCACAGCCTGTGGCTGTTAAAGAGAAGTAATTTAACCACTGTCTTGAAGTAACAAAAAACTCCTGACTTGGATCTGGATATTTTCTAATATCTTCTTTCTACAAATATGGAAGCTCCTTATTCTAAACTGAAGTTCAGTCCGCTTGGATTATTGATCTCATATTTAATTAGACTTTTCACAGAGAGTCGGACCCCTGAAATTGTAGACATTATCAAAGGATGATTTTACTAGAGCATATGACCATTTATGATCTGCTAGTCTGTGTTATATTGAGTTTGTTTTCCCAACTGGCTCAGATAAAAACAGAGAATGTGTAACATCAGCGTTTTATTGCGGATAGCTGATATGACTACTTGCAGCAGAGATAATGTGTGCTCACTAAATGTGGGACATAACTACCCAAAGTTTTTACTTTTCAAATTTAAATTGGGCAGATGCAAACCACTGCATCTTAAAATTGGACTAGTTTGTCACCCAGAAACTCCAAGCCATGTATTTGATATAATTTCTTGCAGATGTGTTAAAAAACCCTCTAGAGAGAAATTTCCTATAGGTAACTCACATCATGCCCTGATTTGATTTACTCTGTCTCTCAATGAAATATCCAGCCATAAATTTAAATAAATAAAAGTGGCTTAAGATAAGTAGCATTTCTTCGCTTAGGTGGTTGGATTGAAAAAACTGACGATTCTTTCCTTCACTTGTTTAAGTAAATACGATGCTCAGAGGGGTTTTTTATTTTTGTTTTTTGTTGCAGGATTTACTTTTGATATTTTTTCAAACTAAATTCAGTGTTTCTCAGTTAAACAAGTGAGAATTCTCATGTATTTAATTGGAATAAAGGGCTAGAACACCTGTTATGTAATACTTACCAGGTATAATTAATACTGTTGCGTGGGTACCGCCTGCCTCTGACAAAGCATTTCATAATCATCATCATCATATGGGAAAAACCCCACAATAACACAGTAAAGAGAGCATTAATGTCTAGGGTTTGTCTCTAATTAAGTTATAGTTTTGCTGCTGTATATAGGCCAAGATGCAAAGACTCCCTGGGCTGAGTTGACCTATCCTCTTAATTGTCTGTATAATAGAGACCGAAACTCAACACCATATCTAAGCAAAATCTCTAAAACAAGAACAGCCTGTTAGGTCATAGTAAGTTTTGTTAGGTTAGTGTGTTGGCATATAAACCTTTGAAATGATTCATAATAGCCTAAGCTGTGCTCTAATGCTCTCTGTCAGTCTGACAGCCGCTTTATTCCCCACAACAGTGCATAAATGTGGCATTATGTAATATTCGCCTCTCTGTGCTCATTCGCCAAAACCATGTCAGAATTATATCACACATCGCATGAACTCTTATTATATTTGCTTTGAACCATCATCTCTTTAGATAAAGGCTTGCTCTTTTAGGGAGCTTGACCTGTATTTTAAAAATAATGTAAACCTCCTGATTTATCACTGTAAACAACATTTTTTTCATGAAAACACCGCAAACACAGTCACTACTTTTGATAAAGTGTGTTGTTTAATAATGAAAGAGTAGAGTTCAGGTATGTAGCATGCAAGCACAAGTGGACTATTATGTTAAAAAAAAGTTGATAGAAGAGTTAGAGTGTACCTCACCCACCATGCTGTATGGCTGCCAGGTTGTAGCAGAAACTCCACACACTTATTAAGCCAACCCACTGAATGGGCGTGTACTCCTGCAAGCTAATTACAAATGACAAGAAGACTGACTAGTTTAATTATGTCAGACCAGTTACAAAGATGGGAATTTTGCCAGGATGATGGGATCATCTAGCCTGTCCTCACTTGAGAGGGTCATGATGGGATGTTAAATGACCACCAAAAGGAACAAGGCGAACAAAAAACAGCAGCGAGCCTATTTAAAGCCCTCTTTCCTGGGCACTTTTTTTGACCGGGGGCCAATGGATTTAGTGCCTCCTGCTGGCCTTTCGTCACCACTACTAACACCATCTGGCCTTGTATCCACCAGATAAACCAGGGGTGGCTTTGCTTAACTTCACAGGCATGCCACTGATTAGATTCTGTCACAATGACTTTTGAACCCCATAGTCTGTATCCACCGTGCAGCCTGAACGGCTTCTTTAAAAAAAAATAAAAGGTGGGGGAAACTAATAGTGTGGTGTCAGAATGCTATTTTCATGCTGCAGATGATGGTGTTGATGCTGTGAAATGAGTATCTTGATGTCTAGTATCCAGTAGAGAGAATCAGCTGCTTTATACAAAAAAGAGCTGTCTCCAGTTTAGAACACTTATTCCGTTACTGGCATGTTGTTTTTAGTGACAGCTTGTGTTTTCTAAAAATAATGTTGACTGCATACAGCTGCCAGAAGACAATACTTCTAGTCATTCAAGGCGAAGGTCCTATCATAATCTTGTCATAGTTCTTAGTGAAACTACAACAGGAACGCTTCTGTTCATGATGGACGAGTCTGGAGATCATTTGGTTTCAGTTTTAGCTCACTTTCTTTGTTATCGTATGCAGCGGTTGTGGGCAAGAGTCACCCTTATCTCATTTGAATAGTTTCTTAACATAATAAGGTCCAAGAGCATCTTCATCTTGTGAATATACTACCACATCATTCTTCTCTAGAGACAGCTGATGCAAACTTTGCACAAATCAAAAGCAAAAACACTTTTTTTCAAACAGAATCTTACACACACACACACACACACACACACACACACACACACACACACACACACACACACACACACACACACACACACACACACACACACATATATATATATATATAAAGAGAGAGAGAGATATATGGTATAGATCTTACTGTTTTTTGTGGCTGTAAATGTTTTTCATACAGCATATGAATTCCTGAAGTAGTCTGCTGATCCCCAGGTGAATCCTATCTTAAACTGGTGCGTCTAATGTCTATAGTAATAGTCTTCCAGTGTAAAAGCAAAGAGATTGTAAAGGAGAGATCCCTTTTGCTGCACGTGGCAGAGCGCCTTTGATCCTGTTATTGGGTCCTGGCCTTGGCTACACTAGCACAGTTCTCTAGGCATAAGTAGGTTTGCTCTAAAATTAGATACTGATTCCCAACTCTTAACCTTTAACCAGTGTTAGCCTGTCCCCCCCACCTGGATATTCATTAGAAGGATCATACAGTGTATGAGGATAAATATGTGACTGTTTCAGAAGTGTAACCTGCTGTGAAACAGTCCAGTCATTGCACGCAGCCTAATTAGATAGGACAGCCTTCCCGCTAGTGTGTTCTAGTCTTGTTGGAAGCCAGAGGGAATCCCCCTGGATTACTCATTGATTGTAGATGGAACACTGGGAAGGAGGCTTGTTAATAATTCCTGTTTCACAGTGGGGGATGCGAGTGTAAAGGTTACTTAACAGTTGACAGTTATACATTTGCTCCCCATTCTGTAGCTGTGTCAGAACTGTATTTTTTCTTCTTCTTTTTCTATTTTTTTACTTTTACATGTAAAGTGAATGATTCCTCCTGTCTCTCAGGTTGTAGGAGAGACCCCGTGTGTGGTATTAGATGAAGCTCCATCCAGGTCTGAGAGAGCTCCCGGAGAAGAGGAGTCGGGGCTGCGAGTGACGCCCATACTGGGCCTTAGCCCGCCCCCCTCCCATAAGGAGGAAAACACAGAGAAGCAGCATCTACAGTTTCTGGTAAGTGAAGAGGACTGTAGTTTTCATTTCCCTTTTCTCAGACCAATCATTACACTGTAAATTAAGGGACACTTTACTCCACCAGCAAGCCTTTTCTGTTGCAAATGTCAGTTTACTGTCTTAATGAAGATGGGAAATCTTAACAAAGCAGTTTGTATTTAATAACCTGCTAAATATTCATCATGTTCAAATGCTATGTGCATAATAGAGCTGCTTGCTGATATTTAAGAGTTAGTAATACAGACTGTTATTAGATGTCACCTGAATGGCTTTCAAGTCATTCCCTGTCTCCAAAGTCATTCTTACACACCTCCCTTTGGCTAAATCTACATATTGAGTGTAATTATAGGGAGGGTTCTATGTTTGTATTTTTATTTGAAACTGAAGCAAGGATATCAGTGCTGTGACTGAGCTGACTTCCACTGAAGGAAAATTTACAGTCAGATTTGTTATGTAATGCTGGGATTATTTTGATCTTGTCCTTTGGAAAAGTAGCACATCACCCTTTCTGATGCTTCAAGTAGGATACAAAGCATAAATAGACCTTATTTCCTTCAGCTCTGCATTTTTTCTCAGAATAAAAAATGCAACATATTGGACAAAAAACATCAGATAAGTTACATGTGATATATCAGGAACAGCTGAAGGCAATTTCATTACCTTTGACACAAACATTTACTTTAATTCAACAATAAACTGATTATATTCTGTTGGTCAGTGGTCAAGATTTGCCTCACAAAACAAATCACATTTGGATGGAAACTGAATTGATGACACAAATCTTTTTTGTCCATTGATTAAATTCTTTTAAATTCATATATGTAAGTAAAGTGCAACTTGGCTGAGTTGAGTTCAGTTCACTCGTTTTCTCCACAGTGTTTTGTTTGACAAATAGCTGGTGAAGCCTTACCCCATACATAACTAGTTTCTTCATAAAGTGACTATTAGTCCAAGGAGGAAGTGGTATCTTGGCAGTGGAATATATCATAACAGCAGAGTAAACACTGAGATTGATCAGAAGGTGATCACCATGCAGGTAATATTTTTAGCTTTACTAGTGACAACAGTCAGATCACTGCTTTAGTCCAGACTGAAATATCTCGACAGATATGGAAAGGAGTGCTTTGGAATTTTCCATTGATATTGATCTTGTCCAGAGAATGAATTCCTTAGTTTGTTTTCATCTAGCTTCATCATTAAGTCATAATCTTAATTTGCTTAATGCTTTGATTTGTCACCAAATATCGCCAAAACAGATGGCAGTACTCTCAGGCTGAGCTGTTCTTTGTGTTTAGTGCAAATGTTAGCATGCTAGCACTAGCACTGTCATTGAGTGCATGTTGGCATGCTAATGTAGCACTGTCATAAGTGCACTACTGTGCATTAAGAAGAACACACAGGCCTGCTTGGATGGTAGCAGATTTTGTTTTAAAGAGAATTTAATCTTTAGCCTGCAGGCCTGTAGATCCTGTTTGACTATGAAGTATTTGCATACAATTAATAACACATTGGCCGTAGGTCCTCCTTAAATGCTGAATTTCCTTCATTATCATCATCATCATCTTCTGTGTCAATTACTGGTGCAGATATCTTTATTTGTTTAGAAGGTAAATACCTGGGCTGTAAGCTCTTTTACTCTCTGGTTTATGTTGTTTTTTTATGATTGGTTTTATTGTACTGACTTTGGTGGTGATGTATTGTATTGCTATTCAAGTGTGTGTGTGTGTGTGTGTGTGTGTGTTATATTTGTGGGGACGAACAGCCCTTATGGAGACCAAAATTCCAGTCCCCTCAAGTCTGAAGGCATTTTTGAGACTCAAAATGTGGTTTTAGTGACAGGGTTACAAGTGGGTTATGGTTATGGTAAGGGTAAGTGGCTAGGGAAAGCATTATGTCAATTAGATGTCCCCACAAGATATGATTACATGACATGTGTGATTGTTTGTTTTGTTTGTGGAGGTCACTTGTGCATGTGTCACGTGTTCACACAAGTGACAAACTTTACTTCACTTTACCTTTTAATATGTCAGTATACCAACATTCCTTAAGTGCTGCATGGATTGTTCTGCCATTCATCAGAGAACATTTTTAAACCTGCTATCTGCTACCTTTTTGAAAATATGTCATTGATAAGCTATTGGTTTAAAGTTGGGTAACATTCCTGTCCCTGTGATGGTTTTCACTCTTTTCTTCTTTGGGAAGCCTCGTGTGATTATCAGCCTGGACTATTCCTCCTCAGCCAGAAGACTGAGGATGACAAAGAGTCATCTTTGTCAGCCAACATTTGGCTATAATGTTTACATTCAGCTCAACTGTTATTGCACACTCATCTCAGAGTGTTAATGGCAGGACTGTGCATTCACTGTGTTTGTCCTGACTCGAACAATTTCATCTTAGTCTCAGCTGAACCAAGGAGGTGCTTCCAGGTTTCACCGGACTTCTTTTCGTGTTGTTTAGCAAAGTTTAAACATTGCAGTTGTGTGCCATAGAGCAAACAAGCCTTTCTTTTCTTGGAGACTGTCTTAGGAGGCTGATGTGACAGAAACTCAGATTTCATTGATAATTCCTCTTCCAAACTGTTCTGTGCCATTCAAGAAGACAAGGCCTTTGAAGATATTTTTTGTTTTTGAAGCCATTCAGACTTAGATGCCATCTGATGGTTGCAGGGCTGCAGTCGGCACCAGTAACAGCCTTAATTTGGGTCGAGGATTGTCCAGTGTCTTGACAGACAGGCAATTGGATCCTCTTGCTCAGTGCTGTTGAAATTTTTTGGGGTCTTCCACTTTACTTTTTTGTTCCATAACCCTCAGGATCATTTAAGAAATTCCAAATGACTGTCTTACTGCATCTCACCTCAGCAGCAATGGCGCGCTGCGAGAGACCCTACTTATACAGTTCAACAACCTGACCACGTTCAAAAAGGGAAAGGCTTTTTGAACGTGTGACTACCTGACGTGACTACCTGACAGAAAATGACAATGAATCCACATTTTTGCACAGATTAGGCATGTGGTCCTAACCCATATGGAAAAGAAATAGTAAAAACTTATATGATTTACTCATGAAAGTGGCCACTTTCTCATCACTTTCATATATTGTTTTAGTAAGTATCCAAAACATACAAGTTTCATTTATATAATTTTTCAAGGGATCTTGTGATGGACCGAGTTGAAAAACAGGAGTCCCAGGAATTATTAGAAAAATATAGTTTCCATTTATTTAACCCCCAAAAATTATATTCACAAGAGTAATAAATGTTGAGCTCATAAAAGAGGTCAAAGAAACAAAACTGAACTCCAGCAACAACTGCAAACTTAACAGACCAAATGACTGCTCAAACATACATAATTGACCTAAACATGAAATGACATACAAGGGTATATATAATGGCTGATCAGACCATTGTGACACATGAGGGGGTAACAAACAAACACAATCATAAATCACAAACAATGCAGTACAATCTAGTTTGTTAATAAACTAAACACTAAAGAAGAAAATCAAAAAACCCCATTAAACCCTAAATATTTAATTAAATACAAATACTTTGTTTTTAAAGTAAAGAAAACACACATTCCCCCCTTCAGCAGGAAGTGGTGGTGTAGTCCAATTATCTTCCTTCATATTTAATGGTTTCAAACCCTGGCTACCATCTTTTGTCCAGCAACTCCCAGGGATGATGGCAGGTAAGAAATAAAAAGACAAAGGTTAGTCAGAAAGCAAAGAAATGAAGTAGTATGAATACATAAGTAAACTAAATGTGCGTGCTTACAAATAGAACCAATGTATCCAAACCAATCAATAAAGTTATTGGCAACTAAAATATATTACTATGTTCAAATGAAGAATGAAAATACAAAAGTTACCGACTTTAGAGTGTGGCCACGGGTTTGGCCATCACAGATCTTTATCTGTTTTCACTCTTGTATGCTTTTCATACAAGTTTCACACAAGACAGATACAAACTTTATAAGATTTATATATATCTTTTCCATATGGGAAACTTTTGATCAGCTGTAAAACAGCCAGTTTCATTCAATAAATTGCATGCTCAAAAAATGTTTTCTCTCACTCCCATTTCTTCTTGTTGCATGTTGAAGCCCTACTTTGAACATTGTTAAGATGCAACCATGCAAAATATGATTTTATTTTGCCATTTTTCAACTGGTCTTAAACTTTTGATTGGGACTGTACAAAAAAAGCAATAAGTATCATATTATGTTATGAGTTGTGTTATCCTAATAAGATAATTAACAGTGAAATAAGATAGATGTTGGGTCCATGTTTTACAAAACTTTATTTTCTTCCCCCTTATTGTCAAATTGATCCTTGAACTTTAGATGAAGTGACCTCTGCACAGGAAAGAATTTTTGTGATCTTTCTAGTTTAACAGAGTGACACAGGCAACTTAATCTGTTTTGATCAGGTAACATTCTCTGAAAGGATGATCTTGCTAATATCATTATTTTTAGAGTGAAAAAGGACCCCGTGCTGAAGAATAAATTCCCCTCCTTGTCACATTGTTGCATCTGTTTTTCAAAATAAAAGTCTTGTTTTCTTCATATTTATAATGTGTGGCATAGCTGTTTTAAATATTCTAATGGAAGTTACAAAGGAACAAAAGTGTGAATCAAAGGATACCTGCGGTAGTCTTCACCATGGAGACAAGACATTTAGTGTGACAATGAAGCTCAGTGAGAAATGTTTTTGTAATGTGACCATGTTGTATTTGAATTCCACACAGTACAATCAGATGTGGTAGTTTAGCTTCCCAGCTGTAATGTGACTGTTAGTCAGGCCTTCAAAAGAACGCAACTCAAACACAATCAAGAAAATCAGAGCACAGGTTGTAGTTTAATTATCTTTATTGTCTTGCTGTGTCATCCCTGGTGAGAGTACAGTGTCTCTTCCAGTCAGCTGCTGGTGGTCTGCAATTAGCCTCTGTCCTGTAGCTCCCACATCACAAACACAGGGGTAATGCTTGATTGAGGTCCTGGAGCCACAGTGAAATAAGCTGATTTCTCCTATGCTGCTCCTGCATGTAAGCTGCATTTAGAATAATTAAAGGATGCTAAGCTTTGTAATGCCTCATTGCTGTCCTGTCAGAGGTCACTATGGAAACTGCAAGGATTGTATCCCATTTTGCAAAATGTACATGATGCAAATGATTCCTATTTATTGTTATGTTTTTGTATGATATATTATGTGCATTTTGAGAGTTTTAGTTTAAAGCCTGACCTGAGTTTCCAAATTAAAGATTAAGTGTAACTATCCTTGTTTTTTCTCTTGTTTCAGGAAAGTGAACTGAGCAAGAAAAGAAAAGAATGTGAAAATCTTGAGCATGAAGTAAAGAAGCGACAGAAGAGATGTCTGGATTTGGTAAGTGAACCTTGTGCTCCATTGTTTCCTTCTGTCATACTCTCTTTAAAGCACAGCTGCGATGGGCATAATGACAGCAGAGGGGTAGACGTGGATTTCCGCATGTTTGTATGAGTGTGGTTTTGTGTTTTTCTGGAACAGGAGAGCCAGCTTGAGGATGAGCGAGGCAAAAATGAGCAACTAAAGGAGGAGGCAGATCTCCTCAGGAGGAAGGCACAGCTGCTCGACCAGGTCGGTGACGCTGCTCGAGATATATAGGTTTTATTTTGTGTATAAAAATCATGTTTTTGGTCATCATCACTGACAGTTGTGATAACCAATCTTAATGCTATGATGGGATAACCTGCTGCTATTTCCCAGACTCGGGCTGAGAATGAGGAGCTGAGGGAAGATCTCTCTGAAGTGACCGCTCAACGCAATTCAGTTCTCGAGGAGAACCAGAGACTCCGTGCCAAACTGGAGAACCTAGAGCAGGTCCTAAAGGTACTATCTGAGTCAGATGCTTGGTGCGCTATTGTCAGTTTTGCTCCTTAGTGTCCCTGCTGATAAACTCTTTTCCTTCTGAACAGCATATGCGAGAGGTCGCCGAGCGAAGGCAGCAGCTGGAATTGGAACATGAGCAAGCACTGGCTATCCTTAAGTTCAAACAGGATGAAATCAAAAGGTTACAGCGGGTAAGAAATACAGCCTTGAGTTTTGGGGGTTTTTTTTGGTTTCGATCTTGCTAAAGTCATGCTCTCATAGCCTGTGGGTTACTTTCAGTGTAGTTAAGAAAAATGGGGCACTTTGTCCAGCAGGGGGCAACCTTTGGGCACCAATAAAGAATTTTATCAGTGCTGCTTGCTATGCTGTGAAAGTGAATTTTATGATGAAAGTTTACCGTGAATTGAATGTTTTTTTTAATCATCAGGCTCAGTTATTCGCCAAGAGGGAGCATGAAGGAGTGGTTCAGATGCTGGAGGTGAGTGTATGTGACACTATTATGTCTGCACGGGGAAGCACAAAAGCAAGTAAAACAACTCTGTGCCAGACCACGCTTTTGTACTGCCAGACTGCATAGCCCTGAGGTGCTTTCAAGCATTTAGGAGGACTTAGGATCAAATCCAAAGCTGGCAGTGTCCCACAAAAGAGTGAAGCATTAAAGAGTAACAAGAAAAAATGTCTCTATGTGACATACACTAATGTATTCCTTTCAGCTTAAATTCACTGAATAAAGTGTTTCTGTCTTTTAAAACAGAGCAAAATTCTCACCAGGTTTTTAGTAGGTTTAAAGACATTTCATTCTTTTTTTAGTAGGTCAAAAGACGATTCATTCTTCTAAAGAAGCCTGGAATTATAATTTACTGGGATCTTTATTCTTATCTAAACACCTGGCTGAGAAGCTGTGGCAGAAAGTACTTATATTTTTGTAGCTCTAGTAGGCCTGAAAACCGTTTGAACAGATGGCTCTTCTGCTGCTTTGTGACGTTTGTGCTTGCTCTCTGTGTCAGCGTAAGAATTCAAAATGAATCCAGATAGCAGATGACAGTTGAAATCCCCCTGCCTCTGATTGGCTGCTGATGCTGAACATTAAAAAAAAAGAAACTAAAAAAGGAGGGAAAAAATCAAAAATGTCATCATCCACAGTTGATGACTTTACATTCCTGTTGTCTGTGTTCCTTATTTCTCACGGTTCATTTTGCTGCGAGAGTTTGTTACTTAAAGCAGTGTGTATTTTATTTTAGGAGTTGACTCAGCTCGTGTTGCGGAGAGAGCTGGTAGAGTATAGTTGCTCTGTTTTCAAAATGCCTAGTTTCCTTCCTCTTGGCTGTGTTTCTCTCACTTTCTGTCTGTATTTAAACCAAAGCATCACAGGAGAAAGTCTCTTTCCCTCCCAAGAGCCCATGTTTTACTTGCCAACAAAACACCCAGCCTTACTCACTCTGTTAAAAAACAGTTTTTGCTAGATTATGAGAGGTAGGTGGGTGTGTGTGTGTGTGTGTGTGTGTGTGTGTGTGTGTGTGTGTGTGTGTGTGTGTGTGTGTGTGTGTGTGTGTGTGTGTGTGTGTGTGTGTGTGGGCTGCTATGGGCTGAGAGACATTCTAGTGATTCTGGCTTGTGAGCAGATTTCCTTGCTGACCTGGACTCTGACTGCTGTGTTTCTACTCTATTAATATTTAATTTAGTCTTTTCCAGTTTCAGTGCTTCACACACATGCATTTGCATCTTTTCTTTGTGCTTTGTGCCTTTTTTGCTAAGCAGAGTACACTGGACTGCATGCAGGTATTTCTTGAACCTCGTGTTCAAGAGCTTTTTATCTTCTCCTCAACAGGACCTCCACCCAGCCCTGGTCCTTAGAACCACCAAAACCCCAGTTGCTTTTATTTAGTTCCTTGAAATTGATGGAACTCTATTCAACATTAATTAGTGTAAAACAGCCCCTCAGAAATGCTTCACTTGTGAACAGTTGCTCATCTGAGGCTGTTGCGTTTCTCTTTTATTTATTTATTTTTTTTATGGTTACCGATTTGCATTTAAATCAGGTCATTCATATGGGGTGTAGGGTTAGGGGTTAGTGTATGTGTATAACACATTTATCACTCCCAGCTGCACTGACAGCACTTACTACAATTATCGGGTTGTTTAATCTTATTCCATGTACGCAAATAGTCTCATTGCCATTTAGATTAGATTAGATAAAACTTTATTAATCCCTCGGGTGGGTTCCTCCGGGAAATTTGGTAAATTTCTGATAGTATTCATCTGAGGTTTTACAAATGATTTGCGTCAGTGTTTTAATACTCATTACCCCCCAGCTCAGTGCAGCTAGATAAGAATCGACTACAGGCTTTGCGTAGGTGAGCACTAACAGGAAATGTTGTTCAGACACTTTCGTGTGAAGGCTTTTGTCAGATCAGCCTGCCAGGAAACTCCCACCGCAACCGGAAGTGAAATCAGCTACATTTAGAAACCCAGTAAGACAGAAGCAAGTAGTGTTCTGCCAAATTACCCCGCTGTCATAAAAGTGATTGCAAGCCGAGTGTTAAATGGAAGCAACATGTAACACCTCATAAATACTTTACTCCAGTTTCCCCTCCCCCTTTGCCTGCCTCCCTTTTTCCTTTCCATTTACCCAGCCAGTCTTTGTCATTTGTCTTTGCAGATTCTAACAAATGATGTAGGGACTTGTAACATTGTCTGTCTTGCAGAAACCCATATTTGCGTTGTGGATTACGTTATTTCATGCATTCATTTGTGTTTGCCACATTTTGTTGTCCTATTTGTCCATCTTTCAAAACAGTCATAAACATAAGAAATCAGATGTATCAAAAGTAAATGGCCTGCATTTGTATAGCGCTTTAATTAGTCCCTAAGGACCCCAAAGCGCTTCACACTACATTCAGTCATTCACCCATTCACACACACATTCACACACTGGTGGCCCTAATCATAAAAAGCTTTTCCATAGTTTCTAAGGAAATTGATTTAATTGCATTGAAGGTTTCTGCAGGACACTGACGGTGATAGATTGCTGATTAAAAGGAAAAATCCACCTTACCGCTCACATCCCAACATTCACACACTGTACTGCTAACTTAGGCAAAGCTCATTCGCTTGTAGACATCAGGTTAAAGTGTGTCCAGAAGAAACCTAAAGTATGGTAACACATCACACAGTTCCACCTGAAATGACCTGGTTAACAAATTGAGGACATCACATCTAATAGTGTTGAAAGGTGGATTTTCTCTCACACAAGTCACACTGGCACTGTTTGTGTGCATTATATTGGTTCTGCCTTCTGTGTAGTCGAAGGTACGAGAGCTGGAGGAGAAATGTCGAAGCCAGAGCGAACAGTTTGGCCTGCTGTCCCAAGAGTTGGAGAAGTTTCGAATGCAGGCCTCAAAGGTGGACCTGGCCAGCTCTAGCCTCCTCAACAACCCCACCCTGTCGGTTCTGACCAACGGGGTGGGCCTGACTACAGAGCGAGGTAAGTGGTTGCTTCACTTCACTTGCTTAATGACCAAAAGGAAAATCAAACAATCTGACTTACTATGTCTTGTTTCAAGATAATTTGCCAAATCATTGTTTAACAATAATTTTGCTTTCATGTTATAGAATCGTAGTTGGTGTAGTGGACACAGATGATGGCTTGGTAAAGAGCACTGAGCCACTTATAGAAAAGAGTTCTTTAAAATTATCCATATATATAATGATCAGGAATGCATCTCTCCAGATTTTAATTTCGAGATATTTTATCATTGTCTTCTGAACAATAAGGACACAATACACAATACCCAGTCCTTCTTCTTAATGTGACATTCTCTCTTTTTCCACCTTTGTGTGTTATAATGTAACCTCAATCCCAGCAGCAACAAATACATAGTGCAAATCTAGACCAACTCTTTCCTACTGTGTATATCCAACCCTTTTCTCTTACAATGTTCATGTGTTTTAGACTGCACTGGTGGCTCATGGGATATGGTGACTCTAGGTGAAATAGCCTTTTGGAGTCTCGAGGGAGGTGACACTGTCTCCTGCCCCGAGGGCAATGACCCACTTGGTATGCCCGCCGTCTCTGTTACTCATAATATGTGTTGGACAGTGTTACAAAAGCACCGCATGCGTTGACCTGTCATCTTACCTGCACGGTCACCGTTAACAGTCCAGCACCGTAACAGAGCTGATCTGTTACTCTCACCATAGCATGAGACAGTCAGTGTGTGGAGCATGGAGCACGTTAAGTCTCTTAACAGTCCTCGTGTGAAACATGTTGTCTTTATAGTGTGACCACTGACAGATGGAGATAGGACTTTTTTTCCTTCCTCTTTTTAATCAGCCATGTTCAGGCCTTGAGCCCCCTGCATGTCAACCAGTGACTTCACATGCCTAGCTGCTCGTGGATTCAACCAGGTTATGCAGTAAGAGGGCTGATGTATGTTCACTAGATGGTGGATTATCCTCTGCCTCTCTCTCTCTTGCTAGATGTGGCCACTGCACTACGCATGGGGGCTACCCCTCATGCTGCAGGGCTATCCAGGGTGGAGCGATCGCCTGTCACCAAGCATCGAGAGCTGCCCACCATCAGCGTCAGCAAGTCAGGCTCTTCCTCTAGCAAGTCAGAGACCACGCACCTCACGCCCAAGTCTGACACCCATCTCAGTCCGCACAAATCAAGCCCAACTCACGAGGTACCAGCAGTGAAGACGATGTGTAGTACATCACTTTTTTCTCAAATCAGAAAAAATGCTTTCATGCATTTTGTGTTTTTTTGTTTATTTTATACATGGTTCATATATTAATGGTAATATGATATAAATATGTGAAATTTCAACACAGTCTTACATGAAATATAATTTATAGTTATACAGTAAAGTTGTTTTAAAGCTGACACCATTAGCTAATGTGGCTGCTACATTTGAAAACCACCATCTGTATCTAGTAAGTTAGCCTAACGGTTGATAGGTTAGTTTTGAAGCACTTCATCTCTTCATCCTGATATTCTCCTTCTTTGTTTCGGCACACATGAAAGCAGATCGAGATTACTACACTGTTTGCATGGATTTAATGGATTAAAAAGCTCTCCTTAAACTTGTTGTCATCTCACGTTAGTGCACACTGTAACAGAAGAGTCCAGTGGAGTATTTTGGTTTTGCTCCAAAATATTTAGCATGTTTGTCCTGCCGGTGTGTGGTCCTGCATGCTATGCAGCCTGGTGGTCTTTTTATCCAGTCACTCGACTGCATACAATCAATAGAGCTCATATTTAGTGAGATAATCCACTCAGCTCTGTGGATTATAAAGGGTATACAGTAGTTGTTTGTGATTATCCTTAAAAAGTGCTGTTATTTCTTGCAGGTAGCCATTTATACCAGGTATTAACTAGCTCTGTAGTAGTTCTGTTCCTGTTTGTATTCAATAAAAAGGGCAAAAAGTCACTCGCAAACAAAGTGATTTTCTTTGCAGTCATTTCCAAACAGGCATGGCTTTATCTTGTGGCCTTTTAAGATAATATGTGTAAAGCATATCATACTCGTGAAATGTGCTCTCATTTTGGCAAGAAAATAAAGGACATCTTGATACAGAAGAAAGAATTCATGCTGGCTAAAATAGGTTAAGAATTTCCACTAAAGAAATTCACTTGTTTAGGTCAGCCGCAACAATAAATGGAGTAAATTAAGGAGTAGAAACAGCTTCTAAAACACCTCTCTGTAATAAACTTTGAAAGATATCTGACCTATAGGGAAAGACTTGTTCCAGGACCATTGTGTTAGCTTGCAGAAGATTTTGATTTGTGTACGTAGCAAATTGTGGCACTTACAGCACAGTGCTTGGTCATCCTAGTTACCTCACTTTTATTGCAACTGCAGTCCTATAGATTTACTTTATTACTAAAGACTAAAAACCATTTAACTTTGCTCTTACTTTACTTTTAGCCTGTTCTTTTTAGATATGTCAGGTGACTGTCTCTCTGTTCATGCTGTTCTCAGGTGGACACAGCCAGTGAAGTAGAGGAGTTGGACATTGACATAGCCCCAGCACCTTGCCCAGCCAGCAGAGGAGCAGCAAAGCTTCAGGTGTTTATTGCAAGATACAGGTAAGTAATTAACTAACACAGGGGTTGTTCTGGTGAACATGAAAGTATGTGATGGAAACGATTTCATGGAAAATTTTTATCTCCCCCAGCTATAATCCTTATGATGGTCCCAATGACAATCCTGAGGTGGAGCTACCACTCACTGCTGGAGAATACATCTATGTATATGGAGACATGGATGATGATGGCTTCTATGAAGGTATGGGATCTTGTCATTTTTTTGTAAATCTACAAATCTTTACTTTCCGGTCTGTAGGACAGTGTTTTATGGTGGCTCCTTTCAGGCGAACTGATGGACGGACGGAGAGGGCTGGTCCCCTCTAACTTTGTGGAACGTGTTTCAGACGACGATGTCATGAGCACTCATCACCCAGAGATGGTGGACATGTCCCATAACTCGCTGATAGACAGCAGCCTGCACAGTGCCATCCACCAGCATCGTCTCCACGTGGGTGTCAGCACCTCAGAGAGGACAGAGGCCTCTGCTGCCTCTGGCCCTGCCTCAGCCCCCTCAGATTCAGCATCAGCCTTGGCTGTCCCAGCCCCCCTCACCAACGGCCTAGACTTGGACTTGGAAGAGGTGGGAGTGGACATTGTGCCTTACCCACGTAAGCTCACCCTCATCAAGCAGCTTGCCAAGAGTATCATCATCGGCTGGGACCCTCCGTTGGTGCCGGCTGGGTGGGGCAATGTGTGGAGCTATAATGTGTATGTGGACCAGGAGCTGCGGCTCAATGTGCCCTTCGGTGCCCAGACCAAAGCAGTGCTGGAGCGGCTAGACATAAACCTCAAGGCCTATCGTGTGTCGGTCCAAAGCCTGACAGAGAAGGGTCTCTCGGACCAGCTCCGCTGCAGCATGCTGGTCGGTCGGGACGTTTCCGTGGCGCCCACGCAACTGCGCGTGGAGAGGATCACTGCTACCAATGCCAACCTGACCTGGCTGCCCAGCAACAGTAACTATGTGCACATTGTGTCCTTGAATGACGAGGAGTGTGAGCTGGTGAAGGCTGGCTGCTACTCGCTGTGCCTCAATAACCTATTGCCCAGCCTGCAGTACACCGTCAAAGTGGAGGCACGGCCACACCGCACACCATGGGAGTTACCCGTGGAGCGACGTGAACACAGAAGTGCAACGATCACCTTCACCACACTGATGGCAGGTCAGGACTTACTCTTTTATCTTTCTGACGGCTTGTCACGATTTCCGGTATCACACGTGGTAAAAGCATTTAAGATGGACGTGTGTAAATGGAACACATGTAAGGTTCATTCAGACTCAAAGATGGGGGTTTTTGCAGATTAATTCTATACCTCTATAAACTCAGACAAATCATCGCATATATCCAGTAAGATGATTATTTAATCTGAACTTGTATAATGAACTCAAGACCTTTCAAATCATTTTATTTGTCTGTGTTTTCCTGAATCTTTGCAACATCTTACCAGAGCTTTGGCTAGATAATTTATCAAGCCAGCTTCCTTAAGACTTTTAAGTCTAATCATATGTACATGTCACTTTGCTCTTGGCAACGTGTCCCCATCAAATTGGTGAGAGAGTTACATCATTAATGATTGTAGGGAACACCTCCCATGACTGTACTGCTGGTACAGGCAACCCAAATGAAGATGAAAATCAAGACTGTAAGCAAAATAAAGACAGTGTGAAAATGCAGCGTGAAGCAATGCATCATTTTTATATCAGTATTTCTACTGATTTCTACATTATGTTAACAGTGAAGGGAAGAGAGGTTTCAAAGATCCTGTGGATTTATTTACTCTTGTAAATAAGTAAGCTTACAATAGTATGTTAGTATAGTCACTGTTCATGCTTTGTGTTTTTAATTATGGACTCATATGAAGTTGGTACTGTTTTGCCAGGCAATAGTATTTAAGATTTCAGAAATGAACTACGCTATATAATGTATAATCATCAGTGTGATATATATTTGAGTTGCATCTCTCCAAATGATCCTTCAAATTTGCTTAAGTTCCATGCCCTCAGTCTGGGATTTCAGGTATATGGTTTTCTAGTGGCCATTAGAGTAATAGATGGCAACTTTCTTGGTAGAAACATGTCCCCATAGTAAACATTATTCCTCCTCCAAAGCTTTGTATTTTCAGTATGAGTCATTTACTCAGTCCTATGTTCAGTTTTTGACATGCTTCTCTTTATTTTGCTGTGATGTTTTAAATCTCTGCAGGCCCCCCCGATGCTCCTCTGGATGTTCAGCTGGAGC
The DNA here is from genome assembly GCF_057382275.1 of Copadichromis virginalis. NCBI lineage: Eukaryota > Metazoa > Chordata > Actinopteri > Cichliformes > Cichlidae > Copadichromis > Copadichromis virginalis. The sequence goes on from NC_140627.1 coordinate 8,537,811, forward strand.
ATGGTCCATCTCCTGGAATTGCTCTCATCAGCTGGCTACCAGTCACTATAGATGCTGCAGGGACCTCCAACGGAGTCCGTGTAACTGGATACACTATATATGCTGACGCAAAGAAGGCAAGAACTTCATGTCTGTTTTAAACTTAAAATTGTAATCTTGATTTTAAGACAGTATTCAGATATTTAACCAAAGTCTGATTATCGTTCTTCTATCCAAGGTGCTTGAGGTGTCTTCCCCAACAGCTGGTAGTGCCCTCCTGGGTCCCTCTCAGATCCACTCCCTGCTGGCAGCTCAGGAGCTCACTGTCCGCACCACATCCGCCCATGGGGAGTCCTGTGACTCTCTGCCGGTTAATGTGCCCTCAAAGCTGGCTGCCATCATGGCAGGCCCGGCTGTCACTGCCCCACTTCTGCCACCTCTGCCCTGTACTCCAGTAGGTCCCAGTAACCTGCCCCCTTCACCATCCTATGGAAACTCTGCTGCCAAAGTGTCCACGCTGCACAGCTCTTTGCCATCAGAGATACATATCACTGGCCTCACAGTGGAGGCTGCTGCCAACTCACCTTCTGCCCTCCGTTCAGAAGAACTCTCGTCTTCCTCATACGTGAAGGCCTGGGCCAACCCTTCATCTGCTGCTGCCTTGGCTGTTGGCGAGGTCACATTATCTGTAGCCTCCACCATTACCCCAGTGGTGAGCCATACTCTTCCATCCTCCTATATATGAGAGCCCCTTGAAGGTGATAGTAATAGATACGCAGTTTTTCAATTTCCTGTAAACAGTCTGTCATTGTTGTTTTAACCTCCTAAGACCCAAACTCTTTCATGGCATGCATTTTTAATTTCTCTTTGCTATTTGGCCTGATTGGGACCTGGTGAATGTAAAAACAAAGAATTACGTGAATTTTTTTAAATCAGATTTTTGTTTCTGAGAAAAATGAGATCCACATATGAGGACATTTGCTTTAATTTTCGATAGAACAGTGGCAGTATAATGTCCTCGTTAGTGGATATCAGGCCCTCATAGAGCAAAATTTAGTATTTTGGTCTAGACAACCCAAAATGTGATGTCCACATGGACAGGTCCTAGGAGATAAAGCAGATTTTTCACAGCACTTTTTGTATATCTTTTTAAAAAATTATCCTACTTAGCTGTGCATTTCTTTGAATCTGAGTATGCTATTTTTAACTATACTATATATAACTGTACAGTATTCTTTTTTTCTTATCTTCCAAATTTGGCCTTCACACTGCACATTTCTTGTTTTTTATTTTAACTTTTGTGTGAATCCTCATGCTCCATCTGCCTCTGGACTGTGCTGCTGGAACACATGAATTTCCCCACTTTTATATGGAGCCAAAATAAAGACTAAAAATGAATTACATGCATCATTAATTCAACTGAAGCCATGTGTAATATGAGCATCAATCATTGCAGCAGTGTTTATATCATACAAAATAAGGAAAAGCACAATAGGTGCCTGAAGGGAACTGTAGCACTTTACCTTCACTACATGAGTTCACAATTTGTTTGTAACCACTAATAGATATCTCTGGCTCTTGACAAAGGCGGTCGCACTTTCTCCCTCTCCCTTCCCTTATCTTTCCTGCTTGGCTTTCTCATGTCTCTGTCTAGTCTTGTCTGCTTCTCTCCCTCTACCCTGGAAGAGTCTCAGAGTCTGTTTTCTAAAACCTAAAAAAGGAATTATGGATTTGATCAACTGGTCCCTGAATGCAAATGACACACTCTTCTCGACGAGAAGCCTGGGTTCGGGAGAGCCCATTGAAGACATCTGTCTTTTTGGAATCATGATAACAGGGTTCTTGCTGATCGGCGCTGGCTTGGCCCTGGCTTGGCCCTGGCTTGGCCCTGGCTTGACCCTGGCTTGGCCCTGGCTTATCAAAGAATAAAGAAAGCGGAAACAGCTGTTCAAATCCCCACAAGGCTGCCCGCTATGTTGATTGGAACGATGGAGCGAGCCGTGGCTTCTCAGAATGGGCTCATTAGACGCAGCACGAATGACATCTTGGAGAAGCTTGCGGCTGCTGTGAGTGCTGAGACTCTGACAACATCTTGGAGAGGCTCACAGCTGTCGTGAACACTCATGCTCTATGACCAAACTGGATAACATCTCGGTGTAGCTGGATAACATCGTGGAGAGGCTCACGGCTCTCCAACGGGAATGGTGAGGAACCAGTGATGGACATTAGATCGACTGTAAAATTGACATGCAGTGGTTCGCACTAAAGCAAGAACACCACCATTATTTCATGCGGCTACCATATCGGCGCCAGCTGCGGTCTCAAGGCTGGAGCTGAACATAACAAACAATTTCTCCCCTGATAACAAACTGTGTTTAGACTCTTTGTTCCAAACGCCCTTGTACGCTTATCTCCAAGGCCGAGTCGGACGGCAGGTCTGGGCCCAGCGCTGGATGAATAGCTGCAGGGCAGGATGGCTGTGTCTGGATCGGCTTACTTCTCACCCCTTACCCACCCCTGTTGCTTGTCACATGCTTCATGATGTTGTGATGTGGACATTTATGTGCTCTTTGTGCAGAGGAGTTTTTTGGTTTTCTGTTCTCATGCTGTCCCCCCATAGGAGCCCAGCATGAGTAGAGGTCTCTTTTTCCCCCTCCTCGTCTTGCCCATTGTATTGTACATTTCAGTGTTTTTCCATAATACTACCGGTCTCCGACCTGTCTCCCCATGTGATGTCTGTGTTGTGTATGTAAGGTCGGGGGGGGGGGGGACCCATTTCGCTGCAGGGCAACTTGCATGTGACAAATAAAGGCTTTCTTGACTTGACTTGACTAGATAATCCAGCATATTGTTAATGGCTGCAGTTTGCCAAAGTGTAAATAATACGCTAGATTGAGGCGTCCTGTCCTTTTTGACAGACAGAATAATAAACACCTTTGTCTGACTATTTTTTTCCATTTCCAGGTTAATGTGACCTCCCCGGCCAACTCAGCACCTCAGCCATCTCCAGTAGCGTCACCGACACCTGCTCAGGCTCCATCAGTGGCAGCAGCAGCACCTGTGTTGGAGCAGCACAGAGACACCGACAGCCCTGGAACTATACGTCCATTCCCATCTATCACAGAGTTCATCGAGGACCCCAGTGCCAAGCTTGGGACCCCTGAACGCATCCCTACACCACCCAAAGCCCCAATTACAGATCTCCTTAACCCTCAGGACACTAACCTCATCCGTCCCCCCAGCACTTCTCCTCTGGAGTCAGAGGTAGAGGAGGAGCATGAAAATACCCGCTTGGTGTCCATCGAGGAGTTCCTGACACAGGACCAAGACCCAGTGTACTGCAGGAGGCAACAGGTCAGCCTTGTTTTAACTGGGTTATTGCTGTTTACTACAAAATTAAATGTAACATGTACTCTAAGTGTCTGTTTATTGAATCTGATTATAGTTTAGGTATTCAGAGGTGCACCTAACTTCAGTGTAGATTATATGTCATACTTGGTGAAATCAGATTTGAAGGAATAAGGCATTTAAAGGATATTGCTCTGCCATTGCAACATTACCCACAAAGACACTCAGCAGTCAACATCTTAGCCTGAGATTCTGTTGTATTACTCAAGAAGTCGTAGGCTACAGATATTTTTTATACTCCAAACTTGTGGAGACTGAAGAAGTCACTTGGATGAGTGGCGAAACGTTTCTTCCATTGAAAACACTTTGTGCAAATGAACAGAATCAACTTTTTGAGATTTCCTTATCTGGATGATTGAGCATGCATCAAGACTCACAACTTGTACTTTCCATAACCAACCAATAGAAAGTGTTTCATATATGCAGACTTTAAAATAAACAGGACGTGTACCTGGAGGTGACGGAGTTAAAGGTGCTAAGATGTATTTGTGAGTGGCCAGAATATACAAGATTGGATATATGTCTATCAGACGGAGGTGGGATTGTTGTGGAGACAAGGCTGAGGTAGCTTGGACATGTGCAGAGGAGGGATAGTGGACATATTGGACAAAAGATGTTAAAGATGGAGCTGCCAGGTAGGAGAAAATGAGGAAGACCAAGATGATGTTCATGGATGTGGCTAAAGAGGACACGAAGAGGGTGGCTGGTGTGACAGAAGAGGATAGTAGGTGTAGGGTGAGATGGAGGCAGGTGATCTGTTGTGGTGAGCCCTAAAGGGAGTTGCAGAAAGTAGAAGAACAACATCAACTCTCAACATGTCAAGTTTTTTGTTTTACGCACTTATTAAGAAGCCCTAAATAATTAAAAGTTAATAAATTGGCTGCAAATTTAAGACCATATTGAACATATTGATTGATGCGTTGATGCATGGAGCCAAGGCCATATAAACACCTTCCATGCTCTAGTCTTGTATATGCAATCGTTTGCGCCCTTTCAAGCTGTGATGCATAGATATTATTTCATTCTGTGCATGATGTAATGTTTCCTCAGAGTTATGTCAGAGGGATTGTTGAACCTCCCAGTGACTACCATGCAGACAACAGCCACTCAGATCTGTCAGACATCCTGGAAGAAGAGGAAGAGGACTTTTACTCTGACCACCTCGGTGAAGTACAGGCAAGGGGATGCACAATTGGAGCTAACAGGGTAAAGAAATTATTTCGTACTATGACCGCAGCTATACACATGCTTGTTTGCAGAGATACTTTCCAAGTTCTGCTTTTTAAATGAAACATGCTTCTTTTAATTTTTCTTCCAGAGTTTAGTTCTCATTTTGAGGCCTTGTTTCTTCTGTTGGAATCATGATTGTGTCTGATTGTGATTCTTGGTTTTTTCCTTCCTCTTTCATTTCTCTTCCTTCTTCATGGTGGCGTTCTCATCCGTTTTGTCTGCACTTGCTTTATTTTCACTGAACATTATAATGTTCCATCCTACCTTCACCGAACCAATCTTGTATGAATAAAACTGTGGCCCTTGCAGTTGTGTAAGTTGGAGGCTCCAGACAGTGATGAGGAAGTTCTTGAAAAGATCCTTAAGTTGCCTCCTTATGTCTACCCCAACAAGCAGCTGTTCAGCATCCCCGAGATGACAGAGGAGGAGGACAGCAGTCAAGAAGAGCATTTAAGTCGCCGCAGCCAGCATCAGCCACAGCTCACCCACCTCCACTCCAGAAACCCAGAACACCTCCATCCTGGCCCTCCACATCACCGTAACCCACACCCACAAATCCCCCCTCACCATCACCACCTCAACCAGGAACCCAGATCCCTAATTAAAGAGCCTTTACCCAAACACGGGGCCTTGCAGGTCAAGCCTAAGACACAGCACAGAGTACACTATGCAGAAACGGTGGACACCGTCAGTTATCCGGAAGCAGAAGACACAAGTTTATATGAGGGTCCTGCCAACAGACGGGTCTCTGCCCACTGTCCTCCTCGGCCAACCCACACTAGCAAAGACAAAACACTGCTTCGAGGGCTAGGTGACCGCCTTAGGAGGGAGGCCATGCTCAGGAGTCAGATGGCCGTTGCCGCTGCGGCCAACCCCGGTGATGGCCCTACCCCACCAAGACCCTACCCAGTCAGCAAAACAGTACGAACTATGAAGTCACCCATTAGTCCTGGGGTGGAGATTGATGTTGAGTACGGTACAGATGACAATGAGGAGCCTGTGGAATATACTCCTAGGGAGGTGGTGGTGCAGCAGATGAGCTCTGAATGGTGGGTAGAGGGGGCCCAAATGGAGCACAGCAGACCTCCTCAGCGCCGAGGGCCGAAGGCTGATCCGCTGGTAAATGTTGGTCCGCTGGTGTGCCGTCCCAGACCCATCCTCTCCTCTGTAGTTGTGCTAATCAACCCTTGAGCTCTTTAGAGGAAAACTCATAACCCTCCCACTCAATAGACTTTGCCAATACATGGCTACACACAATACATTGCTACCGAGTGGATTCAGCTAATGTTCCCCCTCTGCGTGACTGCACTCATTCCTGCTGCTTTCCTATTCTCCTGCACATTGAAACCCCATCTCTGTGTTTTAAACTAGTCCAGACTGCCTTGTCTTGCATTCGTTTACAGTCAGTGTGCTTTGGTGCGTGGGTGTGCGTCTGCTAATACTGCTGCAGTGCAAGAAAATAATATGCTTATGTTGCGTGCATGTAGAATACCCTGGAGTGTGTTATATATTAGATGTGACTCTGATCTCTGCTCCAATAAGAAACAGTTTAATAATTTTCCTCTCCTCCCATGTAGTGCTTAAACATCATACCTCATATTTCTTTTCTCTTTTTTGATTCTTGAGCAGGAGGTCAGCCAGATCCCTCCAGCTGAAGCACGTCCATCATGGAGAGGCCAAGCAGAGCTTTCCTGTAAACCCGCATGCTTGCAGGCTAGGAATCTCAAAGGTCAGAGGCCTTTTCCCCTTTCGTGTTTGTGCTTCCCCTCTTTCTCATTGCTTTCTCTTTTCTTAACCAAAAACAGTGGGTGTGAGACGGTGCTGACACACCTGTGGTTTCTGTTGGCAAACCTCCCCCTCTCTCACATGGAGGTAGTCAGATTAGCACCTTGTGTAGGAAGGAGGGGGGTGGGGTGGGGGTTTAGGGAGAAGGAGGTGCTGTAGCTGCAGTGGAGTGAAGTGAGAGAGAGAGAGGCCGCTAAGCTGAGAACCGGCTTAACCTAAAGTGGCTTGTCATGACAGGAGGAAGTGACAGACATTAAAATAGTAACCTCGATTAGCCAGCAGAGAAATGGCTCGCAGTTTGGACGTACACACCCCTCTGCTTTTCTCTTCTTTCCTCCAGATCTCGTCTCACTTGCTTCCCATTGTTGATTCAACAAGTTGCCCTTTGAGTTAGCAAACCTGGCTGTTCTGATAAATACACAGTTGACTGCACACATATATGCGCAAGTGAACACGTGCACAGATAAGAGGAAGGGCTTAGGGAGAAGTTCTGTTCTATCTACTAGAAAATCAGTGAGGATGTGAAAGTGTGCGAGTCGTCTGCCCGTGACTCTTGCCACAGATGGGCTGATTCTCTCTAATGAGATAGAGAACGCATCTCTTGAGTGCAGCTTAAAGCCTCACTACAGCTCTTCAAATTTGTCTCTTGCTGTCACATAGGCTTCAGTGGCAGTGCTTTTAATCACACTGCTGGAATCTTTTGTGCAATAGTGCGTATCTGTTGCCTGCTTTGCGTAGTTTGCACTGTATTAAAAGCACCTCTAAAATTATACTAGGACTGTTTTTTACATGTTAGGTTTGGTCTGCAAGTAAAGGTGTTGAAAGTTAAACTGGAGAGTGGGTCAGACACCTTATTCCACAGTTGGAGTTTGTGAGCGTGTGCACGTTTGTCAAATGGCTCACACAGCTTAGGATCAGTGGTTTAGCTTGATTACCTCTTTTAAGGACATGCCAGTGCTAGGCGAACGCTGCTCATGGCAACGCAGTTGGTGGGCAGTGGGGGAGGTGCAAGCTTGCAGTTCTATTTGCAGAATTCATTGCAAGCTAAGCACGGCTGCTCTGCAAACTCTGTTGTGTTGAAATAGCCAATATTATAATAGTAAGAGAGAATTGCATCTTAATACCTATAAAATAAATTGCATGGGATTAAAGGGAAATACTTCCACAAAGTAACTAATTCAGAATGAGAGTTATGTACACTGTTGGTATCATTTAATGATACAAGTGTGCGGTTGACTCCCTTGTCCCGTGGAGCGAGCTGAATTATCTGCAGCTCAACGTGACAAAGACCAAAGAATTGATTGTGGACTTTAGAAAGACCAGGAAACCTGTGACCCAGTTTCAATCCAGGGGGTCGATATGGACACTGTGGAGGATTATAAATGCCTCGTAGTACACATAGATAATAAACTGGACTGGGTTAAAAGCACCACTGCACTCTACAGGAAGGTCCAGTGTCATCTCTATTTTCTGAGCCGGCTGAAGTCTTTCAACAACTGTTTTTATGAGTCTGTTGTAGCCAGTGCCATCTAGAGAGCTTTAGCATGTCGGGGGAGCAGATTGAGGATCGCAGATGCCAACAGACTGATTGGCCATAATGTTGTGGGGATGGAGCTGGACTCCCTTAAGGTGTCGGATAGGCGGATGTTGTCCAAGATAGGAAAATTGTTCGTGCCTATGCATATCTCCCTGTACAACTACAGTAAAATAACAAAGTTTTACAGAATATATTTAATCTGTAATATTCTGGATATTTATAACTATTTGTATATATTAGAGCAATTTTCTAATCATATTTGTGTGTGTGTGTGTGTGTGTGTGTGTGTGTGTGTGTGTGTGTGTGTGTGTGTGTGTGTGCGTGCGCGCGCGCAGGTGGTGTGGAATCACCAAAGACGAAAGGAGACAGTGACATACGCATCTTTGTGGCCCTCTTTTCATATGACCCTGCCAGTATGTCACCCAATCCTGACGCTGCTGAGGAGGAGCTTCCCTTCAGCGAAGGACAAATCATCAAAGTATGTCCACACACTGCTCAGGCCCTGATGGCTCAGCATGTTCTGATTTCACAGCATTCCTGTTTTAGACATGCAGCTCAATCTGCATGTTTGTATAGTTGCCAGGGTTGCTGTGGGTTATTCACAAGCCTTAAAGCCTTCTTTGTTATCATCCCCATTAGTTTAGGTTATGGTTACATGAGCTAACACGCTAGGGAGCATTAACCAAAAAACTGCTGGCCTGCTTGTCTTGCAACAGAGTGACAGAAATCTGCATACTGAAATAGTGGAAACCACAGATTAAAGTAATTATCACGCTGCTGAAGGTTTCATAACAAGAAGTGATTATGGCTTTAATGAGGCCTGAATGTAATTCATCCTTTTAACATTGTTTGGTTTTTATCTTTATTTGCAAAGATTTGAAAATGTATTTTAAAAAGGCTGATTTTGATGTTGGTTGTGCAAATTGTAGCTCAGAGGATAATGCAGCTTGCACATTAGAGGGACATTTAATGCACCCATTTCATTCTAGAGTATTAATGTAATGCTGACCTGTATAAAATCTATATGCCATCAGTTAAAACAACTCATTTTAGTTGATACATTTCCTCCTCCTTCAGGTTTATGGAGATAAAGATGCAGATGGGTTCTATCGAGGAGAGTCAGGCGGTTGTCTGGGCTATGTGCCATGTAACATGGTGTCTGAGATCCAAGTGGAGGATGAGGAGACCCGGCAGCAGCTGCTGCAGCAGGGCTTCTTATCCACAGCAGCTTCCATAGAGAAGATAGGTATGTGACTGTGTTAGTCAGACATTTTCCCCCAACACAGCAGTATTAGTTCTGTTGTTTTGCCATTTAAAGGTGATTTGGTTGTCTGTTACTGATGATGTAAATGCTAATATTTTACTCATTATATCATCCCTGTTCATGTTTGAGTGGGAAGTGAAAATGGCAGCACAATTGTTGCAAAACTTCAATGTTTTGAAAAGTGACTTTAAAATATCCGTCATTTTCAATCCTTCTGTTGATGTCTTCATTTTCTGGAGAACATCTGACAGTTGGTTTTAAGTTGATTTAAAATTGGCCCAAAATATTGAATATGTTCTTATGTTCTTTCTGCTAATAAGGTAATAGTAACCATTGCAGGAGTCTAAAAATGAAATGGGAGGCAAAGTCTCTGTGGCAAGCAACCGAACAGAATCAAGCTAACACTTTGCTTCTGTTTCCTGCTTTGTACCCAGAGCTGTGCTGTTGCAGATGGTTTAACCTTTTCACTTCCACTTGTCACTGCTGTGTCAGCTGCTCACTGGCTCTCATGTGTTAAATAGCTCTCCACTGGCTTTTCATTGTCTACTTTATGTGGTCTGCTGCTCTCAAAAATTACATCTGTGTTTCTTTTTTTATTATTATTATTATTTGGTTTTCCTTTCTAAAACTCCATTAAGGCACTCGCACACACGCACAGCTTCCACGTCGCCCCGTTCCACCGCCGAAACCGAGACGATCCAAGAAAGGTGTGTCTCGCTGCAGATTGCGGCCCCCCGCTTCTCTCCTTTATCCTCCCTTCTGGTTTGCTTCTTTTTCTGTCTCTTTCACTTTAGATTTTGCTCTTTCAGTTTGCTGCCTGCCATTCAGCAACTGGGGCATGGGGGATTTTTAAACCAGCTACTCAAGTAATGAATTCAGACAGCTTCCTAGAATTGTGGGCAAATACTTCCATTATGAATGGAGTATCTGTCGAGTAGTTTCGTACTTTACAATTAAAGCCAAGTATTTAAAGGCTGTTTATGCTACCATCTCTCCACAGGTTAAGTGTGCAACAGCTTTTCAAAAGTTCAAAGACACATACATGAGTCCTGTCATTGGCTATGCATGTAATACACGGATATAGTAGCAGGATGTTGCCATGTGTTGCTAATTCATTAAGAACCTCAAAGAAGGTTTTTGTCTCCTGCTCCTGTGTCACAGTTGAATTACATGGTCACCTACAGATCACTTTGTTGAAACATCCATTCCCCTCTGCGCTCCACCTGTGACTTTGCGTGCTGCCTGTGTGATGACCTGCAGGATTATTTTCAGACAGTGCCTTGTGTCATTCTGTGACTCTTCCTGTACTCTTTTCCCTTCACCCCGTCTCTTCCAGTCAAGTCTGCAGACATCTGCGAGGAGAGTGTAAACTCCTCCAGTCAAGGTTTGTAGCTCTGCCCGCCTCCGTTTGCACCTGCATGATCAGGTGACTGTTTCAGTGTGCCCTGGAGGACAGCATGCCTTTACCTGCTGCTGCAGCTGGAGTTATTTTCTGTTATTTTCTATTTTCTTTTTGTTTTGTTTTTTTTAATGGTTGTAAACATGAGAACTGTATTCAGAGTTGCTGATCATGTCGCCTTCATTCATCCTTTTTAGAGTACGTTTGACTCTTGGCCTTTAAACCCATTAAAAGTAAGGAACACTAACAATAAATTCATCTTCTTTGAGTTGAAAATGCATCAAATGCAGGGGAAATCATCTGCTTGCAAGGGGCAGCCAATCAGAAGAGGGAGGGTGAAAGGAGTTAAAAGCAGCTTGTTTCAGCCAATGGTTGAACTGAGAGGCTCCACTGATTCCCAGTGTGAGAGCAACTGTGGATCATACAAAGATTAAATATCACATAATAGTTACTCTTTAACGGCTTATCATTAACCCTTAGTTATAAAGGTCAAACAGTCCCTTCTGTCCCTTCTTTTCATCTAATAACATCCATTTGTCTCCATTTTTGCTAACAGTGTTGCAGAGTAATTTACTCTCCCCGCCTCAGGATAAATATTTGCTCCAACTTATGTTTAATGGGGCAGCACAGTTCAGGCTGCCATCACCTTTTTCATGAATTACAAATGCTAACTCTCTCTGCTAATCTTCTGTTCTTGTTGTTCTGATGTGACTTTCCTTCAGCTGAGCATGATGCTGAGCGAGTCGAATGTACGTACACGATCAGTTTATTGGAAATGCCCATTTTCAGGACTCTGTACTAAAAAAAGTGTTTGTCCACCCACCCCCCTTTCTCATTGGCTGACAGATCCCAGCCAGGTGGATCCCTCAGCCACTGCAGCTGTGGGGAAGCCAGCCCCAGGAGCCCGAAGGATGGTCGCCATCTTTGATTATGACCCACGAGAGAGCTCCCCCAACACCGACATAGAGGTTAGGACTGCAGATGCTTTCTTTTTGCTTTATGGGGCTGAAATGTTTGCTGATTACCTGCTCTGTTTGTTATGCCCCTGTCCAGGCTGAGCTGACCTTCAGTGCTGGAGATATCATACATGTGTTTGGTGACATGGACGAAGATGGCTTCTTCTACGTAAGTCTGAAAATGACTAGGAGATCTGACATGACTGCAATATTATGTGGCTCTTAAAACGTTTAACTTTACTTTGCTTAAAACTTAACTTTACTGGCTGTAGCTGTACCACTTATAAAATACCTTTGTAGTAGAGAGTGCATTTCATCAAATTACCACCTTCTCTTTCAGGGTGACTTAAATGGCCACAGAGGCCTCGTCCCCTCCAACTTCCTGCAGGCCGTCCCAGATGATGCTCCTGTGCAGCCTGCACCTGAACCCAAGAAAGAGTCACAGGTAGCTTTGAAACTGTGGGCAATGGCCTGACCTACATGGTTACAAGTCACTGACATCCCAGATTTCTGTGTTTCTTTTTGTTATCACTCACAAGTATGTCTAATTTCTGGTTGTTGAGTTTGTTGTTTCTTTAAACCTGTTTTGTTTCATTAATTCTGCTCTGTCACATTTCTTTCATCTCACTGTTTCCTGCATGGCCTTTTCCAGAAGCAAAAACGTTCTGTACACTTTGAGACTTGATCGTAAGTGTTTCTAGGCGATCAACGCTCTTGCTGTCTGTTTACTTCCTCCTTAAAACCTTCTCAACCCGTAGCTGTACACTGCTTCTGTGATCCTGCCCCTAAATGTGAACCACAGGATGAGTTGAAATCTTTCTTCCTCTGTGTCTCCCTGTTACTGTTTCCTTTATCAAATATTAATTCTAATAGAAGAAATGATGAGCCCATGTTGTGTAAATGAACTTCAACAGTGTTTTGCTTTGCTGCTTTTTAAACTCTTGATTTCCTTTTTTCCTAGGATGCTTGGACGTCTTCCACAGAGCCACAGGAATCTGGGCCATCAACACTAGAAGAATCTTTGCCCCCTCAAACTGAACCTGCTTGCCCCGCCATGACAGAGCACACAGATCTACAACCCCAATTGGCACCCACTGCAAGCCCCACGTTAGACCTGGACCCTGCTCTGGGCCCAGCTGTAGTGAAGGCCTCAGACCCCCGTCCTGTGGACAGCCCTGCACAGGCCGAATCTTCTGTGCAAGGAAAGAAGAAAAAAGGTTTTTTCTCCAAAGGCAAGAAGCTGTTCAAAAAGCTGGGATCCAGCAAGAAAGAATGACAAACTTTGGACATCTGACACACAACACTTGTGTCACATTAAAAGCACTTTTTCTGTAACTGTAATTCTCAGTTGGTAGTCGGTGCAGTTAGCAGCTATCAGATCTAATAATTGATGCTTTAACTGTCAGTAGTTCTACATTTGCCTTAGAGCACTGGTAGACCAGCTGTTAAATATAGAATACCCTAAAACACCCAACGGCATCACAAGAGCATGTATAGATGCATGTTGAAGTGAGCAATTACTTCCTAATAATCTGAGCATTTGCAAAATTTCAACTCATTGGAGGCTTTAAAGCAGTTTGAATCTCCTTTAGGACTGACTTTATTTAGAACAGTCAATACGGAACAGAGAAGACGTCATCCCAACTCAGAGACAGCTAATGAAGTGTTAGCTTTAATGCTCGTGTACTGGTGCCACTTTATTTATTATTTGAAACAAACAGACAGAGGCAGCACGCCGTCTCTTCCTCTGTGTCATTATTAAGAATGCACTATCTATCCTGAATGGATGCTTCTCTCTGTGTTTCTTGTCTTTAAGAGTATTTATACATTACTTTGTACAGAACATGATATTTATTTGTATCGGATTCCTGCCCTAACAGTGGTCACACCGCATGAAGTGGCATCGGGGCGTAAAATTAGAGGTTTAGAGCTGTCAGAGACAGCAAGGATCCACTTTGGTATGTGTAGTTTAGAGCTAAGACATCGTGGCGTTTGTGGTTAACAGTCCTGACTGTTTGTTGGCGTTCAATGTAAAGAATGTGAAGGGTTCTCCTTCTTTGGCATGTGTGTGTGTGTGTGTGTGTGTGTGTGTGTGTGTGTGTGTGTGTGTGTGTGTGTGTGTGTGGATGAAGCCACACAATCACTGGTGAGACTGAAAACAGTTGCCTTTCTCAGACATTAATACAGGAACTCTTGATGGCTGTGTCAACAGTCATAACTGACCTAACTGTTACTTGTTTGCCATCTGTGTGTGAGTGTTAGTGTGCAGAAATGAGCAGTAGCCAACAGAGCTGCAACTGAATGAAGTATTTGTTGATTAATCGGTCAGTCATTTAGTTTAAAACCAGGGGGATGCCCGTTAGATCCCTGCAGCTCAGTGCGACTCCAAAAGAAGAGAAGAAGAGTCAGTGATTATGTTTGAGAAGCTAAACTAGAATAAACTCATGTGTGACCCCTTTCAGCCCACTTCCTGCTTTGTGTCTGTGGGACTAACCTGTATATGAGGAGGCAGGTGCTTGAAAAATAATTAGATTTTGAACTTTATTTCCCTGTATTTGGGGGTTGAGCCATCATGCCATGCATGGTGGCTCAACTGGGTTTTGACACAAACATCTTCAACATCTCTCAGTGTGAAAACGTCATGATTAATCAACAATTGCTTTACTGTTGCAGCTCTGCTTAATCTGTAGTCCCAAATGAAAACTGTGAAAATATTGTAGCTGGTCATAGATACTGAGCAGTGTTAGCCTGTGGGGTGTGGTGATGTTTGAATGTGGCACACAGAGCAGCACTTTCTTAGAACAGCGTTTAAAATGAGCAGTTTTCAGTCATTGCTGTGGTGGTTAGCTGCACTACTGTAATGTGATAGACTCTGCAATAAGTTGTTGATGTGTGTTTAGTTTTGCCTCCTCGTGTAAATGCAGTCACATAACTGTAGTCAATTTGAATGGTGTTACGTGATCCCTCTTCAGCCCACACGGCGTTTTTCTGTTCGCACATTTGCATCACAATACTGTCAAAGTTTCTTCAAAAAGTAGAGCTTGAGCAATGGCGGCTCTTGCGTTTGACTGCAGGGGAACAAACACAGAGCCGTGCTGACACACACACACACACACAGGGCTGTTAGGTAGCTTCTCAGGTTTTCACACCTTTCCTTTTCCATGCTGAGCGTGTGGTTGTTGAAAAAGCAACAGGAGATGCCAAAATGTTCGGTGCTTTCCCTGGTTTACTAGCGCTGGCTTGAAGGCCCGTGTGGCAGGTGGAGTGAAGGCTCAAGCTGGAGGCACGTTATTTATTTTCTTTTTCTTTTCTTTAATGTGATGAATGTTTGAATTTTGTCAGTGTTAAAATAAAGGGAGCGTGATGATGCCAAGAATTAAAAAAAAAAAAAAAAAGAAGACAGGGGCTGGATTGACACTTTAGATGTGAAGTAGCCGGGACAGAGGCAAGAGCGAGGCTGTACTGTCTGACTTCTTCATGTGTTTCTTTTTTTTTAAGAATCAAAACAAGGGCGGATGCTTAACAGTTGCCGAAATGTACAGCAACCATTTGTACTTGTGTTGGATTTGACGGCCTTTAATGCACAATTATTTCTCTACCTGCTGAGTAGTAACATAGGCATCCCCCTCCCCCTCCATATGTTGTAGGACCCCTGTAGGCAGTATTTTAGCTCAGCTGATCATATTTAGCCTTACACGAAGACCTTGTTTAGTCTTAATCTGTTGTTTACAGGATGTTTATTGATTGCATGCATACTAATGTTATACCCATGTTTGGCCTTATTTATGTTGCTGTCACATTCTCCGTCTTTGCGGGCTCCCTTTTGAATTGTAGATGGTGGATGCAGCGGGAGATGGAGCTGTAGGAGCTGTCTGTATGTACTGAACAGTGTTGGGACTATTTTCATACAATGCAGATTTTTTTTTGTAATCTTTCCTGAGCTGCATTTATTCATTCATTCATTTGTTTGAAACCAGTGTAAGATTTACCTTTTTATATTATATATAAATATATATATAAATGTTTTTATTACCCATTTTTGGAAGCTCGTGTGTAAATATTTTTTGTTAATATTGTTTTTCAGATTTTTTTTTCTTATGCATGCCCAGGCAGTGTTGATGGAGGAACGGTGTATGAAGATGTTAGAACTAAAAGGATTAAAATTGTGACGGTTTCTTTCAATATGGATCTTTTTACAGCAATAAATTATGTATATTTTCACAGAAAACACCTGTGTGTGTCATGTGTGGTAATTTGAAAAAGAAGCTGAAACACAAGGTCCCGATTTTTGAATGTTTATCTTTATTTCATATCAGCAGATCATACATTGCACTTGTGATAGGTGAAACAGATGAGATCTAAAGCGGAAAAAGAGTTGCAAGCTTTGCTCTGTGCCGCACGCTGCCCATGTGAACAAACTGCTGCAACACTCTGGGCAGAGCGTGGCCGTGCGAGACAAAGCAGTTTCCTCTTTTGCAACTTCCTGCGCGGGGCGCCATGTCGGGCCTCTGCTCTCCCTGAAGCCAACAGTACACTCATCCATAAAGTAGGAAACACTACACTGTGGCGAGGAGTTTAGTAGTGCTTTCTACTTTATGGATGACTGCACTGTACATCCACCGCTCCTCTTCAGTCTTCTGTCTTCTCCCACTTCTCTGTTCTTTGTGCACCTGCTCTGGCAGCTGCACACATACACACTAACACACACCAACCACCCCTCCCTTCCCCTCCCCCGCCCCTTGACAGATAGACCGACCTGAAACCTCTGTGCTTAACAGCTCAGCAGCCCTTGCTCATGCTCAACCAGAAAAAGCACACTTCCTGATTCCTCTTGAAACACTTGCGTGCCTTCTGTTTCCACGCAATTATTTCAAATTCATCAGATGTCTGGTTACATTTCTGAAGAACATAAACTAAAAAAATGTAAAAAAAAAAAAAAACACAAAAAAAAACCCTGTGAGGCAAAAATTTGTTCTTTTTGTTTTGTTTTTGGAGCAAACTGCCAGAGGAAGCGCTATCTTGAGGAAGCCATTTTAGCAGCCATGAGTAAGCTTTTCTGTCTGAGCTGTTCTCTTCGATCAGGAGGCGTTTAAAATAAGTCCACCAATAACACACGACAGCTCTGATCACATTGAAATGGGACCGGACAGAAAGATCCGAAAGACACGTTTAAGAATTTCAATCATAGTCTCAAAGAAAAACTTTGCAAAACCTTTAAGTTTTAAATACAAATGTGTTTCCTCAGTAATCTAAGCCAACCTCTGAACAGAGGCTGCTTGCCTAGAAGTCAAATCAAAGAAGTACAGAATGAACAAAATAAAAACTGTAAATTTTGGTTTGCTTTCCACATCTGACACACAAAAATCATTTACAAAAAAAAAAGATTTCAAACATAAACAATTCAAACAGTTCTAGCATTAATCAAAGCATGTCAACCATTAACACTTTACCTCGACCTTTCCTTTTTTGTTTTGTTTCCTGTCTCTCTGTTCTGAACGCTGATTGTCCTGTGGCCCCACAGGTGTCTTCTGCCTGTCTGAGGAGGGGATGATGAAGAAGAAGAAGAAGTCGTCTCCTTTTGAACCCTCCACAGTCACGTGATGTAACCACAGGAAGAGGTTTAACAGTCACAGGCGCTCTCTTTCTCTTCTTCCGTCTTAACTCTGCCTACTGCAGATGCCTTTTTTAAAAAAAGCCGACAGCAGTTGGACAATGAGCCCACCGTGACATGAGCAACACACACTACACCGTCCCTGGTTGCTTTTAACAAATATGTTTCTCTTAATCCACATCGAGCTGGGAAACGAGGTCAAATTAAAGCATAACGAGGTTATAATGTCTGCAGTGTCAACTTTTACTGGTTCAGCTCACATTCATGTATCACAGTGATGGTTCACTTCCACGGCTTGTGTATGTCATTCTACGTGTTGCACAGTGTGGCAGTTAGGATTTCTCCATAAATGAGATCTATGAGCAGCCAGAGGTGCAGTAAGGTTTGGTGGAGCATTTCCTGTGAGAAGATGGTGTCGGTGATAATCTTAACTAGAGCGGAGAGCTGCTGTAGTTCTTACTGTTAGTCAGTTCAACACCGCAGCCATCGTTGCTCGCATTCTTCTGCACACATCTTAGGAAATGTAATGTGAAATAGGAAGGTGACAAAATCCACAGTCTTTACTTTCGAATGTATTTTTACACGAGGGGAGAATGCTGGGTTTTTGGGTTCTGATGTCAGCAACCATATGAGCATGGAAGTGCTGCTTTAAGGCAAACTTGTTGAAATGTTTAAAAAAAAAAAAAAAAGAAGTCAGCTGCGACCGCCATTAAAAAGAAAAAAAAAAGGCACACTGAGTGACATTTTCATCAATGTGCTTACGTTCTGTTGGGTTTTTAAAAGTGAAAGGCTACAAGTTTCAATTCCCCCTGAATGTAAATGTCCAACTGTAACTGTTTGGTTTCTCATAATTCAAACCCTGAAGGGCATCTGGGTGAACCCTGAAGTGTGACAGCTATGGCACATCGCTACCAACTTCAGCTTTCTGGACTATAATCTTTAATCTACACTACCTTCCAAAAGGAAGCCATTCACCTTCCTACTGCACTCCCTGTATTTGGCAGCACAAATTCACAAATTTTACATACATAACATAAAGAATCCTAAAGAATAAGATTAGTAAACTACCCAAAATGAACATCACAGCTTTAAAACCTTGAATATCACTGCATCTGTGATCTAACAATCATTCAGGAAATGTCTCCACCTATTTGTTTACATTTTATACCCGTATCAATAACTACATCTTTCTGATCAAACTCTGTTGCTTACATTTTTGCAGTGGGCGACACATTTTATTAATTCAGCGTTTTAATGCTTTATTTTTTCATTAAACTTCTTTTTTGTTTTATTTTCTGAGCTTTCTTTGGTAACTTACAGTCATTTTATGCTTAACTATTTCATCACGTGGGATCCAGACTCATGTGAAGGGACTGAACTGTGCTCTGGCCTGTAAGCCTCCCTATGTAAGCTGTGTATAAGAGCAGATGAAGTTCTTACTTAAGCTATTATTAAATGTTTGAGTACTGCCCATAAATAATAAGATGTATACAATAACATGCCACAAGACTCACAGAAACATTTGGGATATATATTTCCTAGCCTCTACATTATTTTCACTTCTCTTCTAGGTTTCTAAAATCTGCTCTTATGGTCACTGTGTTGTTGTTAGCATATGCACAGGGCTAAATGTTTGGTTATATGTTAATGTTGGATGGGTTTGTGTGATTGTGATTGTGTGGTTTTTAAAATGACAAAGTACTTGGATTCTTCTTAAAAGGGTCTTAAAATGCTCATGTGGAGCTCTGTGTTTTCATTCGGGGCCTTTGGGGCCGGCTTTACACAACTTGGAAGTTCAACAAAGCGCTTGTTGATCTGATGTTGGCGCCGCCCGAGCTCACCCACTGTGTGAATCCGGTCATTTTAGTTTCTGTCTCTTAAAGATCTCACCTGGCCTAAAAGCTTGCTTTGCTCTGATTAGTCAACGTCCAGAAGCCTGCAGAGAGGCCGCACCCATTGCTTGTGAGCTGGTAGTGTGGGGGATGTTAAACAGAAATATAAGGTACAAAAGGTTAGTTAGAACTGTACTGATCAAAGCAGACAGGAAAGGTGTGTTAGATCCTCTTACAAAAAAAATCAATAAATAATTAGAACTAAAAACTCATGCATTCTGCTTTAATAAAATACTAAAACTAGGAATAGAAATGGATAAATGAATGCTTTTTAAGAATGACTTTAGTGTTGGAGACGGTTGAACTTTGAAATGCATTAGATTTGTCTCGCTGTTTCCCAACCAAGGGCTCAAGCCCCTTCAAAAGATCAAGGCATAAATTGTTTTGTTTTTTTTAGTTTTTTTAGTTTTTTAAAGGGCTTGTGAAATTACTTTTAAGAAAGAATAGAAGAAAAACAAAGCTCAGTCACATGTGTTTCATCATTTTTGGAACACTGTCCTGGTTTGGTGAACTTTTTCTAGCTTGTCTGACCTTTTGGGTCAGTGAGCGTGGAACAGTTCGACAGAAAGCGTGCGAGTCCTCGGACACCTAAGTCCATGTGAGTGTTGTCCGCTACAGACACAACAAAGACATAAGAGATAAGATGACATAAAAACCACAACAGTTGCACCTGATACAGCAGAAAGAAGACTCTCAGGAGCAACCAAGAACTTTGATCTGCTCCTGAAAAGAGCTACAGCTCCCTGACTATGTATTTCAGTTTATATAATGCCAATTTACAACAGCCACCTCAAGGCATCTCATGTTAGGGTAAAGGTGTGCTAGCAGCGTGCTAGCACACTGCTAGCACTCACTCGCATGTCATTGAGGAAATGGCCCAAACACTGTGAGGAATATTCTAACACTGGGGCCTTCCCCCCCACACTGGCTCTTACGATAGACCTTATCTGGACCGGCAGCCATTTCCCCTCCCTGCCAGCACTCGCCAAGCTCCCCCTGGGCTACAGCCTGGGTGTCGACACCACAGAGCCACCCTGATCCCTCGCTGACCTGCAAGCTCCACACAGGCCTGAACCTGAAATATTAAGCCAGCTATTTGTAACTTTTTTGACTTGTGGCTCTTAACACCAAAAAACTGTGTCTGGCTGTGGCCCCAACAGAGATGGATTTCTCCTCTGACCTTTCACATGGTGCCATTTAACCCTCACTCAGGTTCATTCTTTTACCTCCATTCATTTTGTCTTTGTTTAGCATCTTAACCCACATGCAATTTTTCTTAGCACAAACCTAACGTTAAGTCTGATTTCATAAGCTTCAGCTAAGAGTAACACTGCTCAAAGTAAATGAAAAGGAAAACTGCAATAAAAATGCGTTCAAAAATTTACTGAAACCAATATTGGGATAGGAATAGCTTGATTTACCTAAAAATCAAACTGTGTATCCAAAAGACTACAAGAGAAATTCTAAAAAGGAAATCTATAACACATATATGCAAAGATGTTTTATTCCAGTTTGCTTTGGAAATAATTCACAGTTCCTAGCTTATATCAACATACTGTATGAATAAAGCTATGTTGCTACCTGATGAATAAAAATACCAAAAAGGAAACATTTTGTTAAATTAGAAAAGAAAAACATCTGTCCTCACATTCATTAGGTGACACTTGAAATACACATGAAGTATACCAAGTGTACAAGTGAATAACACAAAATAATACAAAAGTTACTTTATGAAGTTCCACAGTGGAGCCTAAAACATCAATGCAGCTGTCTCAGGGCAAAAAACAGGCATAAAGATTAAGATTCAGGCAAAACATTTGCAGCCTGAAGTACAGTGAAGATAAAAACAAAGTTAACCGTCTATTAATCCTAGCTTTTATAAACAAGAACATATTAAACACATTATTTAGTCCTTGGCAGGTCTTATTATTAGGACTGGGATTGGACTGGACTTTGACTGTGTCGTAGCAACAGCTTGATTCTTTTCTATTTCAGCTCTCCTTGTTTAGATTTGCTGCTGTGCTTGGCATCATTGTCCTGTTGCATGACTCACTTTCAGCCCAGCTTAAGTTGTCGGACAGTTGTCTTCATGTTTGAACTCTGATATACAGAGGACGTTATTGTCAACTCAATGACGGCAAGGTGCGTGGGTCTCATGGCTGCAAAACACGACCCCTCCGCTGCCATGCTTGACAGCTGCTATGAGATGTTCGTGCTGACAGGTTGTGTTTAGCATAACCCTAAACACAACCCTTTTCTCCAAACATCGCACTTTGAATTATAGCCAGACAACTGTACTTTGGTCTTCTCCGTACAAAGGATTTTATTCAGGAAGTCTTGTGGTTTGTTCAGATCCAACTTTGCAACCCTAAGCCGTGCCCATGCTGCCATGTTCTTCTTTAGAGAGAAGAGGCTTTCTTCTAACAACCCTTCCAAACAACCCGTGCTTGTTCAGTTTATTTCTAATTGTACCTTCATGGATTTTAACATCTAAAATGCTAGCTGAGGGCTCTAGGGCGTCAGATGTAGCTCTTGGTTTATTTGCAGTTTCTCTAAACATTGCATTGTCTGACCTTGGGGTGAGATTTCAGGGATATCCATACTCGGGAAGATGGGTATTTGTCTTAAATGTTTTCCACTTGTGAACAATCTTTCCCACTGCAGAATGATGGATTTCAAATTGTTTACAAAGGTCTTATGAGTCTTCCCAAACTGATGGGCAGAAACAGGTATTCTTTAAGATCATTGCTAATATCAAACCGCCAAATCCTTTGCTTTTACAGAGGTGCACATTTGAATTTCATTATATTTTATTTATTTTTTGAGTCCAGTGTGAACATTTGGGAAAGACAAAAGGAAGGAGTCTCATGCCAAACTTCTCTCTCTCTCTCTCTTGTTGAATGTAAGTCATGGAACAAGGCACAAATAGCGACATAAATAAGAACTTTCAAATGTAGTCTACAAAATGACAAAACAGGTGAATGTACAACGTTGAACATAACTTTAGGGTTTGTAATAAATCTCAGTGCTCCAAAATAAACAGTATCTAGAATATGTAAGCATTGTGAAGAAGACTACTGAGATAAAAGTGGAAACATCAAGTCTCTGGTTTTTCCTCAGAGGACAGAGAAGTCTCAATTCTAAAGTAAAAACCCAGTTTCACTGTAAGGTTTTTACCAGATGTACACTGTCATCTAATTCCTGTGTACTTTCAGAGCTGTACACAGGAATTTCTGTAGTAATATATGAAAGGTTCAGTGTTTTTGAGTTTGCATTTGAGAACATCATCAGTTTAGTTTTGTCAGCATATAAACCAGTTCTAAATCACACAAGTAGATTTAGCAGACAGAGAAGATGTTGGGAGTAGAGTAGTACATCATCATATCATCAGCGAAAAAATTAGAGGTTTTTTTTTATTATGTCTAAAGCCATTTTCATATATAAAATAAACAGCAGCAGTCTTAGAATGGACCCCTGATAAATAACTTTGAAATCATCCAACAGTTTTATATTTGTTTTCTACAGCCCTGCACTGACAAGTCTTTGCTTTAAGATGAAGCAAATGGAAATGGAAAAAAGCCTGCAAGGTAGTTCAGGCAGTACATGAGCAACATTGCTTCTTCCAAGCTGCCCTCACTTGATATGCAAATACATCTTCTGATTTGGCAGTCTTCTTGAGTTGTAAAGTCTTGTGAATGCAGGGCCCAAACACCAAACTCTAACTAAATTCTGCTCCTGAAATCAAAGATTTTAAATGTGAGGTATCTGAACTACTCACAGACATGGCAGTTAGTTAGCAGTTGACAGCGTCTTCACTTTCAGATGCTACACAGAAAAGTCCACCTTACACACTTTTGTTAATCTGAAACATACAGCCCGAGTGAGGATTTTACTACAGAATGAGTACTTTCATACATGCTTTGATACCTTTTGATTTTCACCATTTGCTTACTTGTGAATATGCTGCTGTTCTTGTATTCGACCAGCGTTAACATACAATAGCTTTGTCCATTGAAGCTGCCAGCATTTGTAAAAGGAATTGAAATCCTTCAGTATGTTCTCAGTTCTGTAGCTGCCAAAGAGAGGAAGCTTTGTAAGCCTTGTGAAACACATTTACACACACACACACACACACACACACACACACACACACACACACACACCCAGAGCAAGTTAAAGTGTGTGTGACCTTTTGCTGCTAATGTCCATCCCCCATGCAAAATACATCCCCTTGCTTCCCTAATTCCCGTTTATCCCACTTAGCTTAGCTGAAGAACTTTCCACTTGCTTTTTTTTTCTTTCTCAACAAAGGTTAGTGCAAACCTGAAGTTAACACCTCGGTTCATGATCTATTACTTTCCCCTAAGCTCAGAGCACTGATACATCCAAATAAGGGCAAAGGCACCAGTGAAGCCTCATGGGTGTTGCTCTGTGTGTGTGTGTGTGTGTGTGTGTGTGTGTGTGTGTGTGAGTGTGTGTGTGTGTGTGTGTGTGTGTGTGAGAGAGAGAGAGAGAGAGAGAGAGAGAGAGAGAGAGAGAGAGAGAGAAAATGAAGGCCATACTTCACTTTGCTTCTCTCAAATGCTGCTGCAGCATTTAATCTGAGTAAAAGCCAGCACATGGGCGGAGCCGAAAGCCTTCCTGACAGCGCCTGCGGTCGTGGAAGCCAAGTTCTCAGTTTTGTTTTTAGTTTGCAGCCCTCGTGAAATGACTTCACCCACGTGTAGTTTGATGAAGACAGGTTTAGGCCACATGGAAAAAAAAACCCACTGCATTTTAGTATTCTATGTGTCGCACTGCAAATGGTGGTGGTGGTGGTGTGTGTGTGTGTGTGTGTGTGGGGGGGGGGGGGGGTGTCAAGGTGAACAACTAAATGATGGTGCACATGCACTGACTGATCTCAGGGCCCACATGGAACAGTGCAAACTGACACTTGTGGTTTATTTCTCATTTGGTTATCAACTGCCTCCAACCACTGGAGGTAAAGCGTCTCTTCAAAAAGTCTCTGTTCTACTTGTGATGGAAAGAGAAGTCTAACCTGCTGGGCATTTGAATAACAGTGATATTTAATTTGTATGGTTTTGTAGGTGAAGAGGGAGGAATGTGAGCAAAGTGGCTGTAATTGTGTTTGAAGATGAGATGAGACTTACAAAATGAGTATTTTCTCATTTGTGTCTTCGAAGTTTTATTGTAGCACTTTATAATATAACTCGTGACAAAGAGTGTAATCCCTCTGCAATTACATTCAATTTCAGTGTATTTTGTTTAAAATAATATTTATCTACAAATACTTAAAGCATACTAGAATAAGGAGGTAACAAGCCAGGTTTTACAGGGAATAATTAGTGAAATAATCTTTTTACACATTTGCATATAGATAGATAGATAGATAGATAGATAGATAGATAGATAGATAGATAGATAGATAGATAGATAGATAGATAGATAGATAGATAGATAGATAGATAGATTAGGACTGTCCTCTCTTAACCACTTACAAGAAAAACTAAGGACCATCAAAATTCGCAGACCCACGTGACCATAATGATGAAGCCAAGTCTATTTTTTCCGTGTCACAATCACTGTTCAAACACAAATTTCAAAGGTAGTGTACAGGAAAGGATTGTCTCATTTCCTTTAAAATAACTGGAAGTTAGGTAACTCCACAATATGGCCTGTGCCCTGAAAACTAAACTGTAAATACAATGTAAGATGGGGAAATATTGTTTGCTTTTCCACAAGATAACCAAGGAATTACACAGTATTTAAAATGATGTAGTACTTAAAATTACTTACAGTATAATTTGTGTATCCTTTCCTTTAAAATACCCAGAATTTAGGCACTTATTACATTTACTTACATTGCAATATTTATTTATTCTGTAAAATACATGAAGTTGTGCAATATTTAAACTTACATAATAATTTGTGTCTCCTTTACTGCAAAATACCAGATGTTACACAAAGCAGAGAGTCAGCAGGTCGCCTGCCATGAACGAAACAGCACAGGTGCTACAGGGTTGGTTGCTGACCCTGACCTCTGACCCGAATGTGGCAGCTGGGGGAATTAAATACATGAATGCAAATTGAACACAGAGTTAACCATTGCTAGAATTAGCTAGAATTTACTGTGTGTCCATGTTAGATCAGTACTTGACTATGATGTTATACTCCCCTTAGTATACAGAGCACATCATCCATCCATTTTACCTTCTTAGGCCTATCCCAGCTGTCACCGGGTGAAATGTGGTGAAACACCAGATCACCAGTCTATCAGAGAGACAGGCAACCATTCACACACACAGCCAATCGAGAAACACCGATTAACTTCTCCTGCATGTCTGTGGATGGTGCAAGGAAGTCAGAGAACACACACACACACACACAAGACAGCCACAGGAGGTCGGAAAGAAGAAGTCATATGTCCAGAACACTGTGTTTTCATTTTTTTTAAAAACTGATTTTGTGTTTGGAGTTTGGAGAAAATGATGTGTCTCACTGTGGTTCAGCAATTGTGAAATACAGGATTTCAACCGGCAGTGATCTTCAGCACTGATCTGCATATTTTCTTCTAGAGAGATTATGTCATCATTATGAATAGATGGAGAAAAGTTATCCTCTGGTGGATTAACCTTTTTTTCTCCAGTTTATGGAGATAAGAACAATGAAAATAAGTAGTTCTTCGTTCATTGTAGGTCATGACATTTGATTAACGTCATCGCACGTCTCTTCAGGTTACCCGCAAAAGTAAAATGAGAAATGCTTTGTGAAACATGAAACCGGCACAGCTTTCATATCGCATCGCATCTTTTTTATGCAGTTTTCACCTACTGCTATTTTACCAAGTTTTAAGTTTCCTGCCAGCGTTACGGGTCCGCTTGTTAGTCTTCAATATGGCTAAGAGTTCTCAGTGAGTTTTGACAGACTGGCTTCACTAACTGTGCCTTTGCAACAAAATGTCAGGAGCAGGTGTCGGTGCAGTGAAGACTCACAGCATCACAAATGAAGACAACCGGAGAAGCGGACCGAGATCATGTGCAAGGATGTCCTCCAGGCTGCAGTTAAGTCAGAGGACACACATGGTGTTAAGTGGAGGTGTTTTCTTAAGTGATAATATACTCCAGTAGTGTAGTACTCCACCTGAACTACACCTGATATATTGAACAGCACAGGATGACAATAAAGATGATATTCTCTTCACACTATTGTGCTGTAAGTGAAACGGTAACCACAGCAGATACCGGATCTGAAAAGGCTTAAATTTAACTGGAGACTATCGCACGCAGCACTTCAGGTGAAAGGTTAGCTAAATTTACACGTTCACACTTTGGCTGAGAGTTCTCCACCTGTCGGCAGTGTCGGCGGCTGCAGGGAATTCCGGCACTGAGTAAAAAGCACCATCTAGTGGTGCAGCTAAAGAAGTACAGGGAGGATTTTTTTAAAGGGTCTAGCCAACTAAAAAAAACATGATGAACTCTGTTGCTCAGAATGAACAACAATCAGAATGAACCACCTTTGCCATCTTAGTGTTTTGCGACCATATGTGACAAATGGTGACGGAAGAAACAGAGAAATCGATTATATAACTTATTGGCTAATGACCCTGAATAATCCTCCTTTCTGACTGTAAGAATTCATCATTTGTAAAAGAAAGTTTTATTCAATATGATGTGAAACTAGAGATTAAAACCATAAAGCTGTCTGTGTTTGCTGAGATTGTAGAGAAAAGGAGCCAAGGGTCTTTTTGCAACCAGTGTAGTCGCCCCCTGCTGACTATTAAAAGTAACGCATGTTATTAGATGCATGATACTAACCTGTCACAACATATTTTTTTAACGGAAATAATGAAATAATGCTTGGTGATGGTATTTGGCTTTATTAGTGTGGATGCTGATTAAGCACACAAGCAAGGATTGTTCTTCTACTTTTCATATTCCGTACATTTTTTGGCATCTATCTCCTTCAACACCGTTCAACTTAGAAAAACCAGTCAACCACCGTTAGATTCCTCTTCTTTTGGACATGACTGCTTGTATTTTCCTCATTTTTAACTTTTATATTTTTTAAATTATTCAACTTTATTCAACAAAAATTTACCATGTATTTCAATGGCAGAATGTGGGCAGTGGAGTCAGTTGATGACTTTTGATGATCATGACCAGATGATTATCTGAAAGATAATCATCTTTTCTGACCGGATGATTAAAAGTTACAGTATTTAACTGTCTGTAGTGGATTTTCCCACATTTCAGACATTCAGGGACTTAAATAATATGAGGTTTCAAATATTTCTTCAGATGTTTTGTGACTGAATTTTCTTTTGTCATTACTCAACTTTTTCTACTGTACATTTTAAACATGGTCAGCTACTTTTCAACTTCTTCCTCTGTCTGAAAATCAGCTTTAAACACTTTTGTTTTCAAGTGAAACATTCTGTTTTTCATCTCCTTCAACATTTTTAACTTAACATTCAGCAGTTGCTTCATTTCCGCTCAAAACATTCAGCTATCAGCATCCACACTGCAGTTTCGTTAGAAAATGCATTTTCTAGTTATTATTATTTGCTAAAAAACTTTAAAATAAACAAACATAATGGCTTGTAGGAGTGGAAAGACTGACATTATATGTTGAAAACATAAAGATTAAATAGGAAAAAACCTTCAAAAAATAAAATAAATTGAAAAGTCAAAAATGGTCTAAAACCTAAAATCTAAGGTCCACCTAATTTAGATACCTTTAAAAACAAATAAATATCCAGGTTAGTCATGAATGTGGACGTGTTTATTTGTATTCTCTGGTCAACATATATCAGCAATCTGTTCCAGAAAGGTTGAATGAACTCGGAGTCTAACCACAGTCCTCTTAGAGACCTCACCCCCATCATCATCATTTTGGACCGCAGCTCAAGGTCATCAGTCAGAAACCACATTGTGTGCCCTTCTGGACAGTAGACAGTTTAGTCCCATTAAAAATTAACTGATCATGTTCACTTGCTCGGGGACACTGAAAACTTAGTTAATTCACAGATTACAGGTGCATATAAATCCAATGTATTCATTTGTTTTAAGACACTCACTCACTTTTTTTATAAAACAGGTTTTTATTTCACGTAAACTATTCAAACAAATAAGACATATCTACCTTTTCTTATGTGTCAGCAATCTTTGTTTTTTTTTTCCAAATTTAAAAAGCTCCAAAAACTTAACATTTCTACAAGACATCACAGACATGGTGAAACAGTATGATCCAGCTCTGGGGACAATCAGCAGGATTTACGTCTTTACTGCCGTGTCTCTGGATTTGTAGATCACCCCTCTGCTTTTCAGCTCTCTCACTACGCCTTCAGAGAAGAGAATAATGAGCAACCGAAACATATGAAGTGAGAAGACAATTCCAACCAATGTGTGTGCCCTGATGTGTTTGAATGTACCTGGAGGTAGTCTGCCAGTCACTGAAACTGCATATACACCTGGCTTGAAGTTGCCTGAAAGACAGAGCAGGAAAAAAAATAATTACACAAATGGATCATAATCTGAACTATGTGGCTATCATTAATAACTAGCAGGTTTTACAAGATTTATTAAAAAGCATGTAAAAAATGTTATAGTCCTGGTTTTAAAATTAGGTAAATAACTTCATTTGAACAACAACATAACATATTTGTGTCATATCTGTGTCATTATTTAACAAAAACTAATCCAAAGCCAAAATCTATAAGCACTGTGGAAAAACTAATTTCTGGATTTTCTGGATGATTCAGTAAGCTTGCTGAACCACCTTTAGCACCAATAACTTAAAGTAGCAGTTTTCCATTTGACTATCAGTCTCTCTCATCATTGTGGAAGAGTTTTGGCTCATTCTTTTTGTTGTTGTTGTTGTTGCTTCAGTTCATTGAGGCTTGCAGGCCACTGCAGCACCTTGATTCCTTTCATTTTCAGCCATTATGTTGTAGATTTGCTGCTGTGTTTGCTGGGTTATGGTAAATGGTAAATGGCCTGTATTTATATAGCGCTTTTCTAGTCCCTAAGGACCCCAAAGCGCTTTACATATCCAGTCATCCACCCATTCATGCACACATTCACACACTGGTGATGGTAAGCTACATTGTAGCCACAGCCACCCTGGGGCGCACTGACAGAGGCGAGGCTGCCGGACACTGGCGCCACCGGGACCTCTGACCACCACCAGCAACGGGTGAAGTGTCTTGCCCAAGGACACAACGACCGAGACTGTCCAACCGGGGCTCGAACCGGCAACCTTCCGATTACAAGGCGAACGCCCAACTCTTGAGCCACGATCGCCCTGTTGCATGACCCAATTTTAGTCTACATTTAGCTTTGGGGACATCTCCTCACATTTGAATACCCTGGTAGGAGTTCATAGTCGACTACAAGGTGCTCAAGTCCTGAGACTACAAAACAAGCCCAAACCATCATCCCTCCACCACCGTGCTTGACAGTTGGTTCTCTCCAACCAACTGGCTTAACATCTCCACTTTGGCCTCTTTTGATAGGATTGTTCCAGAAGTCTTGTGGATTGTTCAGATGCAACTTTGCAAACCAAAGCCATGCTGCCATGTTCTTTTTTAGAGAAAAGAGGCTTTCTCCTGACAACCCTTTCAAACAAGCCTTAGTTGTTCATTTTTTCTGAGCAGTGTATGGTCTGACCTTGTGGTGACTTTGCTGTAATGTTCACCACTGGGAAAATTTATATCTATCTTGAATGTTTTTCACTTGTGAGTAATCGATCTCACTGTAGAATGATGACATTCCAATAGTTTGGTTTATAATCCTTCCTAAATTGATGGGCACTAACAGTTGCTTTCATGAGATCACCGCTGATTGTTTTTCACCCTGACACTATGTTAACACACACCTGCTAAATCATCTGCTTTTATAGAGGTGCTCAGACTGGCTGATGATCAAGTGCCATTTTCCCTCTCAATTATTATAAAAGCAGTGTAAGATGTACTTCGTTTTTCCAGAAACAGTGTCTCCTTTTTGTCTTAAATAAATAATGAACAATTTAACATTTTTTATCATGTCCTGATACATAAAACCTTAGAACTGAATGTACTGTCTTCTTCTTCTTTTTTTAAAACCATGACTGTATGCTTCAGCAGATCCTTACCTATTCTCTGCCATTTAGCCACCCAGCTATCTTCAGGACTCATCATGGCGATCACACTATAAACATTTAATCAGTGTCAGTAAACCATAGGGAAGAACAGACAAAGAAACACATAGTTACTGCTTAGTCAACACTTACCCATCAAACGAGGAACTTGTGCATTCATACACCATCTCTCGGTTCCCCTTCATCTGGAGGTATGACTCACAGTTGTCACAGCCATCATATTCAAACTGGTCAATGGTCTAAATTGGAAGAGAGCAAGAGAAAAGTGAGGTATCAGATTGCATGAGTCCAATAAAAAGAGCCAGAAGAAAGGATCAAAAATGAGAAGTGAGATATTACTTGAGAAATATTAACTGCTTTAAAAATGCTGCACTTCAGTGTAGCAAGACTATATTTCTAATGAGGGTCATACATATATTGGAACCCACCATAGATAATGATGCCAACAAACCTTGGCACATCCACTGATAACGGCTGTGCATGGTTAAATAATAATAGTATTAATACTACTACTACTATAACAACAACAACAACAACAACAACAATAATAATAAAGTGAGATGGGATTGTGTGTTGGTGTTGTGCCAAAGTGTCATTTCTGGTATTTGCCAACCCCCCCCCCACACACACACACACACACACACAAACAAACAAACAAAACAAAAAGAAGCCCGCATTTAAACTACTGTAAACATGCTATACTTTAAATGAAATCTCTCCAAAATAAAAACCTTTAATTTCTCAAAAATAAAGTCAGATTCCCTGCACGCCCGACCTTACGAAATAAATCACTGAGGAAGCATTGAGGAACAATAAATGTTTCTAGTTTTATTTATCGTGGATTTTTAACTTTAAAGTCAATCTTAAAATATTT
This sequence comes from Copadichromis virginalis, assembly GCF_057382275.1. NCBI lineage: Eukaryota > Metazoa > Chordata > Actinopteri > Cichliformes > Cichlidae > Copadichromis > Copadichromis virginalis. The sequence goes on from NC_140627.1 coordinate 8,568,882, forward strand.
AGTTTCGCTTCAGCCATTATTGTCCACCTTGTTTCTTTTCTTATTGTCGACCTTAAGAAAAAAAAACCCAATAACGTTATTCTGCGTTTTGTCACAATAACATCACCTTCTACCCAGGCTCTGCCAGGTTCTGTACATTTTTCTAGTACGGCCCCAAGTCGTTATCGTGGGACTAGAAACCAAACAAACTAGCACAGATGTCTTTTTGTAAACAAAAATGCCCCAGCGAATACTTAGGTATAATTCCTTGACTAAAAGCAACCAAGCGTCATTTCGAAGTTTTAATTTTCCTGTTAGGCCAAACAGGAGGAAAACACTGCGCAGAGCACCACGTTAGCACAGGAGCTAGCCTCACAGTGTTTTTCTCTCAGATAAAGATTTACCTTCACTAACGAACAAAGCAGACAGGCTCTCAGGTGGCGCAGGTCTTTGGGGACTGTTTCTAATGCCATTATGTTCGGACGAAATAATTGAACAAACACTAAACAATCACGCCAACTAATATTATGATGATTTTCTAGTCGCCTGGATATTACGTCACTTTATAAGGCCCTAGCAACCCAGAGGCGTCCCTGTAGTCCGCCTGAATAAAAGTCCATGCACAAAAAAATCTGAATCAGGGAGACTTTATTTATCCCCAAGGGGCAATTAAGATACAACAGAGCAGCATGACGTTAAAAATAAGGACAGGGCATAAACAGGCAATAAGAATGAGATAAAAAAAAAAATACTTAAAATATACAGTATATACACAGTTTTAAAATTAAAGTGACTGAATAAGTGAATAAATAACTGTAAGTGACTAAAAGTGAATGAAGTGTTAGCAGCATAAAAAAGAGTGTAGAGTAATTTATGTTTATGGGTGTGGGAAATGGTCTTATCGACTGGAGTTAAAAAGCAGAGTGGCTTTGGGGACAAAGGTGGCTCTTCTCCTCTCAGTCCTGCAGGAAGTGCAGCGGAGGCGCCGCCCAGAGGGGAGCCATTGAAATGCGGGGTGAAGAATGTGAGAGGGGTCAATAATACATTAATTAATTTTTACTATGCCTTTTTACTATGCCTTCCTGGAAAGCAACATGACCTTCTCCATTACCTGCTGGTTCCACTCCCTCCCTCAGCCTTCAGAACAGGAACAGACTGCAGCACACTGCATCAGTGTGCTCAAAAATCATTGGCCTGCCTGTCAGAACTCTTGCACAGGTTTTCAGCCAACAAGGCCATTAGCCCTTGGTGGCACCTCCTGAGAATTTCCTCTGTGTTAGCAGAGAATTTCATGAGGTTGTCAAAAATGGTTCCCAAGTATTTGTACTCCTCAACTACCTCCACAGGCTTCCCATGGATGGTGGTGGTGACTGAAGCAGCCAGGTCACCACCATCTCTTTGGTTTTGCTCACGTTCAGTTCAAGTTTGGAGCTGTCACACCACTCTACAAACTTCTGAAGAGTGGATCTGCAGTCATCGGTCTAGAGGATGAAGAGCAGGGGGGAGAGCACAGAGCCCTGGGGGGAGCCAGTGGAGGTGGAACAGAGACCAGAGTCCTGTTGGTCAAAAAGTCCAATATCCACAGGATTAGATGATCAGGTGAAATCGGGAAGAAAGTTTAATGGCCAGGAAATGAGGCTGCAGAGTGTTGAACACTGATGAAAAATCAGCAAAGAGAAGTCTGGCGGAGGAGTGAAGGAGCTCCAGATGTTTGTGGATGGAGTCCAAGATGAAGATTTTTGCGTCATCGACGCCTCTGCGTGCACGGTAAGCAAACTGAAGTGGGTCCATCAGGGGGTCAGTTGCTCTTACAATGTGCTGTTTTATGATCTTCTCCATGGCCTTCATCACCAGGGAGGTAAGGGCCACAGGATGAAGATCATTGAGAGACTTTGGGTTTTTTCTTTTGGGGGTGGGGGTGACTGTGGAGTGTTTCCACAGCTGGGGGCGGTGTGACTGTCAATTGAGTGTTGAAATAGAGTCTGGAACACACTTAGTTGCCTTGCACAGTGCCTCAGAACTTGACTGCTGATGTTGTCAGGGCCGGGTGAGCTCCTCTCCCTGGTCCTCCTGAGAGCTCTCACCACGTCCTCAGTCTTGAAGGTGAGTGCGGAGCTGCCAGGTTTGATAATAAACTAAAGTGATATTTACAGCACGGTGGCACGGTGGTTAGCACTGTTGCCTTGCAGCAAGAAGGTCCTGAGTTCAATTCCACCATCAGGCCGGGGTCTTTCTGTGTGGAGTTTGCATGTTCTCCCCGTGTTTGCGTGGGTTCCCTCCAGGTACTCCGGCTTCCTCCCACCATCCAAAGACATGCAGCTTGTGGGGATAGGTTAATTGGATAATCCAAATTGCCACTAGGTGTGAATGTGAGTGTGAATGGTTGTCTGTCCCTATGTGTTAGCCCTGCGACAGACTGGCGACCTGTCCAGCGTGTACCCCGCCTTTTGCCCTATGACAGCTGGGATAGGCTCCAGCGCCCCCCGCGACCCTGAAAAGGATAAGCGGAAGCGAATGGATGGATGGATATTTACGACATAGTATTAGGGCCACCTTAAGAAACAAAAATGTTATTGATCATTTTGACAATAAAGTCAAAATTTTGAGATTAAAGTCGAAAAACCTAATTCGAAGAAAGGTCGAAATGTGGAGATTGGAGTTATTGTTTCACTGACTTCAGAATTTGCATACCTGAATAAAGGCATCATGTTCTCCTCAAGCGGTGCTACACACCAGTCTCATGTAATGTTGTTAACAGGTTGTTAATATTACATAGAATTAGCAACACATCGGATTTTGACAATGAAAGGATACAAATTGGATGTATTTTACTGGCTTGGCAGTGAGATTTTTTGTTTTCACAAAATGTAGATAGATGATGCTGTCTACATCTAAATACAAATAATAATAATAATCACAACAACAACAACAACAACAACAACAACAACAATAATAATAATAATAATAATAATAATAATAATAATAATAATAATAATAATAATAAACTACTTCCTTATCACTAGGTGGCGACACAGCTCAGCGTGTTTTCATTTGGTACAATTTCACACCACATGTGCTTGGTGACATCTATTAATTCCATTGACCTAAACACTGATTATGTTACCAGTCAAATCTCTTTCAACAGTTAACATCGTTTTCTCACATTTTGTTTCTTATTTGTTTATCATGGATAATTAACCTGCGTTTGTCACTGCACTGTTGCCGTGCCACATCCAACTTTGGAGAGGCTCATCATCTTGCGTCTTGTATGAAGCTGCAAGTAAATAAACTCAGAAATAAACTCAGATGATGTGAAATGTAAGCTATAAACAGCAGGCTGTGTGAGAACCTGCGATGCATTCATTGGAGCTATTTGCAAAACAGTTTAAAAGTAACATATATTACCTAAAGGCATTTGTGTGCCTATGGCAACAAAAGCATGTAAACCAATTCAATTCAATTCAATTCAATTTTATTTATATAGCGCCAAATCACAACAAAAGTCGCCTCAAGGCGCTTCATAGATACAGAGAAAAACCCAACAATCATATGACCCCCTATGAGCAAGCACTTTGGCGACAGTGGGAAGGAAAAACTCCCTTTTAACAGGAAGAAACCTCCGGCAGAACCAGGCTCAGGGAGGGGCGGCCATCTGCTGCGACCGGTTGGGGTGAGAGAAGGAAGACAGGATAAAGACATGCTGTGGAAGAGAGACAGAGGTTAATAACAGATATGATTCAATGCAGAGAGGTCTATTAATACATAGTGAGTGAGAAAGGTGACTGGAAAGGAAAAACTCAATGCATCATGGGAATCCCCCGGCAGCCTACATCTATTGCAGCATAACAAAGGGAGGATTCAGGGTCACCTGGTCCAGCCCTAACTATATGCTTTAGAAAAAAGGAAAGTTTTAAGCCTAATCTTAAAAGTAGAGATAGTGTCTGTCTCCCGAATCCAAACTGGAAGCTGGTTCCACAGAAGAGGGGCCTGAAAACTGAAGGCTCTCCCTCCCATTCTACTTTTAAATACTCTAGGAACAACAAGTAGGCCTGCAGAGCGAGAGCGGAGCGCTCTAATAGGGTGATATGGTACTACAAGGTCATTAAGATAAGATGGGGCCTGATTATTTAAGACCTTGTATGTGAGGAGCAGGATTTTGAATTCAATTCTGGATTTAACAGGAAGCCAATGAAGGGAAGCCAAAACAGGAGAAATATGCTCTCTCTTTCTAGTCCCTGTCAGGACTCTTGCTGCAGCATTTTGGATTAGCTGAAGGCTTTTCAGTGAGTTTTTTGGACATCCTGATAATAATGAATTACAGTAGTCCAGCCTGGAAGTAATAAATGCATGAACTAGTTTTTCAGCGTCACTCTGAGACAGGATATTTCTAATTTTAGAGATGTTGCGCAAATGGAAGAAAGCAGTCTTACATATTTGTTTAATATGTGCGTTGAAGGACATGTCCTGGTCAAAAATGACTCCAAGGTTCCTCACCGCGTTACTGGAGGCCAAGGTAATGCCATCCAGAGTAAGAATCTGATTAGATACCATATTTCTAAGATTTTCAGGGCCGAGTACAATAACCTCAGTTTTATCTGAATTAAGAAGCAGAAAGTTAGCGGCCATCCAGGTCTTTATGTCTTTAAGACATTCCTGCAGTTTAACTAATTGGTGTGTGTTATCTGGCTTCATGGACAGATAGAGCTGGGTGTCATCTGCATAGCAGTGAAAATGTATGCTATGTCTTCTAATGATACTGCCTAAGGGAAGCATGTATAATGTAAACAGAATTGGTCCTAGCACTGAACCCTGTGGAACTCCATAATTAACCTCAGTGTGTGAAGAGGACTCTCCATTTACATGCACGAATTGGAGTCTATTAGATAGATATGATACAAACCACTGCAGCGCAGTACTTGTAATACCTACAGCATGTTCTAATCGCTCTAATAGGATATTATGATCAACAGTATCGAACGCTGCACTGAGGTCTAGCAGGACAAGCACAGAGATGAGTCCACTGTCAGAGGCCATAAGAAGATCATTTGTAACCTTCACTAAAGCTGTTTCTGTGCTGTGCTGAGCTCTGAAACCTGACTGAAACTCTTCAAATAAACCATTCCTCTGCAGATGATCTGTTAGCTGTTTGACAACTACTCTTTCAAGGATTTTTGATATGAAAGGAAGGTTGGAGATTGGCCTATAATTAGCTAAGACTGCTGGGTCTAGAGATGGCTTTTTGAGTAAAGGTTTAACTACAGCCAGCTTGAAGGCCTGTGGTACATAGCCGATTATTAGAGATAGGTTGATCATATTTAAGATCGAAGAATTAATTAATGGCAGGACTTCTTTGAGCAGTTTTGTAGGAATGGGGTCTAAAAGACACGTTGATGGTTTGGAGGAAGTAATTATTGAAGTTAACCAGAGGCTGTAAACTGTTTTTGGCTCTCTGTGTGACGTTTAGGGTCCAGTTTCGGCGTTGAAATGTGAAAGGATCTTGGGCTTTGTAGTCCCCCAAAATTAAGCGTTGTTTAAAGTAACGGAGGGATGTCACATTGAACTCCAGCACCTCCACCAACGGCAGTAAACTTCCAACGGTTCCCAGTGCGACTTGGTGATACAGGTGCAGTTATTACAGTGTTTATTTTAGATTTAACCTTACTTAAAATATATGAGAAAATATGGAGATGGATAAAACAGCTCTTAACTAAAAAGTTCTTTACTTAGGAGAGGCTGTTTGACAAGATAACACAGCCACTGCTAATGTTAGCTAATGCTAGCAGAGTAACAGAAACAGTGAAAGATAACATTTTACTTTTTACAGCATTTTATTTATAATTTAAAAAAAGTTTAATCCGTTTTCATTAACAAGGGTAATTATGTGTTTAATATAATGAATGGTGGTTAAATAACTTTGTTAACTTGTTATAACTTGAGTGTATGTAAAACATAAACTAAAGTTAAATAGTAACGTTATAAACATGTAAAGCAGGTTAGCTGCTTTGACCAGGGCTGTTTAATATTGTTATACCTGTCTCAGTTGCACAGGCAAAGGCATGGAAGTCGGTTTAAATTCACTCCCGGACTCAATCAACCCCAGCAATTTTCCTGCAAAGTTGTGGCGTCTGGTGAACAACCCGGCCTACAACGCCATCTGCTGGGACCGCCAGGGCGAGGTAATCGTCATTGACCAGCAGCTGTTCGAGAAGCAGATCCTGTCTCCAAATGCCATCACCGCGGGCAGTGCCGACTCCTTCAAAACCACCAACTTCTCCAGCTTTGTCCGTCAGCTCAACTTGTACGGGTTCAAGAAGGCCGACCCTCAACAGGACCTGGACGGCAAGGAGTATCCAAGCTTTTACAACCCCAACTTCAAGCGAGACCAGCCTGAACTCGTTTCGAGGCTGAGGAGGCTCACCGTGGACAATAAGGCCAAGCTGCAAGCCGGTCTGAACATAAAGTGCCGGTCCCCGAGTGGATATCAGCGCCTGTATCGGGATGGGGAAGACAGAGGAACATCTATGAGAAGAGGCAAGTGCTATTAAGGGATAATAGTGGAAATATATGGTTTCCCTGAGGTGCTCAAGTTCACACTAACCGTTCCTCAGCCACAAGAGTAGTTTCTGCAAAAGTGCACAGTAGTTCTGTGTAAAAAGGGTCATCAGCTCCTTAAAAAAAATACAACACTGTCCCATTTTATGTACATAAACTTTGTAACTGAAGAATATTCTTTAAAACAGAACAAAGCTTTCTGCCGCAACTTCGCCTACTTCCTCTTTAGAACAAGGGTCTAAAGAGGTTGAAGCACAGCTTTATTACTTGATCGGCATGTTTGGGCCTGTGGCCTTCATGAGGGATGACCTTGACATAAGTAATAAAGCTGTACTATAAGTGTTGCTGGAGAGTTGACCTCATTTGAGAGTATTCTAAATATATTTTTCTGTTGACCAGAGGAATTACTAAACTTTCATTTGACAATCTTACATGTCACAGAGAAAATACTCAGATGTTTTCAAGAAATATTACCCTGATAGGGTTTTCTGTCATATTTCCGAACACCATATTGAACTTATTAAGGACAATAAGTCTGTGCCCTCCTGTACCAACACTTAAGCCCTCTCGTACTGTCTAAAAGGTTGTTGTTGTGCTCTGTGTCTTCCAGTTTCTTCGGGAGGCTCTTTGCTGCTGAGCCCCACAAATCAAAAGGCCACTCCTCCTTACTATCCAAGTAAAACCCAAGCCTACACTGGGACCCCCATCCCACCACGATTCCTGATGAGGGCTGCGGCTCTTCCTTCTGCTTTGTTTTCCTCAGGCAAAGAGCTACCAGTACCTTTAAACCGCCCTTACACTGGAGTAAACTCAAGCGCCAATGCTGTGCACATTCAGCAGAATTTCCTGGCCCACGCAAACCATGGAAGTCCAAATTTCACCAGTTATAGTCCTTGTAATGCTCAGTACCAGCCTGGCTACTATTCCCCACGTAAGCATTAAATATTATTTAGTAAAATATAGCCAGTGTACCATTTCACTTAACATGCTATCTTTTGTCCTTCCTGAAGTTGGTCATTGCTACCATCCCAACCTTGTGGCCCCTCATATGGCAGGTGGTGGCCTTCAGACAGGCTTATTCTCGCCTCAGAGTTATTATCAGGTAGGACCACTGTCATGTGACGTAACAAGTCAGTGAGTGGGATTTGGGCCATCTTTAACATATGCTTTTATATCACCATTTTAGGCAGGATATCCTGTCGGTATGTTGTGTTTCCACGACAATAACCAATGCCTGCAGAAAAATGAGAAGCAGGAGGTGAAAAACTGTGAAATCAACTTGGAGGCAATTTTTAAGATCGCAGATGAGGTCATGCAGACCCCACCCAATACCTGCCTGGTTAAAGTTGAGCCCCAAGACGAGGTGGTCCCTGAGCTAGAGTCTTCATCCAACACCCGTGACAGCCCACTGTGTGACAGCAACGGTGTCATCAGGTCTATCCCTTTCTCTGCTGGACCCACCATAGTATCTGCATCGAGTATTGCTCCTCTAGTTCCATACAAAGAGCAGTGTGTGGAGTCTGTACCAGAGGAAATGCCTGAGGATGCTATCATTGAGGTAAGGCTGCGCATTGAAGAGTTCCTGAAGCTAAAGTGCATCTGTTTTATGTTTTTTTGTAATGTTTGACATTGAGGTATTTTTTGATGCATCACGTTCCTGATCTAAGATGTTTTTTCCTTTACTGTGCTAGACAGTAAAGTAACCCAAACTTGTAGGAAAGTTTGCAAGGGAAGGCGGGAGGGTGGATCAGAGCAGCACAGTGGTTTTGGTTCTTGATAGGCTGCAATTGCAAGAAAGGTTAGAAATGATAGTTGATCTTTTTTCATTGAGGAACATGAGACACATTCCTCAGAGATTTTGGTTCAGACTCACGTGATAACAGCACACAGTTGCTGACGTTTTGTCAGATGCACACGATGGAAATAACCTAATAGAGCATCCTGAAGGTACTCTATTAGGTTGAGATCTGGATATTGTGAAGACCAGTTGAGTAAAATAATAGTGAACTCACTGTTGTTCTTAAGAAACCAGTTTGAGGTTTGTGGCATGGTGCTGGAAGCAGCCATCAGAAGATGGGGACACATTGGTAATAAAGGAATGGATGCGGTTAGCATCAACACTCCGACAGGCTGTGGAGTTTAAACAGTGCTCAGTTGGTACCAAAAACTATCCCTGACACCATTACATCACCATCAGCATGAACCATTGATAAAAGGCAGGATAGATCCATGCTTTCATGCTGTACATGCGAGATTCTGACCATCTGAGTGTGGCAGCAGCAATTGAGTGGCACTCAGCGTCATCCTCTAATGTTGTAGTACATCTGCATAAAGGTTCAAGGATGTATGCATTCAGAGATGCGGAAATCCCAGTAGATCATCAGTGTCTGATGTTGCACATTCTGGGTTACTGCAAAGTGATCAACTCAGTAGATAATTGTGTTAAGACGCAGTTGGTGTACCTAATAAAGTGGCAATGAGGTTACTGTTGCTCTAGGTGATCAAACCTGACACTGAAGCTTTTTCCACACACAGATCATTAATAATGGATCTTTCCGCATAGTTAAAAAATGTAGCAAATATTTTGCATACTGTTTTGAAAAGTTGGTTCTTTTTCAACGTTTAGAACAACATGTAGAACATGTGAAAATCCGATTATGTTTCAGGCTGTATTCATACAGAAAATTATTGATATTGTTATATAATTTGAATAAATCTATACTATATATATATTTAGTGGCCTTATATATAGTTTAGCAGAAAGCCTGGATTATTTGCGTTCTCTGTGTCCCTACATTAAGGTTACCACAGATCATGAGAGGGATATTGTACCTGTTACAGTTGGTGATACTTCCAGTGATTCCAGTCTGAAATTATAACAGCAGCTGCACAGGAAATACACCAACTCTTTAGGTAAGGCTGTTTAGGGTCAAATTCCAGAGTAAAATTAGTGAAAGAAAAGGCACTTAAGGCTTTTATGCTTGCTAAAATCAACAGATCCGTGATGACAGTGTCTCATATTTCTCATCATAGATCTCAGCTTGTTGGTTTGATTGGCATGTGACAGGGAGCCTTGAGTCACTCCAGGATGTGAGCTTAAGCTCTTACTATTACCATACTTGAGTCTCGAATTGGAAAGATGATTTATTGTGTGAATGCTTGTTGCTTTGTTCTCTTTTAAATCTTATTACAAAGTCTTTTGCAGAAGTACATATATGTTGTACATTGTATGTAGTTGTACAGTAATGTTTTCTCCTCTTATTTTACACATCCATTGTAATTAACACTGATGCTTTTATTTCTGTAAAATTTTAAATTACATTTTTAAAACAAGTATGCTTGTAAATGTATAAAGCATGGATATTTACGTACATGATTTTGTGAAATAGTTTTACCAGATTGTAATGTTATTTTCAAAGAACTGAAATAGAAAAATAAGTCTTGTAAACCATAAATTGGTATTGGAGTGCTTAAAAAGGACTCAAATTATTTTACGAGGGAGAAACACTTTGTCTACTGATTGTTTGCTTTATTGTGTTTTCCCTACCTTTTTATTCTCACTATTGATGTACTTTTTAAAATATGAAACTAGAATTTTAAATAAACGTGAATACAGTTTATGGTTGGATGTTTAGTGTGTACTGCATTATTAATAATAAAGGGGTGTTGCTTGTTGTAGACACCAGAGGGAGCCACTTACTTGTTTTTGGTGAAACTGCTGCTTTTCGGCGGATCCGCCTTCCACTTACTAATGCTGCATTCAGGTGCTCCTCGTTAACTCCACCTACGATAACGTTAAAAGAAAATGAACGATTTTTGTTTGTTTGTATGTTTACGTTCTTACACATGCAAGAAAATTAGATTGCGTTTGATTCTTACCGCAAAATAGATTTTCAGTGACGTTAGAAAAATGTAGTACTAACGCTGCAATTCCACTAATGGCTTATACAAATAACAACGTAAAACACTTGAAACACAATCTGTTTACAGGATTAGGGGTGAAGTGTTGATCAAACTCCCGTCCCCGTTAGCACGTGAAAGTAGCAGGAGAGGGAGCAGGTAGACACTTTCAAATGAGATCCCAGGGGAGAGACAGAGTCCGGGAGGTAAAGTTCTAGAACGGTGTTATAATAGTACACTGTGTCTCTATGCTTTATCCCCTTCAAACAAACACTACAAGGAGGCTGGGCAACTTTTTAAATTAACTTTTTGCAGATTTCCCCCTCCGCTTTCAGTGATAGTTTTGATAAACGAGTCAATTTCCTTCATTCTTCTCAGGAGGATCGGGTCTAATTTCTCACAGTGCAGCGGAGGCACTGAACTCGGGGGAAGCCTGCGTGTGCGCGTGTCGCCCCCCTGACGGGTAGGTTTGAAAGAAGTTGATGGCCGTGTCACTGAAGCCGCTTCGGACCCAGTTTTAATTACCAGGCTACAAGCAAAGTAAGGCAACGGCCCGTTTGCTTCGGTTAATAATTACACAGAGCTGTGTGCTGAACGGAGCAGCTTCTTCGAGGATTATTTTTTCGCAACTCGTCGGCTGTAAGAAACATTGCCCAACTTTTCGGCGCCGCATTTGATCCGTCAGCATGCCTCATAACTCTCCGGCGGCAACCTGTAAGCCAGCCTTTGAAGTCGTAGACGTCGCTCTCGTGCGTTTTTGGTGGATTTATCCACAAAGTGTTGCTCTCACGGGACGGGTTTAACTTTTAAAGCTTTGCCTCCTGTGTGCTCGCAAAATATGACTGGAAGGTACAGTGGTCAATGTGCGCTGCATTGTAAAAACAGTCCCGAGGATTTACGGATACACAGTTGCCAGGAGAGGACCCAGTCCTTCTTGGAGAGGATACCGGAGTTAAGCTACCACGTAAACACCCTCCAGACGAGGACATAGACCCGCCTGTGATGAAGAGCACCCCGGTGGAAACAAATGCACTCTTTAAGATCTAATACGGCACGGCTCGTCTTCACAGTGCACTGGCGTATGCAGTGCTTCTCAACCCACATTAATGACACTGGATAACAGTTAATCGGAGCTTTTTCCTCGTGTGAGACATCACTTTCCACGTGAGACATATGCATATCTGTAACGTGTTAGACTGGGAATATTAACTCTAGTGTTGAATGGAAGTTTTATGAGTTACCATGGAAGTCCTCCGGCTTTGAAAGCCCAGATCTGTTAAGCAAGTAGGCAGAAGGAATAAAGCAGGACCTGTGCGTGTACTTGTCGATACCGCTTTCCTGCGTCTTGTTTATCCGCGGTGCTTGCCTGCTTTGAAGTCCAAGATGTGCGGCCGGGACCCGCCGCTACAGCCGAGGCCATGACCGTCCCACAGCGGCGCCCGGCCGGGCTCTGGCCGTGGCTGCTCATGGCGGCTCTGCAGGTGGTGCTGGGCCAGCAGGGCCTGGAGTCCGAGCGGCCGGTTCTCCGAGCGATTATCAAGGTGACGCTGCTGAAGCACGAGCCCACGGGGAAACCCCTCACCTTGGAAGGGGTGTTCGTGGGAGGAAGTGCCGGCAAAGCAGAGGGAAAACTCATGCAGGTAGGGTGTCATCAAAGGGTACCTGCACTACATGACCACAGCACTGTCCATTTACCTCAAAGCTCACCTGGTGCACAGGTGGCCCAGCACCTTTGTGGCACCTGGTGCAACAATTTTCTATAGACTGTAATAGACTAACTCAATGATCATATGGTCAATATCTGATCGTCATTTTGTGTATTGATAGAACAGCTTTACAACACATGTAGTTACACTTCTGCTCTGTCAGATATGGATTACCAGCCTGAAAGCTTCTCCTATAGTACACTACTGGGAACACTTAACACAGTAAGTGTTATTCTTTGGACCCCCCCAAGAGAGTCACTTTAACCTCTTTTGCAATCACCGCTTGACTAATAACTTAGTCTGTGTTAAAAGCCTTAATTGGAAAGTTATTTTACACTCCCACCTCTTTCAGTGCACCAATCCCTCTGTAGAGTGACTTATGTTTCCCTACAGTTTACACAGCACCCGCTGCTAAAAGACTCCTGCAGCAGAGACTATGGTTTACAGCACAGTGTGCCTTTCTGAGAGCTGCTTACAGCAGCACTCTTTCCACTCAACACTGGGCTTGTGATGATAGAACATATGAATTCCTTTAACAACAGTGATGACAAACGTGTTATTGAGGTTAGCTTATTTTCAGTCTATTTTAGCTCTCTCCTGAGAAACAGTGGTTTGGCTCAGTCCACCAGCCTCTCTAACGTGTATCTTTTCTAAGGTAACTGTTTTGTTTTGCAGTGACTATTTTTGGCATTTGATGCTCTCTCCCATTATATTTAATATCAAGGTGTGGCCAGTGACTGCAAAATGACAGCATGTCGAGACCAATATAAAACCTGTCATTTAATGGGGGTTTTTTTAGGTTAAAAATCTTGCCTTTAACTGTCCAAATGTGAAGTATGTTCTCTATTCAGTGTGCATATTCAGGATTCAAGAGTGGATTAAGGTCCCTACGCTGTAAAGCTCCGCCGTGTCAATTTATTTGCCGTCTCCAGAGACACGGGACGAAAGATATTAGGTTCTGTGGGATCTTGTCTCGCTTCACTCACCAGGTATGGGAGGTTTTGTGAATGGTGAGCCAGATGCTGCAGTTTGCCATAGTTGATAAGGATTTATAATGCTCTGATGGAGAAAAGCCCAGCATTAGTCACAGTGAAAAGCCACTTCTGCTTTCCCACTCCAGTTTTAAGCTGATCTGACTGGACCCTGTCTGTGTGGGATGTTGACAACATGTTGTGGATACATAACACATAGCTGTTGAGATCAAAGCACTTCCAGCTTTCTGGGATTTCCAGCTTTTTGTTGTTGTTGTTTAAGACTTTGCAATGTTTGTAGGGCGACACAGGGTTTTAATGAAGCTGTGTATTCCCCTAAAGGTGTGGATGAAAGGTTGAGTGCCACCCTCAAACCATTCTTTTTTATCTCTGCCACCGTCAGCTTAATTTTGTGCTGATAAGATCCCTGCTTTTCCCCCCCTGTTTCTTTCTGTTTTTCTTTTTTTTCGGCTGCCCAAATAGGTTATACATCTACTCTGTTTTCCTCTGGTCAAACCACCAATTGTGTTGCTGTCCAAGGCTGGGAGGGCATGGTCCTGCGAGGCTCTCTCCTCCCTGGCTGTTCTCATACTGCACAGAGGTGGTGTTATGCTGCAGGATGCTCTTTGTTGCAGCTCAGGCCTGTTGTAACAGGTCTCTGTTGCCTCTGCAGGCAGCTTCATGGTCCCACTTTATGTTCTTGTCTTCCAGTGGACGAGGGGACTGATGGCTAAAAAGTTCCAGTTTCCATCTTGCATAGCATTCTCGTCTGTGTTAAATATAAGCCAACCTTGTCGATGCATGTCTTTTATATTCCACTTTTCTGAAAATTTTTATGGACTAACAGAGTTTTCATCTTTTGTCATTTTAGATGCTTGTTCATCTTTATCAATACGTTGCTTCCCTGAGCCTGGGAATTGCATTGCATCCTTGTTTTGATCATGTTTGCTACCATGTGTGGGACAAACTCTGAAGTTCTGAATCCATGAGATTTCACTGTGGTACTTGTCTCCGTCTGATCTGTTAAACTGTGATCTCCCTGGAAGTGTGCCCTTTCCTCTGAATGAACACGCTCACTGGAACACTGGTCTGGCCAGCACTATTTGGACAAATACAAGTGCTGAGGAATTTTGACTCCCTCTCCCTTCCAAAATGAAACTCGGTGATTAAAGGAGAAGCCCAAAAGCTTCTGAAACAATGACGAACTTGAGGATTGTTGTTGGAACTTCTTTTTGAGAAATGGAGATAAACTGTGTTCTTTTAACAGGTCCAATTAAGGTATCCTTAAAACTCCACCTATGTTAACTTAAAGTCATCTTGACTTTCTTTTATTCCTTTTCTGCATTGTTGTTTTTGAAATGTTGAAGTGAACTTTGAGAGCTCCCTCAAATACATAAGCTATAATTAAGGCTTGACACTGGGTAACTGTGCAACACTTCACATTTTTTCGTCTCAGTGTCCTACAAGGTAGTGAATGCCTCCCCGTCTCTCTAAAGCGTCCCAGGCCACTATCTGCACACCCGCCCCTCGACTGGCCCTCAGCACAGCCGTTTGGGAACTAAGGAGGGGAGGGTGGAGAGGGTACTGAGGGAGAACATCAAAGTGTGTCCAGTTCCGAACGTGAGCTGGGATGATTAAAAGCTGAGACTGTTTACACTGTACTTCCCATATGGGCCCTCTCCTCCCCCTCCCTCTAGATTTCCTGTCCATACTTCCTATCTCCCTGGATGAGATAACAGCCTGTCCAGGACTCCTCAGGGCTCCTCACTGCCTCACATAGTTTCGCTTTTGTGCATGTGGTTTATAACAGTGTGTAGCAGCAATGAATGCAGGTGAGCTTCATGTATTGGAGCCAACATACTGATATGATATAATAAACAAGCTAATGTGTTTGCAAAATTCGTGCAATGAACCCCACATTTGGCAATCAGATTTGGCATTCATTTGCCATTCATGCTTCTTTTTAAAATACAGTAACGGTGAAGCAGCCTGCTCTGAATGCTTCACAGTGCTCGTGACTGGTATGCACAGCACTGCTGTGTCCACCAGTATGGACGCCATATGAGAACTCAACATTAACAGCAGTAGAATCACATCGCCATCCGTCCCACCTGCACCTCGGCGACACTGGCAGTTGCATAAAGGTACAAATGAAATCCCTGTAAGCTCGCAATCCCCGTCCCCCTTTGCCACAGCGCCTGTTTTTTAAAAATTCTGAATG
Source organism: Copadichromis virginalis (assembly GCF_057382275.1). Classification (NCBI taxonomy): domain Eukaryota; kingdom Metazoa; phylum Chordata; class Actinopteri; order Cichliformes; family Cichlidae; genus Copadichromis; species Copadichromis virginalis. The sequence goes on from NC_140627.1 coordinate 8,584,211, forward strand.
CTTTATGCAACTACTTGTTGTTTGTGTGGAGGTGGAGGCCATTTAGGAACAAAAGCCTGCTTTGAAGTCATCATATATAACATTATAAACAAGTTCAGTGGTGATCGCGCAAAGATTATTGTAGGAATGAACTGCTACACTGGTTTTGTTACCAGCCAGCACTGGCCCTGTTGACTCATATTGGACCACTGGCAGAAAAGAACATCATTTTATGTTTTTCAATCTTTTTCTATTAAATGTTTGACTGTTTCACGAACAGCTAAAATGCTTTAAAACAGGATGACTATGTTTTTTTCCAAGGGGCAACATCCAGATCTGAAAATTTATGAATCGTGAAAGTTCCACAGGTGCAGTTCCTCCAGCTGGCACTTGAGGCATGCTCCAAAACTGAGTCAATCTCCACAGACTCCCATGTTAAAGTGCCAAGCCTTACATCATTAAAAAGCACATTTATAGCTTGGTGCAAGAAATTATTTTACCCTCTGTGGACAGTTTTTTCAAAGTTTTTCATTGTACCCATACAGTTTATGGATACAGGTTGCTATCCAAGCTTGCCAGTATTAGCTGGTAAATTAGAACTCTACCCTTTCATCAATATAAGGTAGCATCTAGCTTCAAAAAAAGCAACACAGTCCAAATTAAATGAGTGACAGCATAGTTACTGTCATTCTTTTAGACAGTTGCTGTGGAATAGTTTAGAAAATCAATTAAAAATAAATGGAACAAAAGTTAAGAGAATATATCATTTTTGGCTACAAGCCCATTTGTTACTTATAATCATTGCATTCCAACATCATCTACTTTATCTCTTTTATTTCCATGTGGTCTTTTGCAATGGTCTCCTCCTTCAGCGACACTACAGTAATGCGTTTCCTCTAACTCATGCATTAAACAGACCCCCCCTCATGTGTCCAGGCTATCAAACAAATTGTGGACTAATGGGTTCTCCTGAGCAGGGAACTGAGAGAGCTGCAGCCTGCAGCACAGGAAGCAGGGGCTAGCGCTGTCCTGTCTGCCCTATTCCACAAGAGATGGCTGTGGAGATGTTCCTTAGGGGACATGGAAGAAGGGAGAGGCAGGTAGGGGGGAAACATGGCAAATCTCTTAATCCTGCTGGCCCCCTTCTTTTTTAGTCATTAGATCACGTCTGGAATTCTTGAATGTTATACAACACGTTTTTGTTTCCCCTTTCATAGCTCTTCTTATGCAAATAACCAGGGATGGTCTCTGTTTCTCTGCTACTATCACTGCTTCACTCGTTCAGCCACTCCCTAATACATCTACAAAAGAGTCGCATGCTTAATTCCATGTTTTTTGTAGCACACCCATGTAAACACACACACTAAGTCAAGGCTTCATCTGCCTGTTTTCATGTGTGTGTGTTTTCACACACTCCATACACACACTCGGTGGGGCAGTGGAAAAGCTAGAAATGCGCACTCTTGAATTAAATGTTAATCACAGAGGATCTGTCTCGCTCTTCATTTTGAGCACTTTTTTTTGTCCCTCCCTAGTACACAAACCACCGAAGGAGCAGCAAAAGCATGCGGCCCTTTTAAAGCTGTGCCATTATGTAGCCACACATGTGTTACAGTGGAGAGGAATGAGTCACCGCCGACTGTGAAAGCAGACACACACACACACATATATGTTCCTTTGATGGCAGGACAACTGACACGGGGTCCAGGCGATTTCAGGGTCAGCAGAATTTAATTATGTCAAATATCCAAGGTTTAACAGTCGTGAATACCGCGACATTTTTGCATTCTCTGTGAGATGTGTATCTTGCGTGACCTTTTTTGAATTTGTCCTGACAACTCAGGTCAAGTGAAGCACCTGTCTCTTTCCAGTTGAAACCGATCCACTGGAAGTACAGAGGAAAGCCTGCTGATCCATAGTGGGTGTGGAGGCCAAGCTATCCTTTCCCCCAGGATCAAGGCCACATTTATAGAGATTTACTGAGAACTATGTTGCAACAGATGACAATTGTACCATATGGCATGAGGATTCATATGCTACTGGTGGGAAAGTTGGCTGTCTTTTTTTTTTAATCTTCCCACAGGTTAAAGGTTATGCTCACAAGGATGAGTTGACTGAAAAGATGTATAATTAATAAGTGATGATTTTATTGTCTGTTAACTATGTAAGACTTGCATTGGCACAATTTCGTATATAGATGGATACATCCATGTGATAGATGGATGTATGTGCATTTTCAATTAGTGTGACACTGCATAAAAGGTGTTAATGACTGTAGCTAGAATCTGAATTGGATTGCCTTCTTCTCTTAATGTATAGTTAACTGTAATTTAAATCAAGCTTAGTTTTGTATAATTGACAACCCAGTATGGTAAGTGCTTATCACAACTTCAAGCACACCAGCACGTCACTAAAACCTGCCATAAATGTTGCCATGAGACAGTTAGTCTGACATCAGTTGGCAATTATATGCAATCTGTTTCTCATAATACAGCAATAAACTGTAATAAATCATTGAAAAACACATAGACAGAAATTCACATTTAACTATTACATTACATGCTCAGTAGCCTTCAGTTCTACAGGAATATAAACCAGAACACAACCAGCTGAGCCAGCTGAGTTGAGCTCCCTCAAGTTGTGCTCAGTAAAAAAGTATCCTTCAGACCAATGGCACCAGGTTGGCAATTTGTCTGTGTTTATAAATTAGGTAGTAATTATTTACAAAATTTTGACAGTCTCTCTGAGAGTGACTTCAGTCAGTCCAAGTCAGATTGCAACTGTTTGCAGAAAGGTTGCCTCCTATCAGGCAACCTGTGCAAGTCATGCATGGTTCAACATCCTTAAGCTCTGGGCAAATGTTTAGTCATATTGGCTGCAGAATGTGAAAAAAACATTGATTACAATCACATATAAGAAGCTCGCTGTCCTGTTTTTACCAACTTAGCTATTAGCTTGCTCTGAATTAGGAAGTTTGATTGGTTGATTTTGCTTGAGCTGAGTTAATGTAAGTTTCCTCGGCTAATGTTCAGGACAGAGGTCCCCGAGGTGAGCAGTCGTGTTCATAGTTTTCTTGTTCTTGAGTATTTAGATCAATTTAAATATCCATGTTTGGTGTCCCTGTATAGTGTAATATTGCTGCGTAAAATATTGCAATGCTATGCTGTATCGATTTTTTTCCCACCACCCCTACTCTCAGGTGCTGTCCTCTCTGTCAGATGGTAATGACTCTCTACACATTCATCTGCAGCTAGATCACTCTGCCTCACTGCCACTAGTTGTAAACACAACCAGCTCAGCCTGTCAGTACTGCACACTTCACTGCATGTTGGCACAAGATGCCTATGAATGTGGTTGAGAAATGGTGTCACACTGACCAATAAAGACAACAAAGGTGTAATCAAGAAGCTCATTCTGTGACAACAAAATGTAAACCTATCAAAGAACAGTGCATATAGCCTTTTTTGGCTATAGAGTTGTCTTGCCCTTAAGATGCACTGTTTGTCCTGTAACTGTGCTCAGTACTCCTCTTCAGATGGTAAACAGACTCCTGTTCTGCTTTTTTATGCAAAAGTGCAATTGTGCTGCGAGGCCACATTTACACAGCTCTTTTTATTTATTCTGTGCCTTTAGATTTTCTACTGCTTTTTGCTTACACACACACACTCTGATTGATGCATCCTGCAGTATCTTGCCCAAGGACACTTCAGCCTGCAGAGGGCTCAAACCACCACGCGACCTGACCACATTCACACGAGGTTGTCACTCGGGAGGCAGCAGTCCTGTGTGTTTTTGAAAGTTAAATATACTAACGTAAAATGTGTTCGTGACAAAATAAGATCCACACTAAACATCAGCATGTTAAACTTCCTATTGTGGTCAAAAAAGAAAAATTCTCAAACACTAAACTAAAATCATCAGATCACTTTTTTTCTTTTTAGCTCATAGGAATTCCCTCGTGGAGCCATGAGCATGGTGAGACTCTTGATTTTGTGTACATCACAACATTTTGTGGGTTTCTTGAGGGGAAAAAAGAAAATTCTCTTAAGAGAACAGTTCATCTTGGTGCATTCCAATCTCTCTGACTATTAAAAGAGCAAAATTAAACAAACTTCAAACTTCTCTAAAAGCTTTTCATAGCACAAACATTACAACACAGATTGTTCTTGTAGATATGCAGCATATCGCTGAGAGCATACAGTTTGTTAAAGGTTGGATCGGCTTCTTTGCTGTTTACTTTGGATATTTAAAAGGCGATTAGGGGCTTGTGAATAATTTTGGACCTCAGTTGTTCTTGTCGTCTACTCAGTCAACAGTATTCGGTCGTGAAGCCAGTTGCTAATAACTTCAGCCTTGCCTGCGGTGGCGAGAGCAGGCTTAATGCTCGCGCTCACATCAAAGGCCCAGCAGCTCTTCTGCAGTTTTTCATTTCGCCGCCTGTCTCGCTCCTCTTTCCCCCAACAGTGTGGCTTTGAATTCCTCCTCCTCACCTCCTCTGCTCTAACCAGCCCTCTCTTGTTTCTTGACAGCTCTTTAAGATGGTTGTAATTCATTGCGTGTGCTTTAGTTTCAAGGACAAAAATGGCTGTTTGAAAAAAAACCAGGCAGGAAGCGCTTAGTTTGCTGAGAGGCTGGAGGAAAAGAGTCATCACCATACCACAGATAAACGCTGCGTAACAGACTCCCTCTTGCTCGCTCGCTCCCTGGCTCCTTGCAGCTCCTTGCAGCTCCTTTAGTCACTTTCATGGGCTTTTCTCGTTAATATGGCTCTGAAGAATAAAAGCCAACTGCAGCTCCTAGTAACATTAGGTTGATTCAATCAGTGTATGATGAGATACAAAAAACCCCAGATTCATTTAGATCAGAGGTATGGTGTGGTACTGTTTAAGACACAGAATGTGCAGGGAGCACAGAGCAGAAGCAAATTTTCTACTTTTCTGCTTGAACGCTTGGCTCAGCGATCCGCAAGAGGAAGAGCTTTCACCTGTGGAGCGGCCTGATCCTTTATTTGTGTGTGTGTGAAAAAGCATGAGTGTGTCCACAGTGTGTGTGTGTGTGTGTGTGTGTGTGTGTGTGTGTGTGTGTGTGTGTGTGTGTGTGCGCGCGAGCGCGCGCGGATGAGGTGGAGCTCCCATACTGAGATCATTTACCAAACTCTATTAAGCGGGATCAAAGTGACTTAGATCTTTCAGTGCTGCATGACTACAAAAGCCATATTGTAACCCCAGAACCAGGGAGATAGCACTGCTGACAAAAAATGCTTTATGTCTCTAGGAGTCACATGGTCACTTCCCAACAACAAACAACATGTCCTGTTTTTGACCTGTTTTTTTTTCCTCCTCTGCTTCTCAGAAGGGCTTTAGTGTTACTTTCATGCCAAGCTTGATTTATTGAATTTGCAAAGTGAAATACAAATGTCTGATTTTACTACAACAAAGACGGTTTGATTCAAGTCTCCAGAGCAGTTTTGAGACGTGATCAGATCGACTGCTTTCATCTTGGCCACGGACCACCCATCACGCGTGCATTAGTGTTAGCTGGACCGTAAGTGAAGTGGTGAATGTGTAAACATTTCAACATCAGATATGCAGCGGCTAACAAGTAGAACAATAACAACCTGTCCAGTGATGGCAGATGCACGCAGTTCCCTCCACTTTAATGGAAGTGTTTTTTGTGTGCCAGGTCTCCAGTGTGTGCTCTGGTGTTTGCATTATTTGCAAGCCACTGCTGAGACAGTTAAAGCAGAAAATGCCAAGGTTTCCATGTTATTGTTAAGTCTTGGCTGATAGTGACTTGTAGTTTTCCTCAGAGGCGGAGCCAGACATTTGAAACACCCGGGGCTTAGCCATAAAGGGTAGTATGCATGTGGGTTTTTTTTTTTGTTTTTTGTTGGGGGGGTAGAAATGAATGAAAAAGATTAATAGGCTCTGTTTTGAGTTTTGTTCAAAAAAGAATGACTTCATATAGGGAAAAATATATATCACATGTGCACGACACCTTAAACTAGTTTTTTAATTAAGCAGCAAGGCAGAACAAAGTCGGGGCTGTATCAAGACACGAGGACTAAACCCCAATTCAACCAGACCCAGAACTGATCTGGAATTAAAACAGGACTACAAGAGTTTGTTACGTCCCTCTGCAGCTTCTAATCGTCTCAGTGTTTTCAGCTGGTGCTAATTGGCCACACCTAGTCAGGTGTGGATAAAAGCATACCTGAGGCAAGCTTTCCGGCAGTGCACTAGTCTTTGCCTTGGTGGTACCAGCCATTTTAGCCAACCTGGTTTTCCATTTTAGGATGAAACCTCTTCTCACCCACACTCTGTTGTTCGTCTCCTTTTTTTATGTTGCGGCTTTTGAGCCGGGTCGTAACAAGTTCAAAATCAGGACTACTGAGGACTTAACCAAGACAGAACCAGAATCAGAACTAGATGATAGTAGTACTAAAAATCATCATAGACCTGCACTACACTTATTTTTTTTAATTCTACCAAAGTCCACTATTTAGATTGAGAAAAGTTTATATAATTATTTAGCCTTGTTGTGCAAACAAGCCTGCATAACTTAATAAATATAGAATTTGAAAAATAACAAACCTAAAAAGAAACACTAGGTACGAGATACATGAGTACCTATGATACAGTGATACTTTTGGTAAACAACCATTTGACTAACATGTGTGTCTCACCTGCTCTTGTTCCCTCTCTGTTCCTCTCTCTCCCTCTTTGTGCTGACAATCATCAAATATACAGTTGAAACCACATATTTATGTACTCTTCAGATCAAAACACAAACACTTTTTTAATTGTAACATCAAATCAGACTAAATGTTTATTTTTTTTTAGATTGATAAATATAAAAAACATATTTGTTAACTTTAAGGGTAAAGAGAGAAACTATCTGTATTTCTTAATTGTAAATGGCACCAAATTGTATTCAAACTTGAGCCACACTTATGGAGCTCCACAATTCTTTTTCTGGTGTTTTGGTTGACATCTCTTAATTTTCCCATGTCAAAGAAACAGGCTCTGTGTTTTGCCTTATATGCATCCACACGTGTGCCGCCAATTTACTCACATGGACTCTACTAACCTATCAGAAGCTTCTTCAGCTCAGAATGGAATCGTCTGGAGTTTCTTATTAATTAACAATAAACTTAGTGTATATGTACTCCTAAATGTGATGAAAGTGATAAAAATAGACAGATCTCTCTCTTTATTCTGACATTTAACTAATTCAAAAGATATTTCAATATTTATTTATCCAAAACAAAACAAGTTTACTTTAAATTGATGTTGTACAGTAAAAAAATGTTATTGTGTTTTCCATAAAGTGTATGTAAATATCTGGTTTCAACTGTGAATATACTGCTGTGTATTGAAGTTCCTCTTGTTTTGAATAGAAATATACTGAACAACAAACAAAGCATAATATATAAAATAACATCTACCAGAGTTTTTTCTTTGAAAGAAGCCCCTTATGTCCATTCTTGTATATCAGTGCATTACTGAAACCGATTTATTTAGCTGTGGAGGGTAACAACTGAAAATATGAAATAAACACACGTAAGCTAAGACTCTCTAAAGAAACAGCATTGTTGTTGTTCAGCTTTTCATTTCGCCATTTGTTGATTCACTTGAAGAGCAAGTAACGTAATATTGGTCAAGTGATCATTTTGATATCAATCTTTCGTGATACACCGTCATACATGTATTTACATTATTTGTACGGTATGAATGATTTGCTTTGGTACCTGGTCAAACTTAAGCTCTCCTTAGTATGGCTGGCTCCATTTCTCCAACAGCGCACTCACAGGCAGCAGCTGCCCCGCCCCCTCGCTCAGTCGCTTAGTGCCTGAGCTCGGATCATACCAATATCAGGGGGGATTCACGCACAGTCGTAAATTCCCACAGTGTGCACTATGTGCTTCGAATATTGTGTGTACTTTTTGTTTTATACAGTTGTCAGTCAGACATCTAACTATGAAAAAATTACACTCCAAAAGACCCCGGGCTTCTGACAAAACAACCCGGGCTTAAGCCCAGTAAGCCACCCCCACGCTCCGCCCCTGGTTGTCCTTAAGACTGGTTGTTCTGTAGACACCCGTAGTTGCGGTAACGACAGCTGCTGGTTTAATGCTACAGTGGCTTGTGCTCCAAAGCAGGATTTGGGTCTTATCGAGGTCATTTCCAGTGAAGCCTGATAAGGAAAAGATATCCTGGGTAATGCTGAACTTTATTAAATCTGCAAGCCCCAGGTAGATGCTGAATGCTGCCTTTAATCCTTTAGCATTCCATGTATCCGTCAAGCTGCCTTTACTTATTTTATAATTTTGGCTGTAAAATTGCAAAAATAATTTTCATCTTTCGAATTTTTTCTCGTTATGGTAATGTGAAGCATTACATCTTACATAACGTCTTGGTGGAACTGATTTGTTCTGTCTGTGTTCAGACAGGAGCACCTTCGAGCTGCTGTGATGCACCACATGTTGTCCAAAACTGTTTGAATTTTGTCTCTAGCACAAACAGAGTTATCGTTATTTAAAGAGCACTTGTGAAATGGGTCGCGGGACTGGGGGTAAAAACCAAAACACTAAAAAAAAAACAAATTTTCCATGTAATTTTGTTCAATTTCATGGAATCTGATCAAATAAAGTTTTCTGTCCTTGCTAACATGTCAGCTCTCACTGTCACCTTGTCTTGTTGATTTAAGATGGCCTGTAATTTGCAATGTAAACAGTGAGGGATAACTTTCCAAAACATGGTGAGAAACACCCAGCGAGACTTGGGTGTTTCTCACTTTTTAGAGAATGCTGTGTTGTTCTCTCGGGGACAGGTAGTGCAACAAGTCTTAAGTAGATTCCACTTTGGGCTTGCTCACTGCTGTTACTTGCCTGTACTGAACGACTGCTATTTGATTGGGAAGGGATTGTTCTCTTATCATACATCCAGTCACATGCCTGCCAGAATGATAGATGGCTGTTCTCTCAGTTGGACTAAATGAAAAGTGCCTGCCTTTGAGCTAGACAAAGGGGTAGTATGTCTGCCAGACTTTAGCTAATGTGTTCGTTTCTGTTCTGCAGGGAGAGCTTTCTAGGGAGTGTTTGTAGAATATGCAGACTCAGGCCAAAAGTTCCATGTGACTCAGTGAGAGAATTAGAACTGGTGTCACATGGCGCTGCTCTGGTGCTACCGTACATGCACCTATGCATGCCCTCATGAATACGGTCTTCCTGTTTACTGCCATCTGTACCACTTCTCAGCCTTCCTCTGCTCGATCAGTTGCATATTTTACAGCATACTGGTCCAGATCCAAGTCACACAAGTGCAACATGATAAAAAAAGAAAACCCTATCACCAATTCTTCCATCACTATCACTTCATTGTACTCTGTCCAACTAAAAGAGAAAGGATCAAAATCTACTGCTATGGCACTCAGTTGATTGAAGTGTGTTCTATTAGGACAAACTGAATTGACCGAACATGCTTCAGGTCTGTTTTGAATAACTGATTAAAAGTCTCTCTTTTCTCCCCGCAAAATATGGAAGCACCCTGGTTTGAGGATGGTTTTCCAGAGGATGTGCGGAGATCTACACCTGGTGCCAGGATAGACCTCATTAAAGATATAGTCACTAATTTCGTTTGGCTGTTGGTGAGAGAAATTAAAAAAACCCAGAAAAAAATATTGTGCAGTACCAAAATTAGTGGCCCTGACCTACAGGTTTGTGGAATCCCCTTTTGAAGTTTAAAGTAAGTGGTGGATCTGACTGATCTGACAAAGGTAGTCATGTCCTAAATCCTCTTCTGATTTACTGTCTATTTAATTCTGAAAGAGATGAGGGCGGTCATAATGAACACCTTGCGTTAAATGAGACCTAAAACTCACATTTTGTTATTGTGAGGACTCAATCGTGGCTCAGGGTTTGAAATCAATAGTGTAAGTGAGTGCCAAACTCTCATTTACCTCCACTTATCAGGGTGAGCCTCTCTTTAAGTAGTCATTTCTGTTCGGGAGCTGTTTTGTCTGCTGACACTAGCCCTGCTGATGTGCCTGTGAGTAAGAATGAATTTAAAAAACAAACAAAAATTCATGGCCATGTAAAGTTCATCAGCTGCCCGAGTTTACTAGATCTGGTGCAGCAGCACATCAACATGAACATTTGTAATTTTAGAAATACAAATTGAAATATTAGTAAAAAGAAAACTTGCTTTATACTTTTATATATCATATTTTTTAGATCCCTTTTTGGGGACTAAAACCTCGCCTGCTGCTTTTTACTTGTCAGTAAGCAGTCACATGCACTGATTTCAAACATGCAAGTTTCAAACATGCAGAACTACTATAGCGCAGAAAATCTAAAAGATATCCAGCATCATCTTGATGTTCTTAAATGTACACGACTCGCTTACTTAATGCTAAGTTACCAACTGACCTGTGTCGCATGAGTAAAACATCCACAGTGCTGTTGACTTCAAACTCTTATGCACCCCATGTTATAACAATGCAGCTACCTGTCATGTATTAGTCCAGCCCCAGGTGGAAGAACTGATTCAGTACAGCCATGCAGGGACCCTGTTGTATACTCCAAAACCACCTTAACCCACACTAGTCTGTGTTGGACGCACTGTTCAACAGCCATTAAGAGAGGCCTGCGTATCTAGGACACCCATTCCGATTGGCCGTGACCTCCTGACTGGCTGCTCCTAATTAGAACCAGTCCCTTACAGTGCTCCTCTCTCTTGTCCAAAGTAAATACCTTGGCACCCAGGAGGAATGCTGACAGTCTGCTCTTTAGGGTGCTCTGAGAGAGGCTTTAAGAGTCACTGACTCCCCTTACATTTAACCCTCTTGGTACAGCCAACGCTAAAAACTAACACCAGTCAACAACAGCAACACAAATGATCTCACTGTTGTACTTTCTCAAAGTACACGTGGGTATCTCAGCCCTTTCATGTGATTACACCGTGTTGGTTTTCCACTCAGAAAGCTCAGTTGGTTCTCTTTAAATGTAATAGTGGTGGTAGAATATCATTAACATCTAAGTTACACAACATGTGCATTTACATTTACTCGAACATTAGGCTTCAGATTGTTCCTTTTTTTCTGTTTCAGCTGCCCTTAGTGTGCAGTCACAGTCGACTGAAATCAGGTGGGTGGATCAAAAGGCAGTCTGTATTTGAGAGAACAGGACAGTGATGTGTCATCAGGGCCGTTAACCTGATAACGTCCCAAGTGGGAGCTGCTCCAAAGCAACAAAAAAAAATAGTACTTGACAGCTAACAAGGCATGGGCTCTTTTTCTGCTTTGAGACGGGCTGTTGGTGACTCAAGTTTCCAGGCCTGCTATTTTATCCCCTCCAGATTGATGTGGAGCCGAGCGTGGTGTTGTTCTTTGTTTTGAGCCACAGGTTAAGGTTAGCACAGCATTAGACCACAGTAGTCCCGAAGGGCAGCTCCATAGGACTAAAGCAGAGCTGTGTTTGGTCTGTTTGAGATTAGAGCTGCAGGTTGACAGAGAGGATCGGGTAATGACATGCCTACCACCTTTCCGAGTCCTTGGACTGTCTGTCTGCGGACTACTTGAAAGCAAGGCATGCACACACCTCCACACATAAGCATAGCTCTTCTTCCACAAGCAGAGGAAATGTGACCATGAAGACTCAGGCTAACATTGTGGTAACAGAAACAACATAGCATGTATAATCTCTGCCATATTAGTTGTGACACTAATGGGCTTGGACACACAGATGACATATAATATTCCACTCATGTCACCGAGTCAAAACATTGTTTTCCACGATGTTAAGTCGTTGTGGATGTATATAATAGGAGGACCATGCACAACACTGTGGAATTTGGACCTGTTACTATAAATAACAATCTACATGATAGTCTATATAGATCTATTGGCAGCATCAGATGCTAGAGATGTGAACTGAATGTATTTCCATCGCACAGAATAAGGTTTGTCAAAGCCTTCAGAGGACCCCTCTGTCTTTCGTGTAGAAAGTTTCTGGTGACTGCTCATCACATCTCTATGCTTTATATGAGTGTTTATGAAGCTCCAGTCCAAATCTAAGAGTGAAAAGCTGAGCCAAGATCCCCACTGCAGTGCCAAATCTATCTGAGAGAGAGCAAGGTGAGTCTAAACAGAAGTGGAGGAGCAGACAAGTGTTGCGTCGCTGCACTTCTCTGACCTACCTCCATGCTGCTGCTGACTTCTACTGTTTGCCCACTCTGTTAACTATTACCAAAACGTTGTGTACCTTGGCAGCAGACCAACACTGTTACACATACTGTGGCCCATTATCAAAGAAGACCTGCACTACGAGCCCTGGAGTCCTTCCAATGAGGCCACAGTCAGTTTTCTTCTTTAAGACCCATCTCAGTGCTGCGGCACTATCCCAGCACTTCCTCCAGTTTAGTCTCCCGCTCACACTCTCTCTCCTTCTTTAACCTCCTCCTCCCATTTAGCCTCTTTCTCCTGTTCCCCCTTGCTTCAACACGCACATGTTGGTTGAACTGTCTTTGGCAGGCACCTCACCCATTCGCAATTCTTTTTTATAATCCCTCTAATGTTTGCATTCACTTTATTTGGTGTGATTGCAAAGTAAGAAAAAAAAGCACGGGTGCCTGATTTTAACCAGTAAAACATCTGTCAAGTCATCTGTTGTAGTTTATTCAAAGTGCTTGCTTATGCTACAGTATCACAAAGAATTTTACATTTTCTGCAGAAGTTTGCACAAAGCATGGAACTCAGCTGTGGGCAGGCTAAAGCAGCTTAAAGAGTGCACCCTGTATGCGATTTGCTAGTATGAGATTTGCTATAGGATATGATTTAGAAGAGTACATATGTAGGTTAGCACTGGAACAGCTAATTTGATTTAATTTAATTTGCAGCTTCATGGCCTGCCTGCACCAACCTAGCTAGCTTGGTTTTTAATATACAGGGTGGGCCATTTATATGGATACACCGTAATAACATGGGAATGGTTGGTGATATTAAAGTCCTGTTTGTGGCACATTAGTATATGTGAGGGGGCAAACTCCTCAAGATGGGTGGTGACCATGGTGGCCATTTAGAAGTCGGCCATCTTGGATACAACTTTTGTTTTTTCAATAGGAAGAGGACCATGTGACACATCAAACTTATTGGTAATGTCACAAGAAAAACAATGGTGTGCTTGGTTTCAGCGTAACTTTATTCTTTCATGAGTTATTTACAAGTTTCTGACCACTTATAAAATGTGTTCAATGTGCTGCCCATTGTGTTGGATTGTCAATGCAACCCTCTTCTCCCACTCTTCACACACTGATAGCAACACCGCAGGAGAAATGCCAGCACAGGCATCCAGTACCCATTAGTTTCAGGTGCTGCACATCTCGTATCTTCACACCATAGACAATTGCCTTCAGATGACCCCTAAGGGGGTCAGATCGGGAGACCTTGGGGGCCATTCAACTGGCAATTGAATGTAGCAATTTCAAATATCCAGTGGCCATGAGGTTTCCATTGATGAAGAATGGACCCACTATCGTTGTACCCCATATATCACACCAAACCATCACTTTTGTTGGTCCAACAGTCTTGGAGGGATCCATCCAATGTGGGTTAGTGTCAGACCAATAGCGCTGGTTTTGTTTGTTAACTTCACCATTCACATAAAAGTTTGCCTCATCATCACTGAACTGAGGGTCCTGTTCCAATTTCTGTTTTGCCCATCCTGCAAATTCTGTGCGCCGATCTGGGTCATCCTCGTTGATATGCTGCAGTAGCTGGAGTTTGTAAGGGTGCCATTTGTGAGTAGCTAATATCCGCCGAAGGAATGTTCCACTAATGCCACTCTCCAGTGACATGCGGCGAGTGGTACGCTGTGGGCTCTTGCTGAATGAAGCTAGGACAGCCACTGATGTTTCTTCATTAGTGACAGTTTTCTTGCGTCCACATTTTGGCAAATCCAACACTGAACCAGTTTCACAAAACTTATCAAGCAGTTTGCTAACTGTAGCACGGGAGATGTGCTAGGGTGTCTTGCATTGAAATCTGCTGCAATGACCTGGTTACTGCGTTCACCAGATATCAACACAATTTTGATCCGCTCCTCACGTGTTAACCTCTTCGACATGTCAATGGCTGTGAACAAAGAGAAACTTGTAAATAACTCATGAAAGAATAAAGTTACGTTGAAACCAAGCACACCATTGTTTTTCTTGTGACATTACCAATAAGTTTGATGTGTCACCTGGCCCTCTTCCTATTGAAAAAACAAAAGTTGTATCCAAGATGGCCGACTTCTAAATGGCTACCATGGTCACCACCCATCTTGGGGAGTTTGCCCCCTCACATATACTTTAATATCACCAACCATTCCCATGTTATTACGGTGTATCCATATAAATGGCCCATCCTGTAGAGATAAAACATAAAGCAAAAGTTCTTGAAACATTCAATTTGTTTTCTTTTGATGTCTATTCAGTGTAAAAACAATTTGTTTTTTAAAAAACTGTGTAAAGACAACAGAAAATGTCCTGGATATTATCCATTTTATAACGGCGATGAATTCCTTTACTTTTATTTAATCATACAGATTTTTTAATACTCTGAGTTTAGAACTAGCTGTATTGCAGGAAACTGTCGAGGACGATGGATCATACAGAAATTTAGAAGAGATTAATAAACAATGAATATGGAGGCAAGTGAAAGCTTTATATACTGAGAGCAGATTTAGTTGCTCATAAATATTTTATGCCTGTCAGCTCATCACGTCACAGTGGCACGGTCCAAATGTAACTCTGCCACACCTCCTAAAAACCAAAACACAAGAATAGAACCTGCTGTCACTATCAATTTGTTATCACAACTTTAATAATTTAATTATTCCTGATAATAAATTGCATCTTTTTTCTTTTTGCATCTTTAGGCTGTTAGCCCATTATTTGACTATAATGGTTCCATTATATTGCTATCATGGGATCTCAAACAACCAGGATCCTATGGTCATGACTTTATTATCTTGTTATCTTAAGATGATACATTGATGGTTTTACTGCGATCCAACCACGATGGAGTCAGGTCATGAGGAAGAACCCATGGAGAGGAGGGAGCGGCACTGTACATCAAATTAGATTTTAGAGCAATTAAAAGATTACAAAAATGAGCTGGCCGACTTGGATAGAATTGCTTTGTAATCCAATTTCAAGCTGGCAAAGCTGTAAATTTTCTAAGACAAGATTTTGAGATATATAGATTAGGGCTGCCACGATTAGTCGACTAGTCACGATTACGTCGACTATCAAAATCGTCAACGACTGATTTAATAGTCGACGCGTCGTTTGAAGCTTTGTAAGATCACAAAAGACGCAGGAATGAGTAGTAGGATTTAAGAGTGTAATAACGGACTGAAACAGAAGATGGCAGCACTGCATGTACAAGGACGCCAGCTGCCGTTAAACCCCGAAGAAGAAGAAGCTGTGTCCCAGAATTCATAGCGCAGCCCAGCTCAGTTTCCAACAATGGCGGCAGCTAGTTAGTTTTAATGTTACTCTTATTATTCTTTCTGGGTCACAAAATAAACGTTTAACATATTTTCAGGCGAGAATGTAGCTGTGTAAACCTCAAATATCTGCTCAGTTTATCAAGACACCGCATATTGTCAAAAGCGCTCCAACGTTTTCGGAGACGTCTGTTACCCACTAGCTCGATAGCTAGCCGGGGGCTAGGCTCACTAGCGCCGTGAGAGCACCGGACTCCTGGCAAATCATTTTCAAACCCACCGCCGTCTTTCGCTATTCAGGTTAAACATGATATATAAGTCACTTAGATAACTTAAAAATGTTATTGTTTGGCTTTTTTCAGTATTTTATTTGTTCCTGAGTGAATCGGTTTGGCTGAGATTAAAGTTATAGTTTCTACACAACTGAATAAACATCAAGCAGACAGCTGATTATCAGAAGTGTGAGATGCTCGAGAATTTACTCCGGTGTCCTGTTATATTTTAGATAGCAAGGAGTTTATTAAATTTTAATG
Organism: Copadichromis virginalis; assembly: GCF_057382275.1. Classification (NCBI taxonomy): domain Eukaryota; kingdom Metazoa; phylum Chordata; class Actinopteri; order Cichliformes; family Cichlidae; genus Copadichromis; species Copadichromis virginalis. The sequence continues at coordinate 8,600,213 of NC_140627.1, forward strand.
AAATTTGCAGATTGTTTCGGTGAAGTTTAATAAACTATCATCTTGTCTTTATTTTTAGTTAGCACAGATCTTAAACACTTAAAGCTGTAAGCTAATGATAGTTATATAAGAGCAGATGCTGCTGGTGCAATAAGCTGTACGCTGTACGTCCAATGGATGATGATCTGATTAGTCGACTAATCGCAAAAATAATCGGTGACTAGTCGACTATCAAAATAATCATTTGTGGCAGCCCTAATATAGATCACAAGAAAATGATTTTTATATGGAGGTAATTATATAATAATAATATCATTCATAAGACCTGTGAAGAGCAAAAAATGCCAATTAGTTATTTCCAGATAAGGGGGGTCTGCTCTGAGTTGCATTTTCAATGGGACATAACAGAAGAAAAACAAGAAACTGAGACCTGTTTCAGCGTCCCTAACTTTGTAATGATTATATAATGAGAATAAAGTGCATTGATCACCTTCTTTTGTGAGTGGACTCTGTCTTTCAGAGTTAGTGGGATGTACGCACACAGAGCCATGACCTGTTATAGATGACAACAAAACAAGCTTTGTTTCCCCCATCTGTCATATAATTTACTATGCATGCTTCAAATAAAAGTCCTGACACAGGGTAATATTTCCAGTTTTATGAAGGAAATTTTGAGTCTTTGATTGTTGTGGTCATGTCACAAGGGTCTCATTACAACTGCGTTTCAAATGAGGACTACTGTTAGGCGCATGTGAGCCAAATATTTATCCCCTTGGTAAAACCGAGATCACTATTGAATGCATTTGCTATACCCCCTGTTGGTTGATACTGATCTGACCTGCCATATTCATCATCTAATTTCAGGCCATTTTTGTATACCTGTAGTATACCCTACATCACTGACAGCAGCCAGGTGAATACTGTAAATAATCTTGTGTGTTATAATGTATTATGTACCTTATTTGATCAGGTGACACCCTCATCATATTTGAACCAGGTGTTCTCTTGTAATTTGAGTTAAGTTCAGCATAACACTCTCTGCGGCATGTAAACATCTCAGACTTTAAAGCGTAGATGGTCGTGTGTGTTTGTAACCTGGACTCTTAATTACTGATATGTAAACATGAGGAGCTTTGAAGTGTGTGTGCAGCACAGACTCTCACTGAAAGTGTGATGTCAGATATCTTCAGGTTACAAGGTATGCCGTTCTGTTGGTTCACTCGAACTGAGTAATGTGAAGAGATAATCGCCACGCATGCAGCCGTGCATCTCCCAAGCCCGCTTTCTTTCCCGAGAAGGAGGTCCTGGCCTTTTTTTCACCCAAGACAAAGATTCGGAGACGGTTACATCTCATCTGAGCCCTTTCTCTGCAGCTCTTAATTAACTGTTAGATGTTTAGTCCCTGCCCTGTCGTGCCTGGGAACAGTGATTAGAGGTACAATAACAGCAATGTGACAGTTTAATCCTTGCCTTGAACGTGGTTCACTTTGTATATTTAAGTCAGCTATGTCATGGATCAATTGTAATGTGATGCAGCACAATATTCACTCACCTTTGGTAGAAATGCCAACACAGTCACATTGAGTGCAAAGTGAGACATGGTGTACAATCTGGGAATTCCAGTTTGAGTACCTGATCCATGAGCCTTAAGCCTTCATGGCATGACAGCAGTTTATAATATTGAGGTGCAACATTATACAATTCTGTAAAGGTGACTTTATTTATTCCATTTATTCATTTAATATGTTAGCAAACAGCTACAGTACAGTTATGGAATTGGGACCATTTGGTGACCATTCAAAGTTTGGACAACTAATATAGAAGGAAAAACTCCCTTTTAACAGGAAGAATCCTCCAGCAGATGAAAGCTCAGGGAAGAGCAGCCATCTGCTGGGACCAGTTGGCAAATATACAGCTTACAGCATAAGGCAACCATGAATTATGTCTGTTCATATAAAATATCCACAGTCACCTGTTATTGATGGATTTTTTTGTACGCTCTGTTTTTTGTTTGACTTTTTTTTTTAATTTGTTGCTTTTTTTAATTTCTTTTTTTAATACCATAATAATAATAATAATAATAATAAATTTTATTTAAATAGCGCCTTTTGAAGCACCCAAGGACACTGTACAACAGATAAAAGCCGTAACAATCTCCTATCCATAAGTGGATAGGATAGGAGATTGCTATTTTGGATAGCAATATGCATCCATAGACTGCATTGGTCCATCACACAGACACAGACATCTGCTAATTTGTACATCTGCTAATTTCTTCAACATGTGAAGAAATGAAATTACAAAAGACTTCCTGGATGGGCTATTAGTACAGTTAACATGCTCCAATTATCCTAGGTCCACCTGTCAGTCAAAGCTGCCATTCCCTTAACTGGAGATGACCTGTTTTATGTTCTGTGGATCATTTTGACTTTGAATGCAGAACTCTTTGTAGTTTGTTTTTAACAGTTTCTAAATAGCACCGTGGTAAGCCCCAGCTGAATGAGACCTTTCTTGCAGAGCTTGTAAGTAAAGAGCCAGCTTCGACTTTGGCTGGCGCCCTGAGGACAAACGGTGGCAGTGCTGTACAGTTTGGTATTGCTTTACAATACAGTATGCACCATGATGCACAGGCCACAGTCTAGATAAATTACAACTTTTGTTCAACTGTCTGCAGTTTGCCCATCAATTATATGTAAAATATAGTTACTCACCACCTCCTGAACACAGTTATTGCTTTAAAGAACCTAATTAGGCACAACTTGAAAATTGGTGACTAGTGAGATCTTCCACACACCACCCACACATTAAGCACCGTTCATACGCAGACCTGATATGCCCCGAAGCAAAACCAGTGGTTTCAGCCTTCGTGGCGGGCCGGGAGGAGAGAGGGCAGTACCCTTCAGAGGGTTTCTCCTCCACGCCTACAACGCCATTGTTTTCTCGCATAATGATTTCCTTTTGGGTCACCTCTCCAGCCTTTCAGGGCAGTGAAAGTGGATCTGTCCAGGGCCTCTCCATTACATAGCCCATCAGATAGGGAGCACCAGATAAGTCCCCCCTGTATAATAAATGTCTCATATTTGATCTTCACAGGTGGGAGCGATCTCACAACACTGTAGCCAGGGTGCCTCTCCTGGGACAGCTTGCACAAACACCTGCTCTTTAGGAAAAGAAAGATATGTCCGCATTGCTTTTTCACACACACTGTGTCATACAAACACAACTTGAAAGAAAACACACACACACACTCACATTGGTGTTTCTTTTTTACTCTCTCAATGTGTAGGAAGGTGAAAGGTTAACATACCCGTGGTTATTCAGCCCAAGCAACCTTTCAGGAAGCTTTATGGCGCGGATCGTAAACGAGTTAACCCACCACCAACCCCGCAACCCCATGCCCTCTCCACATGCCTCGCCTCCCTGCGCTGTTGCCTTATGGGTTCAAAGTTCATACACCGGGCCCAGCAATCATTGACACAGTATAATGACACCATTTTAATGGAGGGAAAAGTGCTGGGAAATCAAAAGGAAATATAAGAGGGCTTGGCTCTAGAATAGACAAATGGTCATAAATACAGAGGAGAGTAAATAGTGGAGGCAGAATGTCCGGCTGCCTTGTTAGCAGGTATAGTATTGCAGGGCTGTGGTCTGAATGGGAGGCACCGGAGACATGGGAGGCAATCCTAGCAGTGAGTTATGTTTCGCTAGCCACACGGGAATGCAGTGCCTGTTCCCTCCTCACATTTGCCAACAGAGAAAGCTGTGGCTTGTCAATAATTTCTTTTTTTTCCAAGGTGACATTTTCTTTTCAGAGATTTTTGGCCACCCGGGAAGGGTACTATTCCACTAGGCGGCTCACTCAAAGCTCTCTATCTTGGCCCCACCTATGTTGCTTAGATTGACTCATGGACACTTGTTCTTCTGTCATTGTGAAAAAGGCAATGACCTGCTTTTGCGCATACCTGTATTCTCTGCTCTTTGCTGTTCAGCTTTTCATTCAACTTACCTGTGAAACACCTAATTGCAGTGAAAGTGCTGGAAAAGTATGAGTGCTGGAAATAAAAAGCGCAGGGTTGCAAAGGTGGCTCTCTAGGGGAAACTCAATCTGTGCTGCAGGCTGTTTAAGCTATAGACTTAACTATACCAAGATCAGGTGCAGTCATTTCATTATTGCAAGCCTCACAGAGATTTGTCAAGCACACTTTAGATCTGGCTTGGAAACCTTGCATTGTTCATTGTTTTACTGTTATTCAAAATTCTTATCTAATGTAAACAGATAAAAGATTCTTAATATCACTCAGCTATTTTAAATCAGCATTGAAGCTCGCCATTTATGTTTCCCTCTTTGTTTCACGAGTCGACTAAAAGGTATTTGACCAGTATTCGCATATGATATTCTTTAGTATGAATGCTTTTGCAGTCACTGAAGGCTAATGTGCACATACATGCTTCAGTCCATAGCCAAGTTGTGTGACCAGGCCTGTTTTGTTGTTGCCATATTTGTATCCAGTAGCAATGGAAACAGGCATTTCCCCTTTTATCTGCCTATGTTTCCTCGCCTATACAGATTCAGTCAGTGTAACCTAGACGCTTGCTCTGTCATTGTCTGCCTGCTTCTTTTAAACCCCTTATATTTTTAGATCTCTTATCTGATATTGTCATGGCAATGCAGAGTAAACAGACCATTTGGATAGGTGCACTTTTTTTGGTTGTAACCTGTCTGTGGGTCCTTTGATCAGAGGGGCCTTTTATTCTGCTAAAGAGCTTGAGAAGCTGGAAGAGTGCTGGAAGTGCAGTGAAGCAGCCAGAAGAGCGGCAGTGTGGCTGAATGTGAGGTGGAAGGAACAGAGCTGAGATTTGTATCAAGGTCTCATAGACAGTGTTGGGAAGGTTACTTTTAAAATGTATTCCTCTACAGATTACAGAATACATGCCCCAAAATGTATTTTTTAACGTATTTTGTTACGTTACTCAATGAGAGTAACGTATTCTGAATACTTTGGATTACTTAACCTCTTAAGCCCCAATGCCCCCTGATACGGGGGCAAAAGGCAGGAGATCAGTTAGGCTTGGGGCTTAAGAGGTTAATATATTATCATGCTTTTTACAACTACATGAATGTACTATTGCTGTGTGATTTATTACTTATACTGAAGGTTATTCGCCATAGCAATACCAACTAGATTTTTAAATCTCAATATAAAATGAGTAACAGTAAGGTAAACATTAGGTAAGGTTGCACTTTTTTTAGCGATCTCGTATAGAAAACTATTCCACGCGTATTTAAAAGAGGTCCGTGGCTCTGAACCGTAAAGGCGTAAAACCTCTGGATAATACGTTGGGTTCCGTGTCGGGCTCGTAGCCGAAAAATAGCTTTACTTTGTTGTCTGGGTCAACTTTGCTAGCAAGACACAGAGAGAGGCGTTGAAAGGCTGGTTCAACGGAACTTATTGTTTTGAGGGAAAACACAAATACAGCGTACAGTCGAGTCTTAATAGCTTAGTTACAACTGGGCTCGTCAGGCACTCTTCTTGGCTGCAGTGGTTATTATTATATTTGCATACTTCCAGCTCCCGTTTCTGGTCAGTGACAACTCGTACTTTTTGACTCTCCCTTTTCTCCCTCCCTCGCGCTCACAGATACATAACGGGTATGACAGTCCATTCTCCCTGCAGCACGGACTACACTGCCCATGAGGCTACATTGTTTAGGGCTATGCCTGTAACACTCTGCGTATTGCCTTCATATTAAATACATTTTGTGAATAATTACAAAAAAAATGTTTTCTTCACATCATTATGCGGGCCGCAAGTAGGGGTGACGTGGGCCGCGAGATTGAGACACAGACATTAGAGCCTCTTAATGCCTGTTTTGTTTTGGTTTCCACCGTTGTGAAATTTCCCAAAATAGAGAGGGCATAGCCTTACATGAAAATACCGCTGTGTAATCCGTTTATTTAAACAAATTAACTGTATTCTGAATACCACCTTTTTAAACGGTAACTGTAACGGAATACAGTTACTCATATTTTGTATTTTAAATACGTAACGGCGGTACATGTATTCCATTATTCCCCAACACTGCTCATAGAATCTTGTTTTGCTATTTCTTTTGTCAAAAAATTTGGTTTCGCTATAACATAAAACAGAGCATCATAGCAAAGGGATCAGAGTGCCTGTATTTTTCTGTTTTTTATCTGTTCCTGAATGTTTCTCTTTTCTCAACTCTGACGTTGCAGTCATCTAGTTTAAATAAACTTAATTCCAAATTACACTGGACATAATTCTATTCAATTTAATGCATTCATAGTGTCAAATCACAGAAACAGTACTTTATAATATATGGTAAACATTGTAACTGACTGCTAGCAGTTCTGTGCTGATGCCAACATCAGCATTAGCTTAATCATTAAATTATACAGTATACAAGAGTCTGGAAATGTTTTAATTGTCTTGTACTTTGTGACAAAAGTAACTAAACATACCAATCTGAATGATGAGAGAGTCATGAGCCCATTACACTTCCTGTGATGTCATCTCACATCACATCTGCTGGCACAAGGTGCGCTTTGGTGTCGTTTTGGACAGTCATGCATATCTCAGTTACCACCATTTTAATGATATAACAGTACAGGAGCTCAAAGATTTACAGATTATACAGGATGAGATTTTGCAACAGTTTGAAAAGTTTTCTAGGAAATTTTAAAAAAAGGGTGATTTCTTTGCTTCAGTTTCTAATTCCTCCTCCTATAAGGTGGGGATTTTGTCTGACTGGTGACATATATTGACACATATCACTGAGGAGAATACTGCAATACTTACTTGCAACCACAGTTCTGGATATTGAGCTGCAGTGACCCAGTGCAGCAAATACAATTGGCCCATCATCATCCGAAGGATGAGCGTTATCATTTGGATGTCAGTTAACTCTGTTATTCCTTTATTTCAAATTTTAGAAAAAACACTAATTAACCTCCACAAGTTACTAAAGATAGTTCACTAGAGTGGCACCAGGGTGATACTGAGGATCACTACCTGTGGATTGGGAATCACAAGGTAAAGGGAACACAGTTCTGAGCTGGTCCTACACAGACACTACGCACAGCTTTGCACAACATGGTTTGCAAAGCTATTGTAGTGATTCGCTGCCACTAGGATGCAGTGTCAAAAAACACAACTGGTTTGTGCTGTTGTTGATCTATTAGCTTAGCTTCCACTCTGGAAAGGGTCGAAGTCGTATTAAAAGTGAACATTGCAGCCACTGTCTCTGTGGCTTATGTTACATAAGTGATTCGTCATGCTCCCCTCTCTTCATGGTGTAATCAGCTGTATAGGCCCTCAATTCATATGTGTAGCGTCACAAAAAAAAGATTTGGTTTTTTTTTGTTTGTTATTTTGGAGGGTTACACACAAGTATATCTGCATATGTTGCACACCCAAAATTCTTCACTTGGCATATCTAAAATACCAGCGTACTTGAATCCTGCTTGATTTGTATTATATTACCCATGATTAGGGATGGGTATCGAAAACCGGTTCTTGTTGAGAACCGGTTCCCACTTTTTCAATTCCTTGGAATTGTTTGCCATTTTTGCAAACGATTCCCTTATCGATTCCAGTCGCCCCGAATGACGTCACCACATTGCGGAGCGTCATTTACCTGGCAGGAAACATGGCGCCTAAGCTCAAACGCTCAAAAGTTTGATTATACTTTACGAGAACGGATGACAGCAGGGCAACTTGCAATACTTGCAAAGTAGATATTTCATTTAAGGGAGGAAACACTACGAATATGCAAAAGCATTTCCTCACAAAACACGCGATAACCTTAAATGAATGTCGTGTTTTTAATTCCACTCCGGACTCGTGAATCTCAACCCAGCAGCAGCGGTAACGTTTGCACGTCCTCTCCTGTTAATGCGGCAGGTAAATAATCAACTAACAGTTCATATTATGTTAGTGCGATCTGCCTTATTACAAAACCTGCCATTACTGTGCATTTAGGTGACCGTGATGAGACAGACAGAGTCTGGCTGGCTCAGATGCTGCCAGTTGTTGCTGCAGTCTACCGGTAGCGTCTCTTTTCAGGCCAGGATAGACGAATGTCACTGAGCAGTGACTAAGTTTGTGGTCAAAGGCTTGCACCCATTTGCCACAGCAGATGCCCCCGATTTTCGGTAAGTGAATGTGTTTAATTGTAGGCAGGGACATTACTGGATATTCTTGTGTAATTGCTACAGAATAATTTATGTTATACTTTGTTATCGCTACAGAAGAATATTTATTTTATTATTTTACATTTACAATTTTTTTTTCCTGGGGACCCTGTGACACCCCATTGAAGAGCCGTAGGCTGGATCTCTTAAGATCTCACTGTTGGGTTTGTAAGGCCATGTTACTCCTAAATTTCTATCTTGTTCAAAGAGAAGATATAAAACAAAGTTCTAAGCTAATCGACCTTAGTGTTCTCCTTTTTTAAAAAGAATCGATAAGAGAATCGATAAAGAATCGAATCGTTAAACAGAATCAAAAATGGAATCGGAATCGTGAAAATCTTATCAATACCCATCCCTACCCATGATAATGTTAATATTGTGGTTCTACAATGTTGCAATAATGTGATAGTTGATACACAAGATAAACATCTAAGGTATATTGTGATATTTGTGCAAAAATTGGAGTGCATTGTAATGTCTGTCCATGTGTGTCAATATTGTCCAATTTTAATAACGTGTAAGTTCAGTTTCTTAGCTCTCTGGTTTGTTTCTTAAACACTATCATCAGTTTTAACCCAAAAGCTTCTTTACTGCAAGATTGTTAATGTTCACTCAATTTTTCCGTTTAATTTGATGAACACCACAATAAGGAGTCATGAATTAGTAAATCAGGTAAGTCAGATTGATGTGAAAAGTTGTCTAAAGCATCATATTGCATTAGGGTCAGAGCTAGCTGGTTAGCAGCGACTACATTACTAAGAGTGACTACAAAAATAAGAGCATCAGAGCGTTTTTCACTGGTCGTGGGTGACATCCTTCTCAGGGGTGGAAAAAATTTGCTAACAGCAGCTATTGCTAACAACATATACTTTGGCATATACCAGTAAAACCTATGCGTGGGAAATGCTGATGTAACCATTTGACTATTCGCCCTCAGGCCAAGATAAGACCAAACTAACCAAATGCAGGGCTCGCAAAATCGCTAGCCTGACATCCCGGGGCTAGCGATTTTTCCAGTCGGGCTACCAAAATCTATCTCTGCCCTGCCCGTCGGGCTATCATAGGACGGAAAAATATATGTCAATGCTTTTGCATTCTTTCGGAAATGTAGCTGGGTAATTATGTCATTGCCTTTGTTGAGCCACTGTCAATATGTGACATATTGAAATCGCGTTTGAATTTGCGCTTGTTTTTTGCTTTCACTTTGCAATCGCGCAAACCGTGTATAGAGAGCGACAGTACTGATTGGTGAGTGACGATAATTTGCGCACCAATTCCTCTGACATCGTCTTATCAATCGTTAGCTTACTATGCAAACATGACAAGTGAAATCTCCCGCAGCAAGCTTAAACATGTGAGAGGTTGATCGCGCAGAGAATTGCTGAGCGCTATGTGAGTGCGTGTGTAAAAGCAGCAGGATATATATTTTAGTTCTGCTGAGCCAAATAAGACAGGTCAGGGTGAAGAAGTGACAGCCAAAGAAAAGCTTACCACAAAACGGAAAAGTTATGACAAATCAGACTATAAGGCAAAAAGAAAGTGCAGCTTTATGGTTTCATGGACAAAAGAATTTCTGTGGCTGCAATATGACAAGCTAAATAATAACCAGGGGTGCACATAAGTGGTCCGCAGGTGCGCATTTGCTGTCAAAATAAAAAACACGCACAAGATAAGAAGTTGCAACACGTGTTTGCGTACATAAGATTTTCTGGAGGAGGACGGACATTTGTTTAGAACTCTTAAAGATGTTGAAGAAGCAAGCTCCTTTACGCAATTACCTTGGTGTTCCTCCACCTCCAAAGAAATGTCAGAACGAGTCCGAACCACAAAAGAAGCGCGTATTCTTGGAAAAGTGGTTGCAGGAGGTGAGCTGGCTTCAAACAAATGATGAACGCACAGAGATGTGATGCAGAATGTGCCGTGAAAATCCCACTCTAGCGGACAAAAACAGTGCCTTTTATATGGACGCAAACACGCGTTGCAACTTCTTATCTGGTGCGCGTCTTTTATTTTGACAGCGAATGCGCGCATGCGGACCACTTATGTGCACCCGTGTAAATAACATAATGTTCTGCCGGGTGTGTTGTTGGTTTTCCCTCGATTTCTGAGTCGACAAGTGCCTTTGTTACTGGGACCAGTAATTTTAAGAAAGGCCCCCATTAGAACCCATGAGAAATGCAAGAAATGCATTATTGCTCAGTCTGCAATATCTTTCCCAGAACAAACACCAATTGCAAATAACATACTAAAAATAAACCTGAAAAATCTCTTTAGAACAGCGTACTATGTTGCAAAGAGTGAACAAAATTTAGCAGTCTTTGCAAACTTCAAAAAGCAAATGTCCTAGATCTTGGTTGCACTTGCCTCTTACCCGTGACTTCAGTGGAAATTTCTATTTAGGATCTGACACAGACTGATTCATGTTCTACACAGTTCTTACAAGTTCATAGAAATTTCTGTTCAATTAGAACCAAGTATTTGAGTTGATGATTGTAATTTTTATACAATGTTGTAATTTCTGTTTCAACAATTTTTTGATTAATGTTTTGTTTCCGTTACAATATTATACTTTAATGTATAATATTGTAAAGGAAACAAAACAGGAAACAAAACATCAATCAAAGAATTGCTCTCTTTTTTTATTCGGGCTACCAAAAACTGAAGAGTCCCTGCCCGAAGGGCTACCAGGGATTTTGAAATTTTGCGAGCCCTGATATGTGGGTGCAACAGGATGCAAAGTCGGCTGTTACACTGTATCTGTGTTCTTTTTAGCCGCATACTCAGCCTTCTTCTGTCTGCTATGAAGAAAAAGAACAAAACCCAATTCCACTTCCATGTGCTCCAAGGGTTTCAGCTTCATTTTGATTCAGGTTTACATCAGTTGTTAGGACTGTCAGGTGGAACTATAAAGCCATCTTCCTGTAGTCCCAATCATTTTATATAGATTATGCCATGCAAGCAGTTAAGTTTTTTGACTTTGATGGTACCTACAAGGAAGAAGCAATTATGTATCAAGAGATTAACACAAGAGATGCACGGCAGCATTGTTGAATGCTTAAATGTTTGAGTGTGTGTCATTCAACTGTGGTTAAATTAAACCTGTGGGAGAGGGATGGTGGCATTGAAGGAGAAGATTCTGATTCATTCTGCCATAATGTGGATTTTTATTGACAAACTGTGTATACGAAGTGTAAAGTAACTGTTCAGTGGCACTTTTGTTGGGGTGAGGTCGGGGAGCAGTGATGCTTGCTAACAGAAGGGGAGTGTGGGAACAAACCGGCCAGTGCACAGGGGATGGGGGCTGGGGGTAAAAGATGAGATAAATGTTCTGGAGCCCAACAATCAGCATGTTGATGTCTTCACTGGGTGGCCTAATTCTATGGGTCTGCGGGACATAGCAGGTCACTGGCTGTCAGGACGATATGGGGGCACAGTGCCACCGTGCTGGCTAATGCATGAGCTGTGCTGCTTGCTGCAGATGAAAAACAACAACAACAATAAGATGGAGTCATACCATGAGGTGTCAACTACAGTTTGTAGTCTATTTGAACAAGAATCAAAAGAAGGTCTATCTGTTTGTGTGTGTGTGTGTTTTCAGATTGTATGATAAGCACTGTGATTTCATGCTGAATATCATGAAGGCTGAACACTTTGTTTCTTCAGATTGCATTCATGAAGAATATTTTGCAGTAATAACAATGTACTGATAAAAGATATATGCAGAGATGTGTGGTTCAATTCCAGTTGGAGCCTGTTGAAAGAACTTCTTCTGGTTTGTTGACTCCCTTACACAACTGGCATCTGCTTGCAGTTTACAATTTAGTTGTGTGTTAACTGTTTGGCCATTCTCCACGTGGTATGTAGGCTATAGAAATTACCAGTAACACTGACTGAATTACAACTTAGACGCTAATCTTTCCAACTAACCTCACAAGATAGCATGGACTTAGCTACAGAATGAATGTGCTCTACCTCCATCACCTCCAGGTGAAAACAAACAGTGGCCTGCAGCACCACCCTGGGCCTACTATAAGAATGTAAAGCATGGGGAAAGTCTAAATGGGAATGTAGAAAAACATGAAAAACACAGGCTTATACAGATCTTTACTTTCTTATCTGGGGTTTGCATTTGTTTAAATAACAGCATGAACTCCTCCTGTTTGCCTTCTCTTTTCCATCACCCCGTGTAGCAGTTGTAGCAGCTGGCTGCTCCTCCTTGACCCTGAGTCCACCGGAGACGTCTTCCTGTTAAAAGAGAGTTCTTCCTCCCCACCGTCACCACATGCTTGCTATAAAGTGATTGTTTCATGGTTGGGGTTAGAGCTGGGCGATAGAACGATAACGATATGTATCGCGATATAACTTTGACTCGATAGAGAAATTAAGCTATCGCGATAGACCTCAAGAAAAAGAAAAAAAGAAAAAAAAAAAGGTCAGCCAATCCAAATTAAGTAGCGCAGAGCCGAACCAATCACAGCCGCAGCATCACGTCGCGTGACTTGTTACGTACAGCACAAGTGCCAAGCCGCACGTGTGTTTGTTTGGGAAGCAGCCAGCGGGTAATGGAGCCAGCGCGTAATGGAGAAAATGAGTGTGCCAACTAGAAAAATCAACCGAGCGTGACCGAAGAGAAAACAGATGATGGTTCCAATGCCGGAGAGATTGTCGAACGGAAGAGCCATAGAAGTTCCGTAGTGTGAAGGTATTTCGGCTATTTCAAGTCTGACAAAAAACAGAGTAGCGTGCACTGTAAATTGTGCCGAAAGCAAGTCTGGAAATACAATAAACTGGTGCATGCGTCACACTGTGCGCCACGTTATTGTTTCGGTGAAATGAATTTCTACAATACTGTTACTGTTAATTCTACTCTCTGCAGTGTTTAAATGCTTACATATACACAAAGTTACTGTCCCTCCACACATACGACTCGGTTCTGCTTCTATGCCCCAGCTTTGTTTACTTTTTCCCACCGAGGCTTCTAGACTTCTGATTGGCCAACATTTCGGCACGGTTAGGAATCTAGCGCCACCTGCTGCTTTGGCATGTTCATAGCAGCGTTTTCCTTCATTTCTGCCTTTATGTGTGGACGGGATTATTTTTTAAAACGAAAACGGAAAATCTCCGTTTTCAAAGATACCCGTGTACGTGTGGACGTAGCCTCAGTCTCTGACTGGAAGCGCTAATTCGTCATTCGGCTTTTGTCAGACTAAAGTAACTGTTAAAACTGTTTGAAAAGCTCAGCTATACAACAAGGAGAGATTGAGAATTTCCTTTTAGTTCTCAGTTTATTTGATATTGACAAAAGTTAGTCAGTTTTGTCTGTTCTTCTGTAAAACAAACTAAGATTTATTTTTAGAATTAATATTTTGTTTCTAAGTGGAATTGACAATTTAGTCTGTTTTGTTTGTTCTATTTTGAAACTTAAACGCTTTAGCGGCTGCCTTTTGTGTAGTTTGCAATATTTGCCTTTATTTATCTGAAAAAGTCTCATGTTCCTTAAGTACATCTACCCTGTTGAACTTATTATGGGAAATAAATATTTAAATAAAAACAAGCTGCTGATTATTTCACATTTTACTTGTGAGCAACGGCACATTTAAATCTTACAAATATAGTTATTTGGCTTATATCGTGATAGATATCGTTATCGCCTGAAATGAAAAAAACATATCGTGATATGAAAAAATCTCATATCGCCCAGCTCTAGTTGGGGTTCTAGCTCATATTTTAAGGGTGTATAATATGAAGTGTCAGAAGGCACTGAACTGCTTTCTGGGACATAAGTTGAATGGCATCATCAGTCAAAAGAAAAGGATCAGTTGCAAACAATAACCCTCATGTATAGTCTACTGGGCACATGCATCCTGTCAATGCAATTGTTAGTGCACATTGTTAGTGCACATTCAGTGGCTTTTCAAGTTCTGTTTTCTGAACATTTTTAAGAATACATCAAACAGACCCCTATTTATTCCCTCATTGAAAAAACGTGTTGGTTTGTTCTTTTTACTCTACCAACATGACAATAGTCCACACAATAGTCTGGCTTTTGTTGTGGGTTGGGCAGCCATACTGACATAACATCACAGATTGGAGTCTTAGTGCTGTGATTTGTAGCTTTGGCACAGTTAGCACACAAATAATGATTAGTCTTTGCTTTTCTCCAGAAATAGCATGCCCAGTCATTATGGTAAGTCCTCCCTTGCAGTAACTCTGTTGAGGCAGCATCATTTCTCCCTGCTTGACAATACAATACAATCCAGCGCTCCTCCCTTAACTTATATTCATATTTCTTTCAAGCACATTTGGCTCCTGTTGGGGCAATGTCAACGCCTCCTCCCACTCTCAAATTCCCTTTTGGAGTGAAATCTTAACTGCCAGCACTCAAAGCCCCGTCAATGAAAGGCCAGCTGTTCCCCGCCCCCGCCTGCGCAGGCCGTTAGATGGCCACCCCTAACTCACACATCGTGCAAACAGACACATACTGATAGGCCCGGCTCGTGTGAAGGCATGTACTGCCATTGCCAGCAGGCATCAGGTTACCCGGGCACAGCACCAAGCTATGTCCCCACTGCTAACGAAGGATGTGGTGAGAAACTTTTATGCTACAGTACTGTGCAAAAGTTTGGAGTCACCCCTCATTTCTTCACATTTTGCTTCCAAGAAGCCAGGCTTTCTTGTAATTTTTTAACAAGATCTTGAGTAATAGTTCGGTATTATTTTTGAAGCTCTTTCCAAGGTTTTCTTTGGACACTGGCTGCTTTTTCGCTTATTTTCAGTCAAGTTCTAATACCTGACGAGGAGGAAGTGTTTTCCCTATCCCTGACTTTCTGAATCATTCCAACATAAAAAGGCACCCATTACCCATTTCAAGAGATTAACCAGTGTTGTGACTATGCATATCAGAAAACCTGGTTGGGACTGCACTTCAGCCAATGTTGTTTGAGATTTTGTTAGAATTGATGGAATTATGAACACAGAAAACTCTCATAACATTTTGATCCACCATGCAATACCATCAGGAAATCATCATATTGGCTTCATTTTTCAACGGGCAAGTAACCCAAATATGCTGCCAATGATGTAAACAGATACCCGAATAGAAAACAAACACAATGGAATGCCATCAGTCATGGATTGGCCTCCCCAGAGCCCTGACCGCAACATTATTGAAGCATTGTGGAATCACCTTATATACTTTATTTCCATATATGTTTACACATTCATCTGTTCATGTGTTTCCAATTTTCCAAGCAATATGTAAAGAAACGACTCAAACCTTTTAAACTATACTGTACATGCTACAACTGCACTTTCACCAGGGCACTGTTGTGCATATACACACATCTCATGGAGGCTGCTGGCAGCTGGAGCACAATTCTATAAAATGTAACCATATGACAGAAATAGAACTGAGTAGTCTTTAATGTTAGAGTGTCCTCGAGAAAACACAGGCTGCTGGTGGGACCCTTTGGAATAAAATGAAGGCCTCTGTGGCCGACTCATATGTTACTGAGAAGGGAGATCTCTGACTGTTTTGAAACTGCGGCTAATCAAACACAGAGTGGAGGAATGTTACTGCGGATAACATCCTATGTGAAATAAAACATAATTACAGTTGACGTTAACCTTGTAGTTTATGGTACAGCCTTGTTAGCTAAATGCTAATATGCTCTTTAAGTGCTATTTTAAATTGTAGAGTCTCAGAATAAACTTACTAACAAGTTAAAATCAGTGTCTGTGTGTGTGTTTCTAGTTTTTGTTTCCAAATCGTTGTTTTAGTACATTTTTCATTTAATTTTTTTATTATTTTGTTAAGCCCTGTGATAGACTGGGATTAAAGTCGTGCATTTCTGAGATAAATGGCAGGTTTAGTTCGCCTCTGTAGCTCACCTGCTTGAACAGGCAAATCCCAAAGGCCATTGAAGGGGCCTAGTTTTCCCCAGACTGCATGTTTACCCCTGTGTGTTGTTCTCCCCCTTGCTCTCCTGTCTTCTCTATGTACTATACTCTCCTAATAAATTTTAAAGAAGGAGTGGTATTTCTTTACCTTTGAAGTTTCCATTGGAAAGATAGTCACATATTAGAATTCCTGGGATCAATAATACATAATGAATGTTAAAAGATCAACAACGGCCGTTTCTGATCATGCCTTTAAGGCTGAAAACAAACTGCACGGTTGTTTTGATTAAAACAAGTGTCTGGTCTCCACATGCAGCTGGCTGAGAGCACTTTACAAAGCAAAAAGCGAATTTTCTTCTAGCTTTGCCTTAAAAGTGAAGGGATATGATTCCCTAATTAAAGGAACACAATTTATTTTGTCATTCTATCATGCTATTATAACATTGCAGAAAACAGACCTTTCAGTTCTCTATCCGTTTGTTCAGTGATGACACGACGAATCCTACTTCCGGGCCTAAAGTAGTCTGCGTTTAATATGGCTTTTGTGTTGTTAACATGTTTAATGTTTTGTATTTTCTTCTATTTGATCTCAAAAAGCTCCTAAAACAGTCAGTGATCACTGTTGACCTCCCTCGGTTTTATTACTGCTAATCATTTATTTATGCTCAGTTTTTAAAACCTTAGGATGTAACTACAGCCCAGCCCATGCAGCAGTATATGAATGACTAACCTCGTATTATGGATGGATTATCTCAGTTGTTCTCCTGGCTGAAGTTTGGTCCTTTTACAGCATCCTGCCATGCGATTACATTTGTTCCTGACCACCGAGAACACTCATGTTAACTTTTATCGAGTGGAACAAAAGTTAGCTTGTTTATATTATGCTAACATAGCTGTGTCGCTAGCCGTCACGTAGCACATCATTATATACCAGCTAGGGTTGCCAACCGTCCCTTAAAATACGGAATCGTCCCGTATTTCGAAACAAAAGTACACGTCCCGTATTGAGCTAATAAGGGACGCACTTTGTCCCGTAATACAGTGAGAATCAAAAGTAGTCTATAACTTTTAATGGAATTAACGCTTTGTTTGAAAACATAATTCCCAGCCCCTCTCCTGCTTTGTGACCAATGAGCTGACAGCACACTTACGAGTATGACAATTCAGATTACCGCTCATCTCATTGGTCAAGGAAAGGTCGCTTACGGAGAAAATACCGGAAGACAACAGATGACCACAACAAGAAGCATGGCCAACAGGGAAACAAACGCCGACACTGCGGTGCAAGTCTCGGACGACAGTACACCTAAAGCTGGGCAAACACTGTGCGATTTTTTCAGTCACGTTATTCAGCTCCTGCTCAAACTGCACGATTGACTCGCAGGGGTTAGAAGTTGGTAGGTCACGATGCAGGGTCTCACACTATACCGCCCGATGCTCTGATGCGACCTGAGTGCTCACACTGTGCCTCCATAAAATGAAGGTTATAACAGAAAATCTGTCGCGCTCTCTCTCTCCGTCTTTCACTCACACAGACACGCACACCACCACCATCAACTTTGCTAAATTGCTAATGAAAAACATTGATCGGGCAGCTGTGATTGAGCAGCAATGTAAATCCAACTATTTTCACGGTTGTTGTGTCGTGATAATTTCTGAGGCCACATCGAAAAGGCTCGGATGAGCTTTCCAAAGTTCTACAAGTTGTACCTCCATCGCTTGTGTCCAGATCACACGCTGCACTGCCGTGTTGCGGCGTCTTTTTCGCCGACATTTGTGTTTGCGCGTGAGCAGTGTGACAAACTGCGGTGACACCCTCCCGACCAAGCGATTGATGATCGGGAGCTGGTCGTGAGGTGTTAATCGCGTCTCGTTACCCCACGTATACTACACGATACACGACGCACGATGAAGGCCAAAATCGGGCTGATCGCCAAAACGGTCGCACGACTCAAAAATCGGCTCAAAATGGGCCAAAAATCGCACAGTGTAAGCCCAGCATTACACTCACACAGACACACACACCACCACCATCAACTTTGCTAAATTGCTAATGAAAAACATTGATCGGGCAGCTGTGACTGAGCAGCAATGTAAATCCAACTATTTTCACGGTTGTGTGCCTCCATCGCTTGTGTCCAGATCACACGCTGCACAGCCGTGCTGCTCCATCTTTTACACCAACGTTTACGTGTTTGCGCGCGAGCAGTGTGAGCGGCTGTGGTGAGACCCTCACGAGCGATTGATGATCGGGAGTTGGTCGTGAGGTGTTAATCACTTCTCGTTACCCCACGTATACTACACGATGCACGATGAAGGCCAAAATCGGTCCGATCACTCAAAAATCGGCTCAAAATGGGCCTAAAACCGCACAGTGTAAGCCCAGCATTAGAGCAGCAATGTTTGTTCAGAGAAAGGGAAAAATGGGAAAAGGAAAACACCTGGCTGGAAAAAGTTAATATGGGCATGTGCAGTGAATATCAGTGCTATGTGGCCAGAAGTGTGATAATATAATTTATTTTGTGTAATAAACAACTGTAAGGATAGATGATTACAACAAATAGATGACTAATACATAAAAGTAATACATAGATGAATAATGATGATGAGTTAAGATGCGTAATCATGGGAACAAGCGGGTTTACAAACAGGAGCAGCTGATTAGCATTAAGCCAATTGTACTAAATGCACTAAATGTGCACTGTTACAAGAATGTTTTTCTTTCTATTGTTTTCTATTATTTTAAGTTAAGCAGGACAGAGTTCTTTTAAAGAAAGATTTACTTATATTCTCAAAAGTTAAGCATGACAGGCTTCTGTTTAAGAAGGAGACCTGTTTTATTGTGTTAATGTTGTCATTTTGAGCTAAAAATAAATGGCTAAATGATCATTTGTTTCACATGTGTTCATATCACAAAGAATACACATCTACTTAAATCAAATTCAAGTCAAATGGTTAAAAAAATAATTTCACACACAAAAAAAGAGCTAGAAAATTCACCACACTGGGAAGGGTGAAGACAACTGGGTCGCCCGGCCCTGGCCACGAGGTGTCCCTTATTTATTTTTCAGGGAGTTGGCAACCCTAATACCAGCTAGCCCAACTTCAGTAACCCTACAAACGTCACTGCTGTTTAGTTTTCTGTCTTCATTTATGCTGGAAGTGATAACAGAGCTGTACGTTTTAATTTGTTTCCAAAACCCCGCAGTCAGGACATGCTATATTGTATTTAGATAGAAGCTAGCGAGCTAACTCCCTGCTAACTTCTAATTCCGTTAAATGTCATAAATTCCGTTTTCATGGATGCCTGGATGTTAAACTCAATTGTTACACCTGGTAGAGGAGAACGCTGATCATTTTATTAAAGATGAAAGACTTTAGACAGTTTTTCAACTCTCAGTAATGCCATAGTGATTGTTTGATATATGGACCTGCAGCGGAGTTTAGGTCCAGACACGGCTAGTGACTTCAGACTGAACAACCGGATAGTGGTATTTCCCCTTTTTCTTACATAATGATCAGGGCATTTATTTAGTCAAACTATTGAAGGTTTTAAGTAGCCTTATATTAGAGGAACTAGAGTAAATGATCATATTTGTTTCAATATATATATATATATATATATATATATATATATATATATATATATATTCACTGAGCACTCGGTCAGTTGGGGCCATCTTCCTAATGTATTCTTGGATGTTCGTTGTCTCATCCTGGACTGTGGTGCTGACACTCACCAGTCCCCGGCCCCCTTCCTTCCGCTTAGCGTACAGCCTCAGGGTGCTGGATTTGGGGTGAAACCCTCCATGCATGGTAAGGAGCTTTCTTGTCTTTATGTCAGTGGCTTCTATCTCCTCCTTTGGCCAGCCTATTACCCCAGCAGGGTACCTGATCACGGGCAGGGCGTACGTGTTGATGGCCCGGATCTTGTTCTTACCATTCAGCTGACTCCTCAGGACTTGCCTGACCCTCTGCAGGTACTTGGTGGTTGCAGCTTTTCTAGTGGCCTCTTCATGGTTCCCATTCGCCTGTGGGATCCCCAAGTACTTGTAACTGTCCTCTATGTCTGCAATGTTGCCTTCTGGTAGTTCAATCCCCTCAGTTCTGACTACCTTCCCTCTCTTTGTTACCATCCGACTACACTTCTCCAGTCCGACCTGACCGAGTGCTCAGTGAATACCTCAGGCAGCAGAAACCCAAGAAAGAGGAGGGAGACGAGGAACCATCATGGAAGGACAGGCCCCTGCACGGTATGTACCACCGGCAGATAGAGGAGGTGGCTGATATCCAGAAATCCTACCAGTGGCTGGACAAAGCTGGACTGAAAGACAGCACAGAGGCACTAATCATGGCAGCACAAGAACAAGCTCTGAGCACAAGATCCATAGAGGCTGGGGTCTATCACACCAGGCAAGACCCCAGGTGCAGGCTGTGTAAAGATGCCCCAGAGACAATCCAGCACATAACAGCAGGGTGCAAGATGCTAGCAGGCAAGGCATACATGGAACGCCATAACCAAGTGGCCGGCATAGTGTACAGGAACATCTGTGCCGAGTATAACCTGGAAGTCCCGAGGTCAAAATGGGAGATGCCCCCAAGGGTGGTGGAGAATGACCGAGCTAAGATCCTGTGGGACTTCCAGATACAGACGGACAAAATGGTGGTGGCTAACCAACCGGACATAGTGGTGGTAGACAAACAGAAGAAGATGGCCGTAGTGATCGATGTAGCGGTTCCGAATGACAGCAATATCAGGAAGAAGGAACACGAGAAGCTGGAGAAATACCAAGGGCTCAGAGAAGAGCTCGAGAGGATGTGGAGGGTGAAGGTAACGGTGGTCCCCGTGGTAATCGGAGCACTAGGTGCGGTGACTCCCAAGCTAGGCGAGTGGCTCCAGCAGATCCCAGGAACAACATCGGAGATCTCTGTCCAGAAGAGCGCAGTCCTGGGAACAGCTAAGATACTGCGCAGGACCCTCAAGCTCCCAGGCCTCTGGTAGAGGACCCAAGCTTGAAGGATAAACCGCCCGCAGGGGCGTGCTGGGTGTTTTTTATATATATATATATGAGCGAGACAGATAAATATGAAGGCATGCCGGCTCGGACGTCGCCCGGATCAACAAGGTCCGCGTCAGGTGTTGAGGAACCAGGGCACCCTGACGAAAAGTGGGCTACTGGAACAAGAAGGCATCGGTGGGCAAGGGACGAAAACAGGGCGTTGTTGGAATGCTACTACGCAAGTAACCCCGGCGGAAGGGGCTACATGAATATATATATATGTATATGTATATATATATATATATATATATATATATGTATATGTATATATATATATATATATATATATATATATATATATGTATATGTATATATATGTATATATATATATATATATATATATGTATATATATATATGTATATGAACAGCAGCATGCAAACCCTTGGCTGGGTTGGGTTTGTGTCTTTGTGCAGAAAAAAAAGTATAATTGGAAAATGCTTACATCTCGGGCCAAATCAAAATCAAAAGCTTTGCAATGTCTGCAACACACTTTGCCTTGTTTTAAAGCAATGGACTTTTGCTGCTTTATTTTTGAATCTAATGACTATGAGTGATTTCCTACTAGGGCTGGGCCATATTATACCGTTCACGGTAATACCGGTATAATGTTAGGCAACGATAGGAAAATGAAATATCGCGATAGAATATGAGTAAAACGCGCATGCGCAGTGCCTTTGTTTTCATACGCACATGGCCGATTGTTGAGTGAAACAGATGAACCAGAATTGGTTTGTAAAAATGGTGCAACTTCAGTGATGTGGAACTGGTTTGGTGTTTGTCCGTCAGATACACGACAAAGCACATTTTTTTGCAGAACATGCAAGCGGCCGTCGTTATTGTCGTATTTGTCGGACTAAGATGCTCTTAAATCTGGGAGTAATCTGGGTCCTAAACTCCGTATGCTTCAGGTCAAACAACACTGCAGCATCACTTAGAGTTAAAAACTGTCTAAATTCTTTCATCTTTAATAAAACGATCAGCATTGCTGCTTTACCAGGTGTAACTATAAAGTTTAACTTCCAGGCATCCATGAAAACAAAAGTTATTACATTTAACGGAGTTAGAAGTTAGCAGGAAGCTAGCGGAAGTTAGCTCGCTAGTTTCGCTAGTTACCTAAACATGATATTGCATGTTCTGACTGAGAGATTTCTGAAAAAAATCAAACGTACAGCTCTGCTATCACTTCCAACATAAATGAAGACAGGAAACTAAACAGCAGTGACGTTTGTAGGGTTACTGAAGTTGGGCTAGCTGGTATATAATGATGTGCCACGTGATCGCTAGCGACACAGCTATGTTAGCATAACATAAACAGTGAAGCTGGAGGACGAACACTAACACTTTTCCACTTATAAAAGTTAACGTGAAGGTTCTTCATGGTTAGAAACAAATGCAATCGCATGGCAGGATGCTGTAAACGGACCAAACTTCAGTCAGGAGAACAACTGAGATAATCCATCCACAATACGAGGTTAGTCATTAATATACTGCAACAACATGGGAATAGAGCAGCTGCCAGAGAATTCAACATTAATGAATCAATGGTACAGAAGTGGAGGAAGCAAGAAGAATGAGTTTAATAAAGTTTGATTTATCTGACTGCTTTGTTTCGCTTAATGTGCCTTATAATCCCGTGCACCTTATGGTCCGAAAAATGCGTACTGCACACTGCAGTTTAATGTTGCAAAGCACCTCTTTTTAACTTCAGTGGATATTATACATGGTTATGCTCAGGATATGTCAGCCCATTTCTACTGGAAATCCCTTTTGGTTAAACTTTCAGCAAGGAATTTGCATTTGCACTGTTACATTTTTATAAAGCTTTAATGTACATAAAAACCAGCTTCTTGTTTAAGTGAAAATAAATGGAAGGTTGTCTTTTTGCGCTAGTAATGTTGTGGAGTTGTATTTTGTCTCGCATCAATTATATCGTCGGTTATATCGTTATCGCAAATTTTCAAATATATATCGTGATAAATATTTTTGGCCATATTGCCCTGCTCTAAACCAGGGACTTCTCTCAATCCCTAACCAGAATGCTACAGTACAAAGTCAGGACATGATTGTTAATGTCTCAGCGTGTCAGTTGACAGAAACTGCTTAGGAAGGTTTTTATTTTGAAATTATAGACCATTAGACTCCCCTGACCATTATTACAACTTTTAATTCACTAACATTTTCATCTGAGGAAATTCTGTTTACATTTTAGCATAAAAATATTCAAGGCACAGCAGACAAGTAATTGAATGATTCATTTTGGAAGTATTAACGCAAGATAAAAACATATTAGCTACATGCTGAAACCAATATAGCAACTGACAGCCAAGATTTAAAGTCCATGAAGTGAAGTCTTGATATGATTATGCGCTTTTTGTAACTAGGGTGGGGCTGTGTAGTTAAGATAACACAAGATAGCTGTCAGTGCTGTCATTGTACACATTTGTTTTAGTTACATTATGCATGACAACAGAACAGCATTTGGAAGACTGATATCATGCTGTTGTTGCAGACAGTAGTGCTGGTGTTTTTGACTGAGAGGAGAGATTGGATTCGTTTCCGCATGTGGGAAGCATACTCTGCATAGCCTGAGGGCACAAAACCAGATATCTGTTACATCTGATATCAGCTACTATCAGTTCTTGAGTGTCATCCATGACAGACTGCATGTTGCTGTTCACCACAAGCTGTTTCTGTGCATTGAGTTCTAGTCTTTATGTGCCAAAGGATAACCAAACACGGTTTACATTTGGTGTAATGGCATTTATTTTTTCGATACATCTGCCTTTGCTCTCTGTCTCTCCCTGCTTTTCTCTTTGTCTGAGGCGGGTTAGCTTTAATGACTGGACTCCTTTGTTACTTGGGCTGGCTGCCTGCTTGCAGGGGTGGCTGAAACTATCTGGTCTGTTTGGCATGGTGCCCATCTTTCAGCCTTAGTTTCTTACAGGAGGAGGAGGCCAGTATATTGGATGTTCTTGATGTGGACTGATTGACAGCAGACAGCTTGCCACGTATTCAGGAAAACAAGAGTCCTTTGCTAATCTACTTAACCAGGAATCCTTGGAAACAAAATGCTGCTATGGGTAGAGGTGGAGTTATAGTAGATAAGAGATTAGCACTTAAAGCAAAAAGTAATCCTCTGTTGCGTTTTGTTTGTTTGTTTTTCAGTTGGTTTGCTTGTTTCACAGTATAATCTGCTTGTACAGTTTTCCTGCTGGACTGTGTGACAACATCAAATGGCAATGTAAACTCTGCATTAACCTGCGGGTTCCCCTATCCCCTCAGTTCCAATCATAGCACATAAAAATGACAACAGACAAAACAGTCTTTATCATTTTAACTGTTTTGATTTACAGTCTTTCCTAGGATGTTTTAAACTTAATAAATCGTCCTTCGCGTCACATCAACATTGTCATAAGACTTGAAGCTTAGCCAGATGAAGTCGATGTTATGGAAGTCTATCAGCCAAATAAGATGACATGTAATCTATTAAGTCATCTATACAGTTCTTTGTTAAGCTCCACTGATAACTGTTATACTGTTAGTCAGAAGTGAGCATATTTACATGAGGCCATAGACTGTTTGCAATGTACAGAGACAGTTACCTGTTAATTAGTGCCAATTAAAATTTAAATAGAATCTTAGAATTTCTCCACCAGAGGCATATTCACAAGCCCAGACTTGGATCATTGTACCACACGGAATTCCACTATATTTATCAGATTAATCCAGTAAAAATACGCCAAAGGGTACCAGCACCCCCAAACACGCTGGAGAGGTCCAGCTTAATGCTATAATATAGTGTAGACTGGAAAGTTACGAAGGAAACTAACGCCTGTTTTGTCATGGAGCGGGAAATTGTCTATAGAGACTAAAACAAAACATGTAAACGTGGTGTAAAACTGGATATTTTACTATAGGAGATTGGAGGATTGCCTCACTTTTCATGTGGCCATTAGAAGAACTGCGGTTTTTGACACTTTGCTGTTGTGTTTATTTTTCAACCCTGACATTGATGGAATTTTAATTTAGCTTCAAAAAGTCCCCCAAAACCTTGAAAATCTCAGAGTATCCATTAGACATAAAACTCACGTGATTTCTGAAGCTGAACCGGTGACTGATAATTAACAGCCTTTAAATCCACTTAGGTCAGGGTCACATGGTCCCTGTTGCTTGCTTTGCGGCTGTTGTGCAGGTCTTCCAACATCCACTCCGCACCCGCCGTTCCCCCAACAAGATGGTCGTCATAGACACAGACTACCCAAAAATGTAGTCTAATGTCCTACCTGACAACCAGGTGTTTCCACTTTGCTTACCTCTTTGTTTCATATAAGTTCAAGGAAATATCCCAAAAGAAGTAATGTATTTAAAGTAATAAATAAAATAAATAAATAATAAGTAAAATTGTATTTATATGGCACCTTCCAAAACAGAATTACAAACTGCTGCACAAAAGATAAGTCATAAAAGGTAAAACAGACAATATAAAACAGGCAAAAATTAACCAAAAGCAATTTTAAAAAGGTGAGTTTTTATTTGTTTTTAAAAACAACCACTGACAGCACAGTTCTTAACATTTGGGGGCGAGAGTTCCATAGTCTAGGGCCCACAGTGGCAAATAATTGTGTTTATGTAATAATCTAATGTAATAAAACATATCTGGAGTAGAAGGCAGTTTTCGGTAATACACAAAAGTCCTGAAATTCCACCATCTGGGGAGTTTTATACTTACCAGTGCAGAGTTTTTATCATTTGCATCGCTGTGTTGTTTCATGCTAAGCAGCAATAAAATTACCTTTAGAGGCCCCTGCTTCTTTGCAGCACCTTTTTGTATACTTTTCTATACCTCAGATTATGTACCGTATATATGTAGACATATACGGGCACCTTAAAGGGTTTTAGGTTGTCTACAGGCTCAGTTGTTTGGCTACCGGAGGAGATCTGACCCTGCAAGCTGTCTGTATGCAGACCTTACTGTGTGTAAAATAAAGGATGTGGATGAAAGAGAACAGATTGCTTATTCATCTGGCCCATTTAGAGCTAGCGAAGCCTACAGAGATGCCTGTCGAAGCACACGAAGAACCCGAGATTACTCACAGGTGCAAGATGCAAACATGCATTTCTTTCTTGTCCATCAAATCTCTCTCTCTCTCTCTCTCTCTCTCTCTCTCTCTCTCTCTCCCTAACTCTGTATGTTTTTCCTGCCCCTACGTTTCAAACGCTTGTGTTTTGCCACCTTGAGCTCAGCGTTTCTTATCACAGACCCTCATCTCCCTGGACTTGGCGCGTTTGTGCATGTACAGTCTTTGTCTCTTATCATCAATCTGCACTGCTTATCAGTCCCCCCTTTTATGCACAGGATTTTTCTTTATTCCCTCGTCTGTTGTCGGCATGCTTTTATTTTTCCACAGTTGCTCATAATAAAGTCCTTCATAGGCTAGTCCTGCTCCAAGGCCATTGATGTTTCGCTGCTCACTGAGAGACGGATACTAATGGGTATAGTGGTGATGTCATAAGTTGCACATACAAAGTGGACAGATAAAGATAGACTGGAGATAAGGAAGACCGATAATTGTGAGTGATTGGAAATATGTTTTTTTCTCTATTGCAGCATGCATCTTTAAGCTTTGTTTGCATGTAAAAATCTCTGAAACAATACAGACCTCACGAGTTAGATCTTGTTTACTTGGATTTGTTTTATTTATGTCGTTGGATTTCTTAGGTTCAGTTACGTGGATTGCAGCTGTACTGTAAAAATGCAGTCTTAGTAACAGCAGTACTTCTGTGGTTTCTAATGGGATTGCTGTGATACTACTGGAGATATGTATTGTTTTCCTTTCCTTCCATTCATGAACAGAATACTTATGTTGTAGTCAGAATTGACAACAACAACAACAAAAAAGGTGATCAGCCTCATTTCCTGGTGAGTTTATGGTCTGAGTTGCTGGTTTCAGGTCTTACTCAATCACAACATGATGTTCAATTGGTGAATTGTAGTCCTTATACCACCTAATTGCAATAACATTTGGCTCAAGGGGATTTATATACAGTGGGGCAAAAAAGTATTTAGTCAGCCACCGATTGTGCAAGTTCCCCCACCTAAAATGATGACAGAGGTCAGTAATTTGCACCAGAGGTACACGTCAACTGTGAGAGACAGAATGTGAAAAAAAAAATCCATGAATCCACATGGTAGGATTTGTAAAGAATTTATTCGTAAATTAGGGTGGAAAATAAGTATTTGGTCACCTCAAACAAGGAAAATCTCTGGCTCTCACAGACCTGTAACGTCTTCTATAAGAAGCTTTTCTGTTCCCCACTCGTTACCTGTATGAATGGCACCTGTTTGAACTCATCATCTGTATAAAAGACACCTGTCCACAGCCTCAAACAGTCAGACTCCAAACTCCGCCATGGCCAAGACCAAAGAGCTTTCGAAGGACACCAGGAAAAGTATTGTAGACCTGCACCAGACTGGGAAGAGTGAATCTACAATAGGCAAGCAGCTTGGTGTGAAAAAATCAACTGTGGGAGCAATCATCAGAAAATGGAAGACATACAAGACCACTGATAATCTCCCTCGATCTGGGGCTCCACGCAAGATCTCATCCCGTGGGGTCAAAATGATCATGAGAACGGTGAGCAAAGATCCCAGAACCACACGGGGGGACCTGGTGAATGACCTGCAGAGAGCTGGGACCAAAGTAACAAAGGTCACCATCAGTAACACACTACAACGGCAGGGAATCAAATCCCGCAGTGCCAGACGTGTTCCGCTGCTGAAGCCAGTGCATGTCCAGGCCCGTCTGAAGTTTGCCAGAGAGCACATGGATGATACAGCAGAGGATTGGGAGAATGTCATGTGGTCAGATGAAACCAAAGTAGAACTTTTTGGTATAAACTCAACTCGTTGTGTTTGGAGGAAGACGAATACTGAGTTGCATCCCAAGAACACCATACCTACTGTGAAGCATGGGGGTGGAAACATCATGCTATGGGGCTGTTTTTCTGCCAAGGGGACAGGACGACTGATCCGTGTTAAGGACAGAATGAATGGGGCCATGTATCGTGAGATTTTGAGCCAAAACCTCCTTCCATCAGTGAGAACTTTGAAGATGAAACGAGGCTGGGTCTTCCAACATGACAATGATCCAAAACACACCGCCCGGGCAACAAAGGAGTGGCTCCGTAAGAAGCATTTGAAAGTCCTGGAGTGGCCTAGCCAGTCTCCAGACCTCAACCCCATAGAAAATCTGTGGCGGGAGTTGAAAGTCCATGTTGCTCGGCGACAGCCCCAAAACATCACTGCTCTCGAGAAGATCTGCATGGAGGAATGGGCCAAAATACCAGCTACTGTGTGTGCAAACCTGGTAAAGACCTATAGTAAACGTTTGACCTCTGTTATTGCCAACAAAGGTTATGTTACAAAGTATTGAGTTGTATTTTTGTTATTGACCAAATACTTATTTTCCACCCTGAATTACGAATAAATTCTTTACAAATCCTACCATGTGGATTCATGGATTTTTTTTTCACATTCTGTCTCTCACAGTTGAAGTGTACCTCTGGTGCAAATTACTGACCTCTGTCATCATTTTAGGTGGGGGAACTTGCACAATCGGTGGCTGACTAAATACTTTTTTGCCCCACTGTAGTAAGGCAGACCCACTTACAATAAGAAAGAGAAAACCCCAACAATTAGATGATCTTCTAAGAGCAAGCATTTGGTGACAGTAGGAAGGATATGTTTTGAAAAAATGTGTCTCAACTGTTCCGATACTCCTGACACGTATGGGATCACTACAGGTTTTTGCTTAGTCAGCAGTTGTCCTTCTGAGAAGTACAACCGCTGACTAAGCGAAAACCTCTTCTCAGAAGTGGTTTTCGCTTCTGAGAAGAGGCCATCGGCTTCACCAACCACTGGCGAAGTGGATGGCACAACACAGAACAGCTACCTTGTCAGGCCAGGACTCTGCCGTCTATTCACACCTACAGGCCAGTGGACACTCTTTCAAGGATGAGGATGTACACATCTTGGACAGGGAGGAACGCTGGTTTGAGTGCGGAGTCAAGGAGGCCATTTACGTGAAAAGGGAAAGACCATCTCTGAATCGAGGAGGGTACATCTTTCGCCATCTTACAATGCTGTGATTGCAGCCATTCCCCAACTCTCTGTGAATAGTACTCATGACCATTGATCCGTGGTCTTTGATCAGTGGTTGTTGATCAGTGTTTGTTGATCAATGGTCATGAGAATTTGCATAATCGTGATGAAGGAACTGACCTCCCAGCCCATTGTTCCTTCAGTAGGCTGGTTTCAGTCATTATGGAAATGTACTGTTTATAAGATTGGGAAAACCTGCAGTCAGCTGAGACTGAAGAAGTCACTTGGATGAGTGATGAAACGTTTCTCCCACTGAAAACGCTACGTCCAGATGAACAGAATCAACTTTTGGAGGTTTACTTACCTGGATGATTGAGAATGCATCAAGACTTATTCATTTAGCTTGTATTTGAGGCACATATTGGCTTGTTTATGGCCTTCCCCTAATTTTGTTATTGGCACAATCAAAACCCTCCGTTAAAGGCAAAAGCTGGGAGTGGGGAGTGGCAAAGAAGTAGCTAATAAATATGAACCTTTTAGTTTGCCATTTTACTCAGAGTTCAAAGAAAAAATGCACCCAGTTGTGATAAAGAACATGTCTTTTAGTGGAACAGCTTTTCTTGTCCCCACAGGTGCTGTGGGAGAACAGCAGCATGCAAACCCTTGGCTGGGTTGGGTTTGTGTCTTTGTGCAGAAAAAAAAGTATAATTGGAAAATGCTTACATCTCGGGCCAAATCAAAATCAAAAGCTTTGCAATGTCTGCAACACACTTTGCCTTGTTTTAAAGCAATGGACTTTTGCTGCTTTATTTTTGAATCTAATGACTATGAGTGATTTCCTACTAGGGCTGGGCCATATTATACCGTTCACGGTAATACCGGTATAATGTTAGGCAACGATAGGAAAATGAAATATCGCGATAGAATATGAGTAAAACGCGCATGCGCAGTGCCTTTGTTTTCATACGCACATGGCCGATTGTTGAGTGAAACAGATGAACCAGAATTGGTTTGTAAAAATGGTGCAACTTCAGTGATGTGGAACTGGTTTGGTGTTTGTCCGTCAGATACACGACAAAGCACATTTTTTTGCAGAACATGCAAGCGGCCGTTGTTATTGTCGTATTTGTCGGACTAAGATGCTCTTAAATCTGGGAGTAATCTGGGTCCTAAACTCCGTATGCTTCAGGTCAAACGAACACTGCAGCATCACTGAGCGTTAAAAACTGTCTAAATTCTTTCATCTTTAATAAAACGATCAGCATTGCTGCTTTACCAGGTGTAACTATGAAGTTTAACTTCCAGGCATCCATTAAAACAAAATTTATTACATTTAACGGAGTTAGAAGTTAGCAGGAAGCTAGCGGAAGTTAGCTCGCTAGTTTCGCTAGTTACCTAAGCATGATATAGCATGTTCTGACTGAGAGATTTCTGAAAAAATTCAAACGTACAGCTCTGCTATCACTTCCAACATAAATGAAGATAGGAAACTAAACAGCAGTGATGTTTGTAGGGTTACTGAAGTTGGGCTAGCTGGTATATAATGATGTGCTACGTTTCGCTTGTTTCGCTTAATGTGCCTTATAATCCCGTGCACCTTATGGTCCAAAAAATACGTACTGCACACTGCAGTTTAATGTTGCAAAGCACCTCTTTTTAACTTCAGTGGATATTATATATGGTTATGCTCAGGATATGTCAGCCCATTTCTACTGGAAATGCCTTTTGGTTAAACTTTCAGCAAGGAATTAGCATTTGCACTGTTACATTTTTATAAAGCTTTAATGTACATAAAAACCAGCTTCTTATTTAAGTGAAAATAAATGGAAGGTTGTCTTTTTGCGCTAGTAATGTTGTGGAGTTGTATTTTGTCTCGCATCAATTATATCGTCAGTTATATCGTTATCGCAAATTTTCAAATATATATCGTGATAAATGTTTTTGGCCATATCGCCCTGCTCTATTTCCTACGCTGTTTATGGACTGCATGATAACAGGGTCACCACTGAAACAACATGAATTATGTCTCTTATGACATTATCAGTCAGATTTACCGCCTCTTAAAGACAGAGATTGTGCTCTGGCTCAAGATAAGCTTGGTTGTTGACTTTATGCAGCGGAGTCCAGTTTTTAAAAAAAACAAAACCAGCATTTGAGGGAGATTCCCTCAAAAGCTCAGTACATTAATATGTAAAAGTATGACTTGCTGTTATTGTAAAGATTTAAACAGGAGACGCCGTGTGAGACTGGAGCTCATAATGTTTTTACTTCTTTGAAGAACAAATCTATGAACAGAAATGCAGAACGCTGCAGTCTGGCTCTCCTAGAGGGTCTCCTGAGAATGAGGACCCCCTCAAACATGAGTTGCAACATCTCATGGAGCTATCCTTTAACAAATGTGTCTCTCGGCTTGACAGGCATGTTTTTAAATTGCGCTTGATCTTGACCGGTTATTCTTCTTCCACTTTTCCCCCCCAATCGGCCTGAAGGGCCAAAAAAGACGGCATGCTTCCATGTGGATCTACAACAAAGCAGTGTAGCAGCTCAGCTGTCGCAGGTCTGTGCCTGGGGCCAGATCCATCGCGTGCAGCCACCCCGGCCTCTAATCAAGCTTCTGAAGGGAGCAACAGCCTTTATTAAAAGTATAGATATAACTTATTGTGCAACTGTTTCCCCAACTTTTGCCTCCTCCATATTTCATGCCCCTGCTGCAATGAAGGAAAACAACTAAATGGGGGACACCTTCTATGTAAGCCTCTTGTGGAGCTTCCTGGGTCGTTTTTATGTGCATTAGAGGAATGTGTGTGCGTGTGTTTGTGCATGTGTGTGGTGGGGGATCTAATTGTGCTTTTGCATCATGTTGGCTTGTTGTGGGTAGATGAGGGGGCTACAGCCACTGGAGGGGGATGACTCCTCCAGATCATCCTGTGTGCAGCAGCAACAGCAACACAGCTGGAATTGTTATCTGCTTTGATATTAGGGCTGCATGTAATGTGGAAAACACCCTCGGCCGTCTCCACTTCCTCCTCAGACGATAGGGGTTTCACATGCCAGTTGGTTTTTGTAATCCTCCTGAGATTTGTAGTTTATTCCACTGAATTCAACCTTAGCTATGTGAAATATTTCCCCATTTTACAGTTTGTTTTGCTGTTTCAGATTCGAATCAGCCGCAAACACAGCTTGGCTTCAGTGTCAGATTTGACTCTGAACACACTCTGAAGTTACGCCCAAAGTCAAGGTTGCCACTTTAAAGAAGATGACTTAATTTGCACCTGTGGTAAAGCCGGAAAGTGTTAAAGGGATCGGTGTTAAGTGATAAAATGATAAACTCACTGACCAAGTTGGTGGGGCGTGATAAACAACAATCACGCTGGCATGTTTCCTGTTGGGACCCTGCCAACCAGCTAGCAGCACTCCCATGTGATGAATGTCTGAGAATCGCAGCCCGCCTCCCTACCTTAACAGCATGTTCCTTTGGAAGGAGTACAGAGGAAGTGCTTTGGATGTCATTGCCCTTTTACCCAGAGGGGGTGCATGTTGAGACACACGCCTCTCCTCCTTCCCTTCCCGCCTTCTCTTCACACCCCTTGCATTGAACTCCTAGCTCATCCATCTCTCCTGAGTTGACAGTGCCATCTCAGTTACTAAATCTGTCCATCTGTGTTGTCTCTACATTATGGCAAAAACACACTGGCGCTGTGAAAACCATTAAAACAATAATGCTGACTTTCTCTTCCTCGTGTTAATTATCTGTAATACAGGGTGCATCACAAAGAAAAATCAGATTTCAAAAGGCAACATTTTTAAAGTAATAGACATAGAAGTTTGAGATAGATTTTTAAAAATAACCTGGGTGAATATAATGTTTCATATACAAAACTCAGAATGTTCACACGCCACAGCACAGCATGTCCGTATGATAGTCAAACTTATCCTGTACTTTTGTGAGCATGTCTGGAGTCAAGGCAGCCATTGCTGGTGTTATGCCACCTTCCACGTGAACTCACAAATTCACTCTTTCTAACAGTGCAATCATTACTGATGAACAGCTGCGGGATTAATGCACTTTGAAATCATATGTTTCATTTATACACCCTGTTATAATATTTAGCCTTTAGGGCTTCTGAATAAATTATTAATATCGTCGAATTGAATGTATCTTGAGCACCATCTTCTTTTTGTTTGTCCATTGTAATGTGAGCTAACACACATTTCGCATAACATAAAAGAACGTTCTTTGCTGTTATGAAAAAAGATTATTCTAACATCACACGCATGCACTTTGTGAAGCGTTTAATCAATGAAATACAATCCTGGAGTCAGTAGTTCAGCTTAGCTATGATAGCCTAAATGGGCCTTACCTTATCTTAGGTTAGCCAGAAAAACTATAAAAAAGAAGACATACCACTGAGAGAATCCTGAATTGAAATCTGTGGGGCAATGTAGCAACAGCAGAGACAGCTTTAGAAGCATAATTTAAAGCGGAAGAGCTTTTTCAAACCTTTTGGGGCAAAGTCAAAACACCTTTTAGGTGCTTTAAAAAAAATCAGATATGACTTGTGATTCTATAGGCTACTTGTTGTTTTAATGTCCACATGACCATGTACATTAAAGTTAATTTAAGTAATGCTTTAGTTTAGCTTGGCTTATTTTAAGAAATCTGGGAGAAAGCACAACCAGACTTCTGTCCACCAGAACCTGTAAGGCGCTTAATTAAATGTTCTGATCTCCTAATTTAATTTATAAATAAAACAAAGTCTAATCATACTGTTAAACCATTTGACCTCCCTCAGTGACCTTTATAGGTGATGGAAGGTGGATTTCCTTACCTTTGAAGAGAGACATGTTAGCTGCTTCCCCATGCTTTCAGCTGCATTGCTAAAGTGAAATGTCACGTGTGAGAGCAGCATGTAACGCCTGTACTGTTGAGATCATGCTGACTCTTTGTTGATCAAGTAGTGCTGAATGTTTTTTTGTAGCAAGCCACTTCTGACGGTTGTAGTTTTTAATATTCAGCATATAATAACAAACTACTGTATTTAGTTAGAACAGCTGGGGATTTAGTACTATACCTTCAGGCAAAGTAATGAACCTGTGCGGGAGGTCTGGAGGGTTGGGCTGGTTTCCTGCTCTTTAGAAGAAAACCCCTACTATTTTTAATTACTTACATTTAAACCAGAAAAAAGTTGTAAGAAGGGGAAAAAAAGAGTTTAGTTTAATAATAGGACTGGGTAGGTTTTTTTCTAGATTGAGGATTATAGGTCACTTCACTGTAAACAAATGGTTCCTAGAGTAGTAGTTAAGTTCTGATTATGAAATGGGGGCATTAGCAGGAGGACAGCAAGACTAATGATATTGCATTGTTTTGTTAACCAGAGTGACGTGTTTAGCTGGCACCTTGGCTAAAAGTGTGTCTAAAGTGTGTTTGTGTGCCAAGAATCACAGAGTGAGAGGAGATAACCACTTAAGTTCGTGGCCATACTGCCTCAGCTCATATAGCAGTCTGCCTGTGAGGATGACTCACAATGGACTTGCGGTGATAATAAACTGGCAGAGAGTCAGCATGACTAAACATCTGCTTGAATCATACAGGTCTGTCGCTATTGAACCAACAGTTCATTCAAGGCTCCAGCATTGGTGTGAATACTGAAATCAAATGAAGGGACACACCTAGAGCTTACCTAATGCTTTATGAGTATTAGACAGAGTTAATGCCTCTGCAATTACCAAGCTTGCAGAATCCTGTGACTCACGTAGGTAGGTGAAATCAATTAAGTTAAACAGAAGCAGATCAGGAGACAAACTCTTGATTAGTGTGCTCACATAGTGAGCGTGTCATTTTGAGTGTATCCCAAGGGTGTAGATCTGGCATGGACGGAAGGGACGTGTCCCCACCAATATCCAGCGATTATTGAATTGTCCCCACCAATAATTTAATCTCTTCGAGTAAAGAAAAACAACCCGATAGAAAGAAAAAAAAAGATCCGTCAGCGTCTCATTCACCCAGCGGTGCAGAAAGAGTTAAATTACGTTCTCTACTGGAGTCCTACATCATGTGACAAATATGGCCAATGTGATTGGCTGTGCCTTTCAGGGAGCTCTGTTTAGTTTTAGCAGCGGCAAGCGAGGGCCTGCAAGGAGGAGAGGATGGCATCAAAAAGGAAGAACCTGGATATAAGAAAGTATTTTTCAAAGAAACCTGTAAGTCACTTAAACTCAAGTTCACTCATAAAATGTCTCCGTCATAATAACATCACAAGCTATGCTAGGCTTTGGCCCACATCAGTCTAAAATTGTATGTACCCATTAATAACGTGTTTTGGAAACTAACTGCACAACAGGCAGCACTCCCACAGTAGCATTTCTAATTTCGATTGAAGCTGTCGGAGAAAACGGCAGCCTCGAGTGAGCCAGGATATTAGTTTACAGAGGCTGTTAAAATTATATTTCTAACGTCAAAATGTTGGTGAAACAATAATTTCATCCTAATGGTACTGACATATTCATAGCGTTAATTTTTGAGACAAAATATCATGTAGTCACAATTTTGCAAATATTCCACCTTGTAGTGCAGTTTGCACAAATTGTTGTAAAAATGCACTCACCCTACAAACATTACTGATGTGTCAAGATCTGCACAATTTGACAGAAACACTGAAGCAGCTACCCATTTTACTCTTATTGTCATGTATGTCCTATTTGTCAGGTGACAGAAGAACCAACACAAAGCTCAGAGAGCAATGGTAATGCAAGATCACAGGTGAAATTTGATGATGACTTGGTGGTTCATGACTGTATTTGAAGCACATGTGTGACTGCACGTATTTGGAATGTCTCACTGTTATTTATCAGGTGACAGAAGCAGCTCTGCCATGTTGTAGCTCGGACAGAGGTGAAGAGGCGAGGTCACAGGTGACTGACTGATGATTTGGTGCTATAGATTAACTAGTATTTATTATCATGACAATTGTCAGGCTGCTTTTAGTCATCCCAGTATCCCCAAAAGATTAAAAACATGGCTAAAGTGTGAATGAATAGTGGCATTGTAAAGCGCTTTGGGTGCCTTGAAAAGCGCTATATAAATCCAATCCATTATTATTATTATTATTATTATTATTATTATTATTATTATTATTATCATCATTATTATTATTATTATTAGAGTCAACAATGAGATTAAACAATGCTGCTGTATGCCATGTCCACCAGGAGAAACTGGACAGTATAGCTGTTAGGGGTGGGGGAAAAAATCGATACTGTGTAGTATCGTGATATTTTGTTTGCTAATAATGTATCGATACAGGGACAGCAGAAATCGATATTTTGTTACAAAAAAAGTTATCTCTGACTTCAGAGCATGTTGATCAGCTCCTTTTTCTGAGCAAGATTCCTGACATTCCTTCACTGTCCAAATGTGTTTAACTTTTTTTATGGCAGCAATAAACATGACAGTTTACTTATTTTAATTTAAGACATGTTTTATTTTAATTAAGTTTAAAACTTTTTTATTTAATGTAAAATTATATTTTGTTTTAATTTACTTTCAAATTCTTCAGTTGCTGAAGGGTTTTCATAAATTGCATAGTTCAGAATAGCTATAATTGTACCAGATGGTTGCATTCAGTTAAGTTGGACTAGACTGTAATACAAATCGTTCAGTTTGTCAACAATAAAACTGACTGAAATGAGAGAAAGACTGAGTGTGAGACTTTGTTATTAGATAAAATGAATATTGATAAAGTTTACCTTTATGTACAGAATCTGAATATCGCCAAATATTTTAAAAAATTGCAATAATATCGTATCGTGTGTTAAGTATTGTGATAATATCGTATCGTGGGATGTATCGTGATTCCCACCTCTAGTAGATGTAAAACCAATATGCCAGCAGTTTATCTCTGTTAACGAGAGGAGAAGGCATGTGTTTGGCTCCTTCACATAGTGGACATTGAGTTGTTGTGTGGGACACCAGTAGTATTAATGTCTGTTGCTGTTACAGTAGCTCATGCTTAGAATAAAAAATCCCAACTCATTGATTTGATAGGGGCAATAGTGTGGCTAAAATGTTGCATAATTTTGCTGAGAGATCTTTTACTTTGTGGTAATCTTAGATGGACATAAACCACCAGGTCATTCAGTGTTCCCTTAGTGCTAATGTAAGAGAGATGTTGGTGTAATGTAACTGAAGTAATGTTGTTAAGTCCTTGAACTCATATTCGTTTATTGTCATGACTGTATTTCAGGGCTGGACTGACCATCGGGCATACCGGTCATTTGCCCAGTGGGCCGCTCGTGATTTTTCGTTTTTATGGGCCAATGGGGTTTTCTTCCTTTTCTTTTTTTAACGGTATAAATGAATGGTGGTGGATTGGCCAGTTGGTCATGATCAACTCTGGGCTGGACCAATTACAGCCGAGGAGGTCAAACTTTAAAGTTAAGGTGAAAAGGAACGCGATTTGTCCCGTACTACTTCAGCTAGAAAGTTGCTAATTCAATCATGAAACTGATCAATGATCAGCTGATCGGCTTTTCTCTCTGCGCCAGAAAGAGGAAACCAACGGAGGTCGCATTAAACAACAGCAGCACGTTTAAGCTTGATCAGCTGTTGTTAGCATTTATTTAATATTAATTTCTAGTATCAGCTGATGTTTGCTGGAGCCACAGCTGTAAAAGCTGCTGGTCATGATGTCGGTTTGGATATGTGGTGAGAGGGAAACATGAAGATGAAACCAGGAGATGTCCTTACTGAATCATCAGAGCTGAACAGGTGATGGAGAAACAGGTTTACCTTTTAGGTGACATGAATGAGTTGAAGGGAAGTTATGAACTGTTTCTGAGAGACAAATAACACCAGGGTTCTTTTCTATGTAGCTGAAAGCTGGTAACTGTGCAGGGGCGGATCTAGCAAAGTTTTGTCAGGGGGCCAGGTAGGGCATTAACAGGGAAAGGTGGGGCACAAAGAAATACTTTTCTTTCTTACTCTCATTTAAAATGTCTAGCTTTTAACAAATAATTATCTGAATCTTTCAACCAACGTTTTCGTCTGATGTAAAATGTATAGAAATCCATTATTGTATTCGGTAAATATTAAGTCTAGTTAGTATACACCCTAGTAAGTTATAGTATTCTTTACTTTGTTAAGGTACCATCTGTGCAGTCTGCAATTCTGTTGAAGAAAGATGTTGAATCTGTTTAATTACTGGAGAAAAATAATAGATTTATGTGCATTTGTTTTATACGTGCATTAAATTTAAATCGGTTTTGTTAGTTAAGCATCTTGAGGGTCTGTGCTGACGGACGTGGGTTACTGACCTGGCAACCTGACTGCCCCTGGGTGGGTCCGGGATGGGCGTGAGGTTCTGGGGGCGCTCCGTCTCTGGGCTGGGGCCCGGGCCGGGCCTCGGGGGCTTGGGTCCTGGTTGGTGTGTTGCCGGGGTTGTGGGCGGGTGGGTGCATGGGGGCCCGGCCCTGGAGCAGGGTGCCGCCGGTGCGTCGAGCCGCCTGGGGGGCTCTTCATCTGGTGGGGGGGATGGTCACATCTTGCAGGAGCTTTCTTCTCTTCAGGAACTCTCTGCGGGAGGGGGAGATACAGGAGAGGTGGAGGAAGATCTCAGCCTGGGCATTTACCGTCTTATGTAGTCTGGAAGATGTGTGGATGGTGGGGTGGGTGCAGTTTTCTCTGTGGTGGGGTTGGGTGGACTGTCCAGGGCTCTGTGGAGCCGGAGGGCGCTACTGCACTGGGCCCCGGTCTGATGGGCCTGGGCCCCCCTTCCCTGGCGGGTCGCGGAGGGTGGGAGTGCCTACTGGGGTCAGCGGGGGAGCTGGCCCCAGGGAGGGGTTACCTGCCCCTCCCTTCCTTCCCTCCCCATCTCCAGCTGCCACCCTCTTCCCGCTCCTCCACAACCACCCACACATGCAGGGCCTTGGAGTGGGGGTATGTCACCAGGGTGCAGAGGAGGCTACCCCCCCCCCCCCCCCGTCCCCTTCTGGCTGCCTCTGCCTCAATTTTATCCCACAACTTAGACATTCACATTATTCACACTCTCATTACACATACATATAGGATCTTGGGGGTGGGCACAATCACGGAGTCCAATTTACCATCAGGGTGTATACCTCACCCCTGACGTCGTTGCCCACCTCTCAATTTTAAATACACTTAGTCATTGAGGGCTAGCAGGAGGGACTATGCGCTTACCTGCTGCTCCATGGCAGGTAGCTCCATGCCCTCCTGGGTTTTAATTGCACCTTAGAACACATATGCATCAACACTACAATGAGCGGGTGGAGGGAGGTTTGGAGTCTTCTCCCACCCCCATTCTCTGCGGCCTGCTGGAGCGGGAGGGCTAGTAGGAGGAGTTGGCCGTCCGACTGCGGTCTGGGGTGTGGGGCCTCCCTGCTGCTGCGGAGTCGGGGTGGTCTGCCTCTCCCCACCGCAGGGAAAAGGGTAACACCAC
Organism: Copadichromis virginalis; assembly: GCF_057382275.1. Lineage (NCBI taxonomy): Eukaryota > Metazoa > Chordata > Actinopteri > Cichliformes > Cichlidae > Copadichromis > Copadichromis virginalis. The sequence goes on from NC_140627.1 coordinate 8,639,925, forward strand.
CTGGGTCTGGGTGCAATTCCCCCCTCCAGGGGCAAGGGTACCTAGACCCGGTTTGTAGAGTACGCTTGGGGAGTGTGATTGTGTGTACAGCGTCTCTTTATGTCTGTCTCCACGTTGGTTGAGTGTGGAGTGAGTGCATATGAGAGCATGAAGGTGGGAATGGATGTTTGTGTCTGTGTGTGCCTGTATGTCTGTGTCTATATGTCAGGTTGGGTATCAGACGCCTGGGGGTGTCTGGGGGTGGGCGTCCGGGTACACACCGGCTCACTCCTTGGCGGCCGCTTGTCGGGGCCTGGGGCCTGGGGCTCGCTCGGGCCCCTTTGGAGGTGGGGTGCCCCCGGCCTCTCGGCCTGGGGCTCGGTCACTCAGGCGCAGCTGGGGGCCGGCGGAGCTCACGGGCGCGTCACTGCAACTCCCCCTGACTTCTGCTCCGCGGCTGCTGGGCGAGCCCTCATTTGGGACTCTCCTCAGCTCTTACTGGAACAGTGGCGCGGCTGCCCCTCTGTTGGTCTTCCATGGTCTCTTGTGTTCTGGGGGCCTCTGGATGTCTGGAGTTTTGATCTCCTCCATACCCGCTTCACACCCTGGAGGACGGGGCTGTGGCCCCCCCACACTCCCTAGCAGATCATTACATGGAGAAACCTTTGGAATGCAAGCATGCTGATCCACACAGGTATGCACACATGGGTATTCACAGACGCGGACTAAAGCTTTCTTGGCTGCTACCTCAAAGCACACTGTGCGCTGTCTATCTTGCGTGCTGCACAATATCGTTTATTACTTAGTAAATATTGATATCTATGGCTAGCTAGTTTATTGTGATGGTGCTTTGTTTTCTCTATTATTATGTTGCTCTTTGTTGTTTGCTGTCTCCTCTGTTTGTTTTTTTTTGTTTGTTTTTTTTTTTTCTCCATACAGGTGACCCAGGAGTTCTTTTTTTTTTTTTTTCTCTCTCTTCCCCCCCCTTCTCACCGTCTTTTCTCCCCTTTGGTTTTCTTTCTTTCTCTCCCCCTCTTTCTCTCATTCATTCCCCCTGTCCTATTTATTTAAAAAAAAAAAAATGACAAAGGATGAACTGAAGCTCTGCCATCACGTAATGTCGCATACTGCTGTTTCTGATGTCATTTATAAAAAAAATAAATAAAAAAAAATAAAAAAAAAGCATCTTGAGGCAGAGGGTGCGGGAGTGGTTCCCTACTTTTTTCTTTTCTTTTCTTTCTTTTTAGCTTATTATAAAGGCTTTAAAGGATTTATGACTTTTCCTATAATACCATGGTGGGCCGGTCACTACTCAAAATGACGATATTTTGTCCCAGTCCAGCCCTGCTGACTCTGAAGTTACTTTTATTTTTGTATGATACCTGTTTTATATTGAATATGGCTGAAGTAAACTAAAGTCTAAAATACTTTGTCATTTGTTTAATTGTAATTTAGCATTATATAGCTCACATATAAAACTATCAATTGTAATTTTAAATGGGTTAAAAGCATGTAGAATAGCATATGTAGGCAAGTACATTTCTCCTTTTGTTATCAAGAAGCAAAGACAAAAAGGAAAAAAAACCTGAATCATCCCCACCAATGCCAAAACCAAATCTACGCCCTTGGTGTATCCTGTACTACTGTAAACAATATATCCAACAGTGTGCAGTGATTATAGCCATCATGGCAGCCCATTGAATGCCTCTTTAAACATATTTTATTCAGTAATTCAGTAAATTTAAAAAAAAAAACTCACAGTGTTACGCTGACCATTATTATTTCTGACCATTTGCTTCTCTCTTTCAATATCAAAATGACATTTTCTATAATCAAAAATCCTCACTCCATCTCTTTCCAGAATATTAAGAAAATTAACCCTGATACTCTTTTTACTGCCTTCTCTGGTTGTTTACATTTTAATGACCTGCTCACCATAGAGGATTTGGTTTCCTATTATAACCACAGTCTCAATAATATTTTACTCTGTTGCTCCACTAAAAACCAGATCTGTATCATTTTCCCACTCAGCACCCTGGTTTACATCTGAACTCTCCCATCACGCTGTTTTTCTGCTTTCCAACTTCCCTCTGTCACTGATATTTCAGATCTCATCTGTAAGTCAAAATCTTCTGCTTCTCAGCTAGACCCCATTCCTACAGTTTTGGCCAAAGCCTGTCTACCCTCTCTGCTTCCCCTCATATCTGCTATCATTTACTCCTCACTTACCACTGGAACTGTTCCTGCTCCCTTCAAAGTTGCGGTAATGAAAAAAACAGGCTTAGATCCCAATAATTTTAATAATTTCCGTCCTATCTCCAATTTACCATTTCTATCAAAAATTCTTGAAAAGATAGTCGCCACACAACTCCACTCATACTTAACTAACAATAATCTGTATAAACAGTTCCAGTCTGGTTTTCGCCCCTTCCATAGCACTGAAACTGTGCTAATAAAAATAACCAATGATCTTCTCATGGCTGCTGACTCTGGTTTACTCTCCATTCTTATTCTTCTCGATCTGACTGCCGCTTTTGATACTATTTCTCACTCAGTTCTCCTCAGTAGGCTAGCCTCCATCGGTCTTTCCCATATTCCACTAGCCTAGTTTAAATCATACTTGTCTGATCGCTCTCAGTTTATTTGAATTAAATCCTTCACGTCTCAGCCCTTTCCTCTGGTCGCAGGCGTGCCCCAGGGATCTATCCTGTGGCCCCTTCTTTTCATTATCTGCCTTCTTCTAAATACAATATTCAGTTTCACTGTTATGCCGATGACACCCAGCTTTATTTGTTCACTAAACCTGATTCTGCTCTCCCCCCATCCTCCCTCACCCTCTGTTTAGCCGAACTAAATTCATGGTTCTCTACCAATTTTCTCAAACTCAATAGTAACAAATCTGAGCTTCTCCTGGTAGGCACTAAACAAACACTATCCAGAACTAATAGCTTTTCTATTCCAATCAATAACTCGCCGGTCTCCATTTCCCCATGTGTGAAAAGTCTGGGTGTCATCCTTGATAGTACTCTATCTTTTAACTCACACATCAATAACATCACTCGGTCTGCATATTTCCAACTCCGTAACATTAATCGTCTCCGTCCTTTTCTCTCCCCACATGCCACTGCCATTCTTGTTCATAGCCTGGTCACTTTCCGGCTCGATTACTGCAACTCTCTTCTTTTTGGTCTTAGTCAAAAATCTATCCTTAAGTTTCAACGTGTCCAGAACTCTGCTGCTCGTATTATCACCAGGACCCCTTCTATGCACCACATCACCCCTGCTCTGCAGCAGCTTCATTGGCTTCCGGTTAAATACCGCATCAATTTCAAGATACTTTTGTATACATTCCAGGCTATCCATCATCTCTCGGCTCCATACCTCGCTGACCTGGTTCAGATCACCATTCCTTATCGGTGTGTCAGATCCTCCTCCTCTTTCTCTTTCCGTCCCTTCCTCCCGGCTAGCCACCATGGGGCGCAGGGCTTTCTGTTGCTCCGTCTTTGGAACTCCCTTCGTCCTGAGATAAGAAACATCACTTCCCTCCCTCTTTTTAAGTCCAGACTCAAAACTCACCTGTTCACAATAGCCTCGTGTACAGTGTTCTTGAGTGTTTTGATAGGCGCTTTCTTAAATCAAATGTATTATTATTAATATTGATATATTTGCATATTGAGCAGGTATAGTTAATTGCCTATTTCACACTAGCCCTGCAGCATGCACTTGACCCCTCACTCCCTAACCAGTCGCAGCAGATTGCTGCCCCTCCCTGAGCCTGCTTCTGCTGAAGGTTTCTTCCTGTTGAAAATAAGTTTTTCCTTTCCACTGTTGCCAAGTGCTTGCTCAAATGGGGTTGTCTGATTTTTGGGACTTTCTCTGTATTATAGTAGGGTCTTTACTTTACAATATAAAGCACCTTAAGACAACTGTTAATGTTAAGAGATTTTTTAAAAAGTCTAAACAGTTAAAATTCCAAAATATTGAATGGCAGTTACACATTGGACTATAAAACTAAAAATTCAATATTTTATTTATATACAGTAAACAACATGACACTGTCACCTTCTACTACCTTTAGGGTCCACCAGGGGGTTGTGGGTTATACTTCTCCAAACTGTCTTTCTGCAATTTCTCCAATATGATGCTTTGCAGCCTTTCCATGCTGTAAACCCAGCATGCCCTGTGCTGTGTACTAGCAGTTTCCTGCCGCTGCCCTTCTTAGATACACCATTTTATTTTATAGTTTGAGGTCGATATTATCGCAAACTGCACAATTAAAAACATGCTGTAATGATTAAAGATCTGAAAAAAGTGTGTTTTCCTCGCCTTTATTGTTACCCCTATGGGCAAAGACAGCTGTTTAACATCAGTATAACACCCACAAGAGCTTATTTTGAGCTGTTTAATGAAACCATTTAATGCTAATGCACCACTCTGTTATTTTGTCATTATCCTGCAATGATAAGTAGGTGTGAGCGGGAATGGGAGGGATGTGACAGGCAGGAGGCAGTGAGTGGTCTGAAAAGTCAGGGTCGCTGTTGGTTTGGCTGTGATGTGGTTTGCCAGGAGAGAGCTGGATTGTTGATGTAGTTTGGTGGAGTGGCAGCTGGTACTTGCCACACAGCACCAATTCCTGTAAAAAGCTGACTTTGATTTACAGCCCACCCACGCGGCAGCTGAGTTTAGAAGGGCCCATTGCAAGGAAAAGACTGTGCTTTCCCCACCAGCCTTTATCATTTTGATCCAGTTTAATTTTATGCGGTTATTTGCTGCGGTTTACACTTAAGTTCCATTGCTTTTTGTTTCTCTCTCCTCCGTCTCCTTTCCGCCGGGTGCAGGTGTGTGCTCATTCGACTGTGGAGATGTTGGCTTGTCTACAAAGGCACTGACATAAAAATGGATCAGGAAATTCTGGTTTCACTTTATACTGTGTCCTCCTCCTCACATAGCAATAAATGCCACAAACTGAGATCCTGACCCTCCCACAGCTCCAGGAAAAAAAACCCAAAAACGATTCCCACATTGTTGTTGTTGTCTGCCAGCCGCTCAGTAGAGCAGTGCATTCCAGCAGTCATTGTCTTTGTTTGCTTCTCATTTCAATCGTCTGTGGAGAGTTTAAATGTCTGTCTGATCACAGGTGAGCTTTTAGCAGTAGTACATGCAAATCCCTACTTTAGAAAAATATAAAATAAAAGTGGAGAATGTGAAGTGCTTTACGCGTCAGGCAAGGTTTCCATTCTGATAGGAATTCACCCGTAAAGATGACATGTGACAATAACTCTAGCAGGCATCCAAGTTCGAACGAGTTAGCATGAAAGAAAAGTCAGCGGTGGAGTTAGTAAAGATAAATTAACGACAGCAGCAAATACAAAGCTGACACTTTCAGCATTTTAATAGATGCTGTGTTAGCAGAATTAGTGTGTATAAACGATAATCTGCGCAGAAAGGATTTATCTAAGCATGTAGTAACTACATGAAAATTCATTTTAGTTAGCTGAAATAAAAAAAAAACACTTTCAAAAAGACAGAAAAAAATGAAGAGATATTATGTCTTACAATCTTTAGCTGCTCGCTTTAGGGGACCTACCATCCTCTTTTGTCACACGAACCCTCTGCATGTCTTCCTTCACTACATCCTTGAACCTCCTGTGTGGTCTTCCTCTTTTCCTTCTACCATGCAGCATCCATCCAGTATTTCCTCTGTCCTTCTTCTGCACATGTCCGAACCATCCCAGCCTTGCCTGTCTAACTTTGTCTCTTAACCGCTTCACCTGAGATATATCTCTGATGTACCATTTCTAATCCTCTACGTTCTGATCACTCCCAATGAAAATCTCACCATCTGTAGCTCAGCCGCCTTTCTTGTTGAAAGTGCCACTGCCTGCAAACCACACATCGTAGCAGGTCTTGTAAACCCTTCCTTTTACTCTTTCTGATTTGTCACAAATCACCCCTGACACTTGTCTCCATTCACTCCCCCCTCACTTTGCTTGACCCCAGGTATTTCAAATTGTTTGAGGGTTGACTGTGGCTCATAAAGTATAGAAGAACATTTACTCCTTGAAGTGCTGTTGGTTTCTAGCTGCTCCAGTAAAAAAGCTAAAGTATCGTTGAGCAAGATAGAGTACCCCAAGGTGCTCCCGATGCATTCACTAGCATGTGAATGTTAGATAGAAGGCACTTAGATGAGAAAATAATTTCTTGACTGAGACGAGTTGTCTAACTCGAGTAGAAAAGTGCTATATAGGAATCACCTCTACTCCTTGCATCTGACTTTTCTCCCTCTCATTAATTCACATGCATTCTGTCTAGCTTCTGCTGTCTTTCATTCCTCTCCTTTCTGGTTCGTACCTTCACCTCTACAGGCTCTCACCACCTGCTACTTACTGTCACTACAGATCATGATCTTGACTCCTACTTGATCTCTTAAAATGTCCATCAACTCTGCAAACAAGAAGGGGCTCAGAGCTGATCCCTGATCTAATCCCCACCCCTTAGAAAACTACCTGAAATTAAATTAAATAAGAGATGTCCAAAGTTTCAGGTGCCATCTTTGCATCTCTGTTTCTCCAGAGACTAGGATGCCTGTGTGAGATAAAAAGTTGTTTGTCTTTCCTGTAAGACAAAAATAAAACATATGACAGCTCTGGTAATTTGGTAGTATTGTGTGTGTGTGAAGTGACATTAACTCTAAACCATGACTAAAACCAAACTAAGCCTTGGGACCACATGACATGGACCGCAGAGGATGTCTTACATTGGAAGCATCCGTGAATTCAGACCTTGCCTGTGTCTTGTACATCTCTGTTTTACTTTTAGTTTTAAATACACTAAAACTACAAAGTGCAAAATTGTACGTACCAAAGGATCTGCTTCATCCCTTTAGTTTTTTTTTTATTTCTTGATGAACCTGCACTGCTATAGACTGTCACTGTAAGCCAGCAGTTTGGCTCCGACTACAAAACACTCAATTTAAAACATTAAGAAGACAGCAGTACTGTGGACCCTCCAGTTGAGTCCAATACAGACAAGGCTCTCAAGTCTGTGTTCATGTCACATGAGGTCACCCTCTTTTGTGTCTTTGCACACAAACCATCACAGAGACTCACAGAGACCTCACACCCTCAGGGCCAGGGGAAGGAGACCCCACAGAGGAAGTGTAAAGGTCTGATGTGGGCCTGCTGAGTGACTCTTGAAAGATATGAGATTAGGTTGCCGGGGGCAGCTATCTCTGTATTAGAAAGATGAGTTGATCAGTCTCAGTAAATGGGTCTCGCATCCGTCAGTTTGTGTCGCAGACCCCCGGAGATGCCTGTAGGTGCTAACCACAGAATGCCACAGTGGAAACTTGAATTCCTTTGTGTCTCAGAGGTATGCCATTCATGACTTTTTACTTGAAAATAGATACTGGTTCCAGTTACATGTGACATCAGAAATTGCTTTTCTGGGCTCATGTCCTTTATATTGAACCAGGTTGTTGGCACAGCAAAATAATACACAATGAAACAAAGATTAATGGTGCCTAACTTAACAATTTTTTATACTTCTGAAAAATCTGAACTCCTTCTGAAGCTTTGGCTTCAATACCGATTGACTGAAATACCAATTTTTTTAGCAAATGATCTACTATTATTTGTAATTCATTAGCTACAGTAGAAAACTAACATGAAGGGTGGATGTCTAACAACAGTGCAGGGACAGAGAGGGGAATGTCTCGTTGGGGCCCAAAAGACTCAGGAGTGAAGAAAGTGACCCCATAAATATTCCAGCAGGAAATGACTTAAGGAGCTTCCTGGAACTGACCCCAGATGGGTTAACTCATTTCCCAGAGGCTAAGAAAGCAGAAAAGTTAGGGACATACATTCTCTTTTCTACAGAGAGGACGCTGAGGATTCCAAATCTCTGTTTACAAGGAATCCTGGCCAGTGATAGTAAGAACGTAAGCTTAAATACAGTTTCTGTTTTTCTGTGATTGAATTAAAAGGACTTCTCCGTTGGTGCCAGAGATCTGCAGAAGTACAGCAGTGTTTTGCCTGCGGGCCCGCAGACCTGCCAGGTCAGGAGGAGACGGAGAGTGTAAGGCATGGAGAGGGAGATGAACTGCCTCTGGGGTTTTATGCACCTTACCCTCCTGACCAAAGTCTCTCTCACTCTGTGCCAGTAGCGGAGCGGTGCCTGGTTGTGGCACCGGCTGGCCCCTAAATCACAGGCAGTAAATCAGCTTTCTTCATAAGATAAGCAGGTACCAGAATACACCAGCAGACCTGCCACACCATGCAGCAGAAGTACCAATTTAAAAGTTTTCCTATGATATGACAGCGCAGCTGTGATGACAGGCCATTCTCTCCTTACCTTCCATCCCACAGAGTTCGGAGACAGTAAACAAGCGCTAAAAAGCCTTTAAAGTACTGCACACTAATTCCGCCGCTGCGGTGGACAGAGCTTTTTTGACTGAGGCTCAACACACTCATCATGCACTTCTGTAATTATCCACCAAATATATTTTAATGAAGAATGATGTCTACATAAATGTAATTTGTGCAAAGCCACCAGAGGAGTTCATTCATCGGACTTGGGGCTGCGCAGCAGCCACCACTTAACTGCACTTTGTTATTGTCTGTGTGTACTGTACACATACTGTTACCACATAGGACTAGTGACTTATGTGTATATACACTACAGAAGACTTTTATGAGTGTATATATGGATATGTTGAGTGCGTGGTGCTGTTGGAACAAGCAGATGTTAGGCAACGATTCGGGCATCTGCTCCCATTATTTAAGACTCCTATCACTGTAGATAAGCACTGTTTGTCATGTATTTGCAGAATTTTGCCTGATTCTTGAAAGATCTTGAATTTTGCATTTGGTTCATTCAAGATTCTTTGCGACTGTGTAGCCAAGAACACATTCACTTTGGTACGAGATGTTCCTCTGATTGAGCGCAGGCTTTTTTAGAGCGAGTTTTTAAAGAAAGGATTTGGCAGGATGTCAGATTGTGGTTAAATGTGGCACATTAGTCAGGTTAGCCAAGCCTGTTTAGCCTGGATCCGCTTTATGGCAAATGCAAATGAGAAGCCAGAGGGGAGCATAAATTACAGAGAATGGAGTAAAAGCGTAACTTCTAGGTACAGTTCCAAGCCAAAAAGAACTAAATCAAAACACTACTGATGCCAGCGCAGGGAGTCATAGACGTGTTTTAGACAACTTCAAAGGGGAAAAAATGCCATTAGGACAAAGTAAGGGGTAAGAACAAGGGAGCTGCTACAGTGACCAAAGCTGAAGGTCGCTCAAACTAGTAGGAAAAGACATGGTGGAAAAAGTTAAAAAGCACACTTGTTCCATCCTCATCACCACTATTGAGACTACTGACCTCCAACTATTTCAGTGAAAGCTATAATTCGCATTCTTCACTCACCTCCTATCACTCTTTGTGTGTTTATACCGCTCTGCATTAAATCATTAGTAATCCATGTTATTAAGCCATGTCTGTCTTTTGTTTTGTGTCTCTCGCCTCACCCTCATCTGGCCCTCCCTGAGCCTGCCAGATGTTTCTTCCTATTAAAAGGGAATTTTTCCTTCCCACTGTCGCCAAGTGCTTGTTCATAGGGGGCCGTCTGATTGTTGGGGTTTTCTCTGTATTATTGTATTATTGTTACCTTACAATTTAAAGCTCCTTCAGGTGACTGTTGTTTAGATTTGCGCTACATAAATGAATATGAATTGAATTGAATAAAATCTTTGTGTACTGGGAAGCTTTCACTATGAATATGTAGTTTAAGTCCATAATAGTGAAAAATTTTTGTTATTGTTTTTTCTTTAGCTTATTTAAAGTCCCCCTATTCCCACAATTCCAATTGGTTTTATTCATTCCTGCCAGAGTGGTCTTACATGATTTACACTTGGTGTAGCCCCTCAGTTTAACCACTGTTTTTTTAACTGCCTTTGCATAACTTTAAGCCAGCTGTCTTCTGATTGGCTGTCCTTACGATTTGAAAAGCAGGTTTGTTGGGCTTTTGTTTATCCTCACAGCTACATTAGGGATATCCCCTAATTACTTCAAACTAAACCAAGAGTAGAAAATTTGTGTGAAGCAGAGTGCTTAGAGAAATCTGAAACGTGAGCTTTTAGATCACAGGGATTTTTCGCACATACTGTTTATTATTTGCAACTTTGATTATGTTTTATATAAGAATCCAACATTATTACACTGTAGATATTTAAAAATACAAAACAAATAATGTAATAGGATCACTTTAAAATTTCAATATACAAATAGAACAAGAATCATGTTTTGTTGTCCATTTTAAGCAGGAAATCATCCCATAAAAAACAGTTTTATATATCGAACCCTCAGGTTTTGAATACCATCACACTTTGTACAGAGTGAATTTGTAGAGCACTTGCACAGGCTCTGCTTCTCTGAGAGAGAAGGAGTGAGTGGCGTTCCAAAGGGCACCGGTGTTTACCTGCCCACTTGAGTGGATTCCTCAGCTGGCTGGCTCAGACACTGAGGTGTAGGCTGCGGTGCCTTCGTGTCTGCTGTCTACACTGGAAACATTCTTAGCCTGATATCACTGCCACACGCTCAACAAAGATGTTGAAAGGCCATATTGAAGCGGGAGTGCAGGGAGGGAGGGTTGGAGGAGATAGATGGTTCGTAAAATTCACTGCAGTTAGCGGTCCCGGAAGCCTCTTGAAGAGTCCTGCTTGCAGTGCCAGAGCAGGTGTGAGCTTCTGTATATGTTTGTGGGGACGTGCTGTGTGTGGCCGCACAGGCATGTGCGTGGGTGTGTATGTGCGCCCATGTGCTGAAGTGAGTGCATCTGTGTTTGAGTAATAAATAGAGTGTGTGTTCCGGCCTGGACATCTTAAATGCACGCATGCTGTACATGCTGTGTTTGGAGGTCCTGTTGGTGCCTCGGCCCCAAACAAAGTCCAACCTACTGCTTGCTAGTTAACATCAAGCTCTCCTGGTTAATCACACAGTAATAGGTATTGGATATATATTTGTGTGTTTGTGTGTGTGTGTGTGTGTGTGTGTGTGATAGGGAGATGGAGCGACTTCAAAGCAGCGGGGCAGCATTCTCTCAGCCCAGCCTGTTTACACTGCTCAGTGGAGTCTGCATTCCTCTGTCTCATTTTTCCATGGCATTCCACGGAGAGCTCAGCACTCCTGGCCATGTGCCATGCAGATTTACCCCACCCCTCCTCCCCTTGCCCCTACACATACAGTATAGAGCATGCATACTTCTCCACACACAACTGTACACTTGATTTGGCCATTAAAACAAGACAGGACCCAGCTGGAACTGAAGCACCCAAAAGCAGCAGCAGGGGCAAGTTTTTGGGAAAAGAAGGGAGGGGGGGAAGGAAGGACAAAAAAGAAAACAAAAAATAAAGGTCTGACACGAACCGCAGGAGGGCAGGAGATTGCCCTCACTTGTTCCCGCTCCCCCGACAGACTCAGGTGGATATGCAGCTCGAGCCTCCCCGATGTTTGACCGAAACATCTGCGCTGGTTTGTCTTGAAAAGCTCTCAGCGCATTCCCTGACCATAAATCAAGTGGCTTCAACGCCTGCCTTGCAGCCAAAAGTGAAATATAGCAGTAAAAAAGAAAACAATTATGCTGCCAATTACAAGGTGTGTTGCAAGCAGTCTGCAGGCCACATCAGAGCACTTCTGTGCTGATGTTTTTGTGACTATTTACTGGTAAGGTTGCTAAGGATGAAGCCATGTTGCCCGTGCAATATGTTTACATAAACATTTGCGATGAGTAAAAATAACACAAAAACTCCCTCTGGTTAGTGTTTACCCACTCTTAAAGCCTTTATGACGGCATTTCTCCGACACTGGCCACAGGTGGATATGGGATCCCCTGTGGGGTGGGCTGAAGGGTTGGTGGCAGACATTGACATATGCAGAAAAATATGTCACTGTTTTTCTTTTTTCCTTTCCACTAGATTAAATTAGAGATCTTCCATGACAGTGTACTAGGTAATAACAGCTGCACAGCAAAAATATCCATCTGAAAAAGTGCTTTGATCTAGTTTGGAACCTCCAGCTATTTAAAAAATTTGCGGGAGACCATGGGGAGACCACTCGAAGAAGTTGTTTTCTAGTTGAGTAATCTGCCTGCCTTGCTTTAGTTTTATGGCAGATATCTTCTTTCCAGGAAAACAAGATTTAAGGCTGAACAAGCAGCTACGTGAGGCTCTGTGGTGTGCAGCAAGTGAAGATACACAGGAGCACATGCTAAAAGAATTATCTGTAGAGTCAGTGGGTTAAGTCATTTTTTGGTTGTCATTTTGTTCAGCGCAGCTGGGAGGATGGGTTGGCCATTTCCGGAAAAGGATTTACGGTACAAAGCGAAACCTGGTGCTTAAACATGTCTCTGCAACCGTTTTAGTTAATTCCTCCTCTTTGTGTTGGTTGAACATACCTGCTGTCAAGTGATAAGCTAAATAAAAATCATCATCACACAGACAGTATATATATTATATGTGCTCACTAAGAAATTCATTTTAAAAGCAGTAATCTGCATTTTATGTTGCTGGCAAAAACTAGTGCTTTATCATAGATTTTTTTTAATATTAATGTATTGCTGTGGTGTTCACAGATGCACTACAGTTAAAACAAGATAGATACCCCCTTGCAACTTGGATGGTGATTGCATTGAACTTTTTCAGCTGTCTGACACCAATTGCAAGTAGTTGTGGCAACCAACTGGTCACCTAGAGATTGACCGTACAACACTCTCAACATCTGTGTGACCAGTTTTGTTTGTCATGGGGTCACACAGCAGGAGGTAAGCTGTGTCTGAACAATTGTGGCTCAGACTGACTGCAATCAATCTCAGACAGATTGGGAAATGTTTACAACTAACCTCCATCTAATTTATAAAAGCAGGCAGACTGACAACATGTTTCCATTAATCTGAGTCATTCTGTGTTGATAAGCGCAACTCATCTGTGACATGTTTCTTTGCATTAGGTGACTCGACTCAACTGTTTGCCAATTGGTTAGATTCCAATATAAAAGCAAACTTCTCTGGATTCTGCAGTTAAACCATCATGCTGCAGAAACTGCTTTGAAATTTGTGCAATTTCTGTTTCAAATCTATGAGGTTCTGGCTGGACTCTGAATGTAAGTAGTTAGTACTTACAACTACTCATCGGGAAAGTCTTTATTGAAGTCGTTACAGGAGTGGGAGCAGGGCTTTTCCCACAGGCTTCAATATAATTATGCTTCTTTTTGAAATTAGCGGTATTGCTTACCATTGGAAAGGTGGCATTACATTTCCAGTCCATGAGCTGCATTTTAAATGGCTTGAAAGCTAGAGCAACAAGAGAGAAGAAAGATATCTCCCTCTCACGTGCTATAATAAAGTTTGACCCCTCTTTAAGAACAACATATTGCTACAAAAGACACATGTTGGTTGGTGGATTCATGGATGCGAGGGGGGGTGAGCATGAGATTGTGTTCCAAATAAAAGAGTGGCATTAACCACCACCCCCTCAGCCTACTGTATTTTTCTTTTATGTGCAAGTGTGTAAAGAGGGCACCTGTCTCTCGTTAAAGAGATCTATAGTTAAACTCTGCGATGGTGCCCCTGACTGTCTGTCTGTGGGGAGGGCTTCAGCTTCATGCATTGGTTCTATTTTGAAACCGCATCCTCTGCCAGCCTGTTTTAACTGATCTTCACTCAGACCCTTATCGTTCCTTAAGGCCCTGCAATGAGCCAAAATTTCTTGCCTAGTTCAGGTGAAATGCTTAAATTAGCTTTTTAAACAAATTTCACTAAACAAAGAAATAAATGAAATAAAAAAAACAAGTGAAGTGAATAAAAATGGGTTTCAGTAAGGCAAATAACAAAAGCCTGCATTCTGCAGGTGTTTTTGCTGCACTACAATCTTAAAGTATGTTTAAAAAGAATAAAGAAAATAAAATGAATACAGAAAAACACAATACTATTCCCTTAAAAGTAAATACTTCCCAGAGAGTGAGCTGCCTTGGCGGAGATTTTCTTGTAATACTGTACAGATGTCAGGTGACAAGATGATTTCTAGACTTTCTCTACACAGCCATCCTCCAGTCAAGTCGATATTACTTTAAGGCCATGGATGCTTTTTACTTGCAAACTCCTGAAACAAGTAGTGTTTCTCTGGCAAAAGATAGATTATTAATAAGGGCTGAAATAATACTTTTTGCACAGTTTGCATTTCTTTAGTTCCATTGAGTGTTTAGATTCTAATGCTAACAAGCAGGCATAGGCAAAATGCTAATATTACACACTAAGGTGATACATCTAACATAAAACTTATTTCAGCTATGCAAGATATGTCTTTTTCTTCACTTCCATCCTGTTACGCCTCCACCATATTCTCTTTTTGTCAGCCTCCTTTACGTGTATCTTTTGCCTATATATTACTCACTGACACTATCCAATATGATCAATAATCAATTCTTTCTGTTACGGGAAAAACAAACCACATGTTGTTGCCTTTTGGCTAGTGTTAACCTTATTTGGACAGGACTTATGGTGTGGATCCTTTGCCTCACATTCCTTTTTGCCTGATTCCTCTCTTTCTGCCATAATGTGGAGCCTCCCATCCTCACTCCCCCCAACTAATTGATTTCCAGATAGCTGACCTTAAGCTCCCAAATGTGAGTGACTGACACTTGGAGGCGTGTGGGTTTTCTCTCTGACTGGTGTGGGTAACCTGAGAGAGCTTGAGAGTTGTCCTGAAGGCTGGGGATGTGCCGCAGGAAGCCTGGAGGCTGTGTAGATGTGGCTGCTGTGTCTACAGGGAAGAAGGATCTCTGCAACACTAACAAACTGCTGTGTTGCCGAGCCTCTGATTTGTTATGACAGGGAAGTGCTGTGTTTATGTTTAACTCAGAGCTTTGAAATGTAAAGCGCAGCTTTGGCCTCAGGCTGATGGAGTGACCTGAGTTGTTGGTGGTGTGTACCAACAGTGCGTGTGTCAGTGCGTGTCTACTCACTGACACGCTTAGGTAAAACTTAGGTTTTACCTGGTCAGAAGCAATGAAGGGCAACTTTGGGAGACAGACATTCTCTCTACTTTTAAGTTTACTTCCCTTTTGGATTTAGTTAGGGCGGGATCAGGTAAACCTGAACTTAGTTATGTTGCAGTTATGTGGCTTCTGGGAGCTTCCAATGATGCACTGAGTGTTCCCTCATCCCTAACCAGTTGCAGCAGATGGATGCCCCTCCCTGAGCCTGATTCTGTCTGAAGTTTCTTCCTGTTAAAAGGGAGTGTTTTTTCTTCCCGCTGTTGCCAAGTTGCTCATAGAGGGTCATCTGATTATTGGGTCTTTACCTTAAAATTTAAAGCACTTTGAGGTGACTGCTGAGGTGACTGCTCTTGTGATTTGCTGTATAAATGAAAGTGAATTGCACTGACGATATATGTATATCTATTTTGTGTTCTTATAGCTTTCTGTGGATATATGACATAATAAATTGCAACAAAACTACAAATACTGCAGATGAGAATCACAGCGATGGATCAGGTCGATATAGCTGTATGTGTGGTTAGATTAACATTATGTAATGTGGATAGGGCGGAGCTCGGGCATAGAGGATGAATAACCCCCTAACCCTTTCAACAAGGTTTGATGAAAAAAAATGTGCTGCCTTTGTGCACAGGTAAGGCTGTACCCAGCCCAGGTCCTCGTTGTGCAAAGTTCATCCCGGTTGAACTTTTGTGCTCCCTTTTGTGCTTCTATGTGTTTCTATTAGAAACAAGGAAAGCAGGAAAGTGTGAAGTGCCCCACATGAACACTCTGATCTGTGGAAATATGATTTATAACAGTTACTCCCTCATCTGACATTTTACCAAGCCGAACCGAAAGTTCACTCATCAGTGTCCTTTTCATTTCTTCTTCCGTCTTCAGGTTCTTTCTTCTCTGTCTAATCCCTTTTATAGAACAGAAAGAGACAGCCTGACGCGCCTGGAGTTTGGGGGGTGGGGGGGGGGGGGTATTCGTACTTAAAGAAAGGGCCCGGGCAAATTTGGGGCTGGTGGTAATTATTTGGGCCTCATTATGGGATCGTGTTTCCCCAAGTCATTCTCTGTGGTAACCGTTACTGGATATGGGTCTGACACTGTCAATAAAGCGGGAGGAAAGATGACACGTCTTTTGTTTTGATAGGACCAAAGCAGTAATACCTTCTGTTCGTTTGCATTTGCAAAGAGAGACAAGGCGAGGGCCTCAGGGTGTACTTTTCCAGATGCTCCGACAGAGAAAGAACGCTCTGCTCCCCTCAGCGCTGGGCACTGCTCTTATATCAGTCTTTCATGTAAATCTAATTAGTGTAGATACATGAAGTCTGATTGAGCAGTGTGTATCTGTGTTATCTATGGCACTGACCACAGTGTGTGTGTTACGATTATTGATACAGGGAAAGGATTTGACATTTGAGAAAAGGCTCAGCGCCTAGACTTTCAGCACCCCCCACCCCTACAGCAATTGCTGAGATTCCGACACACGCTCCTGCACCCAGAGATGAGTTACTCACTCCTCTGCAGAACCAAAATTGTCGATCAGCAGGCATAAACTTTTGCACACAGAGGTTCACATGCAAGCACATGTTCAGGTGCCTCTAGCAACAATACATAGCTATGCTCTCACTCATTTGCCCATGCTCTCACACACAGAATTAAAGCAAACGTGCTACCTGATGTGCTCCCAAAGGGTCAACGTTTCAGTCTTTCGTGCCAACTCAGGCTTCCTTTTCTTCTGAAGAGGACCTCTATATATTTCCCTTTTATAGTGTTCTATATACACTGTTACAGTAGCTCAGGCTTCTAACTGTTCGGAATGCTCATTTTCACTGTTTTTTTTCCTGTTATTGTAGAATATCATTAATATAATTAGTTATATAATAACTATAATATAATATAATAACCTTCTGTTTGCAAAGTGGAGCCAAACAGGAAATTGGCTGAAGGGGAGAGTACTTAAAAGAGCTTGGATGAACAGTATATGCACAGCATAGAAGGGATTATTTTCAAGTGTAAATCAAGCAAAGCTACTTCAGCATAGTCCAAGAATAAAAATATGGAGCTGGAAATTATCTTAATGGGTCACGTAGCATCCACAACACCTGTTGCCTGTTGCTTAAACAAACATTTGCCTTCGTCTGCCGAGAGAAGCGAGTCTAATTAGACCTGTCGTGCAAACAAGTATTGAGTATCACTTTGAACAGCAGTTTAGAACATGGTTAACTTTAGAAACAAAAAGCTGTGGTCACAATAAAAAAAAAAAAAAACTGGATCACATGCTGACTTTTTTCTCACCCTATCAGCTGGCATTGAAAATGTATTCACCCACTGGGTGTGTGTGTATCTGCATGTTTGCATGTGGCAGAGTTGATTGAATTCTTCCTTGATATTCTCTAACTTGGCAGGCTTTCTAGGCCCTGAGGCAGAGTTCAATTGATTAAACCTTTTACCTTCCTCACTCCTAGTCTCGAGTGATACAACAGAAAAAGCACTTACTGGAGTGTTTGTTTCACTTCCTACTAAACAAGCATGTATTTTGATTGGCCACCAGTTTTTCAGAAGCCCTGTGACCTGCACAGCTGTTAATTGACCGGTAGCTTGATAAGAGGTGCAAGCCTTTTCTGTTTCCCCCTTTTAACGCACACTGACATAACTGCATAGGCCCGGTTCCCTGCTGGCAACAGATGAACTAGAACGCTCGCTTGCTGGTTATTGGCAGATGAAAAAAGAAGATCCGCAGGGCTAAGTGAGGGGAAAAAATATTATTGACTTCTCACTGTAGCTACTATTTATTTTCCCCTTTTTCTTTCCATGTATTTGTTTTTGAGGCTGTTAAATTCATGCCTGGGAATATTTTGGGGGTAGTCTTTGATTGAGCTGGAAAGGAATGCCTTTAATCGTGGCTACAAAGGAACCGAGGGACATGTCCTCGTCAGTTTTGCAACAGATCTAAACAGATGAGGAGGAGGAGGAGGAATGGAGGAGTGAGCATTGTTAACAGTCTGTGGGGAACTGTTTGTGTGCCCTGTGGTTTCTAGTGCCTGTGAAATAGAGGCTCAGTGATTTGGTTTCCCAGGCCCCTTTTTCTCAGGGCCATACAAAAACCAAATGAAGACATTTCAGTCTGTCTTGGTTGCTGTTTATAGTCCAGCAGCGGAGTGTTTCGAAGTGGTAAATGGTACCAATGGTGGCACAGGGAGCGTTCACAGCCATCCGATCATAAGTTGTGTGGGCATATCTAAAATAGAAGATAATGCTTAGTCTTGCCGACTATGCAAATCATAGACACTGTGACCATCGAGGTGGTTGCCCTCAGAGCATCAGAAAGAGGAAACTAAAAGCAGCCACTCCTTATGAGCCTGCTTGGCTCAGCTTTGGGATTATTATCTGCTTTAGTAGTTACGATTGTACACTCCCATGCATCAACATGTTTAATGTCATGGCAAGAGCCAGACACGATCATATAAGCCTTAAGAATCAAATGAGTGTTGTAATTTTACTGTAAAATCAGACTCTGAATGCAGCTCTTCTCGTCATTTCCAAGCAGCCGTTAGCAAAAATGAGCAGAGGTCATGGCATCTGTGAAGTTGTGTCATTAAAGGATTTTTGTTTTTTATTTTCTTTCTTTTTCTTTGTTAAAGGCCAAATTCAACTGTAGGCCTCTAATTTGGGCCTAGTAAATGCAGACTGGTAGAGGCAGCTGGCAGCCCTGCATGCAAGGCTGGCCAAGAGTCCATGCTGTCTTGTTGCCTGCCTTTCTATTGAACAGTGGCTGCCATTAAGGAAACATGCAAGGGTCTGAGAATTCACAACAGGTTCTGTTTGTGAGGTCAAGCAAACCTGTCATCTTCTAGATGCTTTCATTTCAGTACATTTAAAAGTGGATGTTGAGTACCACCACACACTGTTTTGGTTGCCACTGAAGTGCTAATTAGTCATTATATTTGACTAGGAAAATGGAAAGTAGCTGCAGCAAAACATGTGAAACAACACATTCATGGAAATAGAGTATATGAACGAACAGATGAGCTTGAAAGTCAGTATTTGGTATGACCATTTTTATTCCCCAACACAGCCTGAAGGGTCTTAGACAATCTTTCTTGTCATTTCTTTGAGTAGTCTTCAGGAATGGCTCTTGAAGAACATTCAACATCCCATTCATAGTCTCCATAGGATTTTAGGTTATGAGACATAACATAACGATCCAAAGCAGACTTACTATAAGCTACAATGTGATGAAATGATGGTGTGTGCTCCTAAAGGAGTCGCATGTCTGTGTTATATTGGACAATAGGACAAATGTGGAAGAGAGCCAGAGAATAATAGTAATTAATGATTAAATGCAAAGTGCAGTATAAACACAGAGAGAGTGAAAACAGGCAGGTGGAAAAGAAGAAAGAGAGTGCAAAACTTTACTACTCACACACACACACACAAATTACAAAATATAATAAAATCTATTATTATACAACACAATAATGAAAAGGATTACATTCAAGAAGGCTGGACGTTGTTCATTGTGGAATCTGGGATTTGCAGTGCATTGTGGGATGAGTAGTTCCTTCTCTGTTAAAATTACAGTCGTTATGCACACAGTCTTGTACCTTAGTCTTTTTGTTTTATTTCCCTTTATTCTTTTTATCCAGATCAAAATCTTTTTATGATTCACCTCATAGCTGGTTGGCTTGGCTTAAAACTTGTGATCCAAGGATTTTGTGAATTATCAGAAGAGAAAATGAATTGGAAATTTACATCTGGAACCGGACCCCTTAAAACAGCGGACAGTGACTATGTTAATGCACTTCTTCTGTCATGTTGTTTGCATCTTAGGCAGACATTTAGCATCAATGCTGGTGTTTCTTATGCCAATGATCACAGCCGATATCTCGATAACATTCTGCATTATTTCATTTTAATCCATTGCGTTGAACAGCCGCTGTGATGAAGGTCCACCCCCTGTGTTTCTCTTTTATCCCACCCTGATTCCCCGATTCTGCTTGCTTTCTTCTCGTCTCTCTCTGTTTCTCTGTTTCACCCTCTGACAGACATGCAACAGCCCTTTGCGGGACATTACGTCATTATGCCAGCTGTTGATGTCACCCTTGGGTCTTTTTAATTTAGGGATTTCCGCTGGGTGAGATGAGGGGGAGCCCCATTACCTCAGCCCACAGCCACATGAAGAGGCCCTCCGTGGCAGAACCAGGCTGGGACGAGCTCATAGCAGGGCTAGGAAAGGACAGGCCAAGACAGGGCTAGGGAGGAACCCCAGGGACCGGGTGCTGCAGAGTGATCTGTGAACTTTAAGGACCTGTACCTGAGGTGTTATCATTCATGTCAGCCAGGCAAATTAGCGATGCTGTTTTCCTGACTGCCGTGCAACTCCCTGTGCCCGTGACAGCATGTCTGTGACTTGCAAGCACTGCTGCGATCCCTTGAGCTCTTAAATGCAGCCTTTCAGCAGCTCAGAATTTCCTTCCTTTCAGAAGGGATCAAATGTTCCACTAAAGATTGACTATCTCTCATTCTTTCAGTCCTCAAGGCTTTAAGTGGGAGTGAATACTGCCATCCATGTCATTGATTTCGTAGGGTGCCAAAGTTTTCCTCTTGATGTCAGCCTGGGTATGGTTTAGGAAGAAACCATTTAATTTAACACATAAAGGCTTCCATAA
Source organism: Copadichromis virginalis (assembly GCF_057382275.1). NCBI lineage: Eukaryota > Metazoa > Chordata > Actinopteri > Cichliformes > Cichlidae > Copadichromis > Copadichromis virginalis. The sequence continues at coordinate 8,660,605 of NC_140627.1, forward strand.
ATTGCAAGTGTTGTTCTCTAGTGGTGTGAAAAAGAGCTTTAGCATTTTTGTGCAGACTGTCTTTTAAAGCATCTTTGTGAAAATTTCTTTTTCTTTTTTGCTTTTGGTTTGAGGTCACACACTTTAGGTTGTCTTTTGGGTAGATATGGAAAAATGTAGATATGATAACACTATGAGTTATTTATCTACTATTTAATTAAAAAAAATTAAATCTAAATATAAGTAGGCCCTTGTAATGCCAAAACCCCCACCAAACTACACCTGAATATATCAGAAAGCTTTGGTGATTCTGTAATAGTTAATGCCTTAAATTGTCTCTACTGCTTCTGCATGCACTCAGTGTGATTGAGTAATTTTGCCTCATTTACATCATTTCTAAAGAAAGTTCAGTAAGTCAGAGGGCCCGGTGGCGCCAGTGTCCGGCAGCCTCGCCTCTGTCAGTGCGCCCCAGGGCAGCTGTGGCTACAATGTAGCTTGCCATCGCCAGTGTGTGAATGTGTGTGTGTGTGAATGGGTGAATGACTGAATGTAGTGTGAAGCGCTTTGGGGTCCTTAGGGACTAGAAAAGTGCTATACAAATGCAGGCCATTTACCATTTAAGTCGTACATCATTCCCAGATTCATTGTTTGTGTACTTTGTGCTCGTGCTTCTGGAGTGTGCATTGTAGCAAGTACTGCAAAGAAAAAATATTGCTAACCCCTTGCTCTCTCTCCTTTTTTTTTGCAGTATCATCCTCTGTCTCTTTGCAACACAAGTGAGGATGAACGACAAGAGAGTGACTTCATCACCATCGTCAAACTGGAGCACAGGGTACATCACTGTCTGCCACTGCCCGACAAGGTATGGATTGCGCACACTGACACACAGGTGGTGTTGAATTTAGCTTTTTGTTTGTTTGTTTGTTTAATGGTCTGAGAAACTCCTCTCTCCGTGACCCCTTTCCTTGTCTCAGACGTGGCAGCAGACAGATCGACCGTACTGCCATTTCGTCTTGCCTCCAGCACCCCTCCCGCTCTCTGACTTTAAAGAGATGATCCTTTATTTGGCAGCAGCCTGATGTTTTGTCCAGTACAGTGATCTTTTTGAGTGAGGGCTTGGACAGGAGGGGGTGGGCTTAGCTCAGCGCTGCTATGTAGCAAGTGGCATCGAGCCCTGGCTTTGGATGTAAGGCTTTCAAGCCCCAGCTGTCACTAGTCAGATCCCAGCCAGCCAACCAGAACCAGAGACTGAGTGTTCTCCATTTCTGCTTCTCTCTAATATGAACGCAGCCAGAACTCCATAGAGTCCACCGACAGTGGTTCAGATGTATGTGTAACTTTGACGGAGGTGACCTAAATCTCCCTTGTGTTTAAGCATTCTACCATACACACTGGCTGGCATACCCTGACTTTAAAATAGTGTGATTTAAAACTGTTGCTATTTTTTCCCCCGTTTTTCAAGTGGTGACAAATTAGCAGGCAGGAGTATAGTTAAGCGCCTGCCTTTTTTTAGCTTGTGTTTTCTTTTCCCCTAATTTAAAGCCATGTTTAGGAGCTGCCCGCCGTGGCGACGATGTAGAGACATTCCCACATTCCCCGCTCCTTTCTTCCTCCTTCTGTTTGCTCCTCCGGTGGGAACCAAATCGGAGAAAGAGGGGTGTCATTCCAGGCTGACTGCAGAAAACAGTTCTGATTAAAGCCTTAATGGTAACACTGTGTTGTCCCATAAACAAAACATACTCTCCTCCCTCATGCAAAAGTATCGGGGAACAAAAGGCCGCCGCTTCCGAGTGCTTTCTTCCTCCCTGCAAATCGCCTTTGAGAAGCAAGGGAAAGAGGAAGGAGAGAAGTGTGTGTGTGTGTGCTTTGTTTGGCTTGTCTGGAAAGTATGTATTGCACTAAACTCCACTCCAGCCACCTGCATCCTCGTTTTCATAGCACGATTCAAAGCTTTTGGTCCGGTGGATTTATTGGGGATTCAGCATACAGCTGCTGAGAAGTTTGCTCTTGGCCTTTTGAAGGGATGAATCAGATATTTGGGGATGTGCGGTGCTGGGTCAGCCATGGTCTCTGGATGGCCTTGTTTACAGCTAAGTCTGAGTGTAAACCCGCCTCGGCGATCTATAGATACTCTGACGGCCGCAGAGGGTTCGGATTGCACTATGCACACTCAGAATAGAGCATAAAGCAAACAAAGTGACGCTCGAAACCCCGAAGGATAGTATTTCATTGTTATTCCTTGTTTTTATTTTGGTTTTCAGGGATTCTTATATCCAACCTTGCAGGGAGATTTCCTTGTTGATTTGCAGCAGTTCGCGCTGCCTCATTCAGTGCATCGAAACAGCTTGGAAAGTTTGTGCTGTGATACTTCCAGCATTGCTGACCATCTCTCAAATACATTCATGAACTTGTATGACGTGAATAAGAACATGTGTGCCTCTACCTCAGTGATTTAAAGTCTATGTTAAAAGTACAATGCTGTAAAAATCAGGGTCATTTTCCCTTGATTGTTACTCAGTGCGAAACAAAAACTGATATTGGGAAACCTTGTATGCTCATTTCCATTATGTCATAGGAGTGTGTGACTGACAGACTAAGTGAACAAAAAAAGCTGATGTTTTACGGGAATATGTACAAAGAGCGACGACAGAAAGGCAGCAAGGTTCTCTGACGTGGAGGCACTGAAATATAGGAGAGGGTGGTTAGATCCAGAGCTGCACGGGTGGCTGAAGGTGAGTATGAATTTAATCAGTTTAGGCTTACTTGCATGTGGGGGTTAGGGATAGAGTGAGCATCTATCTGAATGGTGGGATGCATGAAAGGTTCCAGATTTCCCAAACTGGTGATTCCAGGAATCCAGGAGTGACTGCAGGCAGGTGAGTCCCATGAGTAGTAGCGTTTTTCCAGGAGTTTCCAAGCAGGCTTGGTGAATGTTAGCAGGTGCAGCCAGCATCCAGTAGATTACACTGCAGGTGAGGTTAATTGAAAGCAAGAAAACTAGTGAGACAAAAACATTAACAGCGAGAGACAAGGAGACCTCATTACTACTGTGAGGTAGCTGATGAATTTTTGGGTTTTCATGAGCTGTATGCCAAAATCATCAATATTAAAACAATAAAAGGCTTGAACTACTTCAGTTGTGTGTAATGAATCTAAAATATATGAAAGTCTAATGTTTATCAGTACATTACAGAAAATAATGCACTTTATCACAATATGCTAATTTTTTGAGAAGGACCTGTATATAAAGAGCCAAGAGCCCCCCACCCCACCCAAAAAAACCCAAAAAACTTCTACATACAGTGACTTCATTATATGAGACTTTGGCCAAGCAGTGTAACAGTACATATACAACATAAAACAAAGAAAGCTAGAACGAGGTCAATTTCATAAATTATTAAGAATGATTAATTATTATGATTTTTTTTTTAACATTTTAATTGAACATAGAGATGAGGGTTTTATTCTCAACCCTTATACACTGAAATATTTTAACAGCTTCTTGTAGGAGTTTTTCAGCCTGACTTCACCGTCTGCCATGTATTGGTTAAAAAATGTTTCTGTAAAATAAAAATAAACTCTGCAACTCTGTTTCAGAGGGTATTCTTCCAACGAGTCTGCCATGCCACACCAGTATTGTTTCTACAGTAGCCCAGATTGGACAAACCAAATACCTTCTTGAGAGGGTTGTTTTTGAATTTGTGTGAGGGTACTACTGTAGGTTCTCATTTTGCAAGGACAGGATGAGGTGAGAGGTATTAAGTTGGTTGCAGTATGCAACCTCACCACAAGATACCACTAAATCCCACATGCTGCATTTTTAATAGCTGAAAAGGATTTTCAGTGTAGGCAGAGACAGTGTATTAATGATAAATTGAGCTGTTCTGAATCAGTAAGTTCATTAGTAAGTTCGTTATCCCTGCAACACACCTGTTCAACGTGAACCCCACCTCTTGCCCTATGGCAGCTGGGAATGGCTCCAGCCTGCGCCACGACCCCGAATTGGAAAAGTGGAAAAAAATGGATGGATGAACTTTACAAAGTGAACTTAAACATGTTTAATAGAAGTTATAAAAAAGGGGGAAAGCTTTCTCTTTGTACAGTTATGTCCCATCCATCTGTTGCAGCTATTTGCAAATGTCTGAATCAGAACTGTTCACTGCTCCAGTGGTTTTGCATCATTGCAAAATGAGAAACAAGCAGAGGCCACAAGCTCTCTCTTCCTGCATGTTGTGCTATGGTAGAAGCAATCTGTTTGCTGTCTGCTTGTTTCACTTTACACTGAAGCCATGGAAAGGCTCTCAGGCTTAAGTCACAGGGCAACACGTGATTCAGAGAAAAGGCACTGCGGTGGTGCCAGGAGTACTAGACTAAACTCCACACCAAGCTTAATTTACTCTGAATAAATGGTGTAATCTGTGCTTTTTGAAAGTGCGGATATTCTCCCACTCAAACTTCATCTCTGTGAAACCCGATGAACACGAAGTGGTTTTGTGAAAACAGCTCTTACAGTGATTGAGTTTGGCCCATGTCTGGACTTGTTGACTCTCATAGAAAGCCTTGCTTATTGATTCTGCTCCTCTCAGATGAAAAGGCTTCTTGGCCTGATTGTTCAGTAATCCTGTTTTCTTTAACTGGGGCTTTTATGTGTGTGTGTGTGTGTGTGTGTGTGTGTGTGTGTGTGTGTGTGTGTGTGTGTGTGTGTATGCGTATTACTAGGCCACATGAATTCAAGTATGTTTTTGCAAATTTTATCTGGCACAAACACAATGCCAGTCAGATGGGTCAAGAGTCAGGTGACACTGACTGTGTTTGCCTAATGTAGTGAATCGCCTGGCATCAGTTCGATTATACTGTTTGTGACTGGTGCTCGAAAAATATATGATAGCAACATCGTTCTGTGGATCATTGTGCTTGTCTGTCAGTCTCTCTACTACTTTGGTCTAACTGAAATATGCCAGAGGGCAGCATTAACAATACATTAAATATGTTAATGTTAGGAAGACAACTGGTCTCAAGGGTCTCAAACACGTTGTGAATGGACTGTGCTTATTATTATTGCTTATTAGCATGTTGTGCTAATAAGCAAATGTTGACCTGCTAATATATAAAAATTGGGGTAAACCCATATACTGTAGCTAAAAGATGGACGTAGCCACCACCACAAAATAGTAGAATTTCACTCAGTAAAACCGAAGCACAGACGGACAGTTCGGACAGTTTTAAACCTCAAAGCGGGTCATAAAATTTCCCAGATAGTGCAATTAAAATGCTCCAATGACACCAACCCTATAAAAACAGAGGGGACAGTCAGTGGAGGTGAAGCTAGCGACTGTGTAGTTCTTTTCACCTGTATTGTGAGTTAGAAAGTACTGATCTTGTAATTCCAAGTACCGTATATATTTTTTCTCACTTGGTGGCGTTTAACAAGAGTTAAACTACATGATGTGGATGCAGTTTAAGTGAAGCTTTTGATGGAGACCAAAGGTGGTCAAGCATATCCTTCCAGTGTAATGGGACGAGCCAAAAGAGAGTTCGTTGTTCTCATATCCAGTTTTACTATGGTGCACCTCTGATTTTTCTTAGTATCAGGTGGGAACAGGAGGAATACATTACCATGCATACATACATTAAAATTGGGTGTGCTAGGCTTTTATCCCCTTTAAGTACAATACCGTCCCCGTGATGACTCACTGCCAGTTTGGGAATTCTATAGTGAGCTTTTCTCAGAGGAAACATGTGGGAACTACTGCAACTCAGGTGTACCGACATGAGCATTCACCTTTTTGAATACACTGAAAATGCCATTTTTATTTGTCCTCACAATAATTCATTTAAGTCCGGCAGTGTGTATACTGTATTCACACATGAACGGGAACTAAATGCAGTGCTAAAATGATTCTCTAACTTGAACTCTTTTTATATACAAAAAAAACCTCCAAAACATTGCTGACAGTCTGAGTAATTAAATATGTACTTGTTATCTTCAGATTGTGACACAAACCTGATCCTGGAAGTTATCCACCACAAATAAATAAAAACTTTAAAAATAACACTCTTTTGCCTGTGGGGAACAGCGCCTATAAAAATGAACCCTGAACCCTCTCTGTCGCATCATGTTGGTGATCGCAGCAACATGTCTACCTCCAGGCGACAATTAAAGACTTTTTAAGGAGAAGCTGATGTGTGCAGCTGTCGTCCTGGTTACCTCCTGTTTGGAAGGAGGGAAGGAGTTGTAGGAATGGATGGTCCTGAGGGAGAGAAGTTTTAATTGATCTAGGATTTTTCTTTTCTTTTTTTATGAGACTGTGTGAACTGCTTCCAGTGTGTCAGCATAGAGCACGCCCCATGACTTGCAGTAGAGCCGGCGAAATAATAAATCAAAAACAACATGCTTGAAGTGCACAAAACCAAAAAAGGTTTCTGCGGTTATTTTGAAACACCCTGGTGCTTGTTGCACCGAATTTTAAGTGGAAGCACCGTGTATAATTGTGGCTTGATAGTGTGCAAAACTACTGGTGCGAGAAGGCAGCGGATACCTGCAACCTTCGGGTTTCTGTAGAGTCACTGAAGCTGTCAGAGTAGATAGAGAGCTGGCAAGAATCGCTCATGAATAAAGGGGTTTGTGGGATTTTATGGAGGCTTACATTGGTTCGACTTAACCAACTAAAGTAACCAAGAGCAGATGGATTATGGAACAGATGTGCACAGACTGTGGGACCGAGATTGCGGTGCATCATAGGCTGCTGTCTCCTTATTTTCATCCAGGCTTCTGCTCCTCCTGCTATCTATACTAAGTCACCAGGACACCTGGAGCAGTGCTTTCACACCTATCACCAACAATAAAATACAGCCTTTTGATTTGTTATATTTAATAAGAGGTAGATTAGCCACAGAGTCCAAAAGATTTTTTGCTAGCAAGCTCTGCATGTGTTTAGTCTGCTCTAAAGCTATTAACATGTTTAACACGGGGTATATGGAGTTGACTCACTTTTGGAGGCAGCCTAAATTGACATCAGAGAAACTGAAATTTTTGTCACTTTCTGCAGTTTGCTGATCAGGAAAGGTAAATAAAATATGAGAATACATTTTCTCCATGTTTTCGGTGCTTACAGACTTACTAGTAAGTGCTTGTTATATTAAGCTATTTTTCTGTGTTCTGTTCACAGAAAAATAGGATAGAGTATTAAAAAAAATAAAAAATAGAATATTAAAAAAAGTTACATTTGGGTCGTGATGACCACTGAAGTTTGGTTTGCTTATGGGACTCAGTTGCCAGCATTAGAACTTCAGTTCTGTTGCTATTGAGGGATTTCATAAAGAATTGGTGACAGTATAATGCCATAAACACTCCTCTTGTGTCCTGAACTTTCAGACCAGGAAGTGTAGTCTCAGTAAAAGAAAGCATTTTGAAAACAAGGGAAACCCACTAATGGAAGAATGAGTTGTGGTTTCTGTCTCCTTGTGTGTTATTCTCTGTAGGGGTCAACGCTGACTTCGGGCGTATATGTTTTTTGAGCAAAGACGTTGGCTGGAAGTGCAGTGGCAGCTGCCTTTATCTGCTTTTACTTTGGCAGCTGAGTCCAACATCTCCAGCTCATCTGAGACAAGTAGAGGAGGAGTAACACAGAGGAACATCTGGAAAAAAGAGGATATTTCAGCTTTTGAGAGTAAATGCAAAAAGCAGCAGGTACACAATGGACATTTTGGCTGGTATGAAATGCGTCATCGTTAGCAGACTTCTGGATTTGCTTTGATTTCTCTCCCATGAAAATTCATTATTTGCCTGTCTGTGCCAGACAGTTGCTCAGTTGCCTTCAAAGGGATAAACTATGACTTTTCTGTTTCCTTCTTCAGCTACTCAAAGCTGGATACCAACTTTTGCAACCTTGGCCATACATTACAAGCCGACCGGCAAGGACTGTGCACCTCTTAAACCTGTTGCATGCAGCTTAAATTTTTGTCTTTTATTCTTTGAAGCACACAAAAACACTGACAGCGTCACATTTTTACTGCTTCCAGTTTGAGATAAACTCTAAATCACAACATAAAAAGTCTGGAAACCACGCGGGGCCAGTTCAAAATCAGTTTTTCAGTTGTCAATGCAAAAGACACAGGGCTGTTTTTTCCTGTTATCCTTAGGGTAATATTCCATCAGCTCATTGTGAGATAGGTTTACAGGGCTTTGATCATTTCATCTTTAACGTGAGTGCTTCAAAAGTAATATAGAATTAGCTTTGGGCTTATCTCCAACAAGACTCACTTTTATCAGGCAGCACAGTGAAAGGGTGGCCTTGTTACTGTGCAGTCTTGCACTGTTAAACATCTCAAATATTTCTCCAGTTTTGACTGTTCGCCTTTTCAGGTACACCACACGCACAAACCCACACTGCACTCTATCCGATTCTTTATTTTTTGAAATGATGGGATTTTTAAAAAGTGACTACGTTCCTGTCTTTGTGACCCAGATGCCTCTGTTTTCTCCTCCCTTTTCCCCATTGCTAAAGTTAGGCCATGTCTTTGTTCACCACATCACTGTGCAGATAAATCAGTAGGAAGTATTTAGTTTTGAGTCCGCTGCCGTCTTTTAGGTCAGTGCACTCATTACTGTGGTCATGATGTAATTTGTACTTTGATAAGCCCGTCTCCAAGGATTTCATTTATTTTGTCTTTGAGACAGATGGTGTTCTGACTGCGTTGCTATTTGCCTGAGCCACAGACCTCTGTCTCTCGTTCCTTTCATGATAATGCAAATGTTAAACACTCGCAGGGCTTTTAATAAGGCCAAACAATGGGCACCTTTGTCAGGCCGTTCCTTTAATCCACCTACACAAGCAGAATCATGACTCCACTGCCCCCCCTCCTCCAAACTGTGTTAACATCAGCTGCAGTTGGCTTTCTTAGTATGGTGTTGTTTCATCACAGGAAGAAAGGTTTTGTTTGCACCTGCGTACTAACTGCGTCTGTATGAAATGAACTATGTCAGACCATGTGACGTAGACACATTCCAGTTATTGGTTGTGTTAACAATCAAGAATTGGCTAAAATGGACAGGATGTACACAGTTTTTCCATAATAAAACATTTTCAAAGTTTTGGGGGTTTATTGCCATAATATCAAAGTAAATAAGCTATTTGGGAAAGTAAATGCTCAAAAAATGTTATGATATTGTTGATACCAATAATGTTGCAAAGTTGCTGAAGAAAACAGTGTTGTTAGTCAGCTGCAGATGAAGCTGCTAGTTTGCAACTGTCACGGTACAGGGTCGTGTGACCCAGTGTTTGAGTTTTATGTATTTTTTTGTATTCATTTTCAATCTAGTTAAATTCTAGGTTGCTGTTCAGACCTTATTTCTTAGTTATTTCTGTCATCTCCGCCTGTACTCAGTCTCCCTGGTTCCTGCGTCTCCCTGGTTCCTGCGTCTACGTTTCATGTCTATGCGGTTAAGTTCATGTCATGTTTCATGTGGTTATGTTAGGTTCATATCATGTTTTATCTCCATGTCTATGTCTCCGTGTTTCCTGTTTTATTTTGTAAGAGTCTGGTGTTCTTTGTTCATTGTAGTTGGTGTTACTCTCCCCTGTATTGTCATTATGTTTCATTCGAGTCAGCTGTGTTCTCATGTGTCTCCACTTCCCCTGATCACCTCATGTGTCTATTTAAGTCCTCGGTCTTCCTTTGTTCGTTGTCGCATCGTCTGTGTACCTCCCCTCTGGTCAAGTTAAGTGTTTTTCAGGATTCTGTGCAGTTCATGTTTGCCATTTGGTTTATGTTGTTTTTCATGCAGCAGCACGATGAGGTTCCGTGCAGGTCATGTTCATGTCTGTTTCGTCACGCCATTTGGTTCAGTTTCCATGCATCTGCACAGCATTCTGTTCACAGTGATCATAGTTATGCCTTTCAGTCAGGTTAGTGTTTTTCCAGTTTAGGTTTTTGGTTAGTTGCAGTCTCTGTCCCTGTTATGTTTTGTCTACTCCCTTCTGCATCAGCCCAAAATAAAGGCTCGTTTTCAGTTTAAGTTCACTCCCGTCTCCTCACCTGTGTTCGCGCCTGGGTCCACCACACACACTCTCCACACGGTCTGCCCCCGCTGGCCGTGACAGCAACTGGTGTTGTCCTTTTGACAGTAAATTGAACCTGTACACTGTAGGGCTGCTCAATTAATCGAATTTTAATCACGATTACGATCTGGGCTTTCAACGATCATTAAAAATGACTGAGCCGATTATTAGCCCCTCCCTCATTTATCCGCGACACCTTAAAGGCCGGTCCGTGAAAATATTGTCGGGCATAAACCGGTCCGTGGCGCAAAAAAGGTTGGAGACCGCTGATTAAGAGGACCCGAGGGAAGCTCGGAAAGCTAAGCAGAAGTTATTTGGAGAGGAGAGTGACTGCGTTGGTTGAAAAGAGAGGTAAAAAAAACTTCAGTGGTGTTGCACACTATTTTATATTATTTTTTTAAAGTCATTATTCAATACATTGTTATTGTTAACCCTTTAAAGCCGGTCAGAGCAGCACGCTCCGTTTTGTGTAACTATTTTTAAATCCCTGTAGAACCGGAACCGCGTAAGCTAGCGCAATAATTTGTTTTGCATATGAAACCGGAGGAGTTGTACTTACATCTGATGCCATCAGCTTGTCCTCGGTCACGGTTTCCTTCCACATAAAGCTTTGCAAAAATTGCATAAAAAGCGCTTGCAGGAACAAAAACATAATATTCCAGAAACACGCTTTGCCGTTCCGATCAGCTGTTTGTAACACTTCCCACAGTGAAACAGACGTCAGCGCGAACTGTCGCATGTCCGCCATTTCCTGCCCGAAACCGGAAGTGACGTCATTTTCGCGGAAAATGTAGTTTTTTACTTGTAGGCCTTAAAAGCCTATACTGGTCATGTTTGACTTTTCTAAATAGTTTCTGGGATGCTTAGAACTCGAATTGCACATGCTGTTTAAAGTTTTGAGGGATAAACCTCTTAAATTTCTCCAAGTAGAAATATATGTAAAAAACAAAACAAAAACGATTTTCAATTTTTTTGTGGTTTATTGCACTTTTTTGCAATTAATGTAGTTACTATGGACTTAATGCATACATATTATTAAAATATGGGCTATAACAGTTGTATAGCAACTTGAAATGCTCCCACAAATGGCACTACAACATGTAAAAAAATAATATGAGCTCTGGCGGACTTGGTTCTATGGTCGGTCTTAAAGGGTTAAATAAATATCGTCAAATAATCGAGATCTCAATTTCAGTAAAAATAATCGTGATTATCATTTTTGCCATAATCGAGCAGCTCTAGTAGACTGTATATAAAAGATGGAGCTACTGTGACTTAATTGGTTGAATTTCACTAATCAAAACCTGAGCATAAACGTCTTGGAAGGTCTGTGCTTCAAATTTTCTACCTATAGGGTTGATATAAAGGTAGAAAGTATGCATAGAGGCCATTTAAAGATTTGTAGTTTTTGGGACTTACTGGCGCTTTGTTTAGTCACACATGGTGCAGTTTGGGTGAAGCGCACACTGCCAGACAACGATTTATGTTGTATTTAGATGCCAACTGGTTAGTCATGTGCACTAGCTAGTTTTTTGGGATACAAGTGAGCACCATTAACACTTGAAAATGAAAACTCTGCATCATTTAACCTGTCATTTTTCTGCAGAAAATTGCACTCTTCTGTTTGTAGTTTAGCACAGCAGGATAAACAATACTACAGCTACAGATTGAATGTGCATAGCTTCTGATTCTGTGACTTGACGGTGACTGCTCTGTCAAAAAAAGGCAGACATGTCACTTGTACTTTATGCTTTATAAGAAAAAGGATGATCTTTGAGTTTGTCTGCATGATAGATTGTGTTATTTTGCACCTTTGAAGTGGTTATGCATGACATTTTAGAGGACAACACTATGCTTTTTTTCCAGTATAAAGCACTGTCATTTTGGTCTGTGCACCCTTCCTTTTTGCAGAGCCATACTCAGGCACGCTCTCTGAGTAAATGGTCAGCAACTGTACGATAGGATAAGGGAGGAAGCCGAAAACAAATTCTGAGAGGGCAGATCTGCAGCTGTTCCAAGGACAGGAAAATACTTTGATAAGGGAACATGGACAATGAGTCCATGGCTGGACTCAAGTCTGCAGATAGGTGAAAGCTGAGTAGTTGTTTAAATTGGTGCCACATTGGGAAGCAAGCGGGAAGAATTTCATGCATATTACTGTCTGCAGGTACCTGGAAATTTTAGCTTGACAACAAGAAAAGTCTGAGGTTAGACATTCTCACAGATGTCAGCATTGTTGCTGCTCAGCTCAGTTCACCGTTGTCATCACCTCTGCCACAGAGGTGCGAGTAATTCGCCTGCCTGCCTGTTGCCTGCTGCTCTCTCCCAGCTGGTTCTCTCACATCTTGTCGGCTTTCTAAGACGATGCCAGCGTTGCTAAGCTAAACACCGACCCTCCCTCCCAACATGCACATAAGATCTGGAAGATGTTCTGTTTGCTTTTAGCTGCGATGTGCTTTGAGTGGCCACCGATTAGCAGCTTGTTGTCCCACTTTCTCACTTTCCTGCCCTTCCTATTTTCGCTCCCCTCATTGAAATGATAGAGGGGCTGTGTCCTGGCCCGGCTTGGTTACTGTAGGCATGTGGTGCTAACACAACCTTTGTGGTCCAGTTGGAGTTTGTCGTTAATGGCACCGCAAAACTTTTGTACCCAAACAGTGAGATGTCCATAGAGATACACTGCTCTAAAATAGGAACAGGTGGATTCTCAAATATTTGTGGATGTGTGAGGATCGTAAAATATGTCCCTCTTAGCAGGGTCTGCCTAATATTCCTGACTTATATATTTGTATGAAAAGTGGAAATGCAGACTTGGTTGCTCTTTTACATGTTACACAGAGGGAAATGGGGACAAACTTCACTAAGTATTACTCACATAAGCAAGTCTTTAACTCTAAATACTTGGTGCATGCATTAAAAAAGTAACCTGGTAACAACCCTGGAAAAAGCAGTAATGACCCTGAACATGTCACAGCAACCTGAAAGAAGACATGAAAGTGAGCCGTCATGCATAGTGAATAAACAGTACAATTTCACAAATCTTTTTTTGCAAAGGCTATAGTTAATGATGCTAACAAAAGAACAAACATCCAAGAGATCCAGTTTAGTGACTCTCATTATCGGAGGTGAGGCCTTCCAGATTGATTGCCTAGAGCTCTCTGTGTCTCGCCTGTCAATCTAAGGGGCACGCCCCCAGTCTCCTTCGTCTAAAATCATGTATTTACCAAACAGTTGTTGTGAAAAGGAAAATTAACCAAGAGAGGCTAAAATCATTTATTGGATCAGCCTGTAAACAGAGATGGCCTTTTAAAATGGGGACTCTGTGAGGAGTGACTCACTCTTTTTAGCAACTGCAGTTTGTGCCACTTTCACGCTGGCTTTATTTCTTTTTGAAGAACCCCACTAGCAAATTTTAGCAGAAATCACAAATAACTGGATTGTCTTTGATTTCTGGGTTTAATTACAATAGACCTATCAATGTGAAGAACGGGCACATGTTTTTGTAAATTACACCTGCTTCAAAGCACCTTAACTGCTCTCACCAGCTGCTGCTCCATTACTTAACTGTGTGTTCAATGGGCCAAACTACGCCAACAAAACTTCCTGCATGCACCTGCTACTGGTACTTGGTGGATCCTTATGCCACTGATCAAAATTCATTTAGTTTGTTATTTCAAGCTTACTGAGCTAATTGCATTTGCTTTTTAAAAAAACAACAACAACAAAAACCAAATCACTTTGCTCTGTGAAATCAGCTGAAAAGCATGTTTCCATCAAACCAGGTTGAAATTTTTTACATACAAGTGAAACTTAAAATCGGCCCAATTTGCACATTAAGCAATGCATCTCAGCTTCTGAACACACTTGTTTACTAATAAAGCCATCTAATATATTCCCTGTAAGATAAGGCAGGGAAAAGAACATGTGCATTTTAACTTGCACGTGCATCATACATTTCCCCCATATTAGCATCTATGCACGCTAGGCTGTTTATGTGCTGCCTGAGGGCAAAATTCGCCTACCTTTCACATGTCTCCCGATTTTAAGGAATGAAAAGCGTTTGCGTCTCAAAGCGTTCATATTAGGGCAGCACATCTCTCATTTGTCACTTCAGTGGGAGCGTGTGAGGGTCAGGGTTTCATCGGGCTGTTGCTGGCACGCATAATGTGACAAAAATGCTGTGCTCAAAATAGGACGCTGTGTCATGCTTGCACAGAATGACAGAGCCCAGATAATGCTGCACTGTGCCAAATTTCTGTTATTAAAATGCCAACCACTTGGGAGACACCTTCGGTTGGCTGCTAAGAAGGGAAGGTGGGAGATGGTGTGTAGTTCCTTATCAGTTGAGATTTTTGGCGTTGCAGGCAAGAGTTCATCCTGCGTCCTCACTGAAGAGGTTTTTCCACATGAGGATGGCAAATAGGATGATGAGTGCTTAATGGCCCTGCAGTTACAACTGTACTATATCACTGCCTCTCCCTGATGAATGAGGTGTTCATAGGGCAGTAACTTATTATTACTGCAGTATTAGTCCTTTGATCTTCCAGCAGTTTTTAACCCTGGAGTTTTTTAGAAGGGTGGCTCGTCAAAATAGCTTAGCAGATGCGTTCGGGCCTGGTCTTGCCCCCGCTATGGGGAGAGGAGGCCTGGAGGTGTGCAGAGGCACCAATGTGCAGGAAAACCTGACTACAGAGACGCTGCATTTTGGTCCGTCTTGTTTGAATGGATCAAAGAAGTCGTTTATTATCGTATATTGTGGTTTATATTTATTTGGAGATTGATGATTCTTCTGTCTGCTGCAGAAGGTTTTATTGTGAAGGGGAAAGCCCGCTTTTATCTTCAAAGACCGTGAATATAAAGGTGCTGTCCTTGAATCCCTGCTAAGGAGCCCCAATAAACCACAAGATGTCATTCTTGCCAGGGCATTCCTCTATTAATGACAAAGGCGAATGGTAAGTCTCAGAGTGAAACATGAAGAGGGAGAAGAGAAGGGAGCAGAGGAGGTGAATGGGTTGATTTAGGGGAGTGGCAGGCGAGGCCCAGAGGGCGACCCTCGATGACCCTGACTGCGCCTGCTTCAAGGTCATGTCTGCCGCGTCAGAAGCAGGGCTGCTGGCAGAAAAATTTGTTGCTTTTGATTTTCCTCTTTCAAATCTTTTTTTTTTCTTGTGCGGTCCCTCTCTGCTGCTCACATTCCCTCCTGTTTACCTACCTAATTCTCTTTCCACCATCCCATCCTCCATCGGCGTGTCTGGCACATCCCAGCTCTCATTGTGCAGGCTGAGCCGTTGGCCCTCTTTAAGATCTGCATTAGAATTTTGTTTTTATATAGCAGCAAGCGGAGGCATGTGGAGTCTCTTTTGAACTGCTTAGCAAACAGATGGAGGTTTTTACGCTGCCTTTATGAGATTAAGTGAAACATTCCCATAAAACAGAAATGTCTCCGTGTCCCTTCACCCTGCTCACTCTCTCTCTTTCTCTCTCTCTCTGCCTTCCATACCTTTTTCTCTCTTCATCCTTGTCTTTTTTTTTTTCGTTCCCCTTTTTTTTTTTTTTTTGGCCCACTGCAGGCTTGGGCAAGGGCAGCCTACTTCTGAAAGTGAAGTGGAAAGTAGACAGGTTTTTGTTACCAATAACTACTTCCCCAGGCAGGCGAGCACTGAGCATCTCCCAGAGTTTAGACCACAGTGGCAAACAGGTCTTGTGAGTCTGACACTTCAGGCAGAGAGATAGAGCAAGTTCTTTCTCTGCTGCAGTGTGAACCAGTTCAACTCTGGCTCAGGTTGGAAAGGCTCAAACGAGGTGTCATTGCTCTAGTGATGACTAGAAATTTAGGAAAAAAATTTCAACCCACAGGTTTAAAGTGAGTGTCTAGTTGTCTAGTGCAGCAGTCCCCAACCCCCGGGCCTCGGACTGGTACCGGTCCGTGAGTCGTTTGGTACCGGGCCGCGAGAGTTGAGGCTCAGGTGTGAAATGTATGGTTTTCAAGGTTTTTATCGGTTTTCAGCGTTATTTTGTTATTGTTTTTATCGTTAACTCGGTTTTCCTGGGTCTTTTCACGTGTGTTATGAATAAATCTTCTTTTTTTTCGGTACCTGTACTAGTTTTATTTTGTTGTATTTATCTGCGACACCTTAAAGGCCGGTCCGTGAAAATATTGTCGGGCATAAACTGGTCCGTGGCGCAAAAAAGGTTGGGGACCGCTGGTCTAGTGTACTAGTTGAGTCACGCAGGCATTTTATATGTGAGCTGTCTAACCTTACCAAAATGCATTTGTTTGTGGTGTGAGTAAACATGAAAAGTTCATGCTGTTATTGATACAGTAAGCGTTTAGTGCTTTTTCATGGAGGACCAACTTAAAAAATTTTTAGATATAGTTTTATCACAGTCCTCGTGACTTATTTTGAAGAGAAGCTAAAACCTGTTTGGTGGGTATCTAAGTGCCAGCTTTTTTGTTTGCTGGAAAAGTCCCTTTTCTTCGCAGCCTTAATTTTCTGGCTTGTGTGACGTTAACTTGGGCCTTCTGCGTGCAGTCCTGCAAGGGGATGATAACCAACATGACCTTTGTGGCCCTCAAAATCCAACTGACCAGTGGTGATGTCCCATCTGTGCAACAACCCCCCCCCCCCCCCCCCCCCCAAAAAAAAAAAATCTTTAACTGTGCTTGGATAATTTAAAGAAATGGCAAGCTTTCTTGTAGTAGTCTTCAAGAAGCTTGGGGAACCAGCAGAATGCAAAACCTGCATATCTGCTTTCATTTTGATCTCATCTGCATTTCACAACACTGGCCGAAATGGAGCACAAATTATGACAGATGTAGGGGGAGGCCCCTACAAATACCTGTAGAAACTCACTGTTGTACCTTTCTCCTGGCCTAATCTGTACATATTCTTAATTTCAACCAACTTGGATTCATCACTCCATCAGACCTGTTGCCACTGATTTTCTGTCCAGTTCTTATGGCATTTGGCATTCCTGGATCCAGCTGCACACCAGCTGGATCTCAGGTGGTGTGCACCTGAGATCCAGCTCAGGTGCACACCTGAGCTGGATCTAATAGCTCCTTTGGCTAATAGCTCCTTTGGAATCACCTTGTTGGTGCAAAAATACAATTTTATGTCTGTCAAACTGTGTTCTTTGACATTTTTCCTGAATTCAACTAAAGAAGTGTGAACAAACAATGATTTTTTTCCCCCAACAGACTGCTGGTAATAAATTGGCAAAAGATACCATTTAAAATTGGTTCACTGTTAAGTCATCTTTTATGTGTATATATAACACTGGTTCATCCCTTGAGTTAGGAGCCTTTTTATATTTGAATGATTCATAAGTCAGTTTTAAGTGGCTTAACAAACGAACAAAAATGAGCACTGTAAAAGGTTGGGCTGCTTAGAAGCAAAACATAAAGAAATGAGGGTCGGCTAAATATATGCATGTATCATATGTTATGTATTATAGGAATGATAAACACAACAATATAATATTGACATTGAGTGTTTTTGATGGGGGGGGGGGGGGGGTTATAGTCTTTAGCACATATTGCTGATGACATGTTAGAGGAATTGACTTTGTTCGTTTGGGTTTAAGTCATCCCTGAAAACGAAACGATTTCCATGTTTGTCTTTGTACTTCAGTCACACGTCTGGATATCAACACATAGAATCTGTAGGCAGGGGACAAGCTTTCCGGTGTCCCTTTGGTTGCATGTAGGCAAGTAGTCCATGTGGAGAGCAAAGGGGGATTCGCATGTAACACAATAAAAAGTGACATCTGCTTTTCAGTAGGTCTTTTTTTTTTCTTCTTTTTTTTTTTACCACTCTTCCTCCAGAGGCTAGGTGAACAGAGTAGCTGATCAGAATGAAATGGAGGCACAGCTCATTTTTGTGAACAAACACAGAGGATCATAACTAAAATGTGATTTGCATTGATTTACAGTAGTTGACCACTACAGAATGTCATATGGTATTCATGTATTGTTGTAGTAAAATAAAAAAAGGTGCTTTTTTTCAGCTTTTATTTGTACCTATGTTAACGTCATTTACAAGCAGTGTGTGTGTTCAGTTGTCACTGTGCTGCTTGTGTGTGTGTGTGTGTGTGTGTGTGTGTGTGTGTGTGTGTGTGTGTGTGTGTGTGTGTGTGTGTGTGTGTTTGCTCTGCAGAAAGACACGGCTTATTGCACAGCCTGTTCCAAGAATGAATTCCTGGAGGCTTACAAGAGCTGATGAATTAGATGGAGGGCTCAGGGCAGGAATGATGGGAGGGAGGCAGCTCTGCACTGTAGGAGGGGTGTCAGGCTCTCACTTACAGGCCTGATTAAATAACAGGATGCTTTATGAAAACAAGAACATTATCTGCCTCTTAAAAGGCCGGGAAAGGCCCTCTAATTGGCTTCCCCCGAGTCTCTGTGTTGCCGCCATCAGTAAGAGCTAGTCACCAAAGTTCTTTTTTAAAAAATGACCTAGGACTTTTTTTCAACCTCCTCTGCACTCATCAGTACTATAGGAAGGAATTTATAAACATACCGCTATTGAGCCTGCAAAAAGAGTGTCTTTTTTCCACTGAAAGGGGGATTACAGCTAGATGAATCTCTGATTAAGTGCAATGCAAACAGTAAGGAGATAGCGGCTCTTATGTGGCATCAGAGGGCTTCTCATGTGGTAGGTTTCGCAGTTGAGGTTTACAAAAGGCCCCCCTAGATGTTTGGAGAAGAGCGAGAGGAAAGCATCAGAGGTGGGGTTTGGTATGTTTGTGCGTTCCCCGGTCTAGATCAGAAGAGTCCGCTCTTCCTCTTTACATCTCTCCACCTCCGTCAGCTAACCGATCTGGTTTACTTAATTATACTTATTACAGTCAAGTGCTGCTGTATATCATGATAGTTACAGCTGTAATTAATTTTTCATATGCTTGCGCTGCCTTAGTTAATTATAGTGACCTGTCAAATATAGTAGCACAGCCTATTACCAGAGATCAGACATATGTTTTAAGATGAATCAGAGGCCACATTTATGAATGCAGTTTTGTATGGATATAAGCATGTAAAAAAAATGTTACTCAGCTGATGATTTAAGATTTTTTAATCTTTCCTGTTCATCAGCTGATGTTATGCATCAAAATCAAACCAGTGTTCAGTACTGTCCAACTTCATTAGCTCATTTTACAAAGTGTTGCAAAGCAGCATGTGCAGAAAACTTGATGTGCATATTTTGCATGCTTGCAGATTTACCGCATGTGCAGTTTGGCAGCTGTTACACAGTGAAACCAAGATTTTGAAAAATATGTGATCCTTAAAAAAAATATGGGAGCACAAATGGGGGGAAAAGTCGCTAATTGCTGCCCATCAAATCAATAAGAAAAAGTTGGGTTGTTTTTTTTGCTGTGATGCTGGATCATAATAAATCCAATAAGAACAGAAAATATCTAATAGAATGAGCTGCAGCCTTGCAATCACCCTTATCATGTAATGTAGCAAAATTTCATCTTTGCTGTCCCCTAGTGGTAGTGTAGAAATCCATGTAGGTTACGTGTGATTTGTTTTTTATTACTTCTTTCTTTTTTTACTGCATATTTCAAATGTGTATATGTATATACATTATGAACTGTGTGTTTTACCCTGAAAAGCTGGGGATCCTACCAGTGGTTAGTCAGGTGCTGGGATTACGCTTGCTTCAGTCAGATCAAATTAGAAGATCAGAAATGTTTGTTTCTCTTCTTCAAATCTGATGGTTGAACCAGGAGGTAGTTAGCAACGTATACAACAAAGTTTCTGTCATGGTAAATATTTTTCATTTAACACTGGAACTGAATAACTGATGTGACTGTGTTAATTACAAATGCTTGTTGCTTTCTCCCTGCTTTCATCTTCCATGCTTGCTCTCTCCTGGCTCTGCTTCTATATTTAGAGTACGGATATGTGAGTATCAGTCTAGAACTATTCTTCTGGAGCAGCACAGCTTATACTGGCTGGCTTTTCTACTTCTTGATACTCTAGCACACTGTTAACCCCCAACTAGACTTGTTGACTTTAAGGAGCAATCAGTGAGGGCACATAGTGGAGTCAGGCCTCGCGGCTCCATCATCACTGCATTACTCTCGCTTGCCCCCGCCCCCACCACGGGCTTTGGGCTGCTTATTTCCTTTGATGTCTGCACGATGTGTTTAACAAGCGATAGCGTATCAGATGACACTTGTCCTCCTCTGTCACCTTGTGCTTTGCATTTCAAATGTGTGGAGTAGTTGCAGCTCGGGCGACTGCTAACAAGGGAGGGAGGCCCAGCCTGACCCTCAATGCTGAGAGCTCTCAAAATGACTGCTCCCACCTCAAAACAGGCAGATCAGGTTCATAACTTTTTCCAGCCTCTCTCCTCCGCATGAGAAAGGTGGCCAAGCCCTGGTTCTGGATTTAATGTCTCTGTGTGTGTGTGTGGCACGATGAATGAGAGGCAGGAGGAGGAGTGTGTGTGATTCAGGCCCACCCCCTCAGGCTTAATACTTTTCTTGAGAACACAGAATCCACTCACCTGCCCTGACATGCATGCCCCCCTCCCCCCTTCCCTCCATACAGTAGCCCCCCCACCCCACATCAAAGTGCCGGTGTGAGTAATGGATACCCAGCAGAGCCACACCCTTCCCTCCTCTGACTGACTCCACTGCTGGTTCAGTCAGTAGCGAGCACCCAGCAATCAGCTCACTCACACACAGACATGTTATTCACACACAATTAGACTTAAATACACAGCTCCAGAGTTATAGCTAAACAGTGTTTATAGCAAAGGCTGTGTAGTTCTGGTTCAATTTGATGTAGTTTACACAAAAGAAGTCACAGCAATGCAGTCGCTTAAGAATGCGGTGGGAGTTTGGATAAATGGACTTGAAACAAGCGGAGCGAGCGCCCACATTGTTCTTATTTTTTGCTAGAATCTTCATTCATAGATGTTTTTGCCACACAGTTTGATTGAAGTACCAACCCCAGTTGGATTTTTATCAGGTTAAAATGATGAAAACACAGATACTGAGATCGTCCACATGCCCACAGTCACGTAGTCCGTGTCGTCTTTTTAACGTGCACTATGTAAACTGAACTCAGTGCTTATATCCGAAATGAAAGTTTATCCGATATTTCATTTTGTGCTCGTAATTCGGTCACAGGTAAAGCGTGCTTTTCTACAGTGCTGTTATTCAGAACAGGCCTCTGTTTTATCGACTGAGCCAAGCCAATGTAGCCAATGTAGATTTAAATGGGTCCAAACATGGGGAAAGTATTTCAGCTGCTAAATAAGTTAAAGAATCATCTGCCTGCCTGCCACGTGGCTGCCTACAGAGCTTTGTTATTAGCACAGGAGGGAAAAATACAGCCTATTTTTTACAATTTAGAATTCTCCTCAGGTACTTTACAGGTATTTTACACTTTACTGTTGTGGTCTTTTCCAGCTCCATATTTTTATTCTTGGCTTCTAGCTTTGTACCTGCAAATAGTCAGCTCTCAATGACATCACACAGAGCCAGGAACACACACAAAAAATGGCCTCATTATTTTGCACATTATGCCATGCTTGGTAGGAAAATCCACTGTCACACCATCCATGTGACATAAAATAACAAAACTCTTTAGGCCTATTAAAGGTTTTGAAGACTATCCCAAATCAGATGTCGATTTGAACACTGCACCTATAATAATCCCACCGCAGACTGCACCTGTTTTTCATGCAGTTTCGCCCCTTCTATCATCACCAGCCCCCGCCTCCGTCTGCTCCTCATTTAGCCGTGCGGCGTGTCCTGGTGCCTCAGTAATGGTTCCAGCGTGCCGGGCCGCTCAGGAGAAATGACAGAGCAGAGAGTCGGCCTCAGACCTGTAGGCCCAGAGCGCTGTACTCTGTCATTAGATACTTTAATGCAGCAGCACCACAGCTCGCCTCCTTCCTGGTTTATCTCGGGGGGGTTTTTTCTTTCTTCTTTTAGCCCTTTCACTTTCACTCCTTATTGCGGGGTGTAATTTACTCATGTGCTGGACGCTGTGGAAAGCCATGCTGGGATGTTAGACCTATGGACAAGTCATAAAGTTGGATTTAAACGGCGAATAAATTTCAACATCAGCAGGTTTATAAAACCTGAATAACTTTTTAAAAAAAAAACTCTGAATCCAAAAGTCAAATGTTATAGAGTTCAAAACTCTGAGTTTAATCAAAGACATTCGACTAATACAGCAGATGTTCCTTTACAGACGAGACTGAATCTGTGTGTCTCAACATTCCCCTCTTCATTTTCTCTCCATTACACTGACACATGGCTGCAGATGAATGGAGTTTGGCTGCTGGATGGGCCTCGCATTACACCCAGCACAAACACTGAGACGTTTACAAGCAAAGAGATCGTGTCAGGCGACAGAAAAATCCTCAGCGCGGAGCTGAGGACATCAGAAGAGCATAGTTTGTGTCTGCTCCGTTGAAAACACACTGTGATGCCAGGCCTGGCTTGCAGACAGTGCACTTCGTCTGGGATGTAAACAAAAACAGCAGGCCACCCACTGCTGGAGAGAGAAGATGACTGGCTCCAGCTGATGTTTACACACAATGAGCTGCAGTTAATATGGAGGTTAGATACGTGCCGCTCATAGTAAAGCGGGACATGCGCAGATTTTGGATTGGTTTGTTTGTGTGAGTCACTTTTTCCTGTTAGCTCCTCTCTTCTGCAACTTGAAGCCCACCTCATGTTGTATGATTGCAGCATTAAAGCATGTATTTATTTGCAGCTATGTATATTGTGTTTTCAGACAGTGTCGGAAAACCAGACTACAATTTATTAGGAGTAGGGATACATTGTTGGGAAAGTCTGGCCTAATATTATTAGAAGTGTTAAAAAATTATTTTTAGGACAAACTGATGTGATGAAACAGATCAATCTGACATCTGTAAATGTCACCTTATTTGCTGATGCCAGCAAGGCCAATATCGACATGAATGGTAGACCAAGGTATTGGTGCCGGATTACATACACTTTCTTTTTCTTATCAGCTTCTCCAGTTCAGTTTTGTGGGGAGCTGCCACATATATTGTTTAATCCCTTATTAAAGGGATTGTGGTATAAAGTACTGGATACCAATATTTGGAAGGAATTTAAAGTACATTTTTTATTCTATACATAATGTGAGCACAAAAACAATTATGCTGTGCATTTGGAATGCTTGTGTTGCAAGCGGCACAGTGTAATCTGAAGCTTTACTCTTTAAATTAGACTGTTAAATCACTGACACTACAGACCACTAATCAATACTACAGACATAGTAAAAAATCATCTGGTCCTCACCAGTTTCTAAAATTATTTAGATCTAATCCCAGTGGATTCCACTATTTTAACAAAACCCCCAGCAAAAATGCAGAAGCATTGTGTAGAAAACTAGCGTAAAGCTTATGGAGCCTCCTGTAGCAGCTTGAAGTTATTTGAAATGATTTTCTGTATGATTTAATCAGTCTCTCACATCCTCGTGGAGAAATTTTGATCCACTCTCCTTTTACAGTGCTGCTTCACTTCATTAAGGTTTACATATAAAAACATCACATAAGCGTTCAAGTTATAAACCTGTGCTTTTCATGCTGTGGAGATATGTGCTGTGAATAAAGAGCCTGCAGAACGAGCTCAGTAACCAGATTACATTTGCCTCTTTAGTTCTAGGTCGCTAGGGTTGAAAGCTTACCTTCATGACCTCACAGTGCCTCTCTCTGGCTACTCGCCCTCGGGTGTGTTTGTGTTTGTGACAGGAAGGCCCACATTACCTGCTGCCACTCCTCAGCGGCATCTCATCTGAAGTAATTACTCTCAATAAGACGCACCAAAAGCTTCACTCACACCCTTCTCCAACAATCCGTCATCGTTAGAAGTGGAAGCAGACTATTGTGCGGTCTGTTGTTTGTTAGTTTTTTCCCCGGTGACATCCCTGCTGTTTAACTCTGCAAACCACAGTCGTTGCTGCAATTGTTACGGCTCACATGCCAAATGGTGTGTAATCACATGTGCCAAGTTGCACTTCTTGAGGATGGGTGTTTACCTAACTGCAGCCATGTCTGTTTCAGTTCCGATCATAACGAACGTGGAGATGTTGAAACACTTGCATTGCTAGTCCTCTCAACTGTCTCATTAGAAGCAGACAAGTGTTTTCATTTCACTGCGCCAATAAAGTTTAAATATATCTCATATTAATCATGTAACGAGATCCCTCTCGGCCCGCTTCCGGATCTGTAGCTCAGCAGCAGCTTGTGGTTTCGCGACCACACTGTGGTAACACCACTACTAATACTGAGATATAATAAGACCACAGCAGCAGTCATTTGTAGAGCATATTATGATATATTCCCTAACTGGCCATAGTTAGTCTGAAGTGTGTGTGCGTGTGCGTGTGTGTGTGCGTGTGTGTGTGTGTGTTGGACCACAAGAGTAGTCGTCCCTGCATTTATCACCACGATTAGAGGATATAAACGCTCATAGCGGTGTAGGGAACGTTTGAAGCCCAGGTGAAGCAAATTCCCACATGTCAAGAGTCCAGCTTTTTTTTCTTTCTTTCTTTTTTCCCCTCCTTCTGTGTGACCACACTACATTTAAGGCTGATGCATGTACTAAAATTACTGTTCAAAAATTGTAGCACCAGAGCTACAAGCTACTTGACCTATTTCTCAAATATAATTCTACATTAATGCTTTTTTTCTGTACACTCCTATTGTGCACACTCCTACCTGCACACCTTTGGTGCACCCGCTGCTATGAAGAAATAGGTGGAGGTGTGATAAGTGTCTTACATTTTGTTTATACATACTAAATGTCATGACGCTCTCTTCTTTTGAAGTGTTGAGAAGAGATCAGGGCTGTTAGTTTATTTAAGAAGCTCTTCATTAACTTAATTAATAAATCAAGTGAGTCGTGTTTTTCCACTTGAATTTCTTTTGTTAATGTTTTGTGTGTCAGTGTGCGTGCTCCTTCCTGCTCTGGGCCGGGGGCAGTAAGCTGGGAATCACTGTTGAAGGCTAGCCCGTGTCATTAGGTGTTTAAACTCATGTCTTGTCCTTATTAAGCATTGGCAGATGCCAAACACTTAAGAACATGTGATGAGACAGCTGCTATTTGGCGATGGTGCAGAAAGCAATTCTGGGCTTTTGTAGTGGAGCAATTAGATTAAAAAGGCAAAATTTAGAGGGGTATAGAAATGTAGGCTCAGAGAGCAGGCCTGACATGCACAGGACGATATAAGGCAAACCCAGCTCTGAGGACTTAGAACCTGGTCAGTAGCTCGGGTAGTATAGTACTCACGTGAGCAGTTTCACCGACTGCAATTTTCTTGACTGATTCTACAATAATAAAGAGAAACCCCCAACAGTACTTGGCAAGCACTTGGTGACAGTAGGAAGAAAAAACTCCCTTTTAACGGGAAGAGACCTTCAGCAGAACCAGGCTCAGGGAGGGGCAGCTATCTGCCATCAGTTAAGGGTGAGGACTATAGTTTTAAAAGATATGTTACTAGCAATATTAAATGACTAAGTTAACAGCGAGCCACAGATTCGACAACACTTGTTCTAGGGCATAGGAAGCTCTTTTTTGTTTTTGGTTTGTTTGTTTCTTTGTTTTTTGGGTAATCAATCTGTAGACAATCAGCAATATATACACCTGCCAAAGTACTCCAAACCTGCTTTGTAGTACTTTCTAATACAATTTCTAATAATCATGGCACAGACAGATTGCACTATAGCTACACTTTAGCTGGCAGTCAGACAAAATAATGCCTTCATGTTCACCATTAACACACTTGTAGTCTGTGTTTGGCTTCTGGAGTCAGCTAGAGCTCACTTTGTCTATGAGGCCTGAGTCTCATGACATGACTGCCACCCAGTGATGGTTTAAGACACTGACAGTCCGCTGTATATATGGCCTCTGAAGAACTCACACTGACACACTGCTGTCTCCCTGTTCTGTCCCCTTCAGGCTCGCATGGCACTGGATAAAGGAGCCCAAGCGGTGATCTTTGATATCAGAAACGATGCCAGTGCTGCTGCTGAGGTGAGTGTTCAGACCCTGCTAAAGCTAGAGTTGCCAATAAGGAAAAAGCATGCTGAAGTTTCACATTCAGTATGATGTTTCTGTCTCCTCCTGCTTTGTTTACTATCATATTTTTGTAACACACACACAGCTGCAAGAAGTAGACTCCCTTCCCCGTCCAGTTGTGCTGGTGGAGGATAATAATGCTAAGGAGCTGATGGATTTGGTCAACAAGAACGAGGAAGCCAAAGTTGTCATTGAGATCAAGATGGAGCCAAAATGGGTAAGCATGCTGGAACAAGCCGGATGCTTTCTGCAAAGCTGTGTAAATCTAAAAATTTCAATTGTCTTAGTTAAGAGGCAACTTTTTATCTATTTATGTCTTTTTAATATGAACCTAGCGAGTGTATAGTGCAATCTTCTTTTCCCTTTTCAGCCACATTATGATGTTGGCATCCTGCTCACCATTGTCCTGGCTATTCTCACCATCATCCTGATCTTTGCTTTCCGCTACAAGTGCAAGTCCAACAGAACTTTGGTGAGTGACAGCAGCAGTGTTGGTAGGAAAGCCCACTAAAATGGATTCAAAGGTTTACCTAACGCTCCTCCTCTTGTGCATGCAGGACTCCGTCCATCAGCAGACCATGCGGGCTATTAGTCAACTGGAGATCAAAATCTACAGCTCTCAGGGCTGCTCGGGCTCGCAGCGCCACCGTGCAGCCTGGGGTTCGGCCAGCAGCTCCAACTCGAGCCCCGTCTGTGCCATCTGCCTGGAAGAGTTCCAGGACGGGCAGGTAAGAGGAGAGGGTGAGGGTGCACATTGCAGCTGTAGATTTAAGCATCGCTTTTCAGTTGGACATTCTAAGAACCACCTCCTTTTCGTCCCAGCTTCTGAGGATCATTTCCTGTGCTCATGAGTTCCATAAAGACTGTGTTGACCCGTGGCTGCTGCAGCACCGCACCTGCCCGCTCTGCATGCACAACATCATGGGTGAGGACGAGCAGATTTCTAGTTGTTTTTTGGTGAAGCTGCTGCAGAAACTGATGGTTTTCTTTGACTTTACAAGACAAACAAAGTTTAACTGACCACTCTAAAGCATCCATCCATCCATCCATTCTCTTCCGCTTATTCTTGTCAGGGTCACGGGGGTCTGGAGCCTATCCCAGCTCTCTTAAGGCGAGAGGCAGGGTACACCCCGGACAGTTCACCAGTCTAACACATAGAGACAGACAACCATTTGCACTCACATTCACACCTATAGGCAATTTAGAGTTACCACTTAACCTAACCCCACTAACTGCATGTCTTTGGACTGTGGGAGGAAGCCAGCGTACCCGGAGGGAACCCACACAAACACAGGGAGAACATGCAAACTACACAGAAAGAGCCTGGCCTGATGGTGGAATTTTGTGATCCAGATCTTAAATCTAAAGCCCGATTTTTTTTTAAAATATTTTTTGCATATCATAAATGTAACATTCTTCTTAATAAGTGCTGTATTTGCCAGTAATTGCTTTATTTTACCTTCTGCTTTGGTTCACAGGGCCGGAGCGGCAGTCCCAGAGGAACAGACTCCAGCAGAACACAGAGCAAAGCCAGAGCTTCTTACATCCTCAGCCTTACAGCAGTCCCCACAACCATCCCTACCCCCAGCATGCTATCCCCTTCTCTATGAGGCCCCACTATCCTCGTGGACCCTCTGGACCTTATCCCAATCTGGGCCACTATAGTGGCTCCTCTCCCATGGAGACTCAGACTGTACGTTTCCTCACCAGCAGGCCGTTGGGCTCAGCCTGTGGGTACCACCTTCCCACGGAGGTTCCTGGGAGGCCCCACAGGATTGGCGGTAACTGTAGGACCTCCACCCACCACTACACCCCCCGCCGGTCCTGCTATAATTACCGCTCATCCTGCCCAGGCCAGCGCAGCGCATCCAGCTCAAGACTGCACCACACGGTCACGCCACAGACCCGTGGGGCACCTGCCCACAGCCGGCAGGACGAGGGAAGCTGCTCGGGTGGCAGCTACCGTACGGAGCGCAGCGGATACTTAGCTGACGGACCAGCGAGCGACTCCAGCTCAGGGCCGTGCCACGGCTCATCCAGTGACTCAGTTCTCAACTGTACTGATGTGTCCCTGCAGGGAGTTTATGGCAGCTGGTCCACCTTCCGTAGCTCTCTGAGCAGTGACTATGACCCGTTTGTTTATTGTGGACCAGGTCCCGGACATGCGCCCCGCAGGAACAGCCTGGAGGTTGGTGCCCAGGCCCGGCCCAGGTCCCTGGATTCTGTGGTGAACAAAGCAGGCTGCCCTGAAGAACAGCCACAGACTGTATTCAGCCACATCCACTACCACCGTCACAGACACCACCACTATGAGGAGGGGGAGCACAGCCAGGGTGCGAGCAGAGGTTCAGATGAGGAGCAGGTGGCCGCCACTGCCACAGCTGCACCTGCTGTTCCTGTCCTGGACAAAGACTCAACCGTGTCCCCTCCTAAGCACAGCCCCTGCCACTGCCCCAAAGCAAACTCCACTGATCGGCCTAGCGCAGGGCCTGAGTGTCCAGACCACGACGCGGGCAGCGCCGCAGGACCTCCTGTGCTTATGTCCCCAATCTCCTTACAACTCCAGCCCCACTGCTGCCACCAGGGACACGGACACCCTCCTGCTCCTCTCGGGAGAGTGGGAGGATGTGTGCTTGAAGGACCCTCTGTTCGCTTCCATCAGAATATGGAGCTGCAGGATGACCGCAGCATCCACATCCACTATGGTCAGGGCCCGGGCTTCTGCTGCTCTCCTCCTGAGCTGCACCCCACCTTGCTCCCTGTGCCCCTCATTCTGGACTCTGGTGGGATGGAGGACTGGCCTTGCTGTGCTGGGGCCCATGTTGTGTGGCAAAAACGGGTGCAGCAGGCCCACTCAGAGCCTCAGCTCCTGGGGCCTGGGACCTCTATGGACAGGCCACCCTGTAGGTTCCATCAGGGGCCTGCTGCTGAGTGCAACACAGACATTTGTTTATACTGCCAATCATTACAACACAATCAGGGTGGGTGTCACTTCTTTGTCATAAATGCCATTGCTAGCTGTGTGGTCTCAAACTAAAGCCTCTTTGTTTACTGTGTTTATCATCATAGAATGAACTAGAGCTTTTTTGTGTGTGTCCACAGGATCAGAAGAGGAGTCTGGAGTGTGAGAACATATTGCATCCCCATTATCACACTGCTACACAGGAGCCAGACTGGACAAGCCTCTCATTGGCTCTCGTGTCTTCCACAGATGTCTTTCCACCAGCAGTGCCTTCACACAGATGATCCCCCAAGCTCAAACAATCAAACGATCGTCACTATTAAAAGTGCAATTAAGTGAAATTTTAGAGTCATTCTCAACCCTCTATGATATTTAATAGCAAAATATACAAAAAGAATATGTGAAGATGAGGAAAACAAGTTCATATAGCAGAGAGGAAACGCCCTTCTTCTGTGCATTTACTCCTTATCACCTCGTAGGAAGAACGCCCATGCTATCACAAGTTCCCATGCTCCTTGGTGACAGCTATCGAATGGTCCTTGCTGAAGGTGTTGAGCCCTCGTGAAGTGAGACTCTGTCTCTGCAGCGTGTCCCAAACTCTCTTCTCTCACATAATAACTTGATTTATCTTAGAGGTACTTCATTTTCACTTCTTCGTCTTCCTTTGCTGAGTCCAGTCTCAGCTTGAGAGATGCTTTTCTCTCCAGCCTACCTCAGCTCAGATTTCTTAACACGCCTCAAACACGAGGTCCTTAAAGGTACTGCTGTAGTGATTTTATTTTTCCTTTTTATGTCACGACCATGTAGCTCCCACAAACTCAACAAAATCTCTCTGCAGTCTGACCTGTCCAAACAGAGAGGAAAGGTTGATGCTCAGCCCCTCAAGCAAATGAGCATTCACTGAGGTTGCTGAGCTTTGCATGGGCCTTTTGTTTTCACTATTACAAATATGGCAGCTGTATTTTTTCTTCTTTTTATTTCATCTGTCAAAATGAATAGATTTGACTGAATTATGTTATCGTCATTACAAGCTATCGTCTTGGTATTGTCATTTCTTTTGCCAGTGGTTACATCACGTTTGACCTCAGTGCTGTTAAACCCCCTGATCTGTGCACAGTGAACAGGCCTCAGCAGAAGGACGGTCATCTGCTGCTTTAAACTCATCACAATGTTGTAGCGTCCTCCACAGAGCTCATACTCTCCACTTGTCTTCCAGCACCTAAAGCTGTAGAAATATGCCTTAATAACTAGGTATCAGTGTAACTGGAGTAAAGCCATGCTAGATACACCTAGCAGTCCTGAACATCACTTTAAGGAGCACCAGTGTCCTTCTTTTGCTTTCCCAATGTGTAGATCCCGAGTAATGTCTCAGGAGCAATCAGACACTGGAGAAAAATCAAAATAAAATGCCCAAAGCGGTAAAATAAAATTTTTTTGTTATTTTAAATGTGCGTTGCCAATCTGTGCCAATCATGAAGAAAGTGCCACCTCAAATCATAAGACATCCACGCTGTGCTGAACACTTGATAGAATTAACTTTTAAACCTTTGTTACCTTGGTTTCCCATCTATCCTCCACAGGCTGTATCTAAAAATGGGCATAGCCCATGTGGAAGTGCCTTAAACCTTTTTGTAATGGCCACACATCCATCTTTTATATAAAGCCTATTCTAGCCACTCTGATAGATAACAGTTGGCCTGACGCTATCAATAACAATGACCTGCTTCTTTTCTAATTAACCACAGGCTTCTTCTTGTTGTACCAGACTAGAAAATCTGAGATCAGAGCAGTAGGAATTGTGTTTTAGAGTGGAATTCCTCTCAAGGCTCAGCGAAAATGTGAAAGGATTTTACCTGCAGTCAGACTGCAGACTGAGCAGAGAAAGCATGGACATTGGCCATGTAACCAGTAGCACTTACTAAACTCTTACCGGTGCCTTATTCATGTAAACAGGAACACACTAAGCTCTTACCTGTCTAACCAAAGAGGCAACTTCTTGAACACAGTTAACTCTTAATATGTTGTGCCTTTCTTTTCTTTTCTTTTTTTTTCTGCTCCCACCCATCTTTTGGATCCCACTGTGTGCTCCCACTGACAAGAGAGGACATGCTAGAATAGAAGTGGAAATTATTTTTGGAAGCTTTTTTTTTTTTTGGCCTGCGGTCCCTCGTACCAATACCTCACTTTGAATGTGTCAACTCAGTGTCCTTTAGCTAAAGCATCAGGGTTTCCTTTTTCTGTCCAAATGGTCCCAGAGACTGAGATGGAAATGACTGAATGATAAGCAGCACTTTGGCTCAAGTAAATTTTATAGAAAAAGAAAAAAAAACAACATAAAACTTTATATAGTATTAATGGAAAGTAAGCCCGGAACCATCAGCACATGGGAAAAAAATTGCATTAAGTGATGCCACACAATATCTAGTGTGATTTCATCCTGTTCAAGATCTTTCTCTTTGTGTCATTTATGTGTTTGTATGTTTTTTTTTTTTAATGTTTTGCAAGAATAATGAGCTGAAACTGCCTTTTCTAATAGAGTGGGAAAAAAAGAAAGTCCCTCCAGAACTTTAAGGGATATGTCAGTATATTTTGGATACTTTGTGTATAAAAAAAGCGAACAACAAAAACAAAAATGAAATAGTGTTGTATTTTATATATAATAGAACATTTCAATATAGTGACATGTCACTAATATATTTATTTACTAATATATTTATCCATTTTGCCCAGGTTTGAAAGTGGTTTCTGTATAGACTGAATGTTCCTATATGGAAACTGACCGGTGCCATCACAGATGTATCAACCTGTCTTCATTCCAATTATATGCAAATAAATTATTTTGAAATAAGTCCTCACTGCTCAATTCATTATTTTCTTATTCTTGTTTTGCTTGATATTGCTGTGCAATACTCCAGATTTTGGTACTGATTTTGATCTGATACCAAGTAAATACAGGGCCAGTATTGCTGATGCTGATACTGATACTCTCATTGTTAACCTATAAGGGGTTCGGTAAGGGAGAGCAGTGTGTTGTGATTTATGGGATGAATCATCATGAACTTGGCAAATTCTGAACACATTTTAATGACCACTAAATGATACGATATGATATTTATTTATCATATTTATCATTATCTTCTTTCTTTCTTCTTCTTTTTTTTTTACAAATGATATAGTGCTTATATTTATGCCTGGCCTGTATTATTATCATTTAAGGTACCCTACCTTCCAAGTTAAAATAAGCCCCCAAAACTAACATTAACAAACCTATACATTTCATCCAGCTAGGGTTACAGAAACGCAGTTAGCATAAAAGCTAACTTATTTTGAAATGGCTCAGCAGTGATCGCACAGTGTTTCTGCTAGCTACAGTCTCACTCAGAAAAGTTGTAATGGAAGAAATGCATGGAAATATTTTGCAGCAGCAAAGTTGGTGGTAGTGATGTAACTTCCAGGAGAAAAGGCATTTAAAACTTTATTTGTGAGTAACTTTTAAATAATCTTTTTATCAGATTTGACCAGACACTCAGTTTAGGCAGTTTTTTTTGTGTTAAGTTACAAGATAATGCTCCATAGTGTCCAGATGTGTTTCAGTTTGGTTTCAAATTGGAGTTGCTTGGGGAGTTGAACAGGAGGGGATTAAAAAAATGTTCACACTGAATTTAAATTAATTTAAATATGATGCACACAGCAATGCATTAAGCCAGTACTCTGGCTTTTTTGGACCCTGGCTGCTTTTAAATGCATTTTCAGTCCATCCATTGGACATGACTATTTTCACTGACTCACAGTATGAATCATTTAATTATTAAAAAGGCGCTTTATCCAAAAAATTAACCAGTGTTTTATCCACACATTTCAAACTGTAATTTTAGTAGCTTTATTAGGAGCCTGTTGCAAAAACACATCATTTGTTCTTATGTCTTTAGTTGAGTTTATGAAAACTGCCAAAGGTAACACAGTTTGGCAAACATAAAATAGTACTTTTGCACCAACATGGTGATTCCCAAAGAGATATTAGCTGAAAACTTGTTGTGTAGATTTACCTTATAAAAACTGAGGAAACTGAGCAAGTGGAGGATGAAATAAGAATTAGCAATCTACAGCAGATGGAAGAGGTATCTGAAAGTCATGTCCTTAAGAAATCGGGGGAGAGCCCAATAAAAGACCTGACACAGAACATGATACGCCTGGGCCTTTAGTTGATCCATCTGCTATTCACTGCTTCATCATTAAAAATCTCCATGGAAGCGTGGCTGTTGAGAAGCCATTTATGACAAAGAGAAACAGGCTGAGGTAAACTGCTAAATTAAAAAAGAACTGTACTGAAAATCAGTGGCAACAGGTCTGATGGAGTGATGAAATTTGAAATGTTTTAGTTCAAATCAGAGTCCTTCAAGATGCATGAATGACATTCCAACTATTCCTGAAGACTATGCCAAGAAATGACAAGAAAGCTTCCCTAGGAGAGTTCAGGTTGTGCTGAAGAACAAAGTTGCTTATTGACTTTCAAGCGTTTTAGACTTGTACAAACTCTGTTTTTGCCTTATTAACTGTGTTTCCTTTTATGTTTGCAAGTTTCAACAAATCACTACAATAGTTTCCCATTTTTCCTATCAAAATATTCAATTTTATTTATATAGTACCAAATCACAACAACAGTCGCCTCAAGGCGCTTTATATTGCACTGTAGATCGTACAATAATAGATACAGAGAAAAACCCAACAATCATATGACCCCCTATGAGCAAGCACTTTGGCGACAGTGGGAAGGAAAAACTCCCTTTTAACAGGAAGAAACCTCCGGCAGAACCAGGCTCAGGGAGGGGTGGCCATCTGCTGCGACCGGTTGGGGTGAGAGAAGGAAGACAGGATAAAGACATGCTGTGGAAGAGAGACAGAGATTAATAACAGGTATGATTCAATGCAGAGAGGTCTATTAACACATAGTGAGTGAGAAAGGTGACCGGAAAGGAAAAACTCAATGCGTCATGGGAATCCCCCGGCAGCCTACGTTTATTGCAGCACAACTAAGGGAGGATTCAGGGTCACCTGGTCCAGCCCTAACTATATGCTTTAGCAAAAATGAAAGTTTTAAGCCTAATCTTAAAAGTAGAGATAGTGTCCGTCTCCCGAATCCAAACTGGAAGCTGGTTCCACAGAAGAGGGGCCTGAAAACTGAAGGCTCTCCCTCCCATTCTACTTTTAAATACTCTAGGAACAACAAGTAGACCTGCAGAGCGAGAGCGAAGTGCTCTAATAGGGTGATATGGTACTACAAGGTCATTAAGATAAGATGGGGCCTGATTATTTAAGACCTTGTATGTGAGGAGCAGGATTTTGAATTCAATTCTGGATTTAACAGGAAGCCAATAAAGAGAAGCCAGTACAGGAGAAATATGCTCTCTCTTTCTAGTCCCTGTCAGTACTCTTGCTGCAGCATTTTGGATTAGCTGAAGGCTTTTCAGCGAGTTTTTAGGACATCCTGATAATAATGAATTACAGTAGTCCAGCCTGGAAGTAATAAATGCATGAACTAGTTTTTCAGCATCACTCTGAGACAGGATATTTCTAATTTTAGAGATGTTGCGCAAATGGGAGAAAGCAGTCTTACATATTTGTTTAATATGAGCATTAAAGTACATGTCTTGGTCAAAAATGACTCCAAAGTTCTTCACAGCGTTACTGGAGGCCAAGGTAATGCCATCCAGAGTAAGAATCTGGTTAAATACCATATTTCTAAGCTTTTCAGGGCCGAGTACAATAACCTCAGTTTTATCTGAATTAAGAAGCAGAAAGTTAGCGGCCATCCAGGACTTTATGTCTTTAAGACATTCCTGCAGTTTAACTAATTGGTGTGTGTTATCTGGCTTCATGGACAGATAGAGGTGGGTGTCATCAGCATAGCAGTGAAAATGTAAAAATACTATATCTTCTAATGATGCTGCCTAAGGGAAGCATGTATAATGTAAACAGAATTGGTCCTAGCACTGAACCCTGTGGAACTCCATATTTGACCTTAGTGGGTGAAGAGGACTCTCCATTTACATGCACAAATTGGAGTCTATTAGATAGATATGATACAAACCACTGCAGCACAGTACCTACAATACCTACAGCATGTTCTAATCGCTCTAATAGGATATTATGGTCAACAGTATCGAACACTGCACTAAGGTCTAGCAGGACAAGCACAGAGAGGAGTCCACTGTCAGAGGCCATAAGAAGATCATTTGTAACCTTCACTAAAGCTGTTTCTGTGCTGTGATGAGCTCTGTATTTTTATCTGTATTTACTGTACAGCACTTTGGTCAGCCTTGGTTGTTTTTAAATGTGCTCTATAAATAAACTTGACTTGACTTGACTTGAAACCTGACTGAAACTCTTAAAATAAACCATTCCTCTGCAGATGACCTGTTAGCTGTTTGACAACTACTCTTTCAAGGATTTTTGATATGAAAGGAAGGTTGGAGATTGGTCTATAATTAGCTAAGACTGCTGGGTCTAGAGATGGCTTTTTGAGTAAAGGTTTAACTACTGCCAGCTTGAAGGCCTGTGGTACATAGCCGATTATTAGAGATAGGTTGATCATATTTAAGATTGAAGCATTAATTAATGGCAGGACTTCTTTGAGCAGTTTTGTAGGAATGGGGTCTAAAAGACATGTTGATTGTTTGGAGGAAGTAATTATTGAAGTTAACTCAGAAAGATCAATTGGAGAAAAGAGTCTAAATGAATATCAATGGTACTGAAAGTAGCTGTAGATAATATTACATCTGTGGGATGATTATTAGTAATTTTTTCTCTAATGATTAAAATTTTATTTGTGAAGAAGTTCATGAAGTCATTACTAGTTAACGCTAAAGGGATAGTTGGCTCAACGGTACTCTGACTTTTTGTCAGCCTGGCTACTGTGTTGAAGAGAAACCTAGGGTTTGTCATGGTCCTGAGTCTGACTCAGTGGTTTTGGTTTTGATTATTATCTTATGTTTTAGGTTCATTCTTGTTGGGAATTTCTCATTCTCAGGTTTTGTTTCTGTTTTGT
Source organism: Copadichromis virginalis (assembly GCF_057382275.1). NCBI lineage: Eukaryota > Metazoa > Chordata > Actinopteri > Cichliformes > Cichlidae > Copadichromis > Copadichromis virginalis. The sequence continues at coordinate 8,696,732 of NC_140627.1, forward strand.
ATTTCAAGCTCCTTTTGTTCTGTGTCTCTGTGCCTGCTCTGGGGTCCGTTCTTCGTACCTCGCTAAGTAAGTTAGCTGGATTTGATTGTTGACGATTTCGCGTGATCCTGGATCGTTCGGTTCCCCGAAGCTCATCCGGGACTTGCTGTCATAGCAACAGATCCGTAAGCGTAAACCTGCTCGGGAGCAGGCTTACTTTATGTAAACAGGATTAGATCGCGGCCACTCAGGTATGTCCGCTTCATTTATACGAAAGCAACAGCGATATTTTACCACTGTTTTTCCATAAATAAATATTATCAATGTAACTAAAGATAATGCAGTATTTGATCCTTTTATTGATTCCATACAGATACATACAGGTCATTTCCCAAAAAAAGGGAAATGTACTATTAATCATTCTATTTCATGTATTTGATTATTTCAGATGTAATTCATATTTTAGAGTTGTAATAGTAAATTACTTCGTGTAATCAAGATGAGAGACCACGGCTATAAAAGCGAAGGTGGATTTGGGAAGTCTGTCGCAGCCATGTCCTGTCCGTATACGCGAGCAGCCCATTGCGGAAGGTGCAAGATTGATAAGGAGAGTTCTCAGAATTCCGCGTATATTGCGGGATAGACAGGATCCTTTAGCTCAGCGCGACAGTGTGCTCATAGAGAGATATCGATTTTCCCGTGAGTATTATTTACTTAACCAACTTGTTGACGAGGGGGTGCAGGACCACCACCTGTCTTTTTTTGCTCTGCCCTTTTCTTGGTTGCTGTTATAAACAAACAAACAGATTATTTCAGGCTCTCTTTTCAAGAGACTAAAAGCAATATAAGTGATAAATATTACCATTCTATAGAATATTCTTATTTCACTTTTACTTGTTCCCATGTTCTAGTGGGTCCTGTTGTGGCTCTAATGTGAAAGAGGATATAATGTAATATAATATAATATAATACAGTTACCCTACCGCCTACTGGTGATGGCCAGAGGGGCCGATGGCGCGATATGGCAGCCTCGCTTCTGTCAGTCTGCCCCAGGGCAGCTGTGGCTACAACCATAGCTGCCTCCACCAGTGTGTGAATGTGAGAGTGAATGAATAGTGGCATTGTAAAGCGCTTTGGGTGCCTTGAAAAGCGCTATATAAATCCAATCCATTATTATTATTATTATTATTATTATTATTATTATTAAATTACTTACTAGTTTAATTTGTCAGCAACTTTCTGCCAGCCCTCTCTCCTTGCTTTTGCAGCCTTTGCAGTGTTCCCTTGCGTTTTAATTAAACTCTGAAACTCCTGAAATCCCTCAATCAAGAGTTCTTGCTCTGCTGCCGAATAATACCAAGCGCGCTCCTTCGACATTTTCGCCGACCAATCAAAGGGTTGCCGATCAATGTTTCTACTATCGATGCGTAGCCCCTGTTAAGCCACCCAGTGATCTCACATTACTTCATTCAGCTATACTAATCGTCAACAACAGGTGTGTTCGGAGAACCGGAATAGCGAGCTCAAAGTTAGCGCGATGATTTGATCTTGGATGTAGTAAGCGAGGTACGAAGAACGGACCACTGGGCCCTATTTCAGGAAGCCGGTTTAGAAAACTCAGAGTGAAAAACGATACACGGGGTTGAGTAACCCCGAACTGTCCAACTCGGAATATTCGGTTTCAGAAAGGCTGATAACAATTAGTTCAGTCAACGCGGAGTTGCTTTAACCCCAAGTTAAGCGCGCGCACGAGGATACATAAAGCCCTGATTAGTGGAGCACAGATTAAGCGAGTCACCATGGAGACGGAGGGAAAGAAGGCGCGGTCAATGTATCTTACAGCGCTTGAGGCCGAAATTCTGATGGCAGCATATGCCGATAACATGCAAATTTTGCGGAAAAAAACGTAACACAGCCTCAGCTGCAAAAGAAAGGGAGCATGCATGGCAAAACATAGCCGACAGAGTCAATGCGTGAGTGTTAATTTAAACATTGATCTAGGGATTTCCACCCATATAACACGTTATTTTATTATATATTATTTTATTTTGTATTTTATACATTTTATTTTGTAATGTGATTTGAGCGCAGGTGCAACCCAACAGGCCCCAAACGTTCCTGGCAGCAAGTAAAAATGAAATATAAAAATATAGTCCAAACAGGTAAGGTGTAATTGTATTATGAGCCATAGTGCTTGGTCTGTTTGTCCGATGTAAATCAATTGCAGTTAGAGGCTACATTAATTTCCCCTCTGTAAGCACTTATTGAAATTATCTGAGCACATTACAAGTACATATTTGCTTACTCTGTATGCTCAAATGTGACCCGTTATAGCCAACAGAAAAAAAAGCGGAGGCCCGAAAAACAGGTGGGGGTCCTCCACCACCACCACTCACAGAGGCTGAGCAGGTGGCTTCCACATTTGTGATAATGTTGGCAGCATCACATATGATCTTCACAGTGCAGAGAACACAAATTAGCATCCATTACTATAATGAAATAATTTGTTAGTTTGAAATGCTACAGGGAACTATGTACCTGTACATTAATGCTGTGGAAAGACTTCCTGTTCACATAGTCTCCTTCATTTACTGAAGGAGCAATGATTGGAATGTGAGTGCCATCTATACAGCCAATCACGCCTGGGAACCGTGAGAATAAATGTAAAATTTAAGTAGTAGTTAAAATATCACCACATCATGAATTAAGTTTCGTTCATCCTGATACCTGCAATTTTGTGGAATCCCTCTTTGATAAATCTTGTGGGTCTATGACCGGGGAACACCACAAACGAGTACAGGAGACGTTTCAGTGCAACTGTAACATTCCTGACTGCCCGACAGACGGTAGCCTTGGAAACGTGCTCAGCGTCACCAATATTATACAGAAAGCTCCCGTTTGCAAAAAACCGAAGTGCAATACAAATAATATGTACAGAACTGAGAGAATGTCCACGATGTGTCACATGAGCAATATTAGGCCTGAGGATGTTATTCAAATGAATTATAGATTGTGCTGAAAAATGGTAACGTTCACACAGGAAATCATCAGGAAATGATAAAATGTCCAAACGCGCTCTAATCACTCTCTCCTGGCGGAGAGCTCTGCGGAGAATTTGGGCTTCAACATCTACTGGCTCTTCAAGGAAGGGACACGCCATGTCTGACACTTCCTACAGTCAGGTTTCCGACACAGAGGCGGAGAAGGTCAGGGTTAGTTGAAGTAAACCTGCTAGGGAGCAGGTTAGCTTCACGGTAGAGCTGGGCGATAGAACGATAACGATATGTATCGCGATATAACTTTTACTCGATAGAGAAATTAAGCTATCGCGATAGACCTCACCGCTCTTGTCCTCTTAAAATAAAATAAAAAAAATAATACAATTAAAAAAAGGTCAGCCAATCCAAATTAAGTAGCGCAGAGCCGAACCAATCACAGCCACAGCACAAGTGCCAAGCCGCAAGTGTGTTTGTTTGGGAAGCAGCCAGCAGGTAATGGAGGAAATGAGTGTGCCGACTAGAAAAATCAACCGAGCGTGACCGAAGAGAAAACAGATAATGGTTCCAATGCCGGAGAGATTGTCGAACGGAAGAGCCATAGAAGTTCTGTAGTGTGAAGGTATTTCGGCTATTTCAAGTCTGACAAAAAACAGAGTAGCGTGCACTGTAAATTGTGCCGAAAGCAAGTCTGGAAATACAATAAACTGGTGCATGCGTCACACTGTGCGCCACGTTATTGTTTCGGTGAAATGAATTTCTACAATACTGTTACTGTTAATTCTACTCTCTGCAGTGTTTAAATGCTTACATATACACACAGTTACTGTCCGTCCACACATACGACTCGGTTCTGCTTCTATGCAGCTTTGTTTACTTTTTCCCACCGAGGCTTCTAGACTTCTGATTGGCCAACATTTCTGCACGGTTAGGAATCTAGCGCCACCTGCTGCTTTGGCATGTTCATAGCAGCGTTTTCCTTCATTTCTGCCTTTATGTGTGGACGGGATTATTTTTTAAAACGAAAACGGAAAATCTCCGTTTTCAAAAATACCCGTGTACGTGTGGACGTAGCCTCAGTCTCTGACTGAAAGCGCTAATTCGTCATTTGGCTTTTGTCAGACTAAAGTAACTGTTAAAACTGTTTGAAAAGCTAAGCTATACAACAAGGAGAGATTGAGAATTTCCTTTTAGTTCTCAGTTTATTTGATATTGACAAAAGTTAGTCAGTTTTGTCTGTTCTTCTGTAAAACAAACTAAGATTTATTTTTAGAATTAATATTTTGTTTCTAAGTGGAATTGACAATTTAGTCTGTTTCGTTTGTTCTATTTTGAAACTTAAACGCTTTAGCGGCTGCCTTTTGTGTAGTTTGCAATATTTGCCTTTATTTATCTGAAAAAGTCTCATGTTCCTTAAGTACATCTACCCTGTTGAACTTATTATGGGAAATAAATATTTAAATAAAAACAAGCTGCTGATTATTTCACATTTTACTTGTGAGCAACGGCACATTTAAATCTTACAAATATAGTTATTTGGCTTATATCGTGATAGATATCGTTATCGCCTGAAATGAAAAAAAAAAAACATATCGTGATATGAAAAAATCTCATATCGCCCAGCTCTACTTCACGGAGTGTGTCGTCATAGTAACTCACTCAGAATTAATCTAAACTCGCTTTGTGAAACCGAAAACCCAGAGTTTTCGTTAACTCAGGGTATACTTACTCAGAGTTTGCACTAAACCGGCTTCCTGAAATAGGGCCCCGGTCCCACATCTTTGTGTTCCCTTCCCTGTTGCCATGTCTTGTGTTAAGTTCGTGTCTGTGCATACCTGTTGTACTTCCTGTTTTTATTCTGAAGGTTTCTGTCTCATGAGAGTGTTCTCAGCTTTACGTCTGTGTCTCGTCAGCCCTGATTTCTCCCAGGTTTGTTCCCCTCCTGTCTCCCATCCTACGATTAGACCTGTGAATATTTAAGCCCTGTGTGTTCTCCTGCTTGTTGCTGGTTCATCTATCCAGAGTCGTACGTAGTGAGGAGGTAAAATTATTAACAAGATGATCAACCTCTGTTGGAGTAGCGTTCAGGTAGCTGCGCTGCTCTGTGTTGGTACAGGGCATTGAAGATGATAACAGTGGCTGGATTATATTCTTAAATTTAGTTACAGCGCTTTCAGAAAGACATCTACTGTGATGAAGTCTACTCCCCACTGCTGTGTAATCATTATCGTAAATGTAAATGTTATCAGGAAATGATCTGACAGGAGAGGGTTTTCAGGAAACACTGTTAAATGTTCAGTTTCTATGCCATATTTTAAAAAAAGATCTAGAGTGTGGTTAAAGTGGTGGGTGGGTTATTTTACATTTTAAGAGAAGCCAATTGAGTCTAATAACAGATTAAATGCCATGTTGAGGCTGTCACTTTTTTGCATCTACATGAGTGTTAAAATCATGACAATAATTATTTTATCTGAGCTGAGCACTAAATCAGATAAAAAGTCTGAGAAATCAGACAGAAACTCTGTGTAAGGCCCAGGTGAACGATAGATGTTAACAAGTAAGACTGGTTTCTGAGTTTTACAGCTGGGGTGGACAAGGCTAAGCATCAGGCTTTCAAATGAACTAAAAGTATCGGTCTTTCGTTGATTAATAGGCTGGTGTGAAAAATTGCTGCCACACTGTCCCCTCTGCCTATGCCTTGAGATTTCTGGTAGTTAGAATGAGTCGGGGGTGTTGATTCATTTAAACTAACATAATCATCCAGCTGCAACCAGTTTTCTGTAAGGCAAAGTAAATTGATTTGTTGATCAATTATTAAGTCATGTACTAACAGAGACTTGGAGGAGAGAGACCTAATATTTAATAATCCACATTTCACTGTTTTACTCTTTGGTTCAGATGTGGATACTGTATTGTTCTTTCTTTGTGATCTTTTTTTTTATGTTTAAGTTGTTTGTTGCTGGTTTTTAGTTTGTTTTTTTGTCTGTTTGGGAACTGACACAGTCTCTATGGACATGGGGTTTGGGGGGGGGGGGGGGGGGTGTAACAGGAGGAGAGAAGCTGCAGAGAGGCGTGTAAGACTGCAGCTAGTAGTACTGTTGTGTCACCTTGAAAAGCAATCTGCATAAAGCCTAAAGTGTAAGAAGGACATATGATCAATCCTGGATAATGCTTTTAGTTTTTAGAGGGATTGCATGCTACTACACGCTCAGCTGGCTCTTTGGCCTCTTTTCCACTCTTTGTACAAAGAAGATATGAAATGAAAAATTCATATCCCACATATTATAGTATAAATAATGTGTGCAATTGTTCCTTTGGTACTGTTGTCTGGTTATTTCTCTCTGCCTCACTATACTAAATCACACTTTTAGTTTATTTGGAGCAAAACAGAGAATTTTTTTTTTTAAATTTATGTACATATCACGGTGATGTTTGATTATATTTCTTTTGAATTTCTGTAGTAATAGTGGTGTGTCATACAACCATAGTACCTACACACATAACTGTCTCCTGGCTGTGGTTCAGCATGAAGATGTGAGCATGTCAGTCTTCACAGCTAACCCTCCACAATAAAGCATAGCAGTGTCAGACTATTCCTTTAATATTTGAACCTCTATTTACAAACCACATATGCCAGCCCACATGAACATTTGTTTCTTTATTTAGCCAAACACCGTGCAATCTCCTGACAGCTAAAAGCATATCTGATAACACTCTCAGCTTGTCACACTTAGATATTCAACACTGCGTAAGTGTTTGCCGTGCTGCAGTCGTGGTGGGTGTTGTCGACCGCCTCTGAAACGTACAGCCGAGTAGATAAGAGTCCCAGTGTGGCTTGGCAGCATCAGACGTCAGCGGATCAGTAGAAGGCTTCAGCCTGCCCTTTGGGTGTCAGCACAGTGAGGTTGCCCCTGGCGTCTTGGTCATTCTCAATAGCCTCAAAGAGAGACTTGAAGTTTCCTGCCCCAAAGCCCTGGTGAAAGAACAGACACACACAGATGGCTAATTACCCAAAGATCTACCTTCTTCTGTGTCATTTGTTATGGCTCTAGGGATCTTCTCTCAGACAACGTTCAGGGTGTTTAATGCTTTGATGTTGGATCACTAATGGTACATAAATATCCTCCCAAGGTTCAAACATCTCCTCTGTGACAGCAAGCTGCGCTCACCGGGCGCTCGCAAATTAATCATGTAAATATTTTCACAGGTAACCCAAAAAACAAAGATCAAGTGTTGGTGGTTCCTCTGAGAAATTCTTTGCTGTGGTTCAGATGCAGTTTCTCACTTTCATGCATTGTATCCACATCTGTAGACACCGGAGAGTGACAAGATGAGCGTGTTCTGACAAGCAGAACGGGCGCCGAGTGTTATGAATTGAGTGCCACAGGGTGCAACCCAATCCAGAGATCCCCCTCGCTGTGAAGCAGTGAGCCTTTTAATCTGCATCTGTGACAGATTTACTGAGCTTTTACAAGTACACTGCTCTTGTAGCATTCATGCTGGGTGGGAGCTGTAAACAGGTGTTCTTCCTCAGGTTCTTGAAGGTGGCAGAGGCGTGAAACAGAGCCCTAGGCCTGTAAATCCCACCAGTAAAGGCTAGATTACCTACGCATACTGGGCACAGTGGGCAACTGTCCCAAAGGTCTGGTCCCTTCAAAAGCCATATTTCTATTCAGTAAAAACTTTATCAGAAGTTTGCAGCATTCAAAAACTGCATCACCTGAGAGAGAATTGTCAACATGTGGTTTCAGTGGTTTTAAATGTGTTTTATGTGTTATAATCACATCACTTCCATCTTTTGATATAATTACCACGCAATAACTCTTTGAAAATAGATTATTTACATCATAAAATGTCCCAAAAATAGTCTAAAGGACTATTTTTTAAATATTCAAAAAGTCAATAACCAAAAAGTGCCATAATGAAGCAAAACTTTTTGAAGTAAACCGTGAATTCGGTCCAAAAATACGTATTAGTCAGGGTTAAGTTGTGCCCAACTAAAATATTTGCCCTCCATACTGATGGGGTTAATACAGGTGTGATATGAGAGGCCTTAGATATAGCAAAGCCCTACTCTCTGTTTATACAAGTTATACCAGTAGACTGCCTAACTGGTCACTTACAAAGTGGTTATGTCTCTGAATGACCTCCAGGAAAAGTGTTGGTCTGTCCTGCACAGGCTTGGTAAAGATTTGAAGGAGGTAGCCCTTGTCATCAAAATCCACTAAGATTTTTAATTCCTTAAAAAGAAAAACAAAAGATCTTTTAGATTTAAAGATACAAAGAAAAAAGAACAAAAAAAAAAAATCAGCCATGCCAAAAGCAGTCCTCACCTGTAAACGGTCGAGGTCTTCAATTACTTTGATTTTGGCAGTTTTGAGATTCTTCCTCAGGGTGTCGTAATATGTGTCAGGTGCTGAGAGGAACTCCATCCCTCGGGCGCGCAGGTTCACTATCTATTTAGTGACAAGAACAGAGGGAGAAAAAAAGACGAATCTAAAACAGGCCCTGCAAGCATGAAGCTTCAAAATAGCCTGGAGTTTTCCTGCTAATTACACAGACTCACAGATTCAATAATGTTCGATGTGTTGAGGGCGATGTGCTGAACACCTGGCCCCCCGTTGTAGTCCACGTATTCCTGTGAGGACACAACACAGGACATCACACACACACATTTTTGTATCAGACCCCTCGGGCTGCTGGGATCCATGTCACAGAGCAAACCTCTGAAAGCCTCACCTGGATCTGCGACTTCTTTTTCCCCGTGGCAGGTTCGTTGATTGGCATCTTAATGGTCTCTTCGTAGTTTGTGACAACTATAGACCTCAGCGCGCTGTACTGTGTGTGGATCTGCTTGTCATCGATTGACCAGAACCGGTGAAACATCAGACATTTCTGGTACCTAGAAATTCAGGAATACGAGCTAAGCAATACTAATCATTGGAGTTAAAAAGGAACTACATTTCCTCTTGTTCCTTCTTTCTTGGAGCAATCTTTGAATTTTGTGAAGAAGTCATTTTGTATGAGGGCTTGCTGTTTTGAATAAATGCACCAACATTTTCCAGCAACAGCGGTGGAGCGACTGCTTGTGGTGTTTGTTTACTTTGTCCTTTTGCCCTGTGTGTCTGCTGCACCCGCAGCGAGTGTACGTGCACTGGAGACAGGAGACCTACCAGTCTGAAATTGGCACCATTTGGTCATCTGGCTGGTTTCCCACAATGTGATCGATGAAGTTCAGACCTGTTGGTGGACTTTGAAAGAAAAGAAGAATAAGCAGTCAGGCTGCTTAATGATATACAGATGTGATCAAAATACACATAATCATGTTTTGTTGTGATTTTATGATAATCTTTTAGTCTATAATTCCACAGAAAAGGGAAAATATGTACTAAAATGTTATCAGGGACTGACAGTGGTGAAATCTAGATTCATCTTACTTCTTCCATGTGTATGCACAAAAAACACCAGAGGGAAAAAAAGGCACACAGGTTGTAGCAGATGAGGTGGTGTTGTGGGAGAGACTCACAGATTAGCTAACAGGGGATCTCTAAACAGAGGCTCTTTGTAGCTCGGCAGGAAAAGGCCCTTGTAGGGACTTAGGTACTCGATGAGTGTGTGTGTGGTATCTCCATACTGAGGACAAAACATTTGCACAGCATTATTATTGGCTTTCAGTTTCTTCAATGTATTTACACAGGGCTTTCTAATGTGAGTCACCCTTTATGTACCGTCTGAATCACTGCAAACTTGACCCTCCCATGGCTGTCCTGCTCCACCCAGGGCTCCTTGACGACCACAGCTCCTCGCTCCTTGGCCGTCTGTCATTGGAGAGATGTCAGGATGGGTGTAAGATAACGGGAGTTTGCAACAACTGTGTGTCTGTGGCTCCTGGAAGCCCTCCAGTGGCCAAAGGGAAAATATCTTCCTAAGAAGCTACAAAATGGTGGTTCAGAGAGCAAAGGCTGTTGATCCCTGCAGTAAGTAAATGGCCTGCATTTGTATAGCGCTTTTCTAGTCCCTAAGGACCCCAAAGCTTCACACTACATTCAGTCATTCACCCATTCACACACTGGCGATGGCAAGCTACATTGTAGCCACAGCTGCCCTGGGGCGCACTGACAGAGGCGAGGCTGCCGGACACTGGCGCCACCGGGCCCTCTGACCACCACCAGCAGGCAAACATGGGGTTAGTATCTTGCCCAAGGATACTTGGCGTGCAGCCAGGAGGCAGCCTGGGATCGAACCACAGACCTTCTGATTAGTGGCTGACCTGCTCTGCCACCTAAGCTACAGCCACCCTAAGTGCGCATTGATTCGGTATCTTTGCAGCCACCTGATAGTCCACACGGCAGTTTATGGCTTGCCTGACCTTGTCTGAGGTAAAGAGAGTTCACAGGAGCAGCTAAACCTCAAGGCTGCAGTAGGAGTTGTCACAACACTGGCCTGTTTACCCCAATTTCAACACACTCCTCACCCCATGTCAGTATATATAGTATGAGGTAAGAGGATTAAATCTCAGTCACAGAAGTGAGCTAATGTGAGCACAGTGGAGCTCTAATTATTTACTATCTCCTAGTATTATTAATATGAACCTCAGACAAACAGTGGATCAGTGCAGCTACTCTATATTACCCAACTTTTGTCAGGAATTTCCCAACTTTTGGCACAAGCATGTAAGTTTTTATCTTATCTTAGTCTGGATAAGCAGAGACTGAAACTAACAGATAAAAAATGAAACAAATCACTGTCTCTTTATGGCTAATGTTGGTTTACCGTGTAGAATTATCCACAATCGTGCACCACAACCAGTTGCACAGTTCAAGGGACACAGAAAAACACGGAAATTTAGAGTGTTGTGCGAAATTTCTGTGTTCTTCAGTTAAGCCAACTGGGACAGGGACTTTTTTAACCCCACAGTATCAAGAAGTTGTTGTTTTTTTAAATTTTATTTTATTCTCACGCTAGAAAGATTTAAAGTTTACCTGAAAACAATCTGTCATCTTACCTTGAATAAGAAGTCACAGTCCTCCACTTGGAAGGCAATGTCTTTAACTCCGTCTCCATGTTTAACTAAGTGTTCTCCCATCTCTGGGGGGGCCAGAATATAAATGATTTATAAAGCAGAATATAAATCATACCGTCATGTCACCTTTTTTATAATCTTAAGTGATCTGATGAGAAAACCTGCCTTCATTTCCAGGATTCAGAGCAGATTCAAATGCAAATATAATCTGTGAGGAGAGCAGAGGAGTAGTTATGTTTTTGCACTGAGGGTGAGATCTTCTGCCAGGTTGAACACTGTGAACGTTACTGTTCGTACCTTATTCTGTCTGATGACATGTGACACCACCTCTCTGCTGCCAGTCTCCAAACCCTTGTAGGCCAGGGGCTCGAAGCCCAACTTATCACAGTAGAATGAGGCTGCCTGTGAAGTAACCACACTGTTACTCTGATGAAATCTAACGATGCGAGACGTACTGAAGCTAGGACATGCCACAGTGTAATGTGTAGTCTCACCTGTATGCTGAACAATAATCCACAATAAAACTGTTTTTACTGATTATTCTGTTTATTTATTTAATTAATTTGACATTTTATTTTTTTCGGTGCAACCAGCTCTCTGACCTGTATATGAGTCTGTACAGGCTCAAAGTCAGCTCACAGATGGATGATACGGTAAAGATTTGAATAACTAACAGTGAGCTTCTGGTCATGTGTAGAGGGTTTGGATACTGACCTGTTTGGCGTTGCCGACCCAGAAGGTGATATGATGGAACCTGATAAACCTTCCCCTTGCAGGCTAGCAAGTAAAAGCAGAACTCAAGATTGACATTGGAATGTGTGCAAATTCTTCAGGTGACAAGTAACACAGTAACCAGTTATAATGGGTAGTTGAAAAATAATTCTGGGATGGTTTATTTTTTCCTGCACCAATTAACCATCTGTGAATATTACGCAAAAACACAGTAGCACACATAACAAAACATCAGACACCACAGAGAAAATATTAATCTCACCTTCTCTCCTTTGTCTGTGTAGCTTGTCTAAGAAGAAGGAAAAGAGGAAAATCATAATAGCTTCATTAACACGCGGTCAGCAAAAACCTGCAGTCAACTGATCTCGTATTTCTAATGTGACTTAATTGGTTCTTATCTGCTGAAGAGGCCATTATCTCCACAATTACTCAGCTGTGGGAAGGCCCAGAGTCCCACAACTGACAGCATCTGCTCATTATAATTGGCTTTGATTATAGTCGAGTCTCCTTACCATACTGCGATTTCAGATGGGGCTTGGCTCGAGAAGAGAAAGATTGGAAATCAGGGCCAAGCCAAAAATGAGCAGATAAGTACTGACCTGATGACCAACTGTGATTGGTCCTTTGGGGTCTACACCCACCTGTCCACCTCCTCGCTTCCTGAAACTTCGGCAGCAGTGACCCAGGTTTTGGTGCCTGTCCTGTCATTTTTGTGTCTAATCAGTGTCCAGTCCTTAGTCGTGCAGTCGTCATAGAAACATAGACATAATAAACAAAGCCAGGGAAAACATTACAGACACAGATCTTTTTCTTGAAACTAAACTTACCACTTGCCACTGAAATAAACAAACAAACTTTTAAAAATGTATTATTTAACTGAGGCTGATGAAAAGCTAAAAAACAATCATAATGCATCCACAGTGTGCAGAACTGAACTGGGAGTTCTGCACTAAGCAAAGATGCGGTGTTGTTAAAGGTGAGGATAAAAAATATTCTGAATTTCTGAAAGCCCTCTGTGGTTTCTGACTTCCACCGCCAGAGGGAGCAATATTGCCGGACAAAATAAGCACTTACTGTAAGATTAGTGTGTGCCAGCTTGGATGTGATGTGATTTGAATTACTGTCTCCATACATTGTGCTAAGAGTCATACATTTACATGTTATACATTTACTGAAAACAGATTTTCACTCAGTTTTTTTATTTTTGCATTAAGGTATGTGGCAAATAAACCATCCCTTTAAACAAGCATATACTGTAGTGTTTATTTATCGATCTATTTATGTATTTATATATTTAGGGTGCTTGTAGTGTCTTGGGTGCTTCAGGATAACTGTGCAACTAACTAGTTGCATTGGTCGCATGATTAAAGGTTTTAAGTGTAAATTTAAAGGGTTGGTTGTTCACACTACAAATTAATCAATACTTTCTAATTATTCTATTTATTGAATTAACCATATTTAATATCTGATATCAAATATATTCCAATATAACTCACATCTTACAGCTATTTATTAGATTTATAGTGTACATGCTTGCACTATAAGCAAGAGAGTAATGCATTGCGCAATCTCAGTCTTACTGTTCACTCTACTTTAACGTAATTGCATTTTTATTCTCTGTGTTTTGTTTTGTTTTTTTAAATTATTCTCACCCTATTAGGCCTTGACTATGCGCCTGTGGCACGTATGTTTGACTATTTTGTTTATTTATTGTAGACTATACTGTTTTTATTCTTTATCCTGCTGCTGTAATACAACAAGTTCCCTCGTGTAATCAAAAGTTCCCTCGTGTAATCAATAAAGTATCAGTCTATTTATTTAAATAGCTATATTACAAATAAATTATTTCGTTTGATTTCTTATTTTAAAGATAAATCATCGATAGTTCAGTTAAACAATCAGCTCAAGCGTACATCTCGCGTGTTCCGCTAATGTGAAAACCCTGCTATGTTCCAGCTGGTGTGTGTCTGTGTGCCGAGCTCACGTACTGCACGTTGTTTGTGTGCCTCCAGTTGGTGCCGCGCTGTGATTTTCTATTGGTGCGCTTCAGGAGTGTAGTGGCACCTGATTGGCTCCGCTGTGGGCGTGTTTGACCCGCTGGCTTGTCTGCTCTCAATTCTCATTGGTTGGTGAGAATTCTGCAGCGTCGTTGGTCTCCTAGTGCTCGGTTACCTACTCGATTATTGGTTGCGGCTTTTGTCATCGGGCGAGAATGCGGAAGTCGTGCAGTCTACTGAGTCACCGTTGTGACAGCTGATTGTTTCTGAGTGAGTAACTCGATTTAATTTTTTAAAATGAAGTAACTTCTAAATGATATATTGTATGTGACATGTTCTCAGGCCGTCAGACTTGTCTCGAACTTGTGGACCTTGAGCGGTTTTGTCGTTTTTGTGGGCAAATGAGCGAATTTTAGTCACTAGCCTGTATCAGTGTTGCTATCCGGTAGCTAGCACAGTGCTAACATTTACGCGCACACACGCACACTTTCGGTTCACCAACTAATCGGCTCCTAGTATAGTGCCAGGCTGTGCTGGGGCTGTGGTCCACTTTCACTTTCACCATACGTTTTTTTTGTTTTTTTTTTTTAACTTCAGCCTCCTCGTCATCGGTTCACACCTGTTGTGTTGTCACCAGTCAAACCGGTCACCTGACATTTACATGGAGCCCACAGTCAAGAAAGCTGGAAATTTCTAGACCGTTTATGATCAGAGGAAAAACACCCCGGAATCCCCTACTGTACTTGGAAATTATTTTTATACGGAAAGTAAAACCGGCTCCCCAAAACAAATGGCTCTTATTGTTGTCACTTCCTGATTTTTATTTTTATTTTTAAATTTCCCCTCAGTTTACATCAGGGCACTTTTTTAAAAAAATTAGCAGCCTATGGAGAAGTGAAGAAACTAGTACCTAGCTTTTCTTCAAAATGTACTTCTGTAGCTCGCACTGCTGCATCACAGTGCTGCTTTTGTTTCGCTAGCAGTCCACAACCTAAAGGTATTAATTTTGCTGTCACATGAGTCAAAGACAAGATGCTCACAATGCTGTTTTTGGTTACTAGATGTTTGTCCTTTTTGCTTGATGTAAAGTGGACATACAAAAGCTCCATATTTTTATTCTTGGCCTGCAGTAGAGTAGCTTTACGGGATTCCATTTAAAATGATTCTTATTTATAATACTGGCCCTTGGAATAAACTGAGGGACTGCCCCGTCTTGAACAAGCTGCTTTAGCTCCCCTGCCTTTAAGCTAACTCTATTCTCATTGGTGGATCATGCAAACAAAGAGTTCAGTGTTTGAGTTAACCATATTATGGTTATCTCATTGCTATGACATAATACGGGGCCAAGAGCAAAAAAACCCCCCTGAAACAGAGTGTTTAGAGGGAGAGTGTTAAACATGAGGTCCAGGGACCAGAATTGGCCAACAAAAACTCCAATCTGGCCTACTGGACAGCTTTGGGTAAAATGAAGGACGGCATAAACTTTGGCCTTTCAGCTGTAACTTGGACAGGTTTTCCTGTTGATAAATACCTCCCACATGACCATTCATACTACACTAAAGTAATTAAGTAATAAGAAGTTAGTAGTAGAGCTGGGCGATAGAACGATAACGATATGTATCGCGATATAACTTTTACTCGATAGAGAAATTAAGCTATCGCGATAGACCTCGCCGCTCTTGTCCTCTTAAAATAAAAAAAATAATAAAAAATAAAAAAGGTCAGCCAATCCAAACTAAGTAGCGCAGAGCCGAACCAATCACAGCCGCAGCGTCACGTCGCGTGACTTGTTACGTACAGCACAAGTGCCAAGCCGCACGTGTGTTTGTTTGGGAAGCAGCCAGTGCGTAATGGAGGCAGCGCGTAATGGAGGCAGCGCGTAATGGAGGAAATGAGTGTGCCGACTAGAAAAATCAACCGAGCGTGACCGAAGAGAAAACAGATGATGGTTCCAATGCCGGAGAGATTGTCGAACGGAAGAGCCATAGAAGTTCTGTAGTGTGAAGGTATTTCGGCTATTTCAAGTCTGACAAAAATAGAGTAGCGTGCACTGTAAATGTGCCGAAAGCAAGTCTGGAAATACAATAAACTGGTGCATGCGTCACACTGTGCGCCACGTTATTGTTTCGGTGAAATGAATTTCTACAATACTGTTACTGTTAATTCTACTCTCTGCAGTGTTTAAATGCTTACATATACACACAGTTACTGTCCGTCCACACATACGACGACTCTGTTCTGCTTCTATGCCCCAGCTTTGTTTACTTTTTCCCACCGAGGCTTCTAGACTTCTGATTGGCCAACATTTCTGCACGGTTAGGAATCTAGCTCCACCTGCTGCTTTGGCATGTTCCTAGCAGCGTTTTTCTTCATTTCTGCCTTTATGTGTGGACGGGATTATTTTTTAAAACGAAAACGGAAAATCTCTGTTTTCAAAAATATCCGTGTACGTGTGGACGTAGCCTCAGTGTCTGACTGGAAGCGCTAATTCGTCATTCGGCTTTTGTCAGACTAAAGTAACTGTTAAAACTGTTTGAAAAGCTCAGCTATACAACAAGGAGAGATTGAGAATTTCCTTTTAGTTCTCAGTTTATTTGATATTGACAAAAGTTAGTCAGTTTTGTCTGTTCTTCTGTAAAACAAACTAAGATTTATTTTTAGAATTAATATTTTGTTTCTAAGTGGAATTGACAATTTAGTCTGTTTTGTTTGTTCTATTTTGAAACTTAAACGCTTTAGTGGCTGCCTTTTGTGTAGTTTGCAATATTTGCCTTTATTTATCTGAAAAAGTCTCATGTTCCTTAAGTACATCTACCCTGTTGAACTTATTATGGGAAATAAATATTTAAATAAAAACAAGCTGCTGATTATTTCACATTTTACTTGTGAGCAACGGCACATTTAAATCTTACAAATATAATTATTTGGCTTATATCGTGATAGATATCGTTATCGCCTGAAATGAAAAAAACATATCGTGATATGAAAAAATCTCATATCGCCCAGCTCTAGTTAGTAGTATGTGAGTAAGGTTAACAGTGAAATAATCTACTGTTTTCGTTTTGTTTTTTATTGTTTTTTTTTTAAAACAAACAAATAAACAAAACAATGGTTCCACAGTTAAAATAAATAAATAAAATGGGACATTCTCTGTGACGAGAAGCCTACTTAGAATTAAAGTGGGCTGCGTTTGGCCCATCATGTGAAATGAGTTTGGCCTTTCCGAATCAGAGGAATGTGAAGCCTAAGCTTCTGGCTCATAGGGATTATCTATGTAAAACTTTGCTCATGTTTAATCCACATCTTTAACGGTAAATATTGACAGAAAATAAGGGAGAGCGTTACTTAAATTTGTTTTGTCAAAATTATTATCAGGTTGTCTCTTCTTGAGTAGCTTGTAGACATATTTGTGATTCTTGCATGGAGGTTTTTTTGTTGTTTGGTCAGTTTAGTTTTGATTTGGTCTTTAGTTTGGAAATGGGTTTTGGCTTGATTTTGAGTAATTCCAACTGTAATGATCAATTGTGAAATAGGGCTGCAAAACTGGACTATTTTCATCACTGGCTGAGCTGCAGATTAGTATAAATTTTGTTGTGTTGTGGAACATGGCAACATAAAAATTTCATAATTTTGAAATTCCAATCCTTTAAATTATCTTGTTCATTTGACAAACAGTCAGTAATCCAGAAGATAATTTGTTTTCAACACCCAATAATCTTCTCAGTTTTGAGAAGAAAACAATTGTGTCAAAAGGACTGACTCGTTTTTGTTTGACCACCTTATTGATTAATGAATGCATTTCTGCTTGGTTGCTGTCATTGCTTGTTCCAAATATGAAGGACAAGAATTAATCAGACTTATGTGTTCAACAGTATACTGCAGTGCTTCCTTAAATGTGTCCATAGCGCAGAGGACTCAAAGTAACAAATGATGGCCTTGAATGATACATACTTCTGTTTCCCCATTTCACAACACAGTTCCTGATTTCATCCTTTATTGAGATCTTGTTACATAATCTGTTTTTGTTAACCAGAAAAATTCAAACCATACCACCCCTTTAACTAATATCAACTACATACTATATAGTTCTTTGACTGTTTTTAACTGAGTAGTGTCTCAAAACGGCATTCGACATGCATAATCATGCACATTTCTGACAATAGGTGTGGTTTGTACCTGGAATTAATTGTGACATCACCTCCTTATCTTTAATATCAAAATAAACACTACCGTTTGTGGAATTTCAGTTTTGATTTCCGGATCAGTCATGTCAAACGTCTCTCACCGTCAGCACTACATTACCTGAGCTCAGATGCTACCTTCAGGGTAGGGCTGGGCGATATATCGAGTTTTTAAAAAAATATCGATATACTCCTTCACTGAATACAACTCCCCCTCCCCCATAGCTTCACCTACAGGCAGCGACCAGATGGACACGGCAAATCTCCGTTAGCGAGTTGTGGGGCTGGACGGCGTCAACGTGTTAGCGAGCTAACCGCGCTAACGAGCTAACCACGCTAACCACATGCAGCCCACAGGGGCTGCACGGCCTAAAATCCTTTCATTTTCTCAAAAGTTGACAGCGCGCCTTATGTATGAATTTTGGTTGTGCTTACTGACCGCGAACCGATTTTAGGTGGTACACGGCGCTCATCAATCTGTCAAAAAATGTTTTACGACTTTGGTAAGCTATGGAACTGCAGCGCTTGATGGATTGTCGGAGCATTACGGCTACCGTAGTCTGGAGCCTCGCGGAGTGATACGTACTGTGCTTCGACGTAATATTACCATATTGTGTGTGTATAAGGACCATAAATGGCACCTGTTAAGAGACATGGTTACGAAGCGGATTTCAAACTCAAGGCTGTCAGTCACGCTGTAGAAGTTGGGAACAGAGCAGCTGTGAAATCTGTCTTTGTTATTATGCTCAGCGTCTGTTAGTTTACATTTTGACTGCACAATTATGAGCTTTTTGTTATGCACAGAAACAACATTGTTTTCTTTTATTTATGGAGCATGATTATTTAATAAATGCTGATAATTTATTTTTGAGTAATTTCTTCATGCAAATCTATGCTGTATGTAAATAAAAATGCCTGTGTGAAATCTGGGACACAGTGTGACTAAGAACTCTCTTTTTGTTCTTAACTTATGGCTTTAAAAAAATATATCGCCACCCAGCTAAAAAATATCGAGATATGAATTTTGGGTCATATCGCCCAGCCCTACTTCAGGGTAATATTTGTTGTCACAAGCATTTCCCATACACTGGTGTCAGTGTGAGTGAGAAGGTATTTCATCACAAATGTAGTCGGTGTTTAGATTTACAGCCTGCTTGCTTTCAGTTTCACAACCGGGATGGTACATGCTAACATTGCTGCTCTCAGATTAACTGTAACTGACATTTATATTTAACCCTCAATCTGCTTTGAACTACTTCTGTCATATCGTGGCTCAAATATAAGTTTATTTAATATATAGCTTTATTTTTTTAAAATGAATAGCTTTATTTAATAGTTTTTCTTCTAAATGTGTCTGTTTTGTTTTTTGTTTGCTTGTTTTGTTTTGGGTTTTTTTGTTTGTTTCTTTTTTTTTTTTTTAAAGCTTCAACCAATTCAAATCAGATTTCAGTTTTTGTTTAATTAAATCTCATGGGGCTATTTATGCTGAGTCAATAGATGACTCACATTACCTGAAAAGCAATATTGGACCCTTTTCCTCTCCTGAAAATGGTTGCCTGCATGTGATTTCTGTATTTATTACTGATTAGCAACAAAAGCAGTCCCTTCTGATCATGAGTCACGAGTTTGTTGTAGGTGGGTGAATTGTTAAGAGTGTTTGCCCTGTAGTATGGCTTCTTTCACTTTGAGCAGAGTGGGAGGGAGAAAGAGTAAGCAATAGAGACAGAGCGTGAGAGGGAGGGACTACAACACCATGCACTGGACTACAACCAGTTTGTATTTGGGAGACGGAGACTGCTGCTACTCTGCAAAACTCTTGAGCTTTAATCAACCCCAAAAGCTAGACAGAAGCTTAAAGCAAAAGTTTGATTCGATACTTTGAACAGGTAAGAGAAGTCTGCTTTGAGACAATTTTGAGAGTTGAGTAGTTTTTTGGTGTTTGGTTTTTGTTCTTTGAGCTTTGAGCTGTGTGCAAAAGGGGGTGTGTCGGGTTAAAAAAAAAAAAGCAGTGTAGGGAAGTGAGATGAAGGCACTGCACAGTGAGAATCTAGTTCAAAGCTGGGTCCTTGCATGCAATCAATGTGTTGTTAAAGTCTGATTGTTTACCCAAGGAAGTGAAGGCTCTATGTTTTGTCTCACTGCCTGTGTGCCACTCTTTTCATAGTAAACTTCCACTGAACATAGTCGCTCCCTCCTGACTTGGCTCGTATATACACAGGAAGTAAGAGTGCAGTATCAGTGTCACTTTTCATGCAGTCATTAAGTGTTTGTTTTCAGAGTAGTGCTTTTTTTATTGTGTACAGCTGCTGGATCATTGCCTGTCGCTGTTCCAATATGGCACACTGTCCAATCCAGGAGCAGCAGATTCAGCCCGCTTATGTTTCTGCAGTGTTGAGATGTAAATGAGTTGTAGGTCACCCGTGTTTCTGTGACAAATGCACATCAATACACAGTCACTGTAGAACATACAAACCTACAAAGTGCAGATTTGTGCTTACAGACGGTGTTTACAGTGTCCTGTCTGTGAGGTGGTTTAGAAGCTATTAGAGGATACGGACATTCACCTCAGCACCTTTTTTTGTTTTTAATGATTTTGGTGGAAAGAAAAGTCGCAGAGTTTGTTCACATCTTCTGTCTAGCTCCCGTGTTGTTATCTGTTCTGCTGCTGATAATCTGCAGAGGAATGTTGAGTTTGCATTTCCTGTAAATCAGAGTTTCTCCCCTCTGGCCACGTCAGATCTGCACCAAAGTCTCTTTCACGTTGTCAGATCACACACATGTGCCTGCGTGCTTGTGTGCCGTGTTGTTACACTGACTTGACCACAACTGGAGAGGGAACTTCTTGGCCCAGGCAACCAGTTAAACTTGCATACCTGACATTTTGTGAAGAACTCTTGGGCCACGAGGTTTTGTGTTGAGTCATTTCTGTAAAATAAAAGTATATCCATACTCAACTTCCTCAACAGGTTTATTGTTTTAGTGCCAGCTCCTTATTCTGTACTTTGGTCCAAGACTGTTTGAAATCCAGCCCTTCACACCATGGCACACATTCCCTAACCCATCAGGGCGACTGTGGCTCGGGGGGTTGGGAAGCACATCTGTAACCGGAAGGTCGCCAGTTCGTTCCCTGGGCTCTCTGTCCTGGTCATTGTGTCCTTAGGCAAGACACCCTACCGCCCTACCCCACCTACTGGTGTTGGCCAGAGGGGCCGATGGCACGATATGGCAGCCTTGCCCCAGGGCAGCTGTGGCTACAACTGTAGCTTGCCTCCACCAGTGTATGAATGTGAGAGTGAATGAATAGTGGAATTGTAAAGCGCTTTGGGTGCCTTGAAAAACGCTATATAAATGCAATCCATTATTATTATAACCACCCACACACAAGTCTGAAGGTTGTTGTTGTTTTTTTTTTATGTTGGCAGGAGGCATCGCTGTCCCGACAGAGCCCAGTAGGCAAGAGGAGAGGGAGGGATCTGAATAGGAACACCCAGACTCACTGTCTACAGCACTGGCTGACAGCATGGTGAGCCAATCACACTCCTGACTCCTCACTATTGTATATGTTTATATGTACTCTGCTGTAGATGCCTGACTGCTTTTAAAACAGGTGCCAAACTCCCTACATGATTTTCTTCATGGTAAACTGGCAAGCTGGGACTTTACACTCACACAGGAAATGGCAGAATGCGGTTGCAAGCCGAAAACAAAGCACAGACTGTTGCAACACATATAACAATACACAACGCTAAAGCAGTTTTGTAAATGCCAGTTTCTTAAAAAAAAAAAGTCTTGACATTTCCCTTTATACTGTATCAGTTTGCATTTCTGACCACTTTCAATCAGAAATACAAAATTGTTAGGATTTACTTGCAAACTAAAATATAGCAATGAAGCAGTAAAACTGAAATGATTTTGCTGCAAACAACAGATTTCTAAGCTCAGCATGTTTTACGTGCAGGAAGCCAGTGCATTAGTGACTCCAGCTGGTTCTTAAAGGTGCCCGTGGAGAGATATGGCGTCAAATCCCTTCCCAGTCTTAAACAGGGACTTGTGGAACACTATTTAGAGTAGGTAGGTGAAAGTAGATCGTCTTCTTACAGAGTCTCCTCGCCCAGACACTAGTTTTCTCATCAGGGATCCAGCTTCATTGGCCTGTTGTTTAGTCCTACGTGTTTCTGCTTTCATGAAAGTGCTATGTAGCACCTAACAGATGTTACAAGTCTTTGATGTAGCTTGTTGCCACGTGGCCCTCGTACAACTGTGTTTTGGAGTACACTAAAACCTGTTGGCGTCCTATTTACATGAAGGAGCTCAGCGCATTACATGTGGCATTTCAGAATATGAGAAGCACAAGTCCTGAACAAGGCAATGAGCATTTAGTTCTCTAAGAGCTGAATGCTCACTCTCAATGTAGATTAAAATGCTCTTAGTGTAGCCAAGTGGTGAAGGTGTCTACTTCAGTAAATGCTGATTATCTTCTGTGTGCCCTCTAGTGGATACTATTGGCTACTCATTTCTGTGGTTTAACTGAGACTAAATGGTTTCTTTGTGTTATGTAAGGTCACAACAGTAATTGGTATAAAAAAGATGGAGGTGGAATTGTGCTGCTTCAAGTTTCTACATGCATTTTTGTTTTGAATTTGTTTTTGCTGATTCTCACATTTTGCGGTTCTTTGTCTAATCGCACTGCAGATGTTGGCCTGAGGGTTTTAATTCTATTGGAGTACAGAAAATTTAACACAGATCTGAGACTATTTGTGGATAACAGGTCTACATGTATTTGAAATGAGCCATGCGACTGTGTATTTTAGTCCTAATTTAACCTGATTAGTGAGTACAGCATATTATTTTCAGATGTTAAGACATGCAGAGCTTTTCAATTTAAGGAGATCCATAACTTTTAGGAGTTTAAGTATCCAGTATACAAAATGCATTTGTAATTTTCTTTTTTTTTCTTAATTTTAATTAATTGCTCCATCATAGAGAGTAATTTAGGACACCCTTAGTCACCTGATGGGCCGTCTGCTTGTACCTTGTCGGGCAGTGAATGGGCTTCAGAGTAAATGGTGCTTTAAAAGAGCGGAAGCAGCAACCAAATGAGTGACAAATTCCTCTTGAAACTAATGGGAACCACTTTTATGGGACAGACATAGGAAGTGTAACAGGAGGATACATATCCCAAGGTTCTGGTCAAATGGGTCCACAGAATGTCACTGTGGCTGGATGCCCAACTCCCAGCCTTTTTATGGGAGCCCTGGGCTTAATTGATGGCATAGCTGATGAACAAACAATGTGCCCACAGGAGCATAAAATGAGGATGCAGAGCTTCGCTGTCTAGGGTTGAAGAGTGTTTATGCATTTATAGGAAAGCTAACCTCTTCTTGGTTTGGGTGTGGTCAGAGGTATGCGCTGCATGAGTAATCAAAGGCTCAAACTTATCAGGTGGCATGATCACACCCTAGAATGTTTCAGATCAGCCTAAGCAGTATTTGAAGTACAACTGTGATTTACAGATGTGTACATGATGGTAGTGTTCGATCAAATATGAAATTGTAATCATTACTGTGCATGTTACATTAATAGGACCTTTTTAAGTTGCCCAGTGGCCACAGTTAGGATGACAGATGGGAGTATCATTACCTTTTTGAGCTAAGGGTTATATTCTCAGGTGGGATTGTGAGACGGTTGTTCCTCAGGTAATATGATCGTTTTTAATCCTCTATGTGAAGCAGTGCTTAATTGCTTCCCAGCCTTGAGCTTGCTTTTTTTCCATCCACTGAAACAAAATGGGAAATATTGAGCTCATGTTGTTGTCCACTCATGCTATTGCATTGTTAGCAAGATAATGGGAGCATGGAAACGGGTATAGCAGGATTGTTTTTACTCTGCCTACACTGCGTGCATCGTAGTGCTACTATATAAGGTTTGTGCACAATTGGAAGGCAAAGTTAATGTGGCAGCACTATGGAAAGCCACATGATGCTCTCACTTAGGGTTGTAGTTAAAGCGAGGGCTGTTAATGATTTGAGTGCAGCCCTACTTAAAGGCACCTTTGCCTCAAACCTAATCTTGGTTGGGTTAAATCATTCTGGCTGGCTGTCTCCGGTTCCTCATTCCTACTTTTCATTCCATTCAGATAATTGTTAACTTTATTTTTTGTTCAAAGCTTTGCGTGTGTGTGTGTGTCCGCAACACTTCCCGTCAGAGCCTGCTTAGCTCAATCTTATTTAAGATGTTGCCTGGCAGCCAGTCAGACGTTACTCTAGTGACAAATGTCAGTGAAATGTATGGCCTACATTTATATGCCTGATGAATTATTTTAATGTTTGTAATGGATCATATTAAGCTAAATACTTGTCCAGACTGAAGTCACACTTCCAAACACTAACTGTACACCAAACCCCCATACCTTCTTGTTACTGCTTCACTACTTAAAAATTACTTGTTACTTAAATTTCAAGTACTTTGGTTACATCTATGAAAGGCATCCAAACACATACATGTATTTACAGAAATACTCAATTTCTGAAAATTTAGCTTCATTTGGCCCTCCTTCCCAATGCTTCGTGTCTTTTTCATATCCTGCTTCTATACCTGTGTGTCAACATGTAGGCTGACACCCTGCATTGGTTACTGGCTGACCTCCTTTCCTAAAATACAACCTGAAACAGAGGAGCCCAAATCTTGTGCTCACTTCTACGGCTGGTTCAGCCAGTACTGGACAAGCAGAGGGAGAGAATTTGTAGCTCAGTATTTGGACTCTGGACCAGTTAATGATACATTTGTCAGTAGTGATCCTAAATACATTTATTTTTTTAATGGCCATAAATGAACTAAAAAGAGCTTCACAACCTGCTCAGTGAACTGATGATTCAAAACTCTTGGTTGTATATGCTTTTTTTTTTTTCATTTAGATATTGCCAGTCAAAAAATAACCAGGTTTTAAATAAATACATTTTCAAAGATGTACATGCTACAGTTCTAATATAAGATTTAATGATGAGTCAGAGTAGCTGGAGATCTTTAAAGTTCAGCTAAGCTCATAAAGGAAAAGCCCCCTACACTCTCTCAGGGGTAATGAGGTATCAAACTTATTTGGGACTTGAGTAGGGATGGGTATCGAAACCGGGTTCTTGTTGAGAACCGGTTCCCGCTGTTTCAATTCTTTGGAATTGTTTGCCATTTTTGCAAACGATTCCCCTATCGACTCCAGTCGCCCGAATGACGTCACCACGTTACGGAGCGTCATTTACCTGGCAAGAAAGATGGTACCTAAGCGGCTTGTAGGCAGGGACATTACTGGATATTCTTGTGTAATTGCTACAGAATAATTTATGTTATACTTTGTTATTGCTACAGAAGAATATTTATTTTATTATTTTACATTTACATTTTTTTTTTTCCCGGGGACCCTGTGACACCCCATTGAAGAGCCGTAGCCTGTGGATCTCACTGTTGGGTTTGTAAGGCCATGTTACTCCTAAATTTCTATCTTGTTCAAGTGTCAAGTGTTCTCCTTTTTTAAAAAAAAGAATCGATAAGAGAATCGATAAAGAATCGAATTGTTAAACAGAATCGAAAACTGAATCGGAATCGTGAAAATCTTATCAATACCCATCCCTAGACTTGAGAAGTCTTAATTATTGGGATTTTGCCAAAGGAAAGAAATCGCTTTAGACTGAGTTGCTAAGCAGACATCAGAAAACTTGGTGTAGCTCCTAGAGTGTACCACCTTCTTCTCCAAAGCCATGAATGTGTGATAAAGCTACAGTGAGAGGTGCACCTGTTTGGGCTTAGCTGTAATGTTGTATTTCACTTCTTCATTCCACTGGTGGAAAATAAATGTAATGGGCCACAGTTTCAAACCGTGACATGCAAATAGTTCTCGGTAAGGTTTTGTTTAATTTATGGAGGTGGATCTTATAGCAGCAGATGCATGCTCCCATTAACGTGATGAAATGGAAACCATTCTGCACACAAGTAGATTGCATCCCTTCTTCTCTGCTTCCTTTCTCATGGTCTCTACAGACTGTATACATTACATTAGATAAATCTTATAGACCTATATAGAACAGAATAACCTAGAATAATCTACTGCATTGATCGATTTAATATGTAACCTTGGGCAGCTTGTCTATTGTTGCATAAACAGTGTCGTGGACATTGAGATCTTCTTCCTATAAAAGACTTGCAGAAGAAGCCAAACTGTTTGATGTGCAGGGGGAAATATGATTGAAATCCAAGTGGGAATGTCTTGTTTCTACATTGTCAAAGTCTGTGAAATCACCTTAGGCATTAATTCCAATATCATGTTGGACCTCTCCCCCTTGGCTCTTGACGGAAGCGGTCGCACTTTCTCCTTCTCCCTTATCTTTCCTGCTTGGCTTCTCATGTCTTTTGTATAGTCTCACTTATTCTCTAACCCTAAGAGAGTCTCCCAGACTTGTTCTCTAGAAACATAAAGAAGAATTATGGATTTGATCAACTGGTCCCTTAACGGAATTGACACCCTCCTGGGCTTGGGAGAGCCCGATTGTCCTACGGAGACATTTGCTGCCAGATACTCGATGGTCGGTTGCGTCGTGCGTCTGGCAACACTCTTGATGGAGGACTTTGAACGACATCTACCAATTCTGAACTACGGTAACAGAGTTCTGGCTGATTGGAGCTGGCTCAGACCTGGCTTATCAAAGAATAAGAAGTGGCTACAGCTGTTCAAAATCCCACAAGGCTGCCCGACATGATAGACGATGGGCAGGGCTGTGAGTGCTCAGACTGTTGTTGTTTTTTTTTTTTTTGTTGTTTTTTTTTTTTTAACGCAATATGGATAACATCTTGAAGAAGAACAACGGGAATTGAGAGACCTGGTGACCAGTGACGGACATTAGACCAAATTGGAAGCAGTTTGTTCGCACTAACCAAAACAACTACCATCTTCATCTCATGTCACCCCCCTGGATGCTCAAGGCAAAAGCTGATGGGAATAAAAATTCTCCCTAGATAATAAGACTGTTTGTTATGACTCTCTCCCTCCTCATTCAAGGTCACCCGCGTCTACCGAAGATTGTTGACTTTTGCTTAACCGGGTGAAGGGACACTTGCTCTCGGTTGAACACGGAACACACACACGCACATATACGCATGTACACTGACACAGACCTACACTCACTCCCTGTTGGAACGCAGTCTGGGGGGAGTTCTTCTTTTCTCCTCGACTTTCCTCATGTTGTGCATTTTCCATTGTTGTTAGGTTCCAGGCCGCTGCTCGTGCGGCTGACCGGCCAGTTACCTAGCCTGACCTGTCTCCCCAATGTGATGTTTGTGTATTGTATGCACGATCGGGAAGGTCAGTCTCTTAATTGCCCCTTGGGGATAAATAAAGTCTTCTGAATCCTGAATGAATCCTGAATGTTCATCAGCTTAAGTCCATGTCAGTCATTATATTCCTGAAATATGTATTCATGCCTCATAAACAGCTGAGTTCTGTCTGCTGGAAGGAGACGCAAGCATCCTTAGGAGAAGCTTCTCCTCAGTGTTCACATTTGGATAAAAGGATTCCAAATGGTAACGCTTAGAACAATTCAAAACTTAGCAGGTGTCAGCATGGCAGTTGTAAGCCCTACTTCTGCCTCTGAGGTTCAAGTTCTCGCCACTAACCGTTGCAGACAGCATACTTTACTCTCTGCTTTCAAAAGCCTAGAACTATGTTGTTCTCTTGGTAGAGAGATAATCAAAATCTAACATTAAGTGGTGCTTAAGCACGAGAAATGTTGACCATGCAATGACCCAGAGCCAAGGACATTAACACCAATTACTGGGCTTCACATGTATTTGCTGCAGATGCATTTCAGGCTGCATTCTCTCACTGATATTAGGACGCAATCCACTGTTATCAAAATTATGTTCTCAAGGCAGAAAGTAAACAAATTTAAAGTACATATTCTATATATGTACACACAGTGTATACAGGATTGCATCTATAGTTTTATGAAGCTGCCTGTGAAAATGGCCTTCTGTGTTTATAAATGGGTTAGAACTGCATGGGTGCAAATGTAACAATATTAGGGATACCTCCCTGTTAAAATACAGACTTCCTGATCATATTGTAGCTACTAGCACACTGCATTACAACCGGCTTCCTAGTTTCAGTTATATCCATCCAATATCCAGGCATATGTAAATGTGTGGACCCCATGATCCACGGTTTCAGCATTGATTTAACTTCCTTTGTAAAGCCAGTGAATAAGACTTATGTCTCTGCACCAGCTGTACACTGTCAGCTGAAGCAGTTCACTTAATACACTTGTGTTGATGGTTTCTTTACACAAATTGCACTTAAGGGCAATAAACATTTACCCGCATGTGGAAATTCATCCTGTTAAAATGAGGCAACACCTTTTGCTGGTGAAATTAATCCTATTTAATAGTGCTGTGTTTAGCTTATGCTGCATGTACTGCGTTACGTAATGTGGGGTCATACAGCTGTAGGTGAGTGGCTGTCACGACTCTAACAGGAAGGAGGTTGGGGTAAGAGGGAGGAAGAGCTATGTCTCGCCTAGAAGTATATGTGCAATCAGTGTCCTTCCTTGATATGATACAGTGACGTGCAGGATTTATAGTATCTAAAATTGTTTCAGGATAATGTGACAATGACACTCGGAAGTGGGGAAGAATGTCTGTAAAATGCTGTGTCACCAGCAATCTCTGCATCCACCGTCTCTTCTTGTTGCCCTCCCTCCCTCTGTTCTCTGCCACGTATTTGCCTTCTGCGCTACATCAGTAGCTGCTAGTGTGACCGTTTTGTGGTGGGATACTGTCCCAACAGTGGGATGCGTTCTGTCTCTCTGTTGGCTTCAGGTTGTGCATTCCTTTTTTGGGGGCATTTTTTGCGCATACAGCTATCAGTAAACTGTGTGTGTTTGAGCCACAGCGTACTGCAGTCAGTGGCAATCGGAGCATCTTCTGGTGGTCAGCGATGCACTCGAGGCTTTACCACCTTGTTGCTGAGGGAGAAGCATATTTCTGAAGGGATGTCGGTGAAGGGTGAACAAGGAGGAGGTGGGGGGAGGAGGAAGAGATGAGAAGGAGATGGGGAGAAATGCAAGCATGCGAGTGTGAGAGAGGGAGGGAGGGAGGTAGATGCGCATGCAGAGGGTGGAGCTTAGCATCAGGCAGTTCCCTCCGTCTTCCTTTCTCTCCTGTTTTCTCTTCTCACAGTTTCCCCTCATCCACATCGCTGGGCACATCTGCAGTCATTTCCACTCTTCTGCTTTTGTCTCACTTGTAACTCAGCTGATCCACTGGACTGCTGCGCCTCTCTGTACAGTTTTTCCAATTTTTTTTATGGACTATCATCCTTTTTGCCAGCAGTGCAACAGGGGCTGTCTTCAGACACGAGCGTGCACCCCTTTCTGGGAGTGGTGGGGGGGTGGGGTGGGGTGGGATCCTGACTTAGAGCCAGGGCTGCTGTGTTGTCCCACAAAACCTCGAGATAAGGGGCAAACCTGCAAAAGCTGCGGGGGGGTGGGAAGCGGGGTGGCAGGCAGAGGGGGTCGAAGCAAACGAAGGGTGGAGAGGCTCAGGAGAAGAATGGTTATGCCGGCTCCTCGTGCTCTGGTCGTGCTGCTCCTCCGTAGGCTGCGTGTCATTCAGGCACAGTCCTGCCTTTCCTCGACATGAGCCTCGCAGTAAGGGTGTCCTGCTCCATGCTCAACTGCTTTGTAAGTGTTTCATTTGTTTCCGATGGGTGTGTTTTAGGGCCCTCCTCTCTCTATCTCATCCGCCTGTGTGTTTCTGCCTCCTTTCCAGGTAGTGGAGGGTGGGGGTGCTGCTCGACACACGAGCGCTGCAGTTATTAAGTAACAGCAGTAACTTGATATAAATAATTGAATTATCTCAGAATGTTCTAGAGTACGAGGCGATGAAAAGGTGCTTCTGTTGCTGTCATCATTCACCTCTGTCGGATGGACAGCTTTGAGCTACTGGTATGTTGACTGACGGGGAGGAGAGGGGGGTGGGGAGCTGCCGGGACTAGGATGGGTAAGATGTTTTCATGCATTCACTGTTGCAGTCCCGGAGCACCAAAGTGTTCACTGCAGTGAAGGTCCTGCTTCTGAGTTAGGATGTACATGGGCTATGAGGAAGAGGCATGTAGAACAGGTGTTTGTTTTTGTTTATGCCTTGAGATGGTAAAGAAAAGGTTGACAACCAAGGATGTTGACCTCTGACCCCCTCAAGGTTAGCAGGTAATGAGCACAGGCAGTACAATGTGGCCATTAACTACTAACCTTCAGGAGGTCAGCTTTTCAACTACGCATTAAATCAAATCACACTTTCCTGCCAAGAGTCCCATGTTAGTAGCCACCTAAAGTTCATTTTTTGAGGCTGATATAAACAATGTCTGGTAAGATACCTAGTAAATTAAAAAAAAAAAACCAACATCTTCATACACAAATGCCAGTAATTTGAGATATACATTGTTTAAAAAATGACACTTACCTTTGAAGCCAGCAGACTTTCCATAGCCAGACTTTCTTTGTGTTAGCTATTTTGTCACTAGTATGAGGACAGTAGTTATCAACTTTCTTTGTTAACTCAGACTTTCTGTTTCATGCTCACATAAAAGGGGGTGTTTGGATTTTACTTTCTTCCCATACAAAATTGGCAGATCAAGAGCCAGCTGCTTTGGCCAGAGACATTATCAGAGGAACAGGTGATGAAACTTTTTTAAAGGATATTTAAAAGAAAACAGCAAAGGAAATACAGGTGGTGAAAATAATCATTAATCTTGTGAATTCATAGGTGAACGTGTTTATTTTCACCACTCGGTGAAACTTAATTACTCGCAAATTATAAAGCTAGCATTCTTTCAGCTATCACGCTTTGAGTATGTGGTCGATAAAAGAATCAGTGAAATTTTAGCCCTTCCACGTTTTATAATATAATATAAAAAAATGTTACTTAGCACCAAGAAAGCATCAGTAGTTTTGCAGGTATATAACACATCTAGAGGGAAAGATGTATTTCAAAAACTTTCATGGAAATGACAAGTTGAACAAAATATTTTTCTTCAAAAACTACAAATGTGAACCTTTTGAAAGTTTTGGGAACTATGAAATATGAAAATGAGACATTTCTAGCCTCTGGGACACATGCCAAGTCTGTACTAGTATTTCATAGTGATCCATAGTGTTTCAGATGGTTCAGCCACAGTAGAGGACTGGCATGCTGAGATCCTTTCAGGATTATCACATATATTTCACCTAGAGATTTATCAAGCTATTCCTCTGTTTCTTTATACAATACAGATTCCAAAAAAGATTTTAATAATACTGGCGAAAATTATATTGTCACAGTTTTTCTTAAAGAAAGCTTTGTTTGAAAAGCTGTCAGGTAGGATGAGTGCAGCTGCTCCTTCTCCCTCTCCTTTCTCTGTGAACAGATGTAGCCAGGCGTTCCGCAATTTATGATCTCTCTCCAATATGTCTGTGACGCAGCTGAGTCGGCACTTCTCCTGCGTCAGTGTCTGTATAATTTAGTATCCCCATCCTTTGTTGCTTAAGTGGATCAGAGCAGTCTTCTCCTGTGGAAGGAGGCTCCATCATTTTCATCATGGCCACCATTGTTGTGATCCCACAGTTGCGGGGGCATCTTCAGTTACTATTCTAATGTGCAATGTTGTCTGCAGTAAATGGAACTATAAACATATATAATTGAATTGGATAAGATTTTTCCATGACTCAGATTCTATTATTCCCACTAGTTAAATAAATCAGCAGTGTAAGTATAGCCAAAAGCTTATTGGGGGATGTGCCTTTAGGCTGTATCAGGCTGAATGCTAACTCTCTGCCTAATGCCAAGGTGGAAATAAACGGTAAACAGACTTTGTGTTATGACCCCCGAGGAAGACAACACAACAGAGATGAGGGACTGGGGAAAAAAAGCAAAGTGTGTAGCAAGTTATTGAAAGGAAAGGTACTTAATTTGTATTTGTTGTCTCAGTATAGCCATACCAAACCAAAGTCTGTACTAACCTATGTGAACGTTTATGCAAACCTTTTTTGGGATAATGCCAGCCAGTTTATTATATTGCTTCGTGTTTCACCAATATAGACAACCACCTCTGTACCCTAAATAATGAGTTTTGACACTCCAGTATGTATGAATAAAGACGTGGTTTGATGATCATTAGAATATTTTCCAGGCATTTCCTAGGGTAGCTGCATAGGCGGAAAACAACTCATTTCTGATGCCAGAAATAAAACAGAATGACACCCAGTCATTCTGTTTTAAAGACAGGCCTGAAATATGGCAGAAACCACTCAGTTCAAAACAGACCTTCAAGGGTTACTCCTGGAAGACTTTCAAGGGGTAAAGAGTTAAAGGGAAAACTAACACAAAGGTGTCTCAGTAAGGGCTTTTGCCACCATAACCCTTTTCCTCATTTGGTGTTTTGAAAGTCAAACCATTCAGTGATGCCTCATGTCCTGTGGATATGGGCATTGTCTTCCTGGAAGAGGATAGAAATGTTTAAGGGGCGTCCATACAGATAGTGACAAGAGACTGTGGAATGTCGATCAACTGCACCATCTTCAAGAGGCAACAGGCAAAGTGACAGTTAAATGTGAAAGTTAAATTTTCAACTTGAAGGCAGTCAGTCGACTTGTCTACCAGTTTGAGTGACAGATACCACTGGTTGATAAGTAGGGCAAATACCACAAAGTAAAGTGCAACAAACAAATCACTTAATATGTTAATGGTCCACACAGGAGGACTTTTTATAGATTAGCAGTGACTTGTCCTGTAAGTGTGTCTAAACCAGAACACCAACATGTCCCTCGCAAGACATCAGAGCCATCAGACGCCTAGACTGTCAGGGCCATCGGTTCATGCTTTTGCTTTAACTCGCTGTTCGCTTGATCGATTTGTTCTTACTTTGCTACAAAGTGTTACTCCAACTTTGTGCATTTTGGATGAATTCTATTCACGTAAAGAAAACCCTGCCCAGTTTATTTTTTTCAGTACTTGGAGTACTGCCCAGTTATAACACAAAAATGGGATTGATTGTTTAGAACACAGTGATCGATTGAACATTAATGTAGGCGGCAACAGGACAAGGAGAAAGAAATGTATTTAGAGAGATTTGTCATAGTCTGTCATCTTTGATCTGGACTTTTTTACTTAGAATCTGCTCCCTAGCTCTACTCAGAAAAATATCTTTGGCCTGGTTATTTTTAATGTTTATATAAAATGTTTTTCATTCTGCCCTGTCTATGCACCCTCTGCCTGCAGTCATTTTCGTCCTTTTTCCCCTCGCTTTTTTATTTAGAATCATCGTTTAATATATTTATCATGTCCAACACGGCAAATGACCGAACAGTTAAAAGCAGAGATGTAAGTGCGTGTTGTCCACATATTCAGTAGGTCACCTCGGCATCCTGTAGTGCTTCTCTAATCTGAAAAACTCTGGGACAAAGCACCAGTCAGATTAAGTAAATAATCTGGTGAGTAAGGACAGCAAATTGTTAGAAAAAGCTTTTGGGTGAAAGGGCCTCTAAAAAGAGACTGTCGTATCCATGGAAACCAGACATTTATTCATGAACACTGTGCCAATGTCTCTTTCACTTTGTCTACCTATTCTGTCCTGTTTCCATTTGCATACATGCAGGACCATTTTCACACATGCTTTCCCCAGAGAAGTAAAACTTGGAAAAAGCAACTGTGCATTATTCCCTCCACATGCACGCTGCTAATCTGCCTTGCCACGGCTGTCTCGTTGGCTGCTACAGTAGCTGATATCATAGCTGATACTGTTTTGGTTATTATTGTTATCTTGATGTTTCATGTGCTATCAACTCTGACATTTATATTTGGTAAATGCACGGAGGCGTATGCGCGCATGCCTGTCAGCTCCAGCTTTTTGAGCTGGTTGGACAAAGGTGGGGGAGGGTGCGCAGGCTCGCAGCAGTGACGAAGCAAAAACGTGTCGGGCACAGGACAAGCTGTGCTCCATCTTTGAGAGCTGTTTAGAAGTGAGAGCATCCCTGTTTTCCTTTAATCTTCTGTAAGCTGATTGTCTGCTTGTGGAAACAAAAATCACAATATGGACAAAATAAACTCCCTCCAAAAAAGTGTCCAAATGTAATGACGGTTTTTAAAGCTAGGTCTTTAAGCATCATCTTTGTGCAAAGAATCTATGAAGCTGAAATGTGCATATATCCATGTTTCCATGTAGTTCAATGAGTCTGTTCCTGTGGTATTTTTTTTAAATCTATTGCTGTTAATATAACAGCAATAGATTTTAGCTCATCGGGTAGTGTCTTGTGCTTCTAGGGCAACACAAAGTACATCGTGTACTTGTGGGAATCAGAGAAATGCTGTGTCAGAGCTCTGCAAGAGAAAAGTATAAATGTGGCCAAGAGTCTACCAGGTAATGCTGCCTGGGGTATTTGGAAACCAAACCAGATTAGATGGATTGTTGATGGGAGATGAAAGTGTGTGGCTGTGGTCCAAGTGTGTTTGCTTTTTTTTTTTTTTGTAAGATATTATGATGTAAATTGACACATTTTTACAGGAAAAACTGATTTGGAGGTTGGTTTTGGTTAACTTTAGAGTAATTGATTGTAATTGAATTTCTCAGAGGGACTATAATACTAGTGGCTGAAGTAATTTGATGTGGTGGTCGATCAGCCTGTGATAGGACCCCTCTAGAATGTGTTTCTTCTTAGAGAGGCACCACAAGTTGGTGTTTTTAAACTGAGGATTTTAACATTTGATTTGGTGGAAAACGCCATTCGTGTGATACTATATAATCTTAATTACATGCAGTCAACTGGAGTGAAAACATTTATGCTAACTCTCCAAAAAGTTGATTCTGTTCATCTGGACGTAGCGTTTTGTGGGAGAAACGTTTCGTCACTCATCCAAGTGACTTCTTCAGTCTCAGCTGACTGCAGGTTTCCCCAATCTTATAAACAGTACATTTGCATAATGACTGAAACCAGCCCACTGAAGGAACAATGGGCTGGGAGGTCAGTTCCTTAATCTGCACCTTAAACCTACACATACGGATCAGTATTTAAGGTTTGACTCTCATCATCCACTGGAGCACAAACTGGGTGTCATTAGGACGCTACAACACAGAGCAAACACCATCCCCACTGACACAGCGGCCAGGGAGGCAGAAGAACGGCACATCAAGAAGGCCCTGAGTAAATGTGGTTATCCCAGCTGGACTTTTGTCAAAGCTGGAAAGACGCTTAAAGAAAGCTCCAGCCGATCCAAGAGGGAAGGACAACTGCTGCCCAAGCGAAAACCTGTAGTGATCCCATATGTGTCAGGAGTATCGGAGCAGTTGAGACGCATTTTTTCTAAACACCGGGTCTCTGTGGCTTTTAAACCCCAAAACACGCTGCGCCAAAAACTGGTCCACCCCAAGGATCGGGTCCCCCGACACAAACAGAGTAACATAGTGTACGCTGTTAAGTGCCAGGAGGATTGCCAGGATTTATACATCGGGGAAACCAAACAACCTCTGGCGAAGCGGATGGCACAACACAGAAGAGCTACCTCGTCAGGCCAGGACTCTGCAGTCTATTCACACCTACAGGCCAGTGGACACTCTTTCAAGGATGAGGATGTACACATCTTGGACAGGGAGGAACGCTGGTTTGAGCGCGGAGTCAAGGAGGCCATTTACGTGAAAAGGGAAAGACCATCTCTGAATCGAGGAGGGGGCCTAAGGGTACATCTTTCGCCATCTTACACTGCTGTGAATGGTACTCATGGTCATTGATCAGTGGGTTTTGGTCAGTGGTTGTTGATCAATGGTCATGAGAATTTGCATAATTAAGATTAAGAAACTGACCTCCCAGCCCATTGTTCCTTCAGTGGGCTGGTTTCAGTCATTATGCAAATGTACTGTTTATAAGATTGGGGAAACCTGCAGTCAGCTGAGACTGAAGAAGTCACTCGGATGAGTGACGAAACGTTTCTCCCACAAAACGCTACGTCCAGATGAACAGAATCAACTATTTGGAGATTTACTTTCCTGGATGATTGAGAATGCATCAAGACATTCATGCTAACATTCAAGTTGTGATACCGATTCAGAGCTACTGAGAACAACAAATGAGTGTCATCATGGTGGCTTTGCTAGAATTTACATGAAAACTAAAAGGAGTTTCAACCCATTTTCTATCAGATTTCTGTTTGTTAACAAACAACAACGCACTCATTAAAGCATATTTATCTGGTCTAAATATAGATGATAATCACTGAACAGGAGTTTTTTCCTCTTCCTCACACACAGCACACTTTACTTGATCGTTGCATTACAAAACCACCACTCTCCCCTCATTTTGAGTGTGCATTTATATGAAGATGGAAACGCAGCATTACCGTGAACGTAAAGGCAACATTTGGAGGAAACGGAGCCTGCAGTAATAGATAGCACTTACCACTGGAGCAACTCATTAGGGGGTTTAAATGCCTCACATGGACACATTCACCATGACACCCACCTCTGTGCCAATCATCACCACCACTGTTTATTGCAAATTATACTATAATAAAGTAACAGATGACTTTCAGTTGGGATTTATCACTTTTCTCTCCCATTGTCAGACTTCTACCCCCGTGCCTACCTCAAAAGGCCCTTTTTGAGAGAGGGAACGCCCTGGTAGCTGGATATTCTCCCTTCCAAGGGTTGCCAAGAATTTGACACCTGTGCTGTTTTGTCCATGCAATACCTAAATCTAGAGCTGCATCCAGCCATCCTCTCCTGCACTGCTTAGCCACCTTGGGGTGCCAACTGTTTTCATCATCCATGACAGCACCTGTGCTATCACAGATGTATGTTTTTAGCTCACTGTAATTATTACCTACTGATGGAGCTATGTCACATAAGCTGAAAAATACTGCCTTTTCATTGTCATTATTACTTGTGATGTGATGCTTTTAGGAAAATGTTGGTGATTGGTGACTTGTAGGTGAGGGGTTGTCACTGTAGGGACACTATGTCCATCTGTTACCAGCCCAATGGGTGGTATGCTTATCGTGTGGTTTAATTACCAGTT
This sequence comes from Copadichromis virginalis, assembly GCF_057382275.1. Classification (NCBI taxonomy): domain Eukaryota; kingdom Metazoa; phylum Chordata; class Actinopteri; order Cichliformes; family Cichlidae; genus Copadichromis; species Copadichromis virginalis. Next base: position 8,733,716 of record NC_140627.1, read on the forward strand.
TGAGCCTCCGGATTACAGATGTAACCACTGTAAACACAGCAGGAGTTCTCTGTGGTCAGACATCAGTTGGTTTCTGATATAATTCCTGAAATTTCAGCATGTCCTCCTCTTGGGATGCAGTGTTAAAGGTTTTTCATTTTCAGGTTAATTTCACTTTGTTCTTACTGTCTTGTATTCGAATCCGTATTTTAAAATTAAACAACATTTTCAAACGCAATACTGTAATTGATCTCGACGCCTCCTCATGCCATTTTTTTTTTTTTTTTTTTGGGGGGGGGGGTTAATATGCATGGGATCTTTTTTCATTTTGCTTTTTAAAATTGAATAATTTCACCTAACTGATACTTTGCTATTGTGTGGTTTATTTGTTTTTGTTTTTTTTTAAATATACTATAGCTATCTTGGTGGGATGCTAGAAGACTCAGTGGATATGATTCACAGAAATAAACCACCCAGTTAGGCCTCTATTTCTGATTTTATTATAAAACCAAAATGACACAGGGTCGTACTCAAATGGAAAAGTGAAAATCCAGCAGAGCAGTAAAGTGGCAGAAATGACACAGCACCTGAACGAGAAGGATTGGAACTTATTCGTGTTATAGCACAAAGCTAGAAAATTGTTGGACATGTACCGCACTAATGTACCATACTATATACACTATAGAGTATAGAATGGTATATTGGGGAAGATGTTAATTTGCTTAATGTGCTTACTTTTGAATTATGAAGTTTAAAAAAAAAAAAGATTATAATAAATTATTTGCAAAACATTGGTGTTTTTAGAATAGGGATTAAAGAGAATAAAAGACAAGGGCATGTCCTTCAGTTTCATCATGTGATTGCTTTTCACCTCTTTAAGTCCAGTGATTGAAGTATGACCTGATGAACATATTTGCTCAGCCCGAGTTGGACACAGGGCCCTAAGCTTCAAGGACAGACTCGACTGCCATCATTGTTCCTCTCGTTCTCATCTCCGCCACTCCTTAAAGTGTTGCAGTCTAATTTTAGCAGACCATCTATTAGAAGAGAAGTGAACTTGAAAAGACTGCAGCTGTTTTTTGTTTTTTGTTTGTTTGTAATTTCTAAGAAACTGAGAAATATTTGCTATCATATTTGCAATCAAAATAGTTACATTTATTATCTGTATGTATTTTTTTATGCCCCAAGGAACTTTTTAAACTATAGTGAAGCATGACTCATGAAAAACCTTTTTTTTAAAAAGGTAAAATCCTCAAGTTAATCACAGTATCTTTGTTTGCACTACACCCAGTCACATAGTGCACTGGTTTGTGATAGGCAGCACTGGGTATCTTTTACACTTGCAGTAACCACCTGCACTGCAGTGCCAAAGCAAACACACTGCAAACATCAAAAGTTGCATTTCTTTTTCAGCATTAGTATTCATCAGGCAGGAAAACTGTCAGTCATAAGCAAGTAATAAACATTTTAAATGGTTTGGCACATTGACCTAACACAAGCTTGTGTACTACTTCTTTTCCTTCTTCAAATGTATAATTTTAGGGCCCTCGCAGTAAATTTTTAATCTCCTGGCTGCAGGAGATTGCAAAACTCTACCTGGCACGTATGAACCAATGAACTACCAGAGCCAAAGGACCTGATAAAAGCAGTGAGAATATTAACTCTGGGTTTGGTTGTATTGATTGTTTCATGTCTCTTCACATGCTTCAGTATTGCTATCAACAAACTATATGGACTTTGTGTGTTGCTTCAGTTTCTCATATGTAGTCTCACATGAATCACGACAGAAGTATTTATCTTTCTATCGCTGGATTGTGTTTGTGTCTGACAGGGTGAAGAGGGGCCTCCCAGTCTGGAGTACATCAAGGCCAAGGATTTGTTCCCCCAGAAGGAGCTGGTGAAGGAGGATGAAAGCCTTCAGGTGAGGTGACAACCACTTCTACAGCACGGTCCCATCTGCTCTCACGCCCAGCAACATGACTTAATATTAGAAAACCAGGAACAAGTGTGGCACTTCTAGGTTGTGATGTTAAATCTTGGTGGCTAATAAAATCAATGTTCCTCTGAAACACCCTCACCTTGACGCCTGGTCATCTCATGATTTCCGAGATATTACTGCACAAGTCTCAACTCGACAGGCTTGAGGTCAAACATGGAAGAAGTGATGGTGATGGGGACCCAGAGGAATGCTTTTGTTTTTTTCACTGTCATGTAGCTCAACTTTTTCCTGTGCTAAACACTGACGAAATTAATTAGCTATTAGAATAACAAGTATTTCCATTTGAATGCAGCAATTGCCCACACTCTCTACAGATAAAGTATCATAGAGTTCTAATAAGAAAACAAATTCTCTTCAGTAAACTTTTTTTTAAAACTGGTTCTGAATTAAGCCAGCATGTAAAGAAAAGGGATATTTTTATGCAAAGCTTTAATAAGGAGAGCAGGAAGTTGTTTTGCACGTACATATGAAAGGACTGAATTGTGGCTGAGGCCTTTCTTTAAGTGCATTGGTTGTAAAGGAGCACTTGTGCTTGACCTACTTTAAAGCATTTATTTTATGAATATAAATGTAAATGTTCATATTATTAACATAAAAAGGCTAAATACATATATGTAGTTGGCCTGTTGAAGATCAACTTCTCAATACAGTAGAAATTTTACTTGAGAGGTTTGTATATGTGAGCCATACTGCAGAATAGACTACCCCAAGCTGTTCCAAAAATGTTTTACATAAATATATTAGAAGCCGCTGCAGAGGATAAAAAGGTTCAGAAACATTTAGGTCAGTTTAAGTGAGAAGGATTTCAAAGTCTGTTCCAAGTGAGGATACAAGTAGCAGAACTGTGATGGCTAACTTGCGCTTGACCCTCTGGTGTTAAGCTGGCGCTCTGTGGCTGTCTGCTGGTTAATGGAGCTTAGCATCATGTGTCTGGAGCACTGGACAAAGGAAAAATGGAGGGAGGAGGGGCCTGGGGTCACTATCTGTTGTTTCTTTTTTGTGGCTTTCAATTGAAGCCACTTGAACTGCAGGGAGTATCAACCTGTTCAAATGTTTTATTATTAAAGTGCTATGCTTTAAAGGGCTCTGTGTCAAAGGTATTTTGTATATTTTTTCCAACTGAGCAGTGTGCAAAGGAAGCATGGCTGTATCGTAGTCTGCTAGCAAAGTTTATGAGAGCGTCTTTTAATCTGCTGAATTCTTATGGCAGAATCTTTCTGTTTCTGCACTCTTACGCTTGCTTCCCTTCCCCTTGCATTCACACATGGAGTCACACATTGTATCTGTGCTTTTGTGTGACTTTTTGTGCATGTGTAGGCTCTCCCATGATGGTTTCACTGACAGCTGATGTCTCTTACTGCGGACAAATTGCAGGCATTTCCCCACCCCACTGTATTTATTACCCTACTGCCTTCCCTCCTGCGTGCGTGCAAGTCATGGAGCATGCTTTCAGTTGCGCGTACATTTGCTCACGTGCATGTCCTAACAGGCAGGCTGCTTAAACCGGAAGTCACGACTCACAAGTCAGTGTTTTCTTTTTTTTCCTCTTTAAATGGGGCTTTCTACTCACCCTCCCTCCCCCTCTCTCTCGTCATATTTATGCTGCTGAAGGCTTCGTAGAGGAAACGTGACACAGTATCTTATGCTGCACTTGCTTGCTGCCAGTGACTCATGCACCTACTTTTGGAGCACAGCTTGTTTAATGCAGCTTGCAGTCTGTACAGCATGTTAACTATGGCACTTCTAGCAACACACTTCAAGTCTTTTCCACAGCAGATAAATGTGTACACTCTCTACCTGAATTTGTTTATTTCTACTGCCACTGAGCCAGTATTTAATGAAATCATATACCTTTCCTTTGCTTTTGTGGCGTTTTCCTTTTATATATTGTAAAACAGTATCCTCGGTCCTTTTCCTCAGTCAGTAGCTACATGGTTTTTAAGCTTAACCTAGGTGTCAGCGCCATTTGTCCTCCTGTCACTTTCAAGGACAGGAGGACAGTTGAAAAACTGAAATATTTTAATCCCAAAGATATTTCAAAGTCCCGCTCTATTGTGCCGAGAAGGAGGGGGCTGCTGCTGCCTATATTTGGCTCTGCTGATGTCTGAGCGCAGAGTACTATGTGCTCCATTTCCCAGTTTAAGCTACACTTTTTTTTCCCCCTCGTCATGCTTCCTGTCTTGATTCATGTGGAAGTTTTCAGTTATTGATGAGCAGCAGGTGCAGTGATAAATAGCAGGGCTTTTTTTTTTTTAAAAAAAACAACAAACAAACATTTTTATGGATCAGCCATCATCAACATCTTTTGACCTCTTACCACTCGATGGGATTTCTACATAATAGTCCTGCTTTATTTTAGAGTTTTATGCAATTTGGCATGAGAGTAAATAGTCTGTTGGACTGGATGGAGTGATGGGAATATCGGTCACATTTAGCTTTTTGTGCTGTGGAGCTCTTCTTTCAGCAGTGTTAGCTGTTTCAAGTGGGCCTGCTATAGCCTTGCATTTGCTCTGCTGCATGTTGTCTTTTTTTAACATGCACTAGTGGGTCCTCTTCAGCATGACTCAGCAGTGCATGCTAATACAGAATGAGGTAATGTTGTCTCTAAGCAACACTTTCCTCACTACTTAGCAACTCAACAACAAGACCGGTGTCGCACTTTTCATTAGTTTGAAGCAGCCATAGCACAATAACTGTGCTCGTGCCAATCGCATCCAAGTGACAACTAAGGAAAAAAAGTGTGTTTTAGTCAAGACGGAATGGGTCTAACACAGTCCCCCAGTTCATCACAAAGCCGAGAGTGTTTCACAAAGTTATTTTATAATCTAACACTTGTGCTCCTGGTCAACACCATTTATTCAAGATCTTTTGTTTCAGTGCATCTTTTTTTAATTATATTGAAAAAGCAGTAAAGTAAACAGAATAACAACAAGAGCAGCTGGTCTGAAACTGATTAAAAGCTTCCGGTTTTAGATAAATGAAAAGATGTTTTGGGAGTTGGCACGTGCAACCATGTGTCTCTTCCACTCTGTCGACTTTTAAGATAATACCCTGCCTCAGAATGAAATGAAAAATGTTCTGTTAACCTCTGTTGGGAAGCAATTACCTTAATGTAGGGGTCTCGTTGCGGCTGAAGCCAGGGCTTGGCTGCGACTAATCAAATGGCCATGGAATGTTAATGGACAGTTTGGGATCCCTCTCCCTCTACACCGGAGCAGACAGTCTCCCTCCTACCAACAAGCCCCTCTGTGCTAACAAAGGCTCTTCTGTAAAACTCATATGCCCTAATTGGACAGCTACACATGCACGCTTTTTCTCATGTCCCTCTTTTTCTTTTATCTTCAATATTACTCTGACAGGATGATCACAAGCTGTCAGCTATGCTGGGTATTGCTTATAAAAATGAAATGCCGTGCCAATATGATATTTGAGTTTAAGTACCTCTAAAAGTATGACAAGGAGCTTAACAGATCATGTCACATATCTTGCTGTTTTGCTCTGAGATTTCTTTTTTTCTTTTTTTGACCAAGTTAAATTTAATTTGTCATTGTCCAAAAATGGCATTCCCACAATCAATATTTAGAATGAGTTGCACCAAAACTGAGGACGCAGCATTAACATAATATGTTCTGTCAGGATTAGACTTCCAGTAGATTGAATAAAGCTGTTAAATGCGTGCTGGTGTAATGTTTCATGCACATGAGACTTAAACAGTTCCATTGTTTTTGGGTCTTTGCAGGTGCCGTTCCCAGTTCTTCAGGGGGAAGGTGTGGAATATCTTGGCCGTGCTGATGAAGCCATCATTGCCATTTCTAACTACAGACTTCACATCAAGTTCAAGGACTCAGTCATCAATGTGAGTGCATGTCTCTGACAACAAACCTAACAAAGAATCACAGAACTGTCACTTCTGCCAGAGCCCTATGCCACCAGCAGAGGAGAGGGAAGGATGTTTAGTTTGGATGCAATTAGACTTTTTCCCTTCCCCCATATAAGTTTTCATTAAGAAATAACTGTGGCAACAAGGCAAATAAACTTTCAATGGGGTACCCATTGAGCACTTTTAGCTTACTTGGCATGTAGTTGTTTGTACCAAGGTGAAATCACAGGAGCACTAGACCCTCTAATCCTGAAACCACAAAGGTTTAATGTGACATCCAGACTGGCAGTGCTCTCCACCAGCTCGCTCCTGCTGACGTCAGGCCTTGCTCAAATACAAATAGGCTGGTTGTTTGCATTCACTGGCAATGAAAATCCTTCTTCCCAAATCCATGTCATCTTTTCCAGAAGGATTCAGCTTCTGGAAAAGATGACAGTTTTAAAAACGAAGGAGGTGGCGAGGGCCAATCACCGAGGCACGTCCTCACCTTAACTTTAAGCAGAGGAGAGTGAGATTACCACACAAAGTTCAAATGTCACAGACTAACAGTCCTTATCAAACTGATTTCCTACTTAGACAGACTCCTGCCTTGACCCCAGAAGCACACATGAACTGTATGAATGCCAGCAAACAACCTTTCACCCACACCTCCCCTTCACAACTCTTTACAGCCTCTTACTTTTAAGCTGTTTTCTTGCCCTTTACTCCCACCTGTGTTTGTCTTTCTCGTCATGATTTCCATTTGACTTGGCCATGTGCTACAAATAGTGCACAGCGTGATGTGCTCGGTTGTCTTTTCATCTCGCAGCCTCTTTGGTGTTTACTTTCCTTTTAACTCTTCATTTCCCAATGCCTCCTTTTTGGGTTTAATAGTTTGTTGTTTTGTTTTTTTCCATTTCCTCCTGTCTTATTTCTTCCCTCCCTCCTTCTCTCCTTGTCTGTGCTCCATGGTGTCACTGTGTTTTAGACCTACCCAGGTGTGGACAATGACATATCTGTGAGTACCATATGATAAAACATCACCCTCTGCCATAGTCTAGACAGCTGTCATTAAGCTCCTCTTCACTTTACATGATTGGGATGCACTGAGGCCAAACTGTAATTTACATTCAGCAGAGTGGTAGATGGATTAATCATTTTGTGAAATGACTGTGTCGCCAGCACTCTTTCTCTTGAATTAAACTGGCCATTATTTGTAAAAAAGTGCGCATACATAGTCCTTATGCTCAAAGGTTTGTCCATAAGGGATTTTTTAAACCTCGTCGGGGGTTCATTAACATCGTACTCTAAAGTACCACTTACCTGCTTGAAAAGCATAAGGGACGGCAGGTTTGTAGCTGTCACATGGTATCATAACAGTTCTAGAGGCAAAGTTGGAACACCAGTGTGGCCTTTTGTTCCTCTGCAGTCAGGTTAAAGGTTTACTTAGTGTGTCTAACCTGGATACAGTCTGTACTAGACCAGAGGGTGGTAATTTCTCTGCCAGTGTGCTGTCTGCTCACACAGTGGACCATCAGGCTAAATGCACGTGCTCTCTGTCTCCCTCTGCAGGTGCCTCTCAGGCTGATAGAAAGTGTAGAGAGCAGAGATATGTTCCAGTTGCACATCATTTGCAAAGACTCTAAAGTTGTCAGGTAAGAAGAGCCCCTCACTCTTACACTCTCTTACAGCACAGTACTCTGATACACATTTGAATTAGTAATACTATGGGTTCATTTAGGAAATTGTACACATAACAACAGACTGACCGAATTTGGAGTTCAGTTTGACTTACTTGAGATCAAATTAAGCAATAATGTAAAAGGACTTGACATGGAGAAAAAGTCAAATTATGTGTTTTTGCAGAACTGTACTTGTGACTAAAATCATCAATGACTACAACTTGTGACGCACTGTCATTCACCCACCTTAGATAGGAAATGTAAAATAATATGTAGGTAATACTTTTTTGAAACTAAGGTTTCAAAGGTAATAAAGGGTGTTGGTAAATTCTCATCTTTGTGTTCATGAACAGTTTAAAACCAGTGGAACTGTCGCATACTCGGTAGCAGATGTGCCCAGCAGCATTTTGGTTCCACATTATTAAGCAACCACATTACTACTCTGGTTTAAAGGCTGGAAAATCACAGAACAGCTGATTTGTTTTGTTTTTCTCCTAGTCCCCAGTGCATGAAGGGTTTGTTGGATCTCACTAATCTTTCTAATCTCCACAGATGCCACTTTGCAACGTTCAAGCAGTGCCAGGAGTGGGTCAAACGTCTGAACCGGGCCATAGCACACCCATCACGGCTGGAGGACCTGTTCGCCCTGGCCTATCACGCGTGGTGTCTAGGAGGCAGCGCTGATGATGAAGATCAGCACCTTCATCTTTGTCGCCCAGGTTCACACACATTCGTTCACAGTTTTAGAACAAGTAAATGTTTGAGAGGGCATTTTTCATTTATACCCTCGCACCATGTTCTATGTGTGTTTGTAGGTGATCATGTACGTCAGAGAATGGAAATGGAGGTCAAGAGGATGGGCTTCGATACTCAAAACATCTGGAGAGTGTCTGATATCAACTGCAACTACAAGTATGTCACTGATGCTTAACCATGTGCACAGCAGGTATATCCTGATGACTGCATCTAGTTTTAGTAGTATAGAATGGTGTCATGATAAAGAGTAATGATTGGATAGTTGACGGTGAATGGCAGAATTTTAGAGTTAGTTACTTTTTGATGAGATCCAAGGTTTTTCAGAATGAGAGTGTCACCAGGGATGGGAGGGAAGAAAAGGGTACCTCAAAGTGAAAGGCAACACCTAGAAGCAAATTCCACATCTTTTAGATATATGACTTTGATGTTTTCATCATCATCCACTGTGACTAGAAGTCTTAATTGATTAATGGATGTCCAATAGGTACACTTTAAACAAGACAAGCTAATGGCTAATCTAGGATGTCTTTAAAGCTGCAATTTTCCCTGTCATTGAAACAAACAGCGCGCTGAGGCTACCAGGTTGGGTAGTTCAGCCTAAGATAAACTGTATTAAGGCAGTCACCTAAGTAGAAACAATAGACTGAATGGGTGTATGAGTGTGTGCACCTGTACATCGGGGTCTCCTTTGCAGTCTGGGTAAATAAATGCTACAAAAAAAAAGGTCAGTCTGTTTGGAGGGCCCAGGAGAACACACCCCACTGAGACAGACACACACACACACACACATAGGACAACTGGCTAATTAAACAAGTCACAGCCTGCTGAGGCCCATGACTCAGCACTGTATTTTATACACACACACACACACACACACACACACACACACACACACACACACACACACACACACACACAGTCTCTCTCCCTCCTGCTATTAGACTCTGAGCAAGTGAATATAATTTGAAGAAAGTATCCTGGGAGAGAAAGAGGAGAAAGCAGAGACAGATGGAGGTTTCTGATTTGTTTTCTGGTCTAGCTGAGATATTGATGCTGCAGTGACCCTGAAAACCAGAACATTTTAGGGAATGTCCTTTTGCAGCCAGTTTCATCTTGGTTTTCCTCATCAAAAGATAATGCAGCATTATAAACTGTTTTAAAACTTCCTTTAGAACAGGGGTGTCAAACTCAAATACACAGTGGGCCAAAATTCAAAACTGGAACAAAGTCGCGGGCTAACATTAATATTTATTGAAAAAAAAATCTTCCTCCAGATATAAGAATGAATCTTTTCTTATGGACTCAAACAAGTTTTGCTGAAAAACTGAATATGGAACAAGCAAAGCTTAATACTAAACAATATATACCGGTATATATTAGCTGTATAATACCAGTAAGCCAGCTCTAATAGTAATTTGGTATGGCTTCGTGGGCCAAATGTAATTTGGCTGCAGGCCAAATGTGGCCCGCGGGCCAGAGTTTGACACCTATGCTTTAGAACCTCTAACTACCTGTTCATCCTGTAGGCTGTGCTCCAGCTACCCACAGAAGCTTCTGATTCCAATCTGGATCACTGACAAGGAGCTGGAGAGTGTGGCTTCTTTTAGATCCTGGAAGAGGATCCCAGTGGTGGTCTACAGGTAACTTTGTGTGCATGTTTTCTCCAGCTTATATGGGTGCAAGCTGAAGAAAATCCATCATTTTAGGTTAATTAACTCTGTAACCTTCGTTTCCAGGCACCAGAAGAACGGGGCAGTGATCGCCCGCTGTAGCCAGCCTGAGATTAGCTGGTGGGGCTGGAGGAACACAGATGATGAGTATCTAGTTACGTCCATCGCTAAGGCCTGTCAGATGGACAGCGGAACCAAGGGTGCACAAACAAATCGACAACGCGGGGAAGCTACTGACTCTTCCGATGGTGATTTTGGTAATCTTGCTGTTTGATTTTCTTTGCACGTCCATACTTGCACTCCTCATCCATTTGCACATCTCTGCATTACACGATGACCCTGTTTGTCAAATTAAACCATCCAGGGTCTAAATTCACTCGTTTTCTTAAAGTCACAGCTAGTGATCGCATCATATTGCAGTCTACTCAGGCAGCCCACACACCTATACCAAACAGAGTGCTTCCAGTAGTGAGTGTCTGAAACAGACTCTCTCTCTCTGCAGTCATCCAGACACATAACAGCAGATCACGCTGTGCAAACCTGGCCAAACACTCTCTAACTCTAGACTTCTTTCACAAACTTTGACCAGAGAGAAAGAGATGCATTTATCTGTTGTTTAATTATCAACTTTTACTTCCAAGAGAACCAACACATAATAAATTGTAATGTAACTGCATTTTCAATAATACCTGCAAATACATAAATACATCATCACCAATTTAAAGTATAAAGGTAGCTGATTAACATGAATCGCTTTTATTGTGCACACCATAAATTTAATTAGCTTCTTTTTAATCAGCACTTTGAACTTTGAGAGGAGATCACTAAATTTCCAGGTTGTAAACAGCCTCTAATAGCTGGGACTCTGGTGTTTTCAGAGCTTTGCAAGCATTCACAGGGCTGGGAATGTGTTTTGTTTTTGTTTTTTTCCATTGCTGATGTTCTCCTTTTTAACAGAAAGTACATGCATCAGTGTTGCTGCATTGTAATTATTGTGAGTTACAGAAAGTAGGACAGCTGTCAGCACAGCTTTCACAGTTCAGAAAAACAACTCTTTGTATCTTTTTCAGTGGTTTTGCTTTCCTTTTCCCCCCTCCATATTAACTTATAAGGAACACACAGATATGTCAAATTACAGAAAGTGATAAAAGAGCTTTTAACACAATTAGAGAAGGGTGCAGAGAGAAGTATTTCAGTTCCAGTCGTCTTTCTCTGCAGAAGCTGTGGGAAGGAGGCTTCTTGACTTACCAGGTAACACAGTGGTGTTCATCATGAGGAGATATTGATTTTCAGTAGGTTACAAATAGAGTCAGTTTCTCTTAATCATGTTCCCTTCCCTTCTTGACACCGTCCTCCTCCTTTCACACTTTCTCTTTCTTCCTTTCCCTGGCAGGTCGATTCGCATTACACTGTCTGCTCATAATGATCAGAATCTTCTCTTTCCCCAGACTCATCTCTGACGGGCGGCTCCAGCTGCAATGACAACACTGTGACACAGAAGCTGCTGATTCTGGATGCTCGCTCATACACTGCTGCAGTGGCTAACCGAGCTAAGGGCGGAGGCTGCGAATGTGAAGGTTGGCATAATCCCAAAACATTTTGCACCATCTTCAAAAAGTCAAATTAAACTAGAAACATTGTCATCTGTGAACCTTATCTGGAGTGTGTGTGTATCATTTGGCGTCTGATTCTACTGAGTCAAGCAGACAGGAAACTCGGTGAGAAGTAAAACAGTGTTTTTACTCAGTACTCTAAAATTGCCTGCTTGTGGTGACTTAACATAATTTTAATATCCAACTTTATAATTCCTCTCAGCTCTATGGAGCTTAATTATTTTTTAATTACTTATGTAACAATCAGAAACAATTTGAATAATACTAAAGCCAGCTGGACAAGTATATGGGTAATTATATCATAATTCAACTTTTTCCTTGATCAGCTTGAATATTTAAAACTAATGGCTTTCAGATAGGCTCTGCTATGATGGCAGTTTAGAGGATATTGGTTGTGATTTGTAGCTTTTGCACACACTTTAATTCTTGTCAGTGCTCATGTTGTTAGACCTGTCTTATAGAAATCATCCTTTACAGAGCAAGTTTAAAATGTTCTTCGTGTAGTTTTTGATCACACATCTGTTTAACAAAGTGCTGTTTTTCCATTCTGGAAACAATCCCCTCTCTCTACAGTGACTTGCTAACACATTTAGTGCAGTCCAGTTTGACTAAATGGACAATGTTATTGCTACCAGTGACTACACACAGTCACTGTTAGATGACTATGAATGTTGCACTGAAAGCAAATTGTTGTTTGTTTGTATTCAGAGTACTACCCCAGCTGTGAGGTCATGTTCATGGGAATGGCCAACATCCATGCTATCCGGAACAGTTTCCAGGCTCTCAGGGCTGTCTGCAGTCAGATCCCCGATCCAGGAAAGTAAGTTGATCTATGTGACCTTTCTCTCTGAGCGGCTCTGGCCTCATTTGCACCTCCCTCCACCTTCTCTGTTTTAGTGGGTTCACCACACAGTAAGGCAACACCACACAGGCACAGGAACACAGTCCTGTTCCTGCTGGGCTTGCCAGCTGTCTGTCTGTACACGTCAACCAACAGCACATGTGTGTTATGGCTGTCCATTTGTTCCCATGTTTACATGCGTTTTCAATACGTCAGCTGTGTGTATTTTACATCGAATGTGTGAAGTGAAGCAGAAAGGCCTCCAGAGAGGTGCCTCCCTGCTCTGTCATAGCTAACCCAAATAACCCAATCTATGCTGTATCCTGCTGTATCAGATTACCTCAGTTATGACATATTCCATATAGGTTAGTTGTTGCCTAATCAACCCCCTCTCGTGTTTCCAGCTGGCTTTCAGCACTGGAGAGCACCCGTTGGCTGCAGCACCTGTCGGTCATGCTGAAGGCTGCCACTCTGGTATGTTCAGCAGTCGAGCGGGACGGTCGTCCTGTCCTGGTACACTGCTCAGACGGGTGGGACCGCACGCCTCAGATTGTAGCCCTCGCCAAGGTCCTGCTGGACCCCTACTACAGGACATTAGAGGTGAGCATCTGCACAGTTCAGTATTAATCTAATGTATTTGATTTTTAAATGACATGCAGGCATATTCTCATAGATATGGTAAGCACTTATTTTGCTGGATTCTCTTGTTGCTTTTGGTACTGACTTCTGTGCTATCCACAGGGTTTCCAGGTGCTCGTAGAGACGGAATGGCTGGACTTTGGTCATAAGTTTGGGGACCGCTGTGGCCACCAGGAGAACTCAGACGATGTGAGCGAGCAGTGTCCCGTCTTCCTGCAGTGGCTGGATTGTGTTCACCAGCTGCTCAAACAGTTCCCCTGCCTGTTTGAGTTCAACGAGGCCTTCCTGGTGGGTGGTTGGACAGCACTCTATACTAGTCTGTCTTACGCATTAATCTCTACATGTTCTTTAAACTTCAAAAAGTGGCCAGGATTACATGAAACCATACATTTGGCCTAATGAATAAAGTCTTGGGTCACATGGTCATGTTTCACATCAGTCAGCTGTCTCACACACACCGACAATGAGAGTTAAAGTTAATCAGTGCTGTAATTAAAGGCCTGACTTGATGCATCTTCTTCACATGTCCAGGTCAAGTTGGTGCAGCACACATACTCGTGTCTTTACGGCACGTTTCTGTGCAACAACGCTCGTGAAAGGGAGGCAAAGAATATCTACAAACGCACCTGCTCTGTGTGGTCTCTGCTTCGCACAGCAAACAAGAACTTCCAGAACTTCCTCTACATCCCTTCTCATGACATGGTACCTGCCGGTTTTCACAGCTTTTGTACAGGGTGGGCCATTTATATGGATACACCGTAATAAAATGGGAATGGTTGGTGATATTAAAGTCCTATTTGTGGCACATTAGTATATGTGAGGGGGCAAACTCCTCAAGATGGGTGGTGACCATGGTGGCCATTTAGATGAACAGTTTCCTGGAAAGTGGATTGGTTGTCGTGGGCCAGTTGAATGGCCCCCAAGGTCTCCCGATCTGACCCCCTTAGACTTTTATCTTTGGGGTCATCTGAAGGCAATTGTCCATGGTGTGAAGATACGAGATGTGCAGCACCTGAAACTACGGATACTGGATTCCTGTGCTGGCATTTCTCCTGCGGTGTTGCTATCAGTGTGTGAAGAGTGGGAGAAGAGGGTTGCATTGACAATCCAACACAATGGGCAGCGCATTGAACACATTTTATAAGTGGTCAGAAACTTGTAAATAACTCATGAAAGAATAAAGTTACGTTGAAACCAAGCACACCATTGTTTTTCTTGTGACATTACCAATAAGTTTGTGTCACATGGCCCTCTTCCTATTGAAAAAACAAAAGTTGTATCCAAGATGGCTGACTTCTAAATGGCCACCATGGTCACCACCCATCTTGAGGAGTTTGCCCCCTCACATATACTAATGTGCCACAAACAGGACTTTAATATCACCAACCATTCCCATTTTATTACGGTGTATCCATATAAATGGCCCACCCTGTAGTTTAGTATAGTTGCAGCTGGAAGTTGCTTCCTGAGTGTTTCCTTTTAAAGCCACTGTGCTTTTCAGAAAGTGTTCAGTGAGGGGACTTGCTGAAGGAAACAGTTGATCATAGTAATGATCATAATCTTCAGTCACGATCTCAGTGAGCACAATAAGTGTTTTGATTAATGGATAATGTGACTCCAATTTTGAACTTCAGTATGATTAAAGATTAAATCTATCCTACTTTCCCTGCCATCCTTTCTGATGCACGTTCAAAGAGTTTGGATCTTAGACGCCATTACTATGTACTTATCCTCCCGGTGCATTTGTCTGCCAGGTGCTGCAGCCAGTCTGCCATACTCGGGCACTACAGTTGTGGACAGCAGTCTACCTGCCCACCTCCTCCCCCTGCACTGCTGTGGATGATTCTGTGGATCTCTACCTCCCGCCCTCCATCACAGGAGATGAGCTTACCTCCCGTTCCCTGGACAGGTCTGTTTGTCTGAACAATACTATTGCCGCAGTCTGACTAGTAATGTTATGGCAAACAGTCAGACTGCCCTCTAGAGTTCAAAATGGAGAACTGTATTACTGCATTTTATACACATTAAAAAATAAGATCTGTATGTACTGGTGATTTACAGACTTCCTAAGACCCGCTCCATGGATGACCTTCTGTCAGCTTTTGAGAATGGGATGCCCCTGACACGAACGTCGAGCGACCCCAATCTCAACAAGCACTGCCAGGAGGGTCGCTCTGCACTGGAGCCCTCACCTGCTGTGGAAGAACCCGCTGTAGAAGGCTCCAACGAGCTCATACCTGACACTGCGGTGGACAGTGGAGAGGGACAATCTGTGCATCCGACTCCAGAAGCTGTCCCAGGTGTAGTGGGTGCTGAAGAGGCTGTGGATGGACCCTGTTTCACTACGCAGCCCCTGCCTTCCCTGCCCCTCTCACCTGTCCCCCTCAGTGAGGATGTCACACTTGCTCACACTGCCTTTTCCACTCCTGCCCTCATGCAAGCTTTGCATCAGATCACAGATACTCCACTCCAACAAGCTCCAATGGAGGCTGAGAGCCCTTGTAGGACTGCTGAGAGTATACCATCTCCCACTCATAAATCAGAGCCCTGCTTACCTCTGCCCTGCAAAAGCACTCAACCTGCAGCCAACACACCAACCTCTGTATTTCAAGGACAAATTGATAGTCAGTCAAAGAGCCTGCTGGCTGTAAAGCAGCTAACACCACTCCTTCCCATGGGGGACTCCACTGAGACTCTTACAGGTGAGAATGATCATCCCCCCAACTCGCCCTCCGCAGTGACCCAGGAATTTACGCAGAATACTTTGAATGATGAGGAGCAGCCTGAGTTTCAGCCACAAGCTCAACCCCAGAAGGAGGAGGAGGACACGAGGACAAATGGGGCGAGTGGAAGAGAGCGCGTGTTAGCGGCAGCTCCTGTAGACTGCATCCAGGTCACTGCTCGCCCTCTGATCTCCCAGAGCCAGCTCTCGGACCTGTGCTTGCTCAGCTCCCACTGGGAGAGTGTCCAGGGTCTGGTCCAGTCTGCCTCTGGTGCCAGCCGCGGCCAGCACCCCAACATCCACCAGAGCCGCCGGCTTGCCAGTAAATTCCTCCGCGCCCAGGGCTTTGCCATTGCCAATGGCTCGCAGTGCTGCCGCAGGGAGGCGCTCTGTTGTCCGAGCAGTGCGCTGCAGATTGGATGGCCTACCAGGAGTGCAGGCTACACTGGACTGTGTGGGCCTGCTGCCCTCACCAGCTACTCACTGGCAGCCCATCAGCTCCTGCCAGCCTCTTATTCCTCACCCTCAGCTTCCAGCTCGCCACCACCTCCCCAGGCCCTGGCTTACCTGGATGACGATGGGCTGCCTGTGCCGATGGATGCCGTGCAGCAGAGATTGCGTCAGATCGAGGCGGGTTACAAGCAGGAGGTTGAGGTGCTGCGACAGCAGGTGCGACAGCTGCAGATGAGGCTAGAGAGTCAACAGTATGGCACCCCTCCCTCAGAGCCATACGTCGAGTACGAGGATGACATTGTGAGTGACTTTTTAAGCACAGACTTTACTGAAAGAGCTAAAAGCATTTCTCTTTGTCTTCAGAGTATTTACTCTCAATTATTTTCAGAAGAGTTCTTATTTGTATCCATCCTCTGATCTCATTCTGTTCTCTCCTTAGACATGTCTGCGTGAGTCAGACAACAGCAATGAGGAAGATTCTCTGTCTACCCACAGCGAGGACCGTCTGTCTGAGGGCAGCTGGGATCGAGTGGAGCCCAGGGACACTGAGGTGAGTGTCCTACAGAGCTTCTGTCTTCACGCTTCCTTTCTTGTTCCCACTCACTTCTCACTTGCATGTCCAGGAGCAGAGCTATGTCTCACACTTTTCTGATACCTATCTCTGTGTGTAGGTTACGAGGTGGGTGCCCGACCACATGGCCTCCCATTGTTTCAACTGTGACTGTGAGTTCTGGATAGCCAAGAGACGTCACCACTGCAGGTAGAGACTTCATTGTGTTTCTTTTTTGTTGTTAATTTTTCCAACAAGTGCTCAAACTTGGAGGAAAAAATAGATAAATGCCAAGATTAGACTAGATTAATATTAGTGTGGAAATATTTGTGTTTACGTATTTGCTCAGATTAAGAAAGTAAATGTGAAGCTTCAGCCATAAGCCTGTTAGCTCAGGTTAACTAATGCTAGCTTTGCTAGCTGTCAGCAGTGTGAAAGCATCTTGTTGCTGTGTTACTGGGCAATTATGTGCTCAGCTATTCCTTTTATTCTGGCGCAGTTTTGAAGGCAAATTTGGTTGCTGTTTGAATAAAACCAGACAAACTGTTCAGCCGGTTTTCAGTCTTTGTGCTAAGCTAATCTGACCAGCTGCTGGTTAACATCAAGTACAAGATTAGTCTCATCGTCTCACTCTGAACAAGAAAGAATAAGTACATTTTCCAAATGCTGTGCAAATTCTTTTTAACATTTAAGCCTTAATATTTTTTCGCATTTGAAGTGAAGCTGATTCACGATTAGCACTTGCCTAAGAGATCTGAGTGTTTCCTTTTAAAAGCTGGCTGTGTTTGTATATTTTGTATGCCCTGTTTCTCTCTGCACTCTTTAGTTGCACAGTGACTCTGCCAAAGCAGCAGCATGCCTTTAAAAGACAATTTGCTGTGCATTTTCCAAGCTTTGGTTTCAGCATCAAAGGCTCTTGACTCACTGGGGAATTAATTATATGCTCCACTGAGACATTTTAGGCAGGGGGGAAAATTCATATTCACAGGCAGAGCAGCACTCTGAGCAGGGCATGTGTTCAACTGTTAGATCCATTTTTTATGTAACTTAAACACAGTAAGTTTTCCAACATGTAATAAATAGAATCAGCTGATTTATAATGTATGTAAACAATGACTTGTGTTTCCGTTCCCAAATGCAATAGAGACGGATGGAATGCAGTAAAGTTGCCATGTGTGAAAAGACCTTTAAATGTGCTTCAGGAAGAAGCGGAAAGCTGTTTGTGCTGCTCATCAATCCATAATCTGCATTTAGCCTTTTCATTTTTGCCCTCTCTGGGTCCTGAGGATCTTTTATTTTGAAATCTTATACGTTTGGTATCTAAAATGTCTTAGAAACCTTCACATCAAATATTATTTGTCCTATTAATAACGTTACATGTGTTCTCCATTTTCAGGAACTGTGGTAATGTGTTCTGTAAAGACTGTTGTCACCTGAAGCTTCCCATCCCAGACCAGCAGCTTTACGACCCCGTGTTGGTGTGCAACACCTGCCACGACCTGCTCCTCGAGTCCCGCACCCGCGAGATCCGTAGCCAGCAGCTTAAGAAGGCCATCGCTACAGCCTCCAGCTGAGAGAAACCTCTGAAGCATTGTCGCCTCGGCTTTGTCCTGCTCGTATGGGACTGATGAGCTGTGCGCTGTTTTTACCGCCAATCAGCTGTAGTTTGGCTGCAGGGGCGGGAATGAGGAGCAGTTGTTACTCTTTGGGACGCTGGGCTTTAAAAACGGAGATGTACGTATAGACTGTAATAGAAGGGATTGCTAAGGCATGCTAGCAGGTGGAGGAGGGGGTTGGTCAAAGACATTTTTAGGCCTAAGCGCCGCAGCGTCCTGCTGCCTCCACACGGCTCAGTCCTCTAGTGGTGCCCCCGCCTGAGACACATCTCCAACCTGTCCACACACCTTTTAGTACCAAACACCTGCACCCTCCTGACGGACACCGTCTCGCAGTTCAGAGGACAATCGCTCACCCTTCCACGTGTCGGGGGACTCCAAAGCCTGTACCTGTACTACTGGAGGCTTTCAACTTTAAAAGAAAAGAAATGCTGCTACAGTATTTAAAAGTCTAATTTTGTATTCTTATTTTGTGCACTACTAGCTGTCATGTAATGGAGGGCACTTGTGACCAAACTTGAGCAAAAGGGAGAAATCTGCTGTTTACTTTGCCATTGCATCTTTTTTGCTGTTGTTGTTTTTTTTTTGTCCTCTCGGAGCCTGAATGTAACATGTGATGGATAACTGGACTGGGTTTATGTTAACGTGCATTTGGTAGGTCGTGTACATGTTCTTTGCTGCAGTGTGTTCTGTATGTGCACAGTCGATGTGGTTGTGTGTTTTATCTATGCTTTTCTCTGGTATAGTCGCGGTGCAACGCTCTGAGGGATGTGTGGCGCACACTGATGTGGTTTTGCGGGGACAGAATGAGGGTGGGAGGCAGCAGGTTTCTGTGAAGTCTTCTTCAGATGAGTCATTTGAAGGTGCTTGGAAGATGTGACTGAAGGGTTGTGCTGATGTTCCTCTAGTCGAATGGCTTGGTGTCCACATAAAGCTCTATGTCCATCTGACTGACTCCTCCACATGCTGAGGACTGAACAGAGCTCTTAGTTTTTTGTTTTTAAGGGTAGTTTGGCAACAGTCCCCTTAAAAATGTTTGTCTACTGGTTGTTGAGACAATGGTGCCATATTTTGTTTTGTCTCTCTCTCTCTTTTTTTCTTTTCTTTTCAAAGGATATTTCTTTGTTATGGATGGCAGCAGGTTTCTAATCGGCCACCTCTCTGTATGTTTAATGGTACAGATAGCTAGCTGCTTAATAACACTGAAACGACTAAAGATTAACTGAGAGTTTGATAACAAGAGGCTAACAATGTCAGTGGATAATCAGATATCGCTGGATTCGTTACCTTTGTAGTTATCATCGTCTAATATTTGGAATCTTTTGCACGGTGTTTATGAAGCTGAAATCTTTGAGGAGCTCAGAAATGTAACATACATAGTTATCTGATCCGTAGTGGTGGCTAAAACCTGTCACTTAATGATTTATTGTTGTAAAGAAATGCACTGTAAAAATGAAATCCCATGGGTTAAAATAAAGGATTATATCATGGATCTGGTTTCCTGTATTTTGTTTTTTCTTTTACAGTATGCATCTCATTTTCTTTTGTCTATAAGTATTTAAATCACCTCTATAGTGTTGTGAAAAATTATTTGCCCCCTTCTTGATTTCTTTTCTTTTTTGCTTTTTTTTTTTTTTTTTTTTTTTTTTTTTTTTGGGTTTGGGTTTTTTTTTGTTTTTTGTTTTTTTGCAATTTTAATATTAAATAAAGATGACCTGAGTAAATACAAAATGCAGTTTGTTTGCTTTTGTTGTTGTTGTTTTTTTTAATGGGACCTGTCTGACAAAGTGAAGAGCTCAAAAAGCAGCACATCATGGTATGATCTAAAGACTACTGCCACAGAAACAAAGTCACTGACATCTGTCGCTCTGGAAAGAGTTATACTTTTTAAGCCTTTGAGACTCCAGTGAGCCATTATTCACAAGTGGAGAAAACTTGGAACAGTGGTGAACCTACCAAGGAGTAGGCGGCCTACCAAAATTACTCCAAGAACACATCAACGACTCATCCAGGAGGTCACAAAAGAACCTCTAAACATCTAAAGATACTGCAGTCCTCACTTTCCTCAGTTAAGCTCAGAGGTCATGATTTAACAATAAGGAGGAGGCTGGGAACTCCGTGGCCTGTCTCTGATGTCCTCATTGCACGGAATTTGACCTTGAATTCGAGATGGTAGTAGGGCTGATCTTGATAGGACTCATTTCATAGTATAACTACTAAGTTATACTATGAAATGAGTCCTATCAAGATCAGTCAAAAAGGCATGTGCTCCCAGGGGGCCTATCACAGAGTGTCTGTTTTGGTGAGCAGAGTGTACTTTTTTGTGATCTGCTTGGGGAGTGTCACTGGAGTTGGTGACACCAGACTGATCAGGAAGGCTTGCTCTGTGATTGGCTGAAAAATGGACACATCCATACATATGCAATAATACTAAGTGCAATAATCCTTTCTGTCATCGTTGTATTTTTACTCAGTTGTATATAGTATTTGTATTTGTATTCTATTTTTATCTTATTGTATATTTATTTTATTTTATTCTACTGTATATAGTATTTTATTCTATTCTGTACAGTTGTGTACTGTATTTATTCTTATTGTATTCTAATTTTTGCCTCATAACTTTTGCACTGTCCACTTCCTGCTGTGACAAAACAAATTTCCCACGTGTGGGACTAATAAAGGTTATCTTATCTTATCTTATCTTATCTTTTGAAGCTGTGGCGAAAAGGTTACCAAACAATGGTTATGTATCACTGATGTATCTCTGCTGCCACAAGGACACCACACAAAGTTTTGATCCACCACTCTTTTCTTTACATTTTGTTTCTTTATATTAGCAGCCAGACTTTTTTATAATGTTTAAACTGCTGTTGTTGAATAGTTCTTCAGTCTTTCTGAAGGTCTTCCAGAGGTTTTCTCTGGACATGGGCTGTTTTGTCACTTATTTTTAGTCCAGTCCTGATCATCGGTACCTGAACATTTCCAGAGAAATGTTTGTTTGTTTAAGCCAATTAGCACTAACCCAGGAATCATTCACACACTAAAAAGGCCTTAAAGGATGAATCAGTGTTCTGTCAACACAAAATACCCAACTTGGCAAAGAACTTATTTCATATAGCACCGTTGAGTGCTTTGATACTGATGGCCTGTTGCAAAAACACATTCCTGTTAGTTCCCATTTCTTTAGCTGAATCTACAGGAAAAAGCCAGTTTCAGGTTGCAATACTTTTTTTTTTTTTTTTATTTGAAAAACTGAATAAGTGAATTAATAAAAGTAGTGGTGGCCTTAAAAAATCTAAAGGAGTATACTACTAATAATGATAACAAGAAATATAATGCACACTTTGGAGGGTGTCATTCAGCAAAAGCTTTCGAAGTAAAGAAGATTAATGGATTTGAATGGATCTTCTTTCAGTGCTGAAAGCGCTTTTTTGCATTTGTCCACTAGATGGCGTTTTTTCTCCGCGAAAAACAGAGTTGTGTCTGTTTTCAGCAGCAACTTTGACCCAATTAAGAGAGAGGCTCATTGCACAATTTCACTGTTAAAGATTTACTCACTTTCCCCACTTTCAAGAGTTACTAAAATTCATCTTTATCACATGAAACAGTCATTTCTTTTGTAGAAGCAGGCTTCATTGTTTGCTACTTATTATGTTTTGTGTCTTCACACCACAAAGATGTGTATGAAGCAGGTCCTTCATACACCATACCAAAGCACTGTTTTCAGATGAGCTGCTGGTGTCAACGTTTCTAAGAAACATCAATTCAGGTTCTTTGACGCTTTTTAGCAGGGACTCTTGGCAATGTCCTTCAGTGTACCTGCTCAGCATGATGAATAATGCAGGCTCAGGTTATTCTAGGGTCCAACTTAGTGAATGTAAATTAAGTTGACAGCTCAATCTATTCTGTGAGAAAGCAGAAAAGAAATTTGGGCTTTTTTCCTCACAAAACTTTGAACTAACTGTTGTGAACTGCACCAAGAACAAATGTATTGAAGTTTCCACTTTAACATGTTCAAGCTTTTATTCATACCAATAATCACACAGTTTTGAATAATATAGTCAAACATGTCATGCTGAACCTACTTTACAGAGAAAATGTGGTGGTAGAAAGTACAATAGCCTGCTGTAATTGATGGAACCATGAATTCTGCGCTATATCAGAAAATCCTGAAGGAGAATGTCCGGCCATCAGCTCATGCCCTGAAGCTCAAGTGCCTTTAAGTTATCCAGCAAGAAATGAAACACAGCAGCAAGTCCACATCCAAACAAACAAGCAAAGAGTCCAGACTTAACTCAGATTTTGATGCTTTGGCATTCAACAGGCTGTTAGAGAAGAAAGAAAAAGAAATCAAAAAAGGCACATTAAAGGTCAATTTTAACTGTCTATTTGTCTCAACTAGATCTTCCATAGATTTTGCGGGCGATTCCCTTCTATACATTGTACTTGTTGTGTCATATTTCTCAGTTTCATTACCTTTAGGTGTTATTTGTTATTTGTGTTATTTGCTTTAAAGCTGTTATTCTTAAAATTCTGAATAAATAAATAAATGTCAGTATGTCCCTCCTTTAAATACAGATTTTTAAAACACCTCTTCTGTAAAATTTATGTAGGCACTTTGGTCTGTTTTTCCTATAGTTTCTCCATCATTGAGAATTTAAGCTCTTACCATTATTAGAAATAGTTTTTAGTGTACATTTATTTTCCAAGCAAAATCCCTCCAAAGGAAGAACCCGGCAAGCGTCATGAAATTTCATAGAAAATGCATTTTAAACCCTCATCAGTTATTTTGTTCCCAACTTTTTATCTTTGTTCTGCCTGATGTTGTTTCTTCTTCCCCCTGTAAAAATCCATTCTGCCTTGTTTGTGTTAACAAATTTTAAGAGGATGAATGTTCTCCATACCTCTCTTCTGTTTGCTGTTTAACATTGTTGCAAGTTTTCGTAAAACATTTTTTAATTTCATATGTTTAGAAATACTCTGAGAGGAATCCATTTCAATTTTAGTGACCAGCGCCCATGAATGAAGCACATATTCTTGGTATCTCTGAGAGTAGAAATGACAGCAGCTGGGTTTCTTAGAGACGTTTCACCTTTCATCCAACAAACCTGTTGAGGTTTGATGGCTGCTGGGCACGCCCAAGTTTCGAAGCTTTTGTGAGCTTATTAACTTCTCAGTCTATAAAGTTACAAGTGAGTTACTTACCCTCCCAGCCATGAAGTGAATGGTTAGGGTCACGTGCACCAAGTTGAGTAGATACTAATCTGTACTGGTAAATGTGTCAGGGCTGCATTGTAATGGGCTGATAGTGGTTTCATAAACCACGTCTTTTTTTCCCCTCCGCCTCTTTCAAACATTTACTCTTCTCCATCCCTGTGTTTCCTTCAGAAGAGCATCCCTTCAGCTGTTATGCGCATTGAACTGCATGCAAGACATTGCTCTGCTTTTAAGCCTGGGTAGGGTCCATGAGCTTCTGCCCCAGCAGTGCACAGAGAAATGTATTTACTGAAGATCCTTCCAAGCTTTCAACAACTATTGCAGTGTAATGATTAAAATGTGTTTCCATTCTGCTTCTTTTCTGCTTTCTGTTGGTGTGTGGTTTTGCTGGGTTCCCACCATCTTACATGTCCACTGCATGGTCCAAGAAGGTCGCACTTCTCCACTCACGACCTCCTGACTAACCCCAGTGTTGCTCTTCACATGATTTGTGTGTTCAGTGTGTTTTTATTTTGATCCAGCTTTCATCCGTGTACCAGGTAGCAGCTCCTGCAAAGTAGATCAGGGCTCCACACTATTTATAGAGTTTACACAGACTGGCCACTGTTGGAGACAGCAGTGAGCTCACACCTCAGCTGTGCCTCTGTGTATAGGAGCTCCTTTTATTGGCAATGAGTGGAGGTCAGGCAGAGGTTGAACGGGGCACGTGCAGTCTTTGGTCTGGGGTGAGATTAATTCTGTAGGATAAAGTGTCCTGTTGTGTTATTCCTCACACACATTTTCAAAGTAAATTAGCCTGGGAGATATGATATTTTATAACCCATGCATGGGTGTGCATGCACATCATATTTCTTGCATACATTGCTGTGTAGTCCTTAATGAATGCGAAACAATGATCTGAGCAGAAAACAGCCCGCATGTGTGAGAAAAATAGCTTTAAAAGCTGATTTTTGATACTGAAACCCAAACAGGACACATAATTTTAAGCTGTAATTACTGAGGGATCAAAAAGTTTCAGTGGGATCAGCCTAATGCGCTGAAAAATTTGAATATAAATATAATAAATACAGACTTATTATAGCTCAGGTTGGAACCTCAAACTGTGTAAAATACACAGCCCTTTCTAAGTTTTCTGCCACATGCATTCACTCAGGCAAAGGGTTTAAATACTGCACTGTCATGAGTGTAAGTGTCCTACAGCTTCTGTCAGGAGCTGCATTAACCTGATACACAATGTGTGTAACTGCATGGGGATTTGTCTAACCTTATATGTAAAAGGGACAAGGAGAAATGAGAGTTCAGTGTACTTTTAAGAACCTCCCACCATTATTTAATCACCCGAAGGCCACCTTGAGCTACCTGTGGAGCAGTCAGTAAAAAACAATGTTGATTAACTCTAGCTGATTTCCCCTATTTCCACAGAAACCTCAGTCCAGGAGCGTGATATTAATGTAAACAACAACGTGTTGCAGTGATACTGGCCCTTTCTCATCATACCTTCTTTCGGTGCTTTATCAGAGGCGATGCCCGAAGGGGGAGGGGCCACACTTTCTTCCCTGTCGTGGTTTGGTGATAGATAAGTACAAAACCCCCTCAAGAATGCCATCACATTGGGGAAAAAAAAACCAAGTCGCTGCGTTGCCTTCTGTGTCGAGTCGGAGACGCTCCAAAATGCAGCAGCTCATCCTGCCGGTTCTCCTGGCATCCTTTTGGACAGTCTGCACAGGATCAGGAGGTAAGTCTGCTTCCATTCACAGCTCGAGATCATTTGAAGCAACTGCCTGTCTTTATTTTTAGTTCTTACACTAAAAAAAAATCCTGCCACTCTTCCAGTCCTTAAAAAATTATACATATATATATATATATATATATATATATATATATATATATATATATATATATATATATATATATATATAACGATTGGCGATTTATTTATTTTTCCGTTATTGTATGGCCGTTTTTGTCTTTCAGTCGTTCTAATTACAAATGAACTCTCCTTTTTAATTTGTCATGCCAGACACGATGTTCAGTTAAATAAGTTTATATATACTGGCTAAAAATGTAAATAAATAAATAAATACATAAATAAATAAATAAAAATAAATAAAAAGCGAACATTTCCGCAGTACCAAATGCCCCTCTACGTGAAGCGCTCCACCTGTCCTGTCCATCACGCCTCGGTAGCAGCGGCAGTGTTGGTGTGTGTGTGTCAGGCTCATCCAATCCGCACCTTGATATTTACACCGCTGAACTGAATGTTGAAGGGCAGGGAAGGATACAGAGATCCTGCATCAGCTGAGTCTGAGTCAAAAACAGGCAGAGCCCACATTCCCTCTGGGGCTCTGTGTTTCGGACACCTCTCTCTTGCGCTCTCTCTCTCGTGCACCTGCTCGGAACCAGGCCGAGCCAGTGATAGACGTTTGCGTCCCAGTTGCCGCAGAGAAGCGCGCCACGAGCAGCACCAGTGTCTCCAAATTCACAGCAGTGGATAACGAGGCGCGGATTACCGCTGAGAGCCGGCTCACACGTGTTTAAAACCCAAACATTTTTATGTTTATTTAAAAAAAGAAAAGAAAAAAGGATGAAATGTGTCTTCAGATCCAGTGTTTGGATACTAAAGGGACATCTGCGATTCTTAAAATAAGCAGCAGACAGACGCATGTGAACTGATATGAATGATCGCTTATAAATGCGCCTCTATAATCAGAACCTGTCGGTGAGAAATCTCTTTGTGTCCGTGCATTTATTCCATGTTGCATGGAGCAGCTCTGAAAGCTGCAGGGTCTTATTTGTGATAGCTGTCCACGTCAGTGTCCCATAGACCGGCGCGCTGGAAGCCTGGACCACATTTCTTTTCTGTATCCAATAATAAGAGACAAAAAAAAACCCCTTCTAAATCTTGAGCCGTTTTGGCACGAGTGGGTAAAATCTGAAATGCGTTATAAGTGTATTTGTCTGTTTGTCATAAAAGCTCGTCTCCGTCTGCCTGTGTTCACATGTCACTGTGAGACGACTAATTAGTTTATCATTTCACTGCCTTTTGTTTTCTATTTGACGGTTTCCTCAGTTTTCCCTCTTGGCACAGCTTTCAGGCTTTTAGAAAATCATTCATATTGTTTACTCTCTCTGTCTCCGCGTCACACGAAGATCAAAGCCGAACGCCGATTGGTGGAGAATTGTGCGGACCGAAATCTGATTGGCCAAAATATGAAGGCGCGAGAGCCGGCCATAAAATTAGATATTCCGTTAATGGAGGAAGTTTCTTGGTTTCGCCAGTAGGCCTATTTGGTCAAGCAAAACGACAAATAGCGATCTGTAAAATTACAACTTGAAAATATTACGTAAAAGTGACATTTAAAAAAGTAATACAAATGTACTTGGAGTGGTTTAAATAACATTACCCTTTAATGGTCCATTCAATCTATATATATAATGGTGATTGGGGGGGGGGGAAGGGATTTGAAATTCAATTCTGGATTTAACAGAATTCAGTGAAAAGAAACTAGTACGTTCTCTGCATCTCACAGCTACAGGAAGCAGTTGGTTCAGCTTGTCTCTGTGGGACTCATACAGCTGCAGCATCCGCATTCAGGCCAGCAACACTCAGTCAAGGCTTACAATTAATCATAATCTTTTATTATGTTCAGCATCAAAGACACTAAGCTTAATTAGAAATTTCTGCACTATTATATGTCTCCCCCCCCCCACACACACACACACACACACACTCACATGCAAATTCTGCTACAAGAGAAAATAATAATTACAATTTTTACAAAAAAATCAAACAAACAAGACTTGGACATGTATGTATGTATTAGAGGCAGTGTAGTGGTTGATTGTACACCCTCAAATGCTTTCCCCCTGCCTTGTCTATTTCCAGTAGCCATTATCACGATGGAGCAGAAGGAAAAGGCTTGCCAACATAGCAAAGTTGCCAAGCTTTGACTTCCTTCACACACACACTGAGAAGAACCGATACAGTTCAAATATAGATCAGGAGACCCTTCCCATAATTTTCAATGGCATATGTGTTTTTCATATTTTTTCTTTTATATTTTTATAAATGTTTGATATTTTGGGTAGCTGCAGATATTTGTTTTAGAGTAAGCGGTGGAAACATACAAACCGATTGTGAAATTTTAATAAATATTCAGACAAACAAGTCAGAATGGGAGCTTGTTGATACAAGAAATTGGCTCCAAGTTTATTCCAATAGCACAGAAAGATAAAGCACGAACACTGACTGTTTTTTTTTCTTTTGGTAAATAAGAAGACAATTCCAGACTATTAGGGGGTTTTGTGTGGCCATGGATAAAAGCTATCTTAATCCAATAGGAGAACAATCCACTATTTGCTTTTAGAGAAAAATTAACTATTGATAAATCAATGAGGCTTTCTACAATACATGGCAAGAGGAAACATCCTAGTCTGCTCTCGCAACAGAATGTGTCAACTAGGGTTAATGCTTCTGTCACACTGTCACAAGCATCAAACCTGTGCCTTTTAGCATGCAAATGCATTTTATCAGTAAAGCTTTTACTTTTTTTCAGACTGGTGCTATCAGTCCCAGTTTACCTGTGGTCATCAGTGCAATGGTAAGCATTTCTGATGGTAAGAATTTCTGATGGAATCATTGACGCAGTCATCCCTAGATGGGGTAGCTAGTGAGGAATGCAGTGCAGTGCAGTGCTATATATGGCCTACTAAAATATTAAAATGTACACAAGCCAATGAGAATGCTACAGTTGTTGTTATATGTAGTGCTGTTGTAGTTTTATGGATAGATTGACAAGTTAGCTTTCTAATAACCTATTGAAATGCTGCAATTAGTGAAAAGCAGTTTTTAAGACCTGCACGAGGAAACATGCTGTTACAACACACTGCTGAAACTAAAAGAGAAATAGCAAAACACAACCTGATATCATGCTGCTGAAATATTTAGTCTGAAGGCAGCATGTAGATGGAAAACTCTAAAGGACCAAGCATTGAGCCTTGTGGTACTCCATGCATGTGTTTAATTTAATCAATGACTCCTTTTAGTAAACTAGATATTTGGCCACTTTCTACTTTCTTCTTGAACAGGAAGATTATTAAGTATATTAGTGACTAGAAAAAAGTGGAGTTTCAAGTGCTACAAACTCCTCCAGACTGAAAATAATCATTCAAAAATGGTTGTTTGGTGTTTTTTGTGATTTAGTACCAGAGAAGTGGACCCATGTAAACTCAGCATGTGGAGGACAAAAACAGTCGCCCATTAACATTGTCACCAGAAAGACTTTCAAAGATGATCGCCTGACTCCTCTTAAGTTTCAGAATTACCAGGAGATCTTCACAAGCACAATCATAAACAATGGCCACTCCGGTGAGCTTATTTTCCATTAAAATTTAACTCGGCAACGTTTTGAAGCTGTTGTGTACGCTCTTCATGCTTGTTGTGTTGTCTGTTCCAGCTCAGGTCCAGATTCCTACTGTATCTACTATATCACATGGAGACCTGCCTGATGAGTATATGGCTGTGCAGTTCCACCTGCACTGGGGAGCCAATGGAGGGCCTGGCTCCGAACACACTATTGACGGGGAACAGTATCCCATGGAGGTATTTAAACTTGGTCCAACAGCCTGAACTGTTACTGTTCTGAACTACAGAAGTACTCATGGTGACTTATCATTATTGAATGACAGCACAAATATTTTGTCTACAGCTGCACATTGTTCACATGAAGAAAGCTTACTCTGATTTGACAACAGCACTGAGTGATACAGAGGGAGTTGCAGTTCTTGGATTTTTCTATGAGGTCCCCTTTTTAAATTTTTCACCTCAGATGCAAAAACTATTCCAGACCTAAGTATGAAAAGTAAATGTACTAAAATGCGGCTATTTCAATTTTCAGCTGTCTAGTAGCAGTAACCGGAAGTATGAACGCATCATCAGTACTCTGCAAAACATCCAAGCAACAAGTAGGTACTAGTTTATGTTCAAACAATCAGACTCATGGCTGTGTAGCTTTGGCTATCTGTTTCCACTGTGGAGTTTTGCTTTGTTTTGTTTTGTTTTCAGATAGCAATACGTCTCTGTCTTCAATCTCCCTGGCACAGCTGATCCCGTCTGAGAAAAATCTAACGGCTTACTACCGTTATAAAGGCTCTCTGACCACCCCGGGGTGTACAGAGTCTGTGATTTGGACTCTGTTTGAGAACCCCATTCCTTTGAGCATAGAACAGGTCAAGAATGCACCTCAATTTAAATATATATTTCAGCCTTAAGCCTTAATTTTTAATGTTACATGGTTAAACTTTAGTGTTTTCATATAGTAGTTTTCAATATAACTTCTGAATCTGCAAACTTGCTGGTAATGATAAGTGTGAGCTACACAGGTACACACACAGGTACACATCTCTCAGAACTGCAGGAGTAAACATAAAAAGGCTCTGCTAGAGTACAAATACTTTCCAACCTTTTTTTTGCATGTTCAGAAACATTACTGTAATTGCACTCCTTTATGATCTTTTTCCACAACCTGGAGCCTAACACTCATGTTAATATTCTGCTCCCCCAGCTCCAAGCTTTCTCTAAACTCCAGTTTAAGGATGGCAAGCAGATGACTGGGAATTTCAGACCTGTTCAGCCCCTCAATGGCCGGAAGGTGTACCGCTCAGGAAGTGCAGTGATCCTCGCCAACTCTGCCATCCTCCTTGCCACCATTGCCATAGCCTTGGGACTGTCCGAACCCAATTAGAGGTATCCCATGCTGCACTGCAACATCCATAAACACAAAAAGTTCCACACCAATCAATCAGTCAAACCCGAATTTGTAACCTCTTCATCACATGTTTGCAAAGATGACGGATCATATCGTAGTGCAGGCATGACTCACCTGGTGTTCCCCCCCTTATGACACAAATGACAAAGGCGTTTTAGTAATGCCTTACGAAAGGTGCTGTAAGGGTTTATTAAAGCACTCATGCATGTGTAGTGAAGCAGTAGGTGTTATTTCAGCATTATGGTTTCAGAGCACACGTTTAGGCATTCACTAAGATTCCAAATCATCCTCCTAAACATACACTTTATAATTCATTACACTTTGTCAAGTGTCAGGCAAATTTTGTTTTTCCTAATGTCAGAGTGAGTCCCAGAGAGTTTACACTCTGAGTGCCATTGTCAGCCTGTAAACTGGCACGTGGTGTGCTATTCTTAGTGGAGCATAAAGTTATAAATAGCAGAACTGAGTCATTAAACTAAGCTGCATTTCCAAGGCGATGGTCAAAGGAGTCAGCAGCTTGGTCATTCTTTCATGGTCCAGGCGCACACCGCAGGGCTGTCAGGTGACTCACTCGCAGCCACTCAGCTAGCAGGTGGTATGGTAAAGGGTGGGAGGGTTTAAGGTCAAGCCTTTTTCCCGCCAGAATCCAGCGTTGAAAACATTTACGAGGGAC
This sequence comes from Copadichromis virginalis, assembly GCF_057382275.1. Lineage (NCBI taxonomy): Eukaryota > Metazoa > Chordata > Actinopteri > Cichliformes > Cichlidae > Copadichromis > Copadichromis virginalis. The sequence continues at coordinate 8,764,752 of NC_140627.1, forward strand.
AACTACAGCCTGACCTAAGAGCAGCTGCAAACCTTCTCCTCCCACCCCATGGCAACTTACACCAGAGGGAAAGATGAAGGTGCAGCGATACTAATTGCAGGTCACAAAATGGCTGAGAGTGTCTGTAGCTCAAGGACACAGTTATACTTTGGAGAACAGACCAGCATATCTTGTCAAACCAGCATTATTAATTTTTTGCATTTCAAACACGATTAGCATGAATCTGCATGTTTATTACGAGATACATGCACAAAACAGAGCTTGCCAAATTTACATGCAAACACCTCAGTCAATCTGTTTGTTTTTGTTTGTTGGTTTTTTTTTTCCAGTTTTTGACACATAAAGTTCAGTAAGCTACGTAATCATGACAACATAGAACTGTGTTCATGGCTTGTAGTACGGGCTCTGGAAGGCACTGAATGTTATCGACTGTGAATTACACCCCACTGATTTGTTTGGGAGGGCTTATTATGTATTCTGTGCAATTTTCCAGGAAGATTTATTGTGATGACCTAGGAAAAGGAATCTGTATATTTTCCATTGTTTCACAAGGCTTCACGTTATATTTCTATGCTGTACACTGATGTATTTATATATGTAATGAATGTGTATAATGATATGAGACTGCAATTGATATTTATGTATTCCAAGAATAGTGCTGAATGCAAAGCATCAACCTGTTCATGACTTATAGAGTTTACTTGTGATGTTCAAGTGTATGAGACTGTCAGGTTGTAGTTCTTCAAATGATATGGAGAATGTGTTCCAGCTGAACAATAAAATACCTAAATGCCTTTTTAATGACTGTGTCTTCTGCTTGCATGGGCACAATTCAAGCTATTTGACCCACTGATCAAAATTAGTGTCTGTTCTGGGTCTGGCTGCGCTGTGAAAGCTGATATGAGAATACACTTTTTTGGCTTTGTTGTTTGTCTGCTGGCTCAGACACACAGACGGGCTTCTCGGTTTGCTGACTGATAACCCTTCGGTCTGTCCAGAGAGTCTCAGGCTCTCTGGAAGAGAAGAGTTTCTCATCTCTTAATCCTTTTCTAATTGACTCGTTCTTGTTCTTCAAGAAGTTCGAATAAGAGGTTGTTTTATCTTACACAGCTCACTATCAAAGGTATAGCAGAGGTACACAAACACATTAAAATCTACTAAAAATATTTTTTAAATTGATCTCTGAGACAGTTTGCAGACACTAGTTGCAAGTTATTTAACACCCCACCCACCTCCTCCAATCCCTTGTCATTAAAGAATCAAAAGACTTCTTGTTAAAGACCTTGGAAGACCTCTCACTGAGGCATGCACAGAGGCTGTGCGAGAGTATACACAAAAGCTTGAATGAAAGAGGTGCCTTCATTCTCCTCCACAGGCATCCAATAGGTTTTTCAGTTGAGGAGGAGGAGGAGGAGTTGGAGAGCTTGTGGATCAAGGGAACAAGGGGTGGATGCTTAATATCTGGGACCTTGCTGTTTTCTAGTCAACAGGACAGCACCGATATAACCACACCATCTCCTTAATCTCACCTCAAATCCCCCAAGTCTCTGGGGTTTCAGTGACAAAGGGCACTGTTTTCTCAGGAAGAAACCAGAGGCATCCTCATTTTGAATCTTACCAGATAGCCAGCTGCAATTAAAGGTCACTGGGCTGGTCTTTGTGCATGAGGTCAGGAAAACAACACACTGCTTGACCTATACTGCCACTCCTCTTCCTTCCTCCTGGATCTCACTGTTGAAAATCAATCCCACAAATCAGTACTTCACATACTTCTATGTGAAGTAACACCCAATTAACTTTATTCTAATTCCGCCTGATAAATTTGTTATTGTGTTGTCAATGATATAGCTCAGAGGTGATATCTAATAGGCTATCACTAAGCAATCACTTGGTGTTGGCTTTCTCTGTGGTAGAGTATCGCTTCCTGTTCCTGTTACAGTGCACAGTGGTGTTTATGTGTAGCTTATCTCAGTAGCCAATTTGATTTAAAAACTTATAAAAATCGTCTTATTTCACACTGTAATCTTAACGTACTTTATCCAAAGCACACTCTCTCTTGATTTACCCTTTAATTATATTCACAATATTCACTTACTGTGTCTTTAGGGATTCACTAGCTTAGCTTAGCTTGTAGCCAATTCGCTAGCAGCATGGCCTCTTCACCTGTCCTTCCTGCACTTTCCTGCTCATTGTGTCAGATGTTTACTCCTCGGCCTCCAATTTGTTTCTGTAACACACATTAAGGTAAATTATGGAGTACCACAGGGTTCCGTGTTAGGACCAGTTGTGTTTACATAATACATACTTCCCAAAGTCAGTATCATTAGAAGGCATAACATACATTTTCACTACTATGCAGATGACACCCAAATTAATCTATCCATGAAGCCATATAACACACCCTTAATATTACTGGGATAGAAATTTGGAATAAGCAATGAAAGAGAAGCAAACATTCAATTCTTTTTAAATTAAAATAAGAGTAGAAGGGCCGAATGAAGTTTTGTACCCAGAGTATGCAAAATGGCTTTCATTCTTGTGAAAGGACAAAAACACAGCAAGGGAAGATTAACAGCTAATTTCTTTTAGGAGCCTCCTTTTCACTGTGCAGATATTGATACCACCATTAGCATAAAATCTCCATCAATGGGGACAATATGCTGCCATTTAAATGCAGGGGTTAACACCAGTTTACATGCATTCCTGTCACTGGTGATAAGACTGAATGTGAAGAATTTAAAAGCCTTTTGATCTCAGTGTAATGCAATCATTCTCTGTTTCAGTGAGGCTTGCTCTTCAGTGGGTCAGAGGTCGTTGTGGTCTAACTTTACACAATACAAGGAGTTTGAATGTCTTAATCGTATGCCTTGTGTGCACATGTGGCTGAGCTCTGAGGTGCTTGAATGTGCCATCTTGTTAGGAGGCAGTGAAATCAGCTGCTACAGTCAGTCTGAGTCGGTAAAGCAGACAGACCTGAGGCTGCTCGTCAGTAGACTTGCGCTAAAGCAGTAAGTGAACCACTGTAATCCTTTTTAGAAGCAGCAGCTTTAGGCAAGTGATCTGGGCTAGTTTGGCCAACAATGCACAACACTTCATTGAGCGATAAGAGAGGGGAGCACACTAGTATTAGAACCTCGATCCAAAAAATATTCCTCTTCGTTGGACCTCATTTGAATTTGAATAGTGTTAAGATGTCTGCATGTAAACTGAAAGAGTTACTATGACTAAAATTCAGCTGAGTTGGGCTGTGAGTAATATATTGTTGCAGTTGCATGATTGTCATCAGTGTTTTCCAGGAACAGCCCAAAAATCTCAGCATCCCACAAATGGCATCAGTTTTAAAGGTCAGATGACTGCAAGAACTGATGGTCATCACTTGATGCATTCCCCTCTAAACGTAGTTATTATTTGCCTAAGTGGTTTTGCTGATTGATTTGGCTCATTATTATGCATGCAGGAATGTAAGTATAAGCCTTGAAAAAACGATGTGAATGTACCCTTTAATATAATATGAACTTGAATGTGCTTTCAACAAAACTGCCTGAAGGAAAACATTTAAAGGTGCAGTATTAATATGAATCTTGTTTCTTTGAAAAAGCTTCCATCACATATTTGCTACAGATTAAGTAACAATAAGTGACAATAGTGGCATGGCAGTACAGATTCCCCTGCAGTTTCTAGTTCCAGGATATCTGTGTATACTGATTAAATATTATTACACAATATGAACCAGATGTAATTCATTCTTGGTGCCTAAAAGTCTCAGAGTGTACAGGATTGAAAGAAAGAATTTTACCCTGCTTTTCCTTCTTTTTGTATTGCAAACCATTTACTAAGAAGGTAACATGCTGTCCACAGGCCTATGACATAAGGGTAGACTTTGCCTGGAAGAAAAAGTTATGTTAAGTTTAGTCAAACAAACATTATCAGTGTAAATTTACTCACAAAACCAACACTAGACTGTCCACGTGAGAAACGGAAGGGACAGAAATCAAATTATATGCACTAGGTTATCGTCAGAAAGACACTTTTGTTGGCACTTTTGTCGTAAAAAGGCACTTCATGGTGACCTGAAAGTAGACTTTGACTAAGTTGATGTCAATCAACAGGAAGATATCTCAGGCAGGGAGAATACACCCCACTATCAGAAACAAAGGTACCTTGAGTACCAGCATTCACAAAGAGCCGGAGGCAAACATGGAGAAGTTGTTCTGTTTCTGCCAACAATGCTATTTGACTGCATTGTTCTCAGAGCACAGACCAGTCACAGGGTGAGGGGGCTTTTGGAAGTACATGAGAAGATTCAAGATGACCCCGCATTCCTTGAACAACTTGATTTTTAAAAGGATGGGAAAAAATTGAATAATGTATATATTTTGACCATATAGTATCATAATATTTTGACCATGTAGTATCATATAGTATATGTATTGTTTTAAGGTTTTCTCTTTCTCTGTGGCTTGGAGAGTAATTTGAGGGAAATAATGTGCAAAAATGTGCCAAAGGACACAGAATTCCTTCCAAAGGTGGGACTGCAGGACACAGTGCACACTCACACATCCTGAACGAAGACTACTCTTACTAATATTCACCAATTCCACATCCTCAGTTGAGGATGTGATAACACCCATGGTCTGTTATGTATTGTACCTATATTTGAGTAAACGCAATCCATCCTCCTATCTTCTGGTGGTGTAGTGGTGCCACATTTATTTATTTATTTATTTATTGTCTGGCTGGTGGCACTCCCTGTTCATGTGAGTATTAGATGTGAGTAAATTACATGAGTCATTCTGACCAGTCACAATGAAAGTTAAAAGGGTGATGCCTGCTGCTATATCAGAATTAGCCAGAAACGCCCTTGGCTTTTTGTTGTGAAGAGCTCTGTTTAGTTGTCACTATAATGTAACGTGAATATGCATGACTTTAGGTGTTACATAATAACCAATGGTATGCATGTGTATATGTGATGATGTCACACAGGGAGACAGAGCCAGCTGATAATATATGTGTTGCTGCTTTTTTATTGTTGCCTTGCTGTATAATGAAAATTGATGCATGCTAAAGAGTGTGATTTCTCTGATTTATTCCTACCTTTCCACTACACGGCACACGTGAAATGTAACACTGAGGTCAAGGAGAGAAGTGAATTAGTTATTAATTGGACAGCACTTGCTCATGAAGTTAGAGTTAGCCCTATTAGAGTTACAGTGGGGCAAAAAAGTATTTAGTCAGCCACCGATTGTGCAAGTTCCCCCACTTAAAATGATGACAGAGGTCAGTAATTTGCACCAGAGGTACACTTCAACTGTGAGAGACAGAATGTGAAAAAAAAAATCCATGAATTCACATGGTAGGATTTGTAAAGAATTTATTCGTAAATTAGGGTGGAAAATAAGTATTTGGTCACCTCAAACAAGGAAAATCTCTGGCTCTCACAGACCTGTAACGTCTCCTGTAAGAAGCTTTTCTGTCCCCCACTCGTTACCTGTATGAATGGCACCTGTTTGAACTCATCATCTGTATAAAAGACACCTGTCCACAGCCTCAAACAGTCAGACTCCAAACTCTGCCATGGCCAAGACCAAAGAGCTTTCGGAGGACACCAGGAAAAGTATTGTAGACCTGCACCAGACTGGGAAGAGTGAATCTACAATAGGCAAGCAGCTTGGTGTGAAAAAATCAACTGTGGGAGCAATCATCAGAAAATGGAAGACATACAAGACCACTGATAATCTCCCTCGATCTGGGGCTCCACGCAAGATCTCATCCCGTGGGGTCAAAATGATCATGAGAACGGTGAGCAAAGATCCCAGAACCACACGGGGGGACCTGGTGAATGACCTGCAGAGAGCTGGGACCAAAGTAACAAAGGTCACCATCAGTAACACACTACAACGGCAGGGAATCAAATCCTGCAGTGCCAGACGTGTTCCGCTGCTGAAGCCAGTGCATGTCCAGGCCCGTCTGAAGTTTGCCAGAGAGCACATGGATGATACAGCAGAGGATTGGGAGAATGTCATGTGGTCAGATGAAACCAAAGTAGAACTTTTTGGTATAAACTCAACTCGTCGTGTTTGGAGGAAGAAGAATACTGAGTTGCATCCCAAGAACACCATACCTACTATGAAGCATGGGGGTGGAAACATCATGCTATGGGGCTGTTTTTCTGCCAAGGGGACAGGACGACTGATCCGTGTTAAGGACAGAATGAATGGGGCCATGTATCGTGAGATTTTGAGCCAAAACCTCCTTCCATCAGTGAGAACTTTGAAGATGAAACGAGGCTGGGTCTTCCAACATGACAATGATCCAAAACACACCGCCCGGGCAACAAAGGAGTGGCTCCGTAAGAAGCATTTGAAAGTACTGGAGTGGCCTAGCCAGTCTCCAGACCTCAACCCCATAGAAAATCTGTGGCGGGAGTTGAAAGTCCGTGTTGCTCGGCGACAGCCCCAAAACATCACTGCTCTCGAGAAGATCTGCATGGAGGAATGGGCCAAAATACCAGCTACTGTGTGTGCAAACCTGGTAAAGACCTATAGTAAACGTTTGACCTCTGTTATTGCCAACAAAGGTTATGTTACAAAGTATTGACTTGTATTTTTGTTATTGACCAAATACTTATTTTCCACCCTGATTTACGAATAAATTCTTTACAAATCCTACCATGTGGATTCATGGATTTTTTTTTCACATTCTGTCTCTCATAGTTGAAGTGTACCTCTGGTGCAAATTACTGACCTCTGTCATCATTTTAGGTGGGGGAACTTGCACAATCGGTGGCTGACTAAATACTTTTTTGCCCCACTGTATGTGACAAAGAAAGTTTTTCGCAGTACACTGCACTTCTGTGAAATACTAATTTCACCATGATTCAAGAACTTGTAGAACTGCCTTTAGCAGCAATAACTTGAAGTAATCATTTTCTGTAGGACTTGTTTTTGGCTCACTCGTTCTTTACAGCGTTGCTTTAGTTCATTGAGGTTTGCGGGCATGTGTTTATGCACAGCTCTCTTAAAGTCCCACCACAGCATTTCATTTGGGTTGAGGTCTTGGGACATTGACTTCTTCTGTTTTTCAGTCTTTCTGATTTAAATTTTTCTTTAGATTTTTTTTGCTGTTCTTTAGATCATTGTTCTGTTTCATGAGCCAATTCGGGCCAAGCATTAGCTGCCGGACAGATGTCCTGACATCTGAATCCTGAATACTTTGGTATACAGCGTTCCTGATCAACTCAATGACTGCAAGATACCCAAGTGCTGTGTGTGTAAAACAAAGATAAATCATCCTCCTTCTACCACCATCATGGTTTAGTGTAGGTGTTTGTGCTGACACACTGTGTTTGGTTTGCTCCAAACCTGGCACTGTGCATTATAGCCTAACAATCTCAACTTTGGACTCATCTGTCCACAGGGCATGAATCCAGAAGTCTTGTGGTTTGTTTATATACAACTTTGCAAAGCTAAGCTGTGTACTGTCCTTAATTTTAACATTTAGCATGCTAACAGAGGCCTTTAGTGTCTGCTTTTCTTGGAGCATTACACAATCTGACTTTCGCATTAATTTGCTGGGATGTCCATTTATTGGAAGATTGTGGCATATTGTTAACTCCCCTAAATGCTTCAGACCATCAAACTGTCAAAGCTTCTGCTTTTATAGAAGTGCTCACACTTACTGATAAGCAGTTAAAGAAGTTCCTCAGATTTTGACAGATAGGCCTAATTCAGATTGACTGGCACAGGAAGACCATGTAAGAGTCGTTTTTTTAAAGGATGTCAGTATCATTGAAATTGCAAGTGACATGTTGCCTCACTTCCCTTTTGTTTTTGTCACTGCATTGTGACATCACATTGCTAAAGTGTGTCTCATGTAGCAATGTGGTGTGCTACACTATGTTAAAACTAGAAAAAAACCCAGTTTTTTAATTTGCTGTGCCAGGTATTGTAATGCCACCTGGAACAGCCGACATTGTATATCCAGATCATTTCCAAATCATTTCGTAAATACATTTATTATTTGTGTCCTCATGTGCTTGGCACAAAATGGGACATACTGTGAATGTAGGGAATAGCCTGCAAAACTGTGCTACTGGCTCTAAAAGGCTACTCCTTTAGAGCCACCAGTGGTGATGGTCCTCAGTTGAAAGGTCAGGAGATCAAGTTGTTATGTTTCATCTTCTAAGGACCACGGATGTGTGCAGCAGTTGTACAGATTAAAAACATCAGCCCATGGATATCTGAAGCAATTAACAGCTTTAATTAATAAGTGGTTACAGGTCAAATGAAGCAATTCTGTCCAAGTGCTTCATTTGACCTGTCCAGAAGCTGATGAAATAGCTTTCATATATTGTTACAACCACTTCACCCGCTTTCGTTAGCTGTAGTGTTTGCCAAAACAGCACATTAGGCAGACTGTGCAAACCCTCACCTCCAACAACTTTAAAACAGAGGAAAGATCAAAGATTTCCCTCTCTTTTCTTTCCTGTTCAGTTACTTCAGAAGATCATCATTAGTGCTGCTGTAAACTATTAAAATAAGAGACTGTTTCCTCATCAGGCATTAAATTCATAGCTGAATGAGGTTTGGGGGTGTCTGCAGCCCTTCAATTTTACGCTGAATTAGACAAGCGCTCTGGTTTCAAAGAGAATGCATCGGCAGGATTTAGAAAGCAGCATTAGTGAGAGGTTTCTGTGGCCAAGTCCACACACACATACGTACAAGGGCACACCATGGCTGTGCATACGAGAAGCCAGCCAGGATGGCCTTCGTGGGGTTTCAGACACAGTCAAGTGAATCATTGAAGGAATAAATATTAAAAGACTTTTTGAATATTTAAACAGTTTGCATAATATTGTTGTGTTGTAACATATCAAATGACTTGACATTGTATGTTAATCACACACACTTTTTCCTCCTGCCAGTCCAATAGCCTCTTGGCAGCTGATTCCTCAGCTGTGCAGTTTGGGACACTGCGAGCTTCTCAGATGTCTGCTTTAGTCCATTCAGCCTTTTCCCCGCTGGCCTGAAGGGGACTGGGGATTCTCTTTCCCTCGCTTCTGCTGACTTTGTGCTGATTTGGAAGGAGAAGTGAAGAACTTTTCAGGGGTGTCTGAGTGCGAATCCTGCAGGGGGACTGCCCCTCTGACACACCCCACATACACCCCAAGCCGCATTTGTTTATTTGTTTGCCTGTGTGATCAGCTGCAAAGTGGGTGTCCTCATTCTGCCCCAAATGATGTTGTGCAGATGAAAACTTTCGTCAGCATCAGATAGCTGCGTGGCTGTTGATCGGGGGATTTCACCACTCACATAAACCCAATAAGACACCAAAGCCTCCAGCATCAGTTTCTGTTAAAACAAAACAACAACAACAACAACAAAAACACTGTATGATACATCTGTGCTGGTGGAAGAAAAACTGCTCTTTCTGGGAGACTTAAAAGCAATGATTTTACAGGAGACCTGCTCTCAAAAGAGAGAGCAGCTTTTCTTGGCTTGACAAGTGTTCCCTCCTGATGTACCAGGATCAATCTGCAGTTTCTATCTTTATTCTCAAACAGATTACACAGACAAAAAAAAAAAGGAAAACAGGATACAGATGGGTTATTTTTATATTTTCCATGATTTATTCAGATGACAGACATTTCTATAAAAAAAAAAACCCCCAGCAACAACAAAAAATAGATACTCTGTGCTATATTCCCTCGTAAGTGAAGCTTCTTGTTGCAATTCCTACAATTTACAATCACAGATGAGAACAGTGCACATACAAGACGTGTGTAATAAGGAATAACAGTACTGAAAAACAAGTGCAAGTATATTTGAATGTTACATGTATGGCGCAGTTATTAAAAACTGTCTATGCTCATGTTAAGACCGTTTCGTGACCATCTGAAGTCAGAAATGATGTTTACACATACAAAGTTTTCCTGAATCTGTCATATCCAGCCTTTTCCCACAGTCGTGCCGACAACCACTGCAGCGTGTTTGGGTTTTTCTGGTCTTGAGTTTTTGCCCAGATGAGCGGCTCTCAAAACACCGGCCCCCTGGATTATTAATATTTATCATTCACACATCCTGCACTGAATTATTGTCAAGAATGGGATGAGATTTTGTCACTAGCTGGAAAAATGAGATCTTGTTTATTTATAAAAACGGGTGCGCCTCTGTGGGGGACATTATTTGTGTCTCACACGCCCTCGCCATGACCCTCAATCCCAAAGATGATGTCATGGATCCTATAGTAAGCAAACGGGAATCGTTGTCACTTTGGTGGGGCTGGGAGTTGTGCAACTGATGAAATGGAGAAATAACTTTGCTAACAGCGATGCAAAGCAGGTCACGTAGACAGACCTGAGGCATCTTAAGCATCTCATTAAAATGTTATTTTCACTAAAGATGAAAGTCTTAATTAGGTGAGCTGTGAGACAACGAACATTTATACTTACCCGCTTTCCTCCTCTAGCCTGGATCTATTCCCACTGCAGCAAGTGTGTCAACCTGCCCTGCAGTATCTGGTACCCCGTTTAATTTTATCAGGAGCCACATTGGAGCAAGGTTGAAGAATTCAATCACATGATCATTCGGTGTTCAGGAATAGTCTGCGACAAACAGTAACCGAGAGCATCTGGGTGTACTTTCAGACACAATTTAGTGAACCATTGAAAAAAGCAGTTTTCTATAATAATTTGCAGCATTTCACATTTCTTTAATGTTACACCCAGGTACTGTAAATGGTAAATGGCCTGTATTTATATAACGCTTTACTAGTCCCTAAGGACCCCAAAGCGCTTTACATATCCAGTCATCCACTTACTCACACACATTCACACAGTCATGTAGCAATAATTTATGCAAGCCAGCTTTAGTCATGGTTAATGTCAGTGAGGCTACCGTGGAAATATTTCTCAACAGCTCTTTTGTGCAGATCTTGAATTCCTTTGAAATTGTTGCACATTCAGTTCAGATAAACTGAGGATAGAAATGATTTTGAAAACCTGACATTTCCGACAGTCATAGGTTGACACTTCATGACCTCATCAAAATCATTTGCTATTATTAAAATTCTTAATTAATTAATTGATTTAATTAATTATAAAAATTCTAAATTATCAAATAATTTCATGTCATGATGTTCTCATAACTTTTTGTCGAGTGCTTTGTAAGCTAACTTGTATGCTAAAATTGACTTGCTCCTGCATGTTAGTTTAGATCAAAGCCCAGCTAAGGAGAGGCCTCAGATTGGTTGCTGTACATTCAGGTCCATTCTGCAGCATTTGTGAGAAACTGACATCTGACAGGCAGTCTTATACAATTTGTGTCACTGTATGTCTGTTTTTGTGTTTTTTGGACTGATTTTTTTTTCTGATGAGATTCAGGGTCAACCAATAATCAACTAAATGTATAGTCTAAAATGTCTCTGATGTTACAGACATTGTTTATTGTGGGTGGGTTCCTGCATAGGTTTGAACTTTTTTCCCTCTTCCCACCAGTTTCACTACATATTTAGTCATAAGTCATAGGTGTTATGTGTGGCTGTGTGCAGACAGGAATAGGACCCAAGGTGCAGACTCCGGAGACAGTCGTGAACTCAAAACAGCTTTAATGTAAAACTCAAAATATAACATAACTGGGGAAAAAAATCAAAATAAACTTAAACCAGAGGACTGCCAGAACACACAGCTAGGTAAACAGTAGATCGCAACACAGACACAGAGAAACACAGGGCTTAAATACACAGAGGGAGCAATCAGGGAATGGGTAACAGGAGGGAAACACAGATGGGGCAAATCAGGCCTAACGAGACAAGGGGAAGCGAAACCAGATACATTAACATCAGACATGGACTTTCAAAGTAAAACAGGAAACACATAACACAGACTGAACCAAAGACACACACTCACATGCAGGCACTACAACAGAGGGAACAGAGACGTGGGACCAGGGCAGACACAGACACTGACTGGACACGGGGATATAGCGGACAGGGGAGACAGCAACTAAAGATTACACAGAGACAACCCATAAGACATAACTCTAACAAAGAAACCAAAGCATAGAAATGATAAATAATATATGAACTCCAAACCCTGGGTCAACGACCCAGGTATCCTAACAATAAGTACAGATATAGAATATGAAACCCAAGACTGGGTTTGTGCTCAGGTTTAAAGTGGCTGTTTTACAGTATTAAATGGTAGTTTTAGATAGGATAACTGAACACAGGGTACTATTCATACTGGATTTTTATGTGTGTATGTCAGAGGTATGCCAAATGGCACTAAGGACTATGGTTTCACTGGTGATGTGAATGAATTTGATTGACTAGTTTGGACTTCTGCTGGTTTTTCTCTTGATGGTGTCTGAGTTGACTGGAATGAAGAAATGATTATACTCTAAGTAATTTCAAGCCGTGTGTAACTTCTGGGTAATTTAGCAGAAAACAAACAAACTTGCCTCCATTTCACACTCTAAATTTGCTGTACTGTTAGAAGTGTACTTGCTTAACCTTGCCTTTTTACATGTTTATTATGCATTATATTAGTGTGTATCATAAATGTTTCAGTTGTCCTTTTATATTACACTGCCCTCCCTTTGCTGCTTCTGAGAAGCAGTAAACATCCAACACACATTGCATGCCATAGGTTCATGTGCTCTTACAATGATCAAACCAAGTCAAACACCAATAAAATAAAAATGTAAAAGGGTAAGGTTAAGCTACTACACAATATAAGTCATACCACTAAAAGTGTAACATATTTACAGAGTAAGACGGGGAACTTTTGTTTGTTTTTCTACTAAATTACCCAGAAGCCATGCACTACTCAAAATTACTTGCATACTACGTAAAGTTACTATGTGTATAATTATTTCTTCTTTCCTATAAAGTATCTAAAGTCACAAACTGGCTGAAATGACTAAAAGTTGGTGTAGCAGTATAGCAGCATTATAGCGCTATAGTTTTAGATAAGATGCATTGAAATTTTATTTTATTCTAGGGGAAATAAGTCATGACCCATAATATAAAGCGCTAACCATGATGATAAAATGACATGTATAAAAAAGAATAAAACAAAATCAAACGCAGACAGCAGACAAGCTTATCACAACATCAAGCTTAACACCACATTACTTTTTCTCTTTTATTTGGCTTTTATTTATTTATTTTATTAGTTCCAATGTACAAAACTTTGCATCAGCTGTGGTTGTTTTAAAGTGCTTTATAAGTAAAGATTACAATGATGATGATATCCAAGACAGATTTTAAGAGCAGGAGCCATTACCTGGGGGAAAAAGTACAATAATTAATTAGTTAGTTAATAACTAATTTAATTACAAGAGAAATCATGTCTCACTGCCAAAAGCCAAGGATAAAAATGGGTTTTAAGACCTGTTTTAAAAGTGGACAGTGAAGGGGATCTCTCTAACATGCAAGGGCAAGTTATTCCATAATTTAGGAGCCACGATAGAAAAGGCCCTGTCCCCTCTGAGCTTCCTCTTGGATCCCTGTACTTTCAGGAGCAGCTGGTCAGCTGACCTAGAGATCAACAGGGTGTGTAGTGATGAAGAAGCTCAGAGATGTAAGGCGGGGCAAGATTGTGAAAGCATTTAAAAACAAAGATAAGAATTTTAAATTGTTATACATAAAGTGACACTCCTAACAATCTTGATTTGATTAGATTTTCATAGACTCAGTATTTTATCACATACAGTGATCACAAGTCATCACCTTTAATGGTGATTTCGATCATTGTCACTGAATACACAATGTATTGTTTAAAACGAATTATGGCTGAATGTCAGTAGCTTATTACACATGTAAATTGAAATATAATATATATTTTTTATCCAAATTCGCCTTACACAAGCATGTTTCGTGCAACTCCCCGCAGGACTGCATGGGACTTCTGCCAACTTTGTCCAAACTTTTTTAATGGAGCTGACTTTACTGAGGTGCTGAGTTGGCACAGAGACATTTTTTCTGAAAACATCACTTTAGCTTCTCTTCTAATATCCATCAAGAGGTGCCAAAGAGTTGGAAACCTGGACACATCATCACACATTCCCCTGGTGCAAACCTAAGCACAATGGGAAACTCTCCTTGTCACTTCACTTTCCTAGAGTGATTTTAGATGGCACGTGCGTTGAATTGGCAGCTACGTGCTCCACATTCTATGTTGAGACCTGATCTGAGGGCTGTGGGTTGCCTACTCGAAAAACACAGGACACAGCCTTAGAAAGTTCCCAGAGGGAAAAAGGTAGAGACACCTTGTCCACCCTGGGACAATAGACAACAAAACTGTGTCACGTCATGGCACATAACAGGCATGAAGTCAGTGGGTTTGTCTGTGACACGTTGCCCTGCTGTACATGACTTTTGCAACTCAGCTTAAACTAACTGGTGTCCCTGCAGTGTACTGGCCCTAACATCTAAAGACCAACCCCTCTGTGTTGACGCGATTAAAGCTGTTGTTGTGAGCACAAGAAAAGAGCAGGACAATAGTTTTTGCTATTGATAGAACAGAAACAAACCCGTGGGCTGTGGTACATGAAGACAGAAAATGATACCACTGTGAGACTGGGTTACTAAGTGACATGTATGGGAACCCAGTGTCACATGTTTTGTTTTGTTTTAAAAATGTATAGAATAAAAAGAAGCGAAAGTGTTTATTAAAATTATCAATAAAAACTTGAAAGTGTAAAAGGACATATATATATATATATATATATATATATATATATATATATATATATATATATATATATATATATATATATATATATATACACCCAGCACGCCCCTGCGGGCGGTTTATCCTTCAAGCCTGGGAGCTTGAGGGTCCTGCGCAGTATCTTAGCTGTTCCCAGGACTGCGCTGTTCTGGACAGAGATCTCTGATGTTGTTCCCGGGATCTGCTGGAGCCACTCGCCTAGCTTGGGAGTCACCGCACCTAGTGCTCCGATTACCACGGGGACCACCGTTACCTTCACCCTCCACATCCTCTCGAGCTCTTCTCTGAGCCCTTGGTATTTCTCCAGCTTCTCGTGTTCCTTCTTCCTGATATTGCTGTCATTCGGAACCGCTACATCGATCACTACGGCCGTCTTCTTCTGTTTATCTACCACCACTATGTCCGGTTGGTTAGCCACCACCATTTTGTCTGTCTGTATCTGGAAGTCCCACAGGATCTTAGCTCGGTCATTCTCCATCACCCTTGGGGGCATCTGCCATTTTGACCTTGGGACTTCCAGGTTATACTCGGCACAGATGTTTCTGTACACTATGCCGGCCACTTGGTTATGGCGTTCCATGTATGCCTTGCCTGCTAGCATCTTGCACCCTGCTGTTATGTGCTGGATTGTCTCTGGGGCATCTTTACACAGCCTGCACCTGGGGTCTTGCCTGGTGTGATAGACCCCAGCCTCTATGGATCTTGTACTCAGAGCTTGTTCTTGTGCTGCCATGATTAGTGCCTCTGTGCTGTCTTTCAGTCCAGCTTTGTCCAGCCACTGGTAGGATTTCTGGATATCAGCCACCCCCTCTATCTGCCGGTGGTACATACCGTGCAGGGGCCTGTCCTTCCATGATGGTTCCTCGTCTCCCTCCTCTTTCTTGGGTTTCTGCTGCCTGAGGTATTCACTGAGCACTCAGTCAGTTGGGGCCATCTTCCCAATGTATTCTTGGATGTTCGTTGTCTCATCCTGGACTGTGGTGCTGACACTCACCAGTCCCCGGCCCCCTTCCTTCCACTTAGCGTACAGCCTCAGGGTGCTGGACTTGGGGTGAAACCCTCCATGCATGGTAAGGAGCTTTCTTGTCTTTATGTCAGTGGCTTCTATCTCCTCCTTTGGCCAGCCTATTACCCCAGCAGGGTACCTGATCACGGGCAGGGCGTAGGTGTTGATGGCCCGGATCTTGTTCTTACCGTTCAGCTGACTCCTCAGGACTTGCCTGACCCTCTGCAGGTACTTGGTGGTTGCAGCCTTTCTAGCGGCCTCTTCGTGGTTCCCGTTCGCCTGCGGGATCCCCAGGTACTTGTAACTGTCCTCTATGTCTGCAATGTTGCCTTCTGGTAATTCAATCCCCTCAGTTCTGACTACCTTCCCTCTCTTTGTTACCATTCGACTACACTTCTCCAGTCCGAACGACATTCCAATGTCATTGCTGTATAGCCTGGTAGTGTGGATCAGTGAATCGATGTCTCGTTCACTCTTGGCATACAGCTTGATGTCATCCATGTACAGGAGGTGGCTGACAACTGCTCCGTTCCGTAGTCAGTATCCGTAACCAGTCTTGTTAATGATCTCACTGAGGGGGTTCAGGCCTATGCAGAACAGCAGTGGGGACAGAGCATCCCCTTGGTAGATCCCGCACTTGATGGTAACTTGTGCTATGGGCTTGGAGTTGGCCTCTAGTGTTGTACGCCACATCCCCATTGAGTTCCCGATGAAGGCTCTTAGGGTCCCATTGATCTTGTACAATTCTAGGCATTCCAGTATCCAGCTGTGGGGCATTGAGTCATAGGCCTCCTTGTAATCAATCCAGGCAGTGCACAGGTTGGTCAGTCTGGTCTTGCAGTCTCGGCTGACTGTTCTGTCTACCAGTAGCTGGTGTTTTGCGCCTCTGGTATTCTTGCCAATCCCTTTCTGTGCCCCACTCATGTATTGACCCATGTGCCTGTTCATCTTAGCCGATACAATGCCTGACAGGAGCTTCCATGTAGTACTGAGGCAGGTTATTGGTCGGTAGGTTGGATGGGACCGGTCCCTTCTTGGGGTCCTTGGGGATCAGGACCGTCCGACCTTTGGTTAGCCATTCCAGGTGTCTCTCGTTAACTAGCAGCTGGTTCATTTGTGCTGCCAGACGCTCGTGGAGTGCAGTCAGCTTCTTCAGCCAGTAGGCGTGAACCATGTCGGGCCCTGGTGCTGTCCAACTCTTCATACTGGAGACCCTTTCTTGGATATCTGCCACTGTGATGGTTACTGGACCCTGTTCAGGGAGGTCGCTATGGTCTGCCCTCAGATCCACTAACCACTGAGCATTGCCGTTATGGGTTGCGTCCTTCTCCCATATGCTCTTCCAGTATTGCTCCGTCTCCAGCCTTGGTGGTGCTGTTCTCTTATTGTTCCCTTGCCACTGAGAGTACACCTTTGCTGGTTCTGTGGAGAACAGCTGGTTTATTCTCCTGCCTTCTGCTTGCTCTCTAGCCTCCTTCTCCATGGAGGGTACTGCCCCTTGTGGCTGTTCAACTTGTAGCCAAGCATCTCACTGATCACTGCTGCCGTATTGTAGATCAGTTTGTTAGTGTCGGTAATCATGGTTGTAGGTATCGTCCGCATTAACATCATCTAGCAGACCTTCTGAGGGTACTTCACGTAATCTTGGTAACCGGCTACGGGGGATCCAGGTTTCAAACTTGGCCTATTTTTCAGGTCAGTTCCTCTCGCACTCAACGATCCTTCTCCTATTGCACTTGGGGCTATGTACCCAATCTCGGGTACAACAGCGGGGAGCACGAGCACGAGCACAGATGTCGGAGGGAAGCACGCACACGGGGTTCGAGGGAGCAACGGGGAGTTATTGTGTTTACAGCTTTTCACTGTAAATAAAGAGCACTGTTTGCATCGCAGAGTCTGCGTTTTGGGTCCTCCTTTCCCCACATCCCCACGGTCTGCCAGCCAGACCGTGACATGTAATTTTTTTTTCATCAACTTAATGTAATAATACCATATCCCCTTCTATTTTTTCTGTCTTTCTACCATGTATAGTTGTTGACTTTCCTTCCGTTAATATTGCTGCTGTAATAATACTAATTTCCCAGCACAACTGTTCTGCTATCTTATCTCAGATTTACCAAGACTGAAACTCTGTTGAGACAAGCTCTTTGATACAAGGTCTGCTTCCCTCAAAAGCCTTTTTTCCAGGCTCCCACAAGCCTGTATGTGTTTCTCACCCCATCATATCTCAAATAGTGGCATTCTTTGCTCTCCATGATTGAAATTCATTGGTCTTTTGAAGTATCCTGTTGTCTGTAGAATTATACAGTGTGTAATCACCGTATGAGCCTGCGGCCAGGCTAGCAGCTCAGAGAGGCTGAAATTATGTTACGTTAGAGAGAGAAAAATTCTAATGTTGTCATACTAACATGCTGGAGTTACCATCTTATGTTACAATAAAACATTATTAATTCATAAACAAAGCCAGGAAGGTGCCAGGAAGATCATTTCATTTGTATAGTAATAGGGAAAGTAAAATTTGGATTTCAGTGGAGATGCCAAGTCGACAGTCAGACAAGCTTATAGCAATTAATTGTAAATCAATTAAGATGTATCCTTTGGGAACAATATACACCTGCACCAAAAGTAGTTCTTATCATATTTATAACTGTTGAAATATTTCAGTCTTGACCAAAACAATGGACCATCCATTTCATATGATCCCCTCAATACAGAGAGCTCCAGTTTATGACACATATTTTTTCCATGCAGTGGAGCGTGTGTTTGTGTATGTGTGCTTTTACAAGACATACTTCCACTCCTCCACCCCAGACATCCTCTGTGTCTGTCTCTCTGTGTACGGTCTCCAACAGAGTATGCCTCTTATTCAGTCTCCTCTGAAGCAGGAAAAGGAAGTTGATTGTTTGATTGTGTGTTGGGACCAAACAGTGATCAGACCTCTCCCCAGATTACCACTCCCCTAATAACAAATTAAGTCACGAGCATAGAAATATGTGACAAATGGCACAACAGTGCTATTCACCTAGGAGCTGTACTTTTCCATCAGGTCATTTTAAAGACTGTCACCAGAGCTATGCTGGACAGCTTTGAAGCCAGGCAGAGAGAGATCATTGATTTATTTTCTCAGCTGAAGACCCCAGGGTGCTAGTCCACACCAAGCAACACTGGCCCACGCCGGGAATAAGGTTGTCTACTCTGTATAGAGAGAGCAAATATAAACAGCCTGCACTCTTAATGGAAAATAACCCCAACTGGGGCTTTTAGCTATGACCTTAAAGCTGCACTTATCAATATTTTCACATGAATACTTCATCAGCTGACCACCTGCACTGATGAATCCACAAAGAATTGAGACTTCCCAGGTCTCCACACTAACATGTTATTCATTTCAAGATTATGTCCACGGAGACATGCATTTTAGCAGAGTTTCAGTAGTAGCGCACCTATTCTCACATATCAAATGACAGTTCATGTACTGTGGGGATGTGTGTCCAGACGTAAACAGAAAGGAAAGAAGAATAAAAGTGCATTACAGCTTGGAGAAAATCCTCTGGATGAGGAGGTAAAGCAATGGCAAAAATACAAACTCAGCATGTACTGAAGAAAAACTACTAACGTCCACATTTTTGACACATACTCTAAATGTAGAGAGGTAGTTGAAAATACCACTTCATTACTGGGTTAGAATAAAATATCGTTTAATGCTTCCAGTGCAATAGCTCATAGTTTAGAGTTCGTTGTGGCTCTTTGTGGCCACTTTCAATCACAAGGTCAACTGGCGGGAGGCAGCCTGTCTCTGAACAATTGCAGTCCAACTCAGACTGATTGGAGAAGGTTTGCAAATAATGGCTGATTGATGACCACTGACAGATTGCCAGAACATTGCAATCATCATCAGCCTGACCTGTGAGTGCATGTGTTTGCAATCACCAATGTAAGAGTTGCCTGGTGGTTGTAATCTGATTATGTTTATATGTAAAAGTAAAGCTGCCTCCTGCCTATGACATTCTGCTGTTAAATCGCCATCGTGCAACAACCATGTCACTATTTCAATAAGAAGAGATCACTTGGAATTGAACATGAATTACTGATATATAAAAATTCATGTATTTAGACTCTGATGAGCCATCATGGCAGAAAGGAATCATAGCGATGATAGGATTTAGGGCAGGACCCCCCAAAGTCCAGAGGCTGGTGGTGGTGAGGATGAAGGCTGAGGCTTGGACGGAGCTCTGACTGAGGTGTCTGTGAGGTGGAGATGGGCTACATGAATAAAAGTCTGAAAAGGAGAATGATGGAGAGCACAGACTTAAACCATGCAAAGCGGAGGGTGATTGGTGTAAAGAAGGTGGCCAAGAAGATGATTGGACAAGAGTACTGATGTCAGTATTGACATTGACAGCGTGGGAAAGTGGTATTGATGTAAAGAACAGGAAGCAGCCTAACACTCAGGAAAGCAGGCAGATGAGTGATTACAGATCTTCCTTATTGAACTTCCACATAAGATTGATTTGTTTACAAATTTCTGAATTATCTTTCAGAACTATGAGGTTATAACTGGAACTGAACGTAAAAAGTTAATGTGAATTTCTGTGTATGCAGACGGAAGAAGATTTGTCATGTTACCACAAACAGATCGCACCAATTCAACCCCATTCAACTGCAAACTGATAGCAGACTGTCTTTTTGGTATCCTCACAAATGAAAGCCCTTTGGAAATGGCAACTGACCTACACGTGTTCGAAACAACCAATTCAAAGTCACTGCAAGCTTACACATGCACATGTTGCAATGATATTGGCCCAACCACTGTTTTGTCCAGTCTAACCACAGCATGTGGAAACTTTTTAAGATTTTGCTTCTAAATTGTCGGACTTTCTTTTTACTTCTCTTTTAACTATTTAAAGCAGGCTTCAGCAACAGTTCTCCAGGTTTGCTGAAGCTATTTCAAAGGCTTTCTTTGGACATTGGCTGTTTTTTCACTCATTCCTTGGACCTGAGCCTTTTCAGAGGGATGTTTTCTATGTTTGTTAAGCCCCTAAACACTGACCTCATGTGAGAGAAAGCACCAAACAAAAAAATTAACCAGTGCTGTGTCTACAATTTATTTTTGTTGTATCTTTAGGCAATATTAGCAGCCAGCTTAAATTAACCTTTAAAGCACACCAAGTACTTAAATGCACTCTAGAAATATGGATTGTTCCATTATTTAATGCAGGGATGTTTTTGTCATTATACACCCCCCCCCGCCCCGTAATTTGTTATTATCCGATGGATGTACACCTGTGGAAAAGTACTTTTGAGCAAATTAAACTCTCTTCTGACAAAGCCCTTCAATCTTCTGAGCCCAGTGATTGGCTAACCTTACTAAGAAAAAGATCCAATCCTTGTGTAAATCAAACAGCTGTTTCCTAGTGCGGCAAGGATATCTTGAAGTTCCATTTTTATATACTGCAGTTATTTTTGTTCCACTTCTATTCATCCTGAGACGTGGTAGATTAACTGCTCAGCCTTTTTTGCAGGGCTGACAGCCTTTATACCAACATCGTTTCCATTATGTTTGTTGTCAGTATAAATTATTCCTGAAGCACCTGCTCAATGGACACCCAGCTGCTTTTTGTCATTTAGAAGGGGAAATCCTGAGTGCTGCATTGAAATAAGCACAGATATTTCACCTCGCTGCTCAACATTCGCCTTCCTTTTTGTCATAATACATGCTTCTGTAACGATCACTTAGAAGCGAATTGCACATATCACACACCAGCCTCCACCTCCTCAACCAGCCTTTCAGGTTTTAACCTTCAGCGCACATGTACGTCCCTCCTACATCTCTTTATTAAGTAAAAGTGCAGCGTGTATTGATTGTTTTGCCAGCAGCTGTCTTTTTTCTTCTCATACATACAAAGTTAGAATGCATGTGTGTAACATTGGGTCTTTTGGGGTGGATGAGAGGAGCTCATCATCACTGTAACCAATAACGCATGTTCCGCATAAGCAGCCACACATGCATCACTTTTCAGATGGTGTCATTGCAGAGGCTCAGCCTTACAAAGACTCATTTACATCCTCATACATACAAAAGAGAGCATGTGGGAGAAAACCCCCACATCCATCCCCTCCCTTCTAAGGAAACCCCAGCATTCTGGCATGTCTGCGTGATGCTGCAGTGATGTTTTATTAATCTTCCTAAAACATGGATTCTCCTTTTCACTCCGTTTACACAGTTTTATTCAATCAGAGGGAAAAAATGCATCAAGCAGAGAATGTGGGTAGCTGGTATTTTATGTTGTGCAATGCAGGCTGTATCTGCAATTTTCAGGAACATTTTTTTTTTGTTCTTTGTGTATCGGTGAAGCAGGTGAAAGATCACTCAGCGGGGGAAGCCCTTAACTCTCGCTCTCTCTAGCTTATCAGCATGCATCCTTTAATTACTCACACATATTCATTATTTGCCTCCCACAGGCTATGAATTATGCAACACTTATTTCCACATGAGAACAGTGAGAAGACACAAGGATTGCCTGTTTCCTGTCCTTTGTCTGTCTGTCTCTCTCTCCTCTTCCTCCTCTCCCCCTGCCTCTTTAGCTCAGTACCCCTCTCCCATGCGGTGCTGTCATTCTGGCACATTAGGGACAATGAGAAGAAAGATGAAGGTATTCATCGCAGACTACCACATTTGTGAAAAAAGCAATTTTACTCATGATCTGATATGGTTCTTAAGGTTATTTTCAGTGACATGTCTGATAATTTCATTCATTTCTAAATAGGGCACAAAACGGTGTGCACAGTCTCTGCAGTCAGTTGAAAATACAAGAAATACGAGGAGCTGAGACTCTCACATCTCACACTTTATGGTGTTTATTTTTTTTTATTTTTTTTTTACTGCTTCCATTGGGAACAGGTTTCACCAACCAGCCTCTATGC
This sequence comes from Copadichromis virginalis, assembly GCF_057382275.1. Taxonomy (NCBI): domain Eukaryota; kingdom Metazoa; phylum Chordata; class Actinopteri; order Cichliformes; family Cichlidae; genus Copadichromis; species Copadichromis virginalis. The sequence goes on from NC_140627.1 coordinate 8,787,416, forward strand.
CATGTGTATATTTATTCTTATTATTCTTATTCACAATAGAGGACATAAATCTTGGGTTCCATTAAAACTACCACACCTGACATATTTCAGTATTTCAACCCTGTGTACAAGCTGAAAGTCTGTTGTAGACAGCTGCAGCAGAAATAACCAGAATGTTACCTCAAACTCAGGAAAAACAGCAGTAACGAAGCGTGGGAGATAGAGCGGATCTCTGCTGAGGTGGTGGTGGATCTGTAGGCTCCCAGTCACAGCTAGGGCTTTGGCAAAATAAAGCCGTGGCACAGAGGGAGTAGGATTTAAGAGATGACTTCCTACTCTGTCATCCGTGCGCCCACACAGCCAATCTGCTACTACTGCTATCTGAGTGAGCCTCCCTGGACCCTCAGGACAGCTACACCCTTATTTGAGCTTCCTCTATCTGCCCAACATTTGTACCTCAAGGGAAAACGGTGCTGCATGGGATCATTTAAAAAAATCAATTAATAGAATAACTGAAAGGTAACTGAACTGTATGTATGTACAGTACTGTGTAAAAGTCTTCTGTCAACACTAATTTCTTTATGTTTTACCAAGAAAATGTTAAAAATTTACAGTGATTTAATGAAATACATGGAAATATAAGGTTTGTACATTTCTAATGAGCTTGGAAGTCAGCGTTTGGCAAGACCAACCTTAAGCCTTCAACACAGCCTGAACTCTCATAGAAAAGCTTTCTTGTAAATAGTATTTTAACTGCTTACAGCTTTGGCAGTGCATTTTGGATCATTGAAAAAGGAAATTGTTGCCAATCAGCCACTTTCCAGATGGCATTGCATGGTGCATCAAAATATGCAGGACTTTTCTGCATTCATAAATCCATTAATTATGACACAATCCTCAACACCAACGACTGACAAGCAGCACAAACCATGACAGAGCCTCCAATGTGGTTTGAATCACAAGTTTCAAATTTGGATTCATCACTCCCTGAGACCTGCTCCCACTGATTTTCAGTCCAGTTCTTGTGTAACTTGGCATACCTCAGCCTTTTGTCCTGATTTTCCTTCCTTAAGCATGGCTTTTTGACAGCCACTGAGACTATTTCCAATGAGGCTTTGGTAAACACTGGATTAACTGAAGGGCCAGATGCAACTCTTAGGTCCTGTGTCAGGTCTTTGCTGGATTTCCCCCCCTCTTTCTCACTGACGTCATGTCTGTAGAGATACTGTTCAACTGCTGTAGTTTTTGGGCCTGCCACTTTTTTTGTCCTCCACGTGTCCAGTCTACAATTTTAAAGGACACATTCACATACCTATTTATGTTTAACTCACTTCATAATCCATTAGTAACTGACATTAGACACACTGTGTCATTAGGCTGCCAGCCAATCAGTTCTTTGAATATTGTTATCAGTACTCTGCTACCTGGAAACTTTATTCTTTCATTGAGTTTTATTGTCCTGGAGCTGGTGCTCAGGTAATGGATCAGGTGGAAGAGCATTGTGCCTACCAACTGGTAGGTCAGTGATTCTCCAGTTCCTCCAGTCCATGTATCAAAATGTTCTCAGGCAAGCTACTGAACCCCAAGATGTATCTGTCAGTGTGTGAGTGTCAATGTTAGATAAAGCATTTAGGCATGGAAAAAAGAGCTCTATGTATGTGTGTGATCAAGTGAATGAGACTTGTACTACAAAGTGCTTTAAGTGCTCAAGTTGAGTAGAATAGCGTTATATCACATTCAAAAAATTCTGCACACTAACGAGGAGTTGATGAAACTATTTCAGGTGCTGGAAACACTACATGCCTGTACTGCCCAGGACAGATGATAGGAAGTGAGGAGGAAAGCACAAACCCCTGTTTCACCCTGTAACACATGCACACTTGGCACAAGTTGTAGAAGAAGCAGAAAGCCAAAGACAACTCTCATACATGTGTTCTTAGTGACATTATTAAGTGAAATTTCTAAAGAAAAGGTTAAAACAACATTTTTAAATCTTCTTATTAATTTTCATTTTATTTATTGTAATGTCGCTCTAAAAATATTAACCAAAGCAACATCTTCCCATCCGTGGTGTTTGGGATTTCTGCCTGAATGATGCCTAACATTTCAGGATGTTTATCAGATGCGTCACCAAGCAGCAAATGTTTTATCCAAGAAGTGCAGAACAATATAGACTATGAAAAGGAACAGGATGCTGACGGCCCTATAGGAAACACACAATTTCATCCACAATGCACTGGAGCCAGTTAATTAGCAGTCTGTTTCTGGTAATGACTGGATTACTATTATTAGACGTTTTAAATAAATGGGACAAACAAATGACTGCAGTACAAGTCCTTCACCACCACAGTAGATCATGCCTTTCTTTTTTTAAAATGACATCAGGCTCTATTCAGAATATTGTAAATCTTCTAGCGGATAAAAAGATATTAAGATTTATAATCATGTTCTAAAGTTAGTCCATTCCCATCTGAATGAAATGACTGAATGCAAGCAATCACTGAAGAAATTCAGCTGATGTTTAATTTTCTCGCTATCAGAGAATTTCATTTCTGATCATTGACTGTGTCTGCAGAGAAAACAGATGGGTTTTAAACTATCGTAATATCTTTGGGAAGCAGTGGCTGCATTTTAGACACGCTTTGGTGGATGACAGCTGGTTTATGTGGGCACGTCAGAACCGAGGCTGTTACTATTCTCCCCAACATGTCAGTGTTTTCTTGCGCCACTGATTTAGTGTAACATGGGCCCAGTGAGACTGAGGAAAGTATATCAGCAAAAACTCTGGCTTTGGGGATTCTTGCCCTCCTTTATTCTCTGCTTCTTGCCCTGTATATTTTACATAATGCTTAGTTATCAATAATGCATGAATGAACACTCTTTCAAAAGTGTTTTTACTGCAAACTGCTTTATGTTTTTGCAGACCAACGCATTTATTTATAATATATATATATATATATATATATACGTAAGAACAAGTTTAACAGCAGGTGAACTATAAAAATGCTATAAATAAATAAGTACATTTACACATCGATAAACATGACGAGCTACAACAGTATTTTAATAGCTTGAATGTCAGGTATGAAAAAGGTAAAGCCTCAAGATGTGTAGCGTCTCTAAATTTCTATTTATGATCACAGCAATAACAGAGAAATCATTAACGACTCAGTTACGTGTGACATGCAAGTGATAATAAAAAATAAATAAAATAAAAAATACTGGAAAGGACGGAGAGGATTTTTGACAACAAACTGGTCATGTGGATTGACATGTTTGCCAGAAGCAAAGCCCTCCATGGTTCATTGCAGTCTGATGTGCCCTTGATCCCAGCCGATTTCTTCTTTTAATGGGTCAAGGTTATGATTTATTTTGTAATCCAAAGCATGCGGGTATTTTAAGTTACATGGTTCTGTGTCATAAAGGCTGCAAGACTATAAAAAAGGAACACACGCCCAGATTTTTTGGGGGTTTTTTTACATCATGTTTGAATGAAACAAATACATGATACAGCAAATCAAGGCAGGTCTTTTCTTTTCCTTTTTTTCTTGAGTTCTGTGGGGCTTTATTTAAGCGAGGTTTTCACTCGTACAGCAAAAAAGAGTTGTAACAGAGCCGGTTGATACCCTAAATCAGACTCTGGAGTCTACTCAATTGTGACATTTTTAAAATATGTACTACTTTCAAAGTGGCAGTCTGAAACAAGAAGTGGGACATGAACTGATTGTCAAATTGCTGCTGAAACTCCAGCCTTTCATTCTAAAACCATCAGGGCCGAAGGAAATGTGCAAGAGTTTCTTTAAGATACTTGGCGGTTTAGTTTCACCTTAATGAATAGGGATTTTGAAAAATGAAATGTTTAGTGTTTGGCAAAACAAAATTTAAGTCGCCACGGTTGCAGTTGTTTCTCTCATATCTTATTGTGATGATAAGCTTTTTCTGCTGCTTCACAAAAATCTTTAATCAAAGGACAGATACGGTGAAGAAGACTTGGGAACCAAAAGACTGATAGCTCCAAAAATAGATCAAAAGTCCTTTTAGTTTAGAAACATCCCAAATGAATCAGTGGGAAAATGGAACAGGGTGGATTTCACACAGAAAATCAACACTGAACTAAACATTAACCTCACATTCATTTTAGGCAGATGGCAGAGTTATGGACTGTTTGGATGAGCTGGTCTCTCTGAGCAGCCCTTTATTATAAATCTGTCTTGTTTATTTCAATGCACAGTAAATTTGACTTTTTTGATGCTGGATAGCAAAACTTTCCAAATCACATAAATCACTGGGTCAAAAGTGGCATAAATCAACAATATAATATTATGAACAGCATAATATAAATTCTGTTAAATATTAATGTAAGACAATGTATTTTCCATCTGCATGAGTCTGTTGAAGTAGTTTATCTGGAAACAAGAAACAATTTGGGGAAAGAAAACAAATCAAATTTTCAACAACCATGACTTGAAACTTTAATAGAAATTTCATTTTGTTCATTAAAATCAATTTTCCACTTATCCAAAACCAGGTCACAGTGGCAGCAGACTAAACACAGTATTCCAGAAATCCTTCTCCCTAGCAACACTTTTCATTTCCTCATGTTGGAACCCAAGGCCTTCCCTGGCCACATTATATACAATATATATAATCTTTCCAGTGAGTTCTGGGTCTTTCCTGGGGTGTTCTCCTAGTTGGGCGTGTGGAAAACCTCCAACATAAGATGAGAAAAGTGCAGCCAAGCCAGATGCCACTACAACCACCTCCTGGTTACTTTTAACATTGCCTAACAGAAATATCCTCCTAGCTTCCTCGGGATGTACCAGATCCTCACACTGTCTCTAAGGCTAAGCCCAGCCACCCTATAGAGCAAAATCATTTCAGTCACTTCTTTTTAAGACCTTACTCTTTTAGTCGTTGATATGCAGATAAGTGAGGGTAGGAACACAAAATGCACTGGTAAAACAAAATAAAGCATGAAAAGCACAGCCAGTGGGTGCAATGTCATCTTTTATTGTTTTACACATCCGGTTTCATTTCAGCTCCTTGTATGTTAGAACTTCGCTCTCCTTTGCGGCTGGTTCATGTACCAAAAACAACATGAGTAAGAGTGGCCCAGAGACCGGTTGGAGAACATACTGTACATTAGCTCCATCTGACAACAGAGCTCACTGCAGGCAGATGGACAGGCCCTGGTGTGGAGCGAATGCGCTCGCTCGCTCTGTTCGATTATAAATTCAACTTGAGTTTTCTGGCAGAGAACGAAGGCCTCAGACTTGGAGGTGTCATTTCAAACTCTTCTCCCAACTGCTGCAGTACATGCTGAAGGTCATGCTTCAGTGAAGCCAACATAACCACATAATTCAGAAGCAAGAGAGATGTTATTCTGAGCTTTCCCATGAATATCACAAATAGCATTGAAGACAAGGGTAAACCCTGATGTAGTCAAATCTCATCCAAACCTGGCACCTTGTCACTGTCACCTTATCACTACCCCAGCAACATCTGCCAGTGTAGCTGATAAGTCCTCCTCTGTGGCCTCCCCTTTTCCCCAAACCAGGCTTTTTCCCCCTTTAGCCCAACAATGCACACCTGCTGGTTCAGAAGCTAAAACCTGTAATCTTCTTTCTTCAGCAGCACGGCTTCTTCAAAGACCATCTGTAGGTCAGGCTCTGATGAAGTCCATCGATTGACACCATGACAGGTACTGATGACCTTATTAGCACAGCTCCCACCAATGGAGGTTTAAAACATGTCCCATTCAGACTCCATGTCTCCAAACTTGGGACTCAAGAGAAAGTCTTCTGGACATAAGAGTTAAGGAACCCATGACACATTCCCAGTTAAACCCAAAGACCCCAAGAAATATTCTAAACTGCTCTTTGGTGCATAAGCAAAAACAATAGACAGTAATACTGCAACTCCCAATCACATAGTATCATAGTATCAGCTCTTTTTCAGGCATTTGGTTCTAGAACCCTTGCTGTGGAGGCAAGCTGAATCATCTAGTCAGTACGGTTTTACCTCCTGCTCTAGCTCAGGTTATATTATGTGTTGGCTACTTCAGCACGTACCCGGTGATGGAGGGCTTTATGATTCATTTCTACTTAAAGCTGATTTGGAACATCATTTAATGTGGTGAAGCCTCTTGAAAGTATACAGAGACATTACTCAGAGACCAGATTGAAACTGCGCTTCAGAAAGTAACTGAAGTGATGATCTTACTTTGATGCAAAAGTGTCTGGCGCCATCTTGTGTCACTGACTTTGTGATGAAGCTGTGTGATCACTGAAAACCAACAAAAAGGAAAAATGTACTAGTTTTCCTTTATTGTTGTACTTTATCTAAGTATATCTATTTTATGCTGCTTTTTTTTTTTTTTTTTTACCTCTACTCAACTACAACCTAGATGCAAAAGTTGTACTTTGTACTCCATCCAATTTATGTTAAAGCTTTAGTTACTTAATATTTTGCAGATCTGACTTGTCTAGTGCCAATTCATATGCTGTAGTGTATTTGGAGTAGATTTTAAGCGCTTGAAACAATGTGGTCATGTTTTTTATTCAGCACTGCCCCCTACTGTTCAAAACAATGAACTATGAGGTTGAACGTTCACAAATTATGCTTTATACTGTATTTTCTGCAATCACTCATCATGTCTGCATCGTCAGTGTAGCTTTTGCTCACATTCAAACATTCCTAGCATCCTTCTACATGTTTTCTTTCTGTGATTTTTCAGATAGGTAGTTTGCCAAACTCAGTACCAAGTAAATGCTTCTGCTTACCCAAGTCTGTCATCATAAAGCGCTTTGAGTGCTCAGAAGAGTAGAAAAGCGCTATATAAGAACCAGTCCATTTACCATTTACCATCTCAAAATATTCTGTAAAAAGACACTGCCATGTGACCTATCACAGATGATTTAAGGTGGTGCCACCTTATGTTTCATTGTCTGATGAAAAGCAATTGCAATTACTAAGGAAAATGGGAGTTCTTCCAGTGTGTGAACCTGTAATTCTTCTCTACAACAATTAATGCATTTTCACTGTCAGCAATTTTATCTACCCTTATAATTAAGATTTTCAAGGGATTCATCAGGATTTTGCACAAAGTGGTTTTCATTCAGATGTGACATTTCTTCAGATTTCTGCTTTCTTTCATATAGAGACTTTTCAAGCTTTTGTTTGTGATTTATGTTAGCTTCCACATCACAGCTGCCTGGCTGTTCCCTTCAACCCCATTGGAAGTGGAGGTGCTGCAGCAAATCCACATTCACTTCCGATTATCCTTATCAGGGTTGTGGGGGCTGGAGCCTATCCCTGCTACCATGGGCTGCCACGAGGCAGGGTGCACCCACCAAAGCAAACACGGGAAGAATATCCAAACTCCACACTAGCCAGATGGTAGGGTCAAACTCAGGACCATATTGCTGTGAGGAAACAGTGCTAACCACCGTTCCACTGCGCTGCCCATATGTGACAATAATAATACAACTAATAATTATTATTATTATCATTATTACAGTTTATGCCTTAGAATAAATATACTCCCTGCCACCACGCACACACTTCAGCACCCCTAACCCTAAGGTCCTTCCTCTGGTTCAGCCTATACAGTATCTCATAATCTACTAGTGCATGTGCGTAGGCAGTATTGACGATCACTAGAAAATCAGTTTTTCTTGAGCTGTGTTTTGCAGCAGCTGTCATGTCTGGCTATCTGGCACGCAGATGAAGGACCCAAATGTAGGACTCAGAAACAAAGGGAGTGAACTAAAGAAGGCAGCTTTATTTGCTGTAAACTGGTACTCGGAAATGTTAAAAATCTCTAATAAAATCAAACAGAAATAAACTAGAAACTTGCAACTGGGAATTTACGACTAGGAATAAACGAGGGAACATGGAACACAAGGAAATACACAGCAAATGGGGACAACTCGACAACAAATAGAGGAAGACTACATTTAAATACACACACAAGATACTGAGGATGATGGGCAACAGGTGGGAACACAGACAAGACCAAGACAACCAGGACACGAAAGGGAACAGACCAAAGGAACAAGTAACTAAGTGTCATGAACGGTCCTATCCTGCCTGCTTTACACGGCCAGACTCACAGAGGCGAAAATGAACTCAAAAACACAACTTTATTGCTGGACAGCAGAAATACAAAACTAACCAAACTTGGAATAGACATGAAACTAAATAGGCAGGGAGGGAGGCAGAACACACGGTGGGGAATGAGGAAGAATGCAACACTGAACAGAGGGAAACAGAGGGCTTAAATACACAAGGAATGATGAGGAAACTAGAATAACATGGGGAACAGATGAGACAAATTAGACATGACAAGACAGAGAAAGCAAAAACTAAAGACACTGAACAGGATACGCAAGACTTTCATAATAAAACAGGAAACGATGAAATGAGCTTGACACAGGAGTAGAGGAAAAGCAGACAAGAGAGGGAGTGAGAGAACAAGAGGGAGCACGAGCGGGAAAGACAAGACAGGCTGCGGAACAAGGATAAACATGATAGGCAGGGAGACATGGAACAAAACACAAGGGAGGGAAACCAGACACAAAGACACACACACAACCCACAAAACACAAACACACAGAGAGAGACACAGAAGGACAGAAACACAAGGGGAAATCTAATAATCAAGGAACTAAACACTGAATATAAGAAACTCAAAAAACCATAACTAAGACTACTAATGAACCTGAATATATACCATAATACAAAATATCACGACAACACTAAAACACAAGAAACTCAAAAACGCCCAGTGTTGACCTAAAATGACCCTAACCCTAACCACAGAACCATAACACTAAGAACCAGAAACATAAATGATTAAATTAGGAAGCACACACCAAGGCAAAGAAACAAAGATCGCCCCCATAATAAATAAGTTACAAAAGTCCTGTCCCGTATTCATTAAGTCTGTCCCGTATTCATTAAGTCTGTCCCGTATTCATTAAGTGAAAAAAAAAAAAAAAAAAAAAAAAAAAAGTCCAAAAACACAAAAACACTGAGTCATGGCAATCCACCTGGCAGTTAACACCTTACACTATATTACTCTGTTTGTGTGGGGAGACCCAATCCTTGGGCTGGACCTGTCATGTTCCTGGGTCGGTGACCCAGTGTTTTTGAGTTTTGGACACTTAGGTTTTGGTTTCTCTCTCACTGTGTCTAGCCCCTTATCACTTTAGTGTTTGAGTTCTAGCTTTAGGTTTTGTTATGTGGCTTCCCTGTGTTTCCTGTTTTACTTTGAAGGTCCTGTCTCATGCTAGTGTATTCTGTTTTCCTTCCTTGTCTTGTCTAATTAGGTTCAGCTGTGTTCTCCTCTGGTGTGTCATTCCCTCATTACTTTGTGTGTATTTATAGTGTGTGCCTACCTGTGTTCCTTGTTGCGTTGTCTGTGTAACCTGGTGTAATTTCTGCGTCTCTCTGCCCAACATTCTCCGTGGCATTTCTGCTCTTCATCCCATGTTTGTATAGTTTCAGGTTTGTTCTTTAGTTGTTCCCAGTTTAGGGTATGTTTTAGTTTTGCACTCACTTTTGTTGTGTTCACCTTCTGCAACAAAGCTCACTCGCAACACAGCCAGTGCCAGCAGTTTGGGCCTTTCCTTCACTATACCACACGACTGTTGCCGCAGCTGTGACAGGACCGATTGTTGGCGCAGCGTGTTTAGGGGTTAAAAGCCACAGTGACACGCAGAGCCAAAAATTGGTGTTCAAAATTAATGATCAAAAAACGTACCTCACAGCCCAATGTTCGCCAGTGGTGCTATCAGGATGGTGGGTCTTTGACTCAGCACTTTGAGTTTATTTTATATTCATGATTCTTTCTGTTGCTTTATGAGTTTGGTTCTGCTTATTGTTCTGAGTTTATTTGTATTTGTATCATTCCTTGTCTTTGTCCACTTCCCGTGTTTCCTATATGAGAGTCTGTCTTGTCTGTGTATATTTCCCAAAGTCAAGTCTCTGTTTATTTCCTTTCGGTCTCTTTTTTGTTTTCCTATTTGTCTCTCTGTGTATCTCGCTCCCTCACCCTTTGTGTCTTAGTCATCTCCCTTGCCATGTTCCTCTCCTTGTGTTTCATCCTTTGTCTCCCCAAGTCTGTCTTCCATGTATGCTTCCATGTTTGCTTATCCTCATTTCAGCATCAAGCTCATGTGTTCTTGTCGCTTTTCAAAACTTTTGAATCCTGCAAAGGTTTGGCCTTCCTCCCGTCAGGATTAAGTAAAGTGCCTGTTTTGTGTTTTGTTCCTAAATCCTAACTACAGCTGCTGTCTGCACTACATAACTCCATAACTTCGTAGGTAACTTGTTCTCTATTAGCATACACCTTGGCATGTCAAACTGTGTGGTCTCATGTCTGACCACACTGTGGCTGGAGTGCTTACATTGGTTCCCACAAGCTTACACTCCATCACACTTATCTTTCATAACATACACAAACACTATAATGGAATAGTAATCAGTGAACTATAATCTAAGCCCGAATCTGTCAAGTCTATGATTTAACTTATTCTGCTAAGATCTGCGGGTACTGTTCTAAAGGGAGCATGTTTGGTTTTTGTATCAGGCTTCCTGTTCCCAGTCGGAACAAATGTTTCCTCTGTGCAAGCATGTACGCTGTAGTAGCAGATAAAAGTGGGACTGATTACCCAGTCAAAAGAAAGGCTACTACCTTTCAAAAGAAAGCTGAGAAGAGCACAACTAACAGGTCTATAATGGTGTAGCTATCAGCAGCTGTTACAGACAATGAGTCATGGTCAGATCCAAAACTTTATCAATGAACGACGTGTTCTAACGTCTCTCTCACTCTCCATCTCTCTCTCTCTCCCTGTCATTTATTTTGGACACAAATAATAATAAATTGCGCAGTGATAAACAAGTACTCAGATCACATGTGCAATTGTTATTTACTTATATTATTTTATAATTTGACTTTACATACTGCTGGGTGGTTTGTAAAGTTCACAGTAACTTGTATTATCATTATGCTATATTTATGTGTCTATAGATAGATAGATAGATAGATAGATAGATATGAGAGGTATCTGAATCTGTCTAATATCCCCCGAATGGATTGTTAATTTATAAATTCACCATATTCATAAACGTCTTAATGTGGTAACAGAATATAGAATTTATTATTATTTGTGATCAGTGGGTTTGCAGGGTGGGTGCTGGGGGTCTTTAGGCTTTGGCCCCACCCCTGCCACCAGAATATTTTTAAGCAAGTGTTTCTAACTTTAATTTGAATATTCAGTATCCCACCATCTGCCCCCACCCCCCGCACAAACAAAACACACAGTATAATTCACACCCTCATTAAAGTGAATATTACTTATGCCATTTTACACCAACGAACTCAGATAGCTAAGGATGAAGAACCTTTTGTTCTTTAAAGAACCATTTGTAATAGCTAAAGAACCATCTTCAAAATAAAAAGGTTCTTTGATGTATGATGGTTCTTTAAAGAACCATAGAGACATCTGAAGAACCATTTAAGAACCCTAATTTTTCTGAGTGTAGGGTCAAAAAAATCGGATTTGATGCGCTTTCGCCTAAGGGTTTTCATTTAAGCAGCATTTGTCCTTCTCTCCTGGATCACAGGAGCTTTCTTTAGGTGTCTTCCCAGCCTTGACAAATGTCCAGCTGGGCTGACCACATTTACTCAAGCTTTTCTTGACGTGACATTCTTTTACTTCAAAATCGCTGATGAATAGGGGCTGATTGGGACCTGATGAATGTAAAAACAAAGAATTACCATATTTATTTGTATTTTTTTTACCTGATTTTTGTTTCTGGGAGAAATGAGGATATTTGTTTTGAATTTCGATGTAACAGTGGGAGTATAATGTCCTCGTAAGTAGATATCAGGCCCTTGTAGAGCAAAATTTTGTATTTTGGTCTAGACTACCCAAACTGTGATGTCCACATATGTGGACGCCAGGTCCTAGGAGAAAACTTTAACATATTTAAATGATGCCTTCTCTGTGTGGTTAATGAATGGTGAAATTAAAAGTGTCACATAGGCTCTTACAAGTCTACAAGTGCAAAAAAAAGAGGACGGTTGGTCACCCTAGATAAGTAAGATTTGGCATGTCAGGGGACTCATTGTGCAGTTTTCTGTGGCAGACGCAACACAAGGTATTATCTTGCCCTCCTTTGCAAGCTCAGAGCAATAAAATCACATGCTAAATGTCAAATACTGCTACAAAGCTTTGAGATTACAGTTATTTACGGTAACTGACTGTTAATGTTTAAACCCTAAATGTCCCAGGTTTTGCTCAGTTCACCTTAGAACAGCACAAACTACTGGGTCAAAATATCTGTCATTGTAATTTTCCACAATTCCTGGAAAGATGTTCAGTCTACTAGAATGAATCATTTACTTTCTGCTGTTTACTTTCTTCCCTTGTCACAGAGGGTCACCGATTGAACAGTTATCCAAATAGCATATTTTATAGCTCAGAAAATGTAATGAAAGCCTCGAACTTCCAGTGAATGTTATTTGTCGTACTTGCTGAGTAAATCCAAAAATCGTAGATTTCTTTTAACTTATTTTACCTTAATTTTTCACATTTTGGTGAAGCTCACTCATATTTGTTATAAATTAAATAAAGTAATTTTCCTCGTTTTGGTTCGGTTAAAAAAAGACAAAGACAATAAACTTGTTTCACCGTTGTCATAGTTCTGTATTTCTATATTTCCTGAAGTGTCACCCAACTTCATCGAGTCTCTGTGGCGCAATCGGTTAGCGCGTTCGGCTGTTAACCGAAAGGTTGGTGGTTCGAGCCCACCCAGGGACGTGCTTTTCCATAATTTACTTGTACGGCAAAGGTTCTTTATGTTATATTTAAATTCATTTTCACATTCATATTCCCAGAAAAAGAAAGAATGTGTTTAACACCATATTTCTCTGTGGTGAAAACAAAATGGCCTTAAAATGGTAATGGTAAATAGCCTGCATTTGTATAGCGCTTTACTTAGTCCCTAAGGACCCCAAAGCGCTTTACACTACATTCAGTCATTCACCCAATCACACACACATTCACACACTGGTGATGGCAAGCTACATTGTAGCCACAGCTGCCCTGGGGCGCACTGACAGAGGCGAGGCTGCCGGACACTGGCGGGCGCCACCGGGCCCTCTGACCACCAGTGATGCATAATTTTGGTATTTCGAAGGCGTCTGTTATTCTTCCTGCAACTACAGCCTACGCTTTGCGACTGTAGTAGTGGCTGTTCAGTGTCTCTTTTTTAGTTTTAGTGTTTAAATGACAATCTCCTTATTTTAAAAAAATTCTCTATATGATGATGACAGTGCAGGAAACCATGTTTTGTCTCCTTTCTAGTCACTAAATATAATTTAAATTTAAGAAACGACTGCATTTTTAAAACGATATGACTTTGGCTCCCAACAGATTTTAGTATTGGTTTTACAGTTCTAAACACTTTTTTGATTAGAAGTTCTGTTGAGAATTGTTATTTAAATATTTATTTTTGTGGTACTTAATGTTCTTATTTGCTCTTCTTGTGTGCAGGGCTCTGTGACTGTTTCTGAAAAGCCCTAAATAAATTTACTTAGTTTCAAACAGTTCAAACAGTTCTCAGTGCCTTTAGCTTTGGTTACTGTTGTTCGTCCTGCTTCATGCAAGTTGAGATTACTTTTTTTTTTTAGAACTTTCTGTTAGTTTGCGGTGTCCCCGTTTTGTCCAGACTTCACCTGTTTTGAAACATCTGCCCTCTGTAATCTCGGAGCAGAGTCGGAAAATCTCGTCACCGATGTAAAATAACGGCTGCTGTCATGTGACCCCAGAACAGGTGATAAAAACTGTGTTCCTCTCTGAGAGGGCAGTAGAAGAGGGCTTCAGGATGTCTGTACCTGGAAGCTTCTCGGTGCTCCGTGTGTTGTGGCTGCTATCAGTGTTTGGCACGGTGCTCCCGCTGGACGGCGGCATGCTCTTTCCCCAGGAGTCCTCCTTCAGAGAGGTGAAGGAGCTGAACGGGCTGTGGGATTTCAGGGCTGACGGGTCCCCCAACAGGAACGAGGGCTTCGAGAAGGCTTGGTACAAACGTCGGCTGACAGAGGTGAGCGGGATCGGAGGTGATAGGTCAGATGAAACAAATCAGTCTACGTTGTTTTACTTGTTTTACTGTTGACATGGATACAACGGTCGCATACAGTACTCTCGGTAAACAAGAACTTTTAAACATTTTGCAATTATGTAGATTTATACCAAAAAAGAAAATCTAAAAGAAAATTTGAATGCTTTGAATTGAATATTTGAGGAAGTATCCTTGGTTTTGGTGTTTTCAATTTTTTTTTAAATTTTGAAACTGAAACTAAACTGAATTAAAAACAAAAATTCAGATCCCCCCCCCCCCCCCCCCAAAAAAAAGAAAAAAACAAACAAAAACAAAATAACTATGTAAACAACACAGCAGTAAGGCATGCATAAACTTATCAGTTTGGCTCACAGTCGTAACTAAATATTTTTGGCTTATCAGCCCTTTAAATGCCACACAATAGGATATATTCCTGTCAGACTGTGCCTCCTTTTGAGTTCTGTAGGGACATTTAGAGCTGAAGATGTTCACAATTTTAGAAAAAGAAAAAAATAGAAAGAAACATTTTTAAAATGAGAACAAAGGTTGAAATTTTATATTAATAAGTCTCATCTTGTTAGGGCCAGACTCCCAGGAAGGGAGTTTACCATGACCTCAGAGAATCAAAATGACCTCAATTAGATGAATATGTATATTGTCTACTTTAAAATTAATAATAAATAATATAATATAATAAACATGGCTACCATGGGTATCCCTGTAAAGTCCTGTCTTCTTATTGTTGTTTTGTATTCTTTAGACGGGCCCAGTGATTGAAATGCCAGTTCCTGCCAGCTACAATGACATCACACAGGACCCCACACTGAGAGATTTCATTGGCTGGGTGTGGTATGAGCGAGAGGTGTTCGTGCCGGCCCGCTGGATCTCCGATGAGGGAACAAGAGTGGTTCTTAGAGTGGGAAGTGCTCACTATTACTCAATAGTGGTGAGTATCACCTGCATCTTTTATGAGCCATTCACTCAAAGTTTGAATAAATTCAAATATAAAAAGTTATCATCCGCCACAAAAATCATTTTAAAAATCATGTTGTTTATTTGAAAATATTACAGAAAAACACATCATGTAACGAAACACATGTTTTCTTGAAAAAATATGATTACTTTACAAAAAATCTGGTACAGCAGCAGATGAATTTCTTGATATAAGATCTCACCGACTTAAGAGTTTGCTTAATATTTTGTGTTTTCAGTGGGTAAAAAAGTCTGGACTGTTTAGAACCTAAACTCATTAAACCTGTGGATTAATGCTGTTGTAATACATGCATTTTGCTAAAATAAGGAAGAAATGTATTGTTTCAAAATACATCCTTGCTTCATTTTAAATTAGATTGTGTATCATTAAATTTCAGCTCATGTAAAACGGTGATCATTCTCTGTTGCAGTGGGTGAATGGAGAGAAAGTGACAGAGCATGAAGGTGGCCACCTTCCTTTTGAGGCAGAGATTAGTAGTTTAATCCGCAAGGAACCAACAAAGCCATGCAGAATCACCATCGCGGTAAACAACACCCTAACTTTGGAGACTCTTCCTCCAGGCACCATCCAGTACATGAATGACAGCAGCAGGTAGGCTCTTTCTTTGGTTCATGTGTTTGTCCAACCTAATATTATGGCAAAGCAAGTAATAGGCACGCTGGTCCATTTCACACTTTGCCTCTACAAAACATGAAATGTACACGCAAACAGAAGTTGCAGTAAGTTGCAGTAAAGGACCTGGAATGTACGTCATATTTTTTTTGCTTGCCTTTACATATATTATCTTCCCCTGCTAGTAATGCAACTTCTGCACGTGTGTCCTGCAAAGCGTGAAATGGACACAGTGGACCAGAGTGTCTATTACACATTTTGTGTGATACTGGGTTCTTTTTGACTTCCTTGCCACACTTCAAAACTTTAAGCTGATGCATCAGTGAGAATGTAAATAACGAGAAGACTGTGTTTGGTCTGCAGGTATCCTGATGGGTTTTTTGTGCAAAACATTGACTTTGATTTCTTCAACTATGCTGGGATTCATCGTTCTGTACTGTTGTATACTACTCCTAAAGTGCATGTGGATGACATCTCAGTGGAGACCAACTTCATGGATAACACTGGTAAATTAAATTAATTAATACAGTGATGCACAGTGATTTAAAATCCTTACTAGCACAAAAGAATTTGTAAGCAGGTAAACTGATGTACAAAAGCGGGAGGTGAAACGCTGCCTGAGGGAAGCAAAGGACACCTACAGGAGCAGAAGTTGGAGAGGAACAATATGAGGGAGGTCTGGAATGGTGTGAAAACCATCACAGGCCACAACACCAAGAAAAGCACAGTGGGGGGGACTGTGGAGAAGGCAAACGAACTCAACAACTTCTTCAACAGGTTTGACCAGCCCACAACCCCCCCACCCTCACCTTCACTACAGAGTCCTCTCCCCACTCTCCTGCCTCCCTCGCTTCCCCCCCTTCCTGACACCATGACACCCCCCTCCTCCAATCCCTCTCTCAGCAGCAAGACATCTCCCCCCCTCCCCTCCTCCCAAACATCTCCCAGTGTCACAGTGGATCAGGTCAGGAGGCAACTGAGGAAGCTTCGCCCCAGAAAGGCAGCAGGCCCAGACAAGGTGTGTCCTAGGATGCTTAAGGCGTGTGCTGCTGAACTTGGGGAGCCGCTACAACGAGTCTTCAACCTCAGTCTGCGACTGGGGAGAGTGCCCGCCCTATGGAAGACATCCTGCATCGTCCCGGTCCCCAAAAAGAACCGGCCCAATGAGCTGAATGACTTCCGACCGGTGGCACTGACGTCACATCTTATGAAGACTCTAGAGCGGCTCTTCCTCAACTTCCTCCGACCACAGGTACAACATGCCCAGGACCCACTACAGTTTGCATACAAGGCGGGTGTCGGAGTGGAGGATGCCATCCTGTACCTCCTACACAGAGCCCACTCACACCTGGATGGGGGAAAAGGCACGGTCAGGATACTGTTTCTTGACTTTTCCAGTGCCTTTAATACCATCCGGCCCTGTATGCTTCAGGAAAAACTGAACAGGATGGAGGTGGACCCCTGCCTGGTGGCTTGGATCTCCGACTACCTCACCGACAGACCACAGTACGTCAGGCTGAAGGACATCACGTCTGACACTGTGGTCAGCAGCACAGGAGCACCACAGGGAACTGTGCTGTCCCCTCTTCTCTTCACCCTGTACACCTCTGACTTCTGCTACAACTCTGAATTATGCCATATTCAGAAGTTTGCAGATGACACGGCCATCATGGGGTGTATCTGGGATGATCAGGAAGAGGAGTACAGAAGTCTGGTGAGGAACTTTGTCGCATGGAGTCACACAAACCACCTGCAACTCAACACCTCAAAGACTAAGGAACTGGTTGTGGACTTCGGGAGGTCCAGAGAAGGTCCACTGCCGGTTCAGATAGAGGGGGAGGAGGTGGAGGTGGTCAACAAGTACAAGTACCTCGGGCTGTGGGTGGACAATAAACTGGACTGGTCATGCAACACAGAGCACCTGTATAAAAAAGCCCAAAGCCGACTGTACTTCCTCAGGAGGCTGAGGTCTTTTAACATCTGCAGGAAGCTCCTGAGGATGTTTTACCAGTCGGTGGTTGCTGGAGTACTTTTCTATGCTGTGGTGTGCTGGGGGAGCAGCACAGCAAAGAAGGACTCATCCAGGCTGGAGAAACTGATCAGGAAGGCTGGCTCTGTGGTCGGCATGAAGCTGGACACTCTGGTGACAGTGGCAGAGAAAAGGACATTAAAGAAACTGCTGGACATTATGAACAATGCTGGGCATCCTCTGCACACGGCCATAAACAATCAGAAGAGTCTGTTCAGTGACAGGTTGCTTCTCCACAAGACAAGAACTAACAGACTTAAAAACTCCTTTGTCCCACACGCCATCAGACTGTTTAACTCCTCTCTGGAGGGGAGAGGGAGGGGAAACAGGAAACAGGAGGACAAAGGAGGGGGGAACAACTAAGCTGTAGTGCCTCCTCACCTCACTGTACAATACCTTGTGCAATACTTTTGTAAATAGTCAACAGTGCAATAGACTCAATACTTGAAATGTGCAATTCACTTGTATTTTTATTTTTTATTCCTATTTATTATATTTATCCCCTTTGTATATTTTATTTATATTTGTCTCTGTATTTATATGTGTGTGTGTGTGTGTGTGTGTGTGTGTGTGTGTGTGTGTGTGTGTGTGTGTGTGTGTGTGTGTGTGTGTGTATATATATATATATATATATATACACTCAACAAAAATATAAACGCAACACCTTTGTTACTGCTCCCATTCCCCATGGGATGGACGTAGAGACCTAAAATTCATTCCAGATACACAATATAACCATCCCTCCCAAACAGTGGTCACAAATCAGTCCAAATGTGTGGTAGTGGGCACATCTGCCATATTGAGATAATCCATCCCACCTCACAGGTGTGCCACATCAGGATGCTGATCTGACATCATGAGTAGTGCACAGGTGTACCTCAGACTGCCCACAACAAAAGGCCACCCTGGAATGTGCAGTTTTGTCTCACAGCAAAATGCCACAGATGCCACAAGCAATGAGGGAGCGTGCAACTGGCATGTTGACAGCAGGAATGTCAACCAGATCTGTCACCCGTGCATTGAATGTTCATTTCTCAACCATAAGCCGTCTCCACAGGCGTTTCAGAGAATATGGCAGCACATCCAACCGGCCTCACAACCGCAGACCTCGTGTAACCACACCAGCCCAGGACCTCCACATCCAGCAGGTTCACCTCCAAGTTCGTCTGAGACCAGCCACCCAGACAGCTGCTGGAACAATTGGTTTGCACAACCAAACAATTTCTGCACAAACTGTCAGAAACCGTCTCAGGGACGCTCAACTGCATGCCCGTCGTCCTCATCGGGGTCTTGACCTGACTCCAGCTCGTCGCCGTAACAGACTTGTGTGGGCAAATGCTCACATTCGATGGCGTCTGGCACGTTGGAGAGGTGTGCGCTTCACGGATGAATCATGGCTCACATTGTTCAGGGCAGATGGCAGCTGAGAATGTCCCAGTTCTTGCATGGCCAGCATACTCACCGGACATGTCACCCATTGAGCATTTTCGGGATGTGCTTGACCGGCGTATACGACAGCGTGTACCAGTTCCCACGAATATCCAACAACCTCGCACAGCCATTGAAGTGGAGTGGACCAACATTCCACAGGCCACAATTGACAATCTGATAGACTCCATGCGACGATGTGTTGCACTGCATGAGGCAAATGGTGGTCACACCAGATACTGACCGGTTCTGGGTCCCCAGACCCCCAATAGAGCAAAAAACTGCACATTCCAGGGTGGCCTTTTGTTGTGGGCAGTCTGAGGTACACCTGTGCACTACTCATGATGTCAGATCAGCATCCTGATGTGGCACACCTGTGAGGTGGGATGGATTATTTCAATATGGCAGATGTGCCCACTACCACACATTTGGACTGATTTGTGACCACTGTTTGGGAGGGATGGTTATATTGTGTATCTGGAATGAATTTTAGGTCTCTACGTCCATCCCATGGGGAATGGGAGCAGTAACAAAGGTGTTGCGTTTATATTTTTGTTGAGTGTATATATATATATATATAACAATTCTGTAACTGTAACTTCGGTCGTTGCTGTGCTTTTTTTTGGAAGTCGAATTTCCCAGAGGAACCCACCCGAGGGATTAATAAAGTTCTATCTTATCTTATCTTATCTTAAAAGCTTAGAGAGATTAGCATCCGCATCATATACATCAGACTTTAAATGTGTAGTTTCTGTCTATTCATTAGATGTTGCTGTTTCCTCTGCATTGTAGGTCTTGTCAGATACAAAGTATCTGTTCAAGGTGGCTTCAACAACACTCTGAACATTACTCTAATGGACAAAGATGGCCACTTTGTGGCCTCCTCCAATAGGTCATCTGGAGGGCTTAAAGTGGTAGATGTGAAGCTGTGGTGGCCGTACTTGATGCACGAGAATCCAGGTTACCTTTATTCTATGAAGGTAAGGCAACATGCTCACAGGCATGTAGGTGTGTTTCTGCAGTGTGATGTGGTTTGACTGAGCATTGCCACTCGATTTGTCAGGTTGTGTTGTTTCGATTATTCTAACATTTTCTCTTCAACATTGAGGTCCACCTAATTGCAGTCAGTGAGACATCAACATATGAGGATGAGTATACTCTGCCAGTTGGTATCCGCACAATAAACGTTACCAACACCCAGTTCCTCATTAACAACAAGCCATTTTATTTCCATGGGGTCAATAAGCATGAGGACTCTGACGTAAGTACCCCTAGAAGGATGAAACTCCTTTAAATTTTGCAGAAAATAGGCTCCAATGACCATATGTTTACTTTTCTGGTTTTAATGTGTTGTAGATTCGTGGTAGAGGCTTTGACTGGCCCCTAATTGCAAAGGACTTTAATTTAATGAAGTGGTTAGGGGTCAACTCATTCCGTACCAGCCACTATCCCTATGCTGAGGAGATCCTGCAGATGTGTGACCGTCATGGGATTGTGGTGATAGATGAGTGCCCAGGTGTTGGCATCAAAGACATGTAAGTGTTACCACACATATCTGTGTGACCTTTGGATATGTTTGAGGGTTCAGTAAGGTCAAAAGTGAAAGATTCTGTTTGCCACAGCATATGAAGACATAGAGAAAACTGCACATGCTGTCCAATACCACCCCTGCTGAAACTCTTTATGAACTTCATGCTGCCCAAGTTAGAATTGCCAAAAAATGTTACACACTATTGTGACCAATAGGAATACTGCATGAAATGACATGTGATTGTCATAGGCTATAAGCATTCAGTCTGCATATCAAACTTGACTTCATTCCTAAGTTAATTACAGCTATGTCACACAGTGTATCTGTCACGGTCTGGCTGGCAGACCGTGGGGATATGGGGAATGAGGACCCAGGTGCGGTGCTCTGTGTATAGACAGTGCGTTTATTTACAGTGATGGAAAAACATGACAATAAATCCCGTGCTCTCCCGACTCCCGTGACGTGTCCTCTTCCCAGTGTTAGTGCTCCTGTCTCCGCTTCTCCATGATGAGCACCCCGTGCTCGCTGCCCTCTCGTCTCCCGCTACTCCTGGGGACATAAGAGAGAGGCAGCTGTCAGACACACAATAATGCAGGAGACTCAAACTAAGAACTGGTCGAGAGACTAACGTGAAGCCACGCAATGATCCAGCATCGGAGAGAGCTCCACCACACTCTCAAGTAGCTCCTCCGACAGGCCTGATCAACTGCAGGTGTGTCAAGGTCTTCAGGTGTGGCCAAGCACCTGCCAGGGCCACACACACACACCTACATGCACATATGTCTACAAGCAGGGAGAATGAGGGACAGCAATACAAAATACATACATTATAATATTAGTCCATAATTGCTCAGAGGACCCTGACAGTATTAGACAAGATGACTGTCTGCCATACACATGTTTACAGTTTTTTCTGATTGCTTAAGCACATTTTTTGTAACTATTGGCTAATTTTGCAAAACTCTTCACACAAATAAGAAAACCTGTCACCCAATAATCAAAACATTGTAGTTCTCTTGCAAAAGCAAACACAGCTAGATTACAGTTTTTTCTGATTGCTTAAGCACATTTTTTGTAACTATTGGCTAATTTTGCAAAACTCTTCACACAAATAAGAAAACCTGTCACCCAATAATCAAAACATCGTAGTTCTCTTGCAAAAGCAAACACAGCTAGATTAACTCTTCACACCTTCGTAAAAATAGTGTTTCCGTATCAAACAGTACACACAAGCCATCATCTACTAAGCACACAATGCGCCAACTGCACACTGATGGTATGAATACAAAACACATCTGGCTTTTGCTTTCTCTGTGCACAAGGTAGGCTATGTCAGTTTGAGCTCATACTTCTGTCATAGATCCATAAGCATAGAGGGATCCAAACTTCAAGTACTGGTGTTTATTCAAACACATCAAAACAAACACAAGTGTTTATTTCCAAGTATAGGATTATTTGCAATCGCCATAATGACTATATGGGTTACTTGGTCTGCAGTGAACATGCTTCCTCTGCCCCCAGCATCTGGTCATCTAGCAATCTGGTCATCTAGCAAAAAAATAATTTCCCCCAGGGATCAATAAAGTATTCTGATTCTGATTCTGATACTGTAAAGTAACAATTTCAGTATTTTTACATCAATGGTATTGGTGTGTTTCTCATTGGCATATGGCAGTGCTACAAATCTTTGTGCGAAGTGACTGTACTAACCGATTCTCATTTCAAGATGTCCTTATGGTACTTGCTACAGTGTAGCGGCTCGAGTTAGGCTGGACCCGTTGGCCAGCTACCCTCAGGGTCATTCCACGGTTGATTACATGGTCCACTATTGTAGCTCTGATGTCATCAGCAATTCTATTTCTTACTCTTCCTACCCTTCCTCTCCCCCCTCCTCATCTTCCTCTCCCCCCTCCTCGTCTTCCTCTTGCTCCTCCTTGTCCTTGTCGTCCTCTTCATCCTACTTCTTCACCTCCACGTCCTCTTCCTCGGCCTCCTCTACTTCTCACTCTTTCTGCTCCCTCCATTGTACTCCGCACACACAGCTTACCTGTATTATAGTGCTTAGGCTGATTGCAAAGTGAACTAATTATCTAAAAAAGTTTTCACATGTGAAAGTGTGCCAGACAGTTGGCAAATTAGTGTTAATGATAGCCATACATGTGTATACTTTTGCTAGGAGTGTGTTGGAAATTTGGTAATTGAGTGTTGTGTAGTTAATTGTGCCTACAGTTTTGCAAAGTGTGTGTTACAAAATTGCAAACTGAGTGCAAAGCAGTTTTTGTGCTTTTAGTTTTGCAAACTCAGTGAGTGGTTTTGCTATAAGTCTGAATAGTTTTAGAGATTGTGCTACAGGAATCACAGTTAGGGTTTAAGCATTCAGAAAAAACTGTAAATTGGAGTGGGACTATCTGGGACTCTCCACATGCTTCCTCTGCCCCCAGCATCTGGTCATCTAGCAAAAAAATAATTTCCCCCAGGGATCAATAAAGTATTCTGATTCTGATTCTGATTCTGATACTGTAAAGTAACAATTTCAGTATTTTTACATCTCCACCATTTGACCTTAGAACTGAAGAAGCTTCTCGGATGAGAGGTGAAACGTCTTCAAGCAACTTAAAGAAGTCCAGACGCTTTTCTTTGCAAGCTCCTTTGACAAATTGGAGGGGTTTTTTTTCATATTTTTTTAACTGACTTTTGTCCACATGTTTCTAAACCTGAATGTGTACAGTACTCATAATATTACATTTTATAATAAAAGACTAACTCACAATAGCTGAACTTTACTGGAAAGCAGAACAGTTGTGAGTTAGGTCTTCACATCTTGCAGTGTGGATGGATCTGAGTCGTTAGTCTTTCAGCTCAGGCTGAGTTGTGTTCTTTTGTGCCTTGCTGATAGTCGCAGTTTTCGAAACGCCTCTCTGTCTCACCACTTGGTTGTCATGGACGAGCTTGTGCGCCGGGACAAGAACCATCCCTCTGTGGTCATGTGGTCGGTAGCCAATGAGCCCGCCTCAGAGATGCCTCCTGCTGAATTTTATTTCAAGTGAGTACAGGTTATTTTTCTTTTGAGGTGTAAAGCTCCAATTATTGCCACCCTTCAAATAGTCATCACTGCACAGATAAGCAACATGATGTTGGATTATTCCGTTTGTTTGAAAATGTGAATTCTGATGTTTATTCTACTTCTCAAATATGTGCTTTATCACACTGAAGGTGTAACAGTAATAACTCTTAAAATCCTGGTAGAAAAGATCAGTTTGTCTGTAGCATCTGATATCCATCTGATAGCTGGTATGAGGGACAAGGCTAGTTAGGCATGAGTAACATAATGTAGTTTTTTATAAAGTGGATTTTGTTTTACAAAAAAAAGCAAAAAACCCAAAAGGTGATCATGGAGCCCTAAGAAATTAAGTGAACAGAACTAATTCGAGCTGAAGTGATGAATTTATTTTTTTTAAAAAGTAGAGTGTTGATTTTGCATAGTTCAGCCATTAGAAGGTGCAACTCTGCAACGTCCCTGTTGTTTGGAACCCCACAAACACAAAAACCAGCTGATCCAAGCAGAGTGTAGTATAAACAAGTCATGTTTGAGAGAGGAAAAAATGATCAAATAAATAAAAATTGGCTGATATTTTGGAATATCGGCTTTTTAATTTACTAAATATCATGTTGAGCTTAAATATTCTGTATCCTACTGGCCCTAATTGTAATGGCAACAAAATATAACAAACTAACATTTAAAACCAAACTAAATTGAGCATAAAACAACAAACAATTGAGCTAAAAAAAATAAAAAAAAAACAAGCAAAGAAGAACTTAGAGACAAACACTAATGTAATTATTAAGAAACAAACATTTATTTTAACCAAACAGAAATAAGACAACTAAATGTCCAACTAAGGAAGGAAATTTAACATTTAAAGTCAATAATTCCAGCCAATTCCCCATAATGTAGCAACACTTGGTATGTCCCAGACGGCATTTCCTGTATTTAGTACAACTGCATTTCAAGACACATCTTTTGCTGATTTGAGCCCAACATCAAATCACTTCCTTTTTTTCTACCCCCTTACAGGACTTTGATTGAGCACACCAAAGCTCTGGACCAAACCCGACCTGTCACTTACGTCACAATCGCTGCAGCTGACATGGACAAAGGGGTGAGTTTCTTCATCCATCACACTAATTAAAAGGGAACGGGGATATAATTTGAGGGGGGAATTCAATTTTAAAACATCCTCGTATCCGTACAACATTAAAAAGTTTTTGCATCTCTGTGTGTGGAGTGAAGCTGTGGAACAGACTAAGTAAAGATATGAAGCAATGTCCGAGCATGGCGCAGTTTAAAAAGCGGTTTAAGGATATGGTTTTTACAGGGTACAGGGAAAAGGTAGAGATTTGATAGGGTGTTGTCTAATATTTTCATGTGTGTGCGGGTGCACGGGTATGTTGGTATGGGTGTATATATATATATTTGTAGGTTGTGTATCCTAGAGGTGTTAATGGGGTTATTGAAAATGTGTATATGTGCGTATGTGTATATACGTATGTATGGATAGATAGAAACATATATGTATATATATTTAAAAAAATAAATACACATGACATATAATGTAATTGCAAGGAGGTATTTCTGTAGTCTATTGATACTAGATAGTGGAAAAGGGGTGGGATTAAATAAGCTTATGCTTCTTCCTGCTCCTTTTTGAACATGAAAGTTATTTGGAGTTGTGGTTGCTCGTTTTCCTTTTGTTTGCTTTGTTCATTTGTCTCTTTTAATTCTATTTTGTTGTACTTTTTCAACATGTTCAAAATAAAGATTCAATCAATCAATGTCAACATCACATATTAAACAAAGTCTGCACATCCCTTTCTTTTTTCAGTTTCCAGACTTTTTATTTGACACATCGTTGATGATAATAGTGTAACAGAATTTGCTAAGTAGCACCTCTGTTATAATCATGTTAAAAGGTGAAGTTTATACTAAGTGAAATGAATCACATTGAGTGCTTCAGGTCTATGCCCTGCTCAAGATAGCAATTTAACTAAGTTAGTTAATTAACACCAGATGAGCAGCTCACAAAACCCATGTTGATTTTTCTTTTTAAGTCCTAATAAGTCATAGTAAGTAAATTTAGTCAACTGAGTATAGAATAATAATCCTTTATTTGTCCCACAAGGGGAAATGTGGGTGTAACAGCAGCAAGAAAGACACATATACAAACAAACAGTACACAAGACACAGAACAGAAACATACACAATTTTTTATATATTTACATCAAGGACAAGGACATATGAACAAGGAGTATGTTTCACCCTCTTTGGAATATTATTGTTTACATCCATTTCCTCAGTTTTGTCTGTATTGATCTTATACGCTGGGTAAAGACGAAATTCAGAGATAAAATTCTTCAATGGAGATAATGACGAGTGTGGTTCTGTTAGTATAGTAAAACATCATCTGCATACAATAAGATTATATGTGCTCCGTCTTGACTCCTATGATGCGGTTGTTATCCTAAACTGAGAGTGGAGTTCTGATACCACGATTCACCTAGGCAATGAAGAGATGAAGAGCAGAGCCTCCAGTTTAATGCAGTGGACCGAGGAACATTAATGCATGTCAGTGTGGGGCATGGTGTTTATTTTAAAACAGAAGCGCCATGCACTCATTTACCCAACTTGAAACTGGTTGATAAAAAGCACCTTACAGATTTTATTATTTAAAGGGTGACTGCAAGAAAATTGTGTCATAAATATTTAATAAATAATTGTAAATCATAACCATGTTGAAGAATACTTCTGAATCCTTTTCTGGGTTATTTTTTTTCTCTAGGGTCCCTATGTAGATGTAGTGTGTGCAAACAGTTACTTTGCCTGGTATTTTGATCAAGGCCGGTTGGATATCATTCCTCTTCAGCTGAGCACTCATTTTGAAAACTGGTACAGAAAGTACCAGAGACCCATCATCCAGAGTGAATATGGAGCAGATGCAGTTCCAGGGCTTCACATGGTAAGAATACACTCACTCACTAACTCACTCCACTCACTCACAAGTCAGTTCTGCACCTTTAACAAGTCTTACTGTCACTCTTTAGGATCCACCCATGATGTTCACTGAGGAGTACCAGAATGC
Organism: Copadichromis virginalis; assembly: GCF_057382275.1. NCBI lineage: Eukaryota > Metazoa > Chordata > Actinopteri > Cichliformes > Cichlidae > Copadichromis > Copadichromis virginalis. The sequence goes on from NC_140627.1 coordinate 8,814,256, forward strand.
TCTCCTGCAGAGCTACCATGATGTGTTCGACCAGAAGAGGAATCAGTATTTCGTTGGTGAACTCATCTGGAACTTTGCAGACTTCATGACATCACAAGGTACTGCAGCTTCAAAATAAAGCAACCTGTAGAGCCAGAACTGCAGTTAAATACAACAATAGCTGAAGCTCTAGGGAAGCAGCCATTAGGTTAAAAACCAGAGCTTTATTTATTCAGCTTATTATATTCTGCACTGTGACAGTGTTCTTGTCAAACTGTGTTGTGTCTTCAGGAATCTATCGTGTGGTGGGGAACAAGAAGGGTATTTTCACCCGGCAAAGGCAGCCCAAGGCAGCAGCGTTCCTCTTGAGGAAGAGGTACTGGAGGCTGGCTAATGAGACGGGCAGACTGCTTCCTGACTGACTAAATAACTCTGATCACTCTGAAACTCTGATGGTAGCCAGTCTGGGAAATAGTCAACACTGTGTAAGCAGTATGCTGAACCAATACTGTGATATTGTGTCTGAACAACATCTGTGTGTGTGTTTGTGTGTGTGTATACATATTGATCTTAACTAATGAACTTTATAATACTTTATTCCAGCTGTAGGGAACATTTTATAGGTCTACAGTGATTGAAAATAGACTCTTGTGCCTTATCTATTGTGAAGTACACCTTTTCTAATTAAAGCCTCAATTTAAAAAAGTCTGACGCAAATTATAAAATATAATATCATAAAACAGATTTTTTTAAACTGCAATAATTTGCAAATCTCATAAGCCTGCATTTTATTCATAATAGAACAAAGAAAACATATTTACTGTTTAAAGTGAAACATACAGAATTGAATGGCAGTAGCACATCTTGTAAAGAACCAATTGAATGCACCAACAAACAAACTACCTGAACAACCAGTGACTTAGCTCTCTCTCCCCCAAAGATACCAATGAATCTCTCTAAATAAATTACACTGTCAGATACGTCCCCTTCGAGCCCCCTACCAGGAAAGTTCAAACGAAATTAATGCCACTGGAAAGCAGGCTAAAACCCACTAAACCAGTCTGTTTTTAAAGAGGACAAGACCTCATTTTGTCATGAGCCAACCCAGAATTCAGACAAAAGGAGAGACCAAAAAGACCACAGAGTTTATAGGACCAAAATATATTTAATTAAACTGACTGAAAATTTTAGAACAAGTGTAGTGTAGTGGGTGCATGGATGCTTGTAAATTATAGCATATATGCAAGAAAATTGCTCAACCGAATGGGAAGAAGAGAGAGCAAAACTCTTTTACTTAGCAGGCTTCAGTTCTTTGTCAGTGTCCTGGGGAAAGACATGGGATGATTATCACCTATTGCCAATAGGAGGTGCCATAAGGGTGACCTGATACTGGCACATAGATGTCTCCAGACATGGACTCTAATCAATCATGTGAAGTGTGGGTAAGATGGGACAAAAGTTACTTAACACTTACATCACCACGGACTGCCATTTGGCTTTTTCTACCTTTAAAACCCGGAGAGCAGCCAAATGGGTTTTAGCTAAGCTTTAGCTTCAGCCAAGTGGAAGCTAAATTGGCTAGTCATTCATATGTATATTAGGTTGTTAGCTGGGAATTCTGGAGGGAGGGGAGTGGGGGTGTGTGGATGAGGGGGTGGGGGAGCTGCTAAAAGCTGTGAACTTCCTTTTGTGTTTCATCTTGATGCATTCTCAATCATCCAGGGAAATAAATCTCCAAAAGTCACCAACTTGGAGTGTTTCAGTTTGCCGTCTTAGGGAGAAATCAACACACATGGGTGTAGGTCCTTTGTTGCTGAGATTTATTGATAAAAACAGTACAAAAAACCAACCATTTGTACACATATTTACAAATAATAATAAAAAGTGAGTGAGTACATTTCAACATTATACCAGTGGTCTGATTGATGCCACAATGGAGCAAATCGAGCAAAGACTGATAAGTTCGCTGCAATTTCCAGTGTGTGGGGATCATTGGTCACCAACTGCATCACATGCTACAACCCTGGTCTACATATCACCGTTGATGAACAGCTTTTCCCATCAAAGACTCGGTGCTGTTTCCTGCAGTATATTGCAAGTAAACCTGACAAGTTTGGGATCAAGTTTTGGGTGGCTTGCGACCTAAAATCCAAGTACATTTGCAATGTCTTCCCATATCTTGGCAAGGACCCCAATCGTCCCACTGGGGAGAGACTTTCTGAAAATGTAGTAATGAGGCTGATGGAACCATTCCTAGTCATTCATATGTAAATGTGGTGGAGCTTGCAAGAGAGTTGGCTCACTCTCATGTAGCTGAGAAGAAGGCAAGAAAAGAACAGTTGCTTCGGACACAACCCTCCACACCTAGTCCTGGAAAAAGAGCCATGTGTCAGGTCAAACACAAATGCAAGAACAATCATGCCACTGTGCGATGTGTTCACTGTGCCAGGATTGTGAGTGATTGCTGAAAATGTTGAAATGTACTGTACCGGTCCGTTGCCATGGGTTACCTGACCGTTGCCATGGGTTAACTGTCCGTTGCCATGGGTTAACTGTCCGTTGCCATGCGTTTACATGTGTTGTTATAGGTTAACTGTCCGTTGCCATGCGTTTACATGCGTTGTTATGGGTTAACTGTCCGTTGCCATGCGTTAACTGTCCATTGCCATGCGTTTACATGCGTTGTTATGTTTTAACTGTCCGTTGCCATGGGTTACCGGTCCGTTGCCATGGTAACCGGTCCGTTGCCATGGTAACCGGGCCGTTGCCATGGGTTACCTGACCGTTGCCATGGGTTAACTGTCCGTTGCCATGGGTTAACTGTCCGTTGCCATGCGTTTACATGCGTTGTTATGGGTTAACTGTCCGTTGCCATGGGTTAACTGTCCGTTGCCATGCGTTTACATGCGTTGTTATGTTTTAACTGTCCGTTGCCATGGTAACCGGTCCGTTGCCATGGTAACGGACCGGTTACCATGGCAACGGACCGGTAACCCATGGCAACGGACCGGTAACCCATGGCAACGGACAGTTAAAACATAACAACGCATGTAAACGCATGGCAACGGACAGTTAACGCATGGCAACGGACAGTTAACCCATAACAACGCATGTAAACGCATGGCAACGGACAGTTAACCCATAACAACATATGTAAACGCATGGCAACGGACAGTTAACCCATGGCAACGGACAGTTAACCCATGGCAACGGTCAGGTAACCCATGGCAACGGACCGGTTACCATGGCAACGGACCGGTTACCATGGCAACGGACCGGTAACCCATGGCAACGGACAGTTAAATCATAACAACGCATGTAAACGCATGGCAACGGACAGTTAACCCATGGCAACGGACAGTTAACCCATAACAACGCATGTAAACGCATGGCAACGGACAGTTAACGCATGGCAACGGACAGTTAACCCATGGCAACGGACAGTTAACCCATAACAACGCATGTAAACGCATGGCAACGGACAGTTAACCCATAACAACACATGTAAACGCATGGCAACGGACAGTTAACCCATGGCAACGGACAGTTAACCCATGGCAACGGTCAGGTAACCCATGGCAACGGACAGGTTACCATGGCAACGGACCGGTTACCATGGCAACGGACCGGTAACCCATGGCAACGGACAGTTAAAACATACCAACGCATGTAAACGCATGGCAACGGACAGTTAACGCATGGCAACGGACAGTTAACCCATAACAACGCATGTAAACGCATGGCAACGGACAGTTAACCCATAACAACACATGTAAACGCATGGCAACGGACAGTTAACCCATGGCAACGGACAGTTAACCCATGGCAACGGTCAGGTAACCCATGGCAACGGACCGGTTACCATGGCAACGGACCGGTTACCATGGCAACGGACCGGTAACCCATGGCAACGGACAGTTAAAACATAACAACGCATGTAAACGCATGGCAACGGACAGTTAACCCATAACAACGCATGTAAACGCATGGCAACGGACAGTTAACCCATAACAACACATGTAAACGCATGGCAACGGACAGTTAACGCATGGCAACGGACAGTTAACCCATGGCAACGGACAGTTAACCCATAACAACGCATGTAAACGCATGGCAACGGACAGTTAACCCATAACAACACATGTAAACGCATGGCAACGGACAGTTAACCCATGGCAACGGACCGGTTACCATGGCAACGGACCGGTAACCCATGGCAACGGACAGTTAAAACATAACAACGCATGTAAACGCATGGCAACGGACAGTTAACCCATGGCAACGGACAGTTAACCCATAACAACGCATGTAAACGCATGGCAACGGACAGTTAACGCATGGCAACGGACAGTTAACCCATGGCAACGGACAGTTAACCCATAACAACGCATGTAAACGCATGGCAACGGACAGTTAACCCATAACAACACATGTAAACGCATGGCAACGGACAGTTAACCCATGGCAACGGACAGTTAACCCATGGCAACGGTCAGGTAACCCATGGTAACGGACCGGTTACCATGGCAATGGACCGGTTACCATGGCAACGGACCGGTAACCCATGGCAACGGACAGTTAAAACATAACAACGCATGTAAACGCATGGCAACGGACAGTTAACCCATGGCAACGGACAGTTAACCCATAACAACGCATGTAAACGCATGGCAACGGACAGTTAACGCATGGCAACGGACAGTTAACGCATGGCAACGGACAGTTAACCCATAACAACACATGTAAACGCATGGCAACGGACAGTTAACCCATGGCAACGGACAGTTAACCCATGGCAACGGTCAGGTAACCCATGGCAACGGACCGGTTACCATGGCAACGGACCGGTTACCATGGCAACGGACCGGTAACCCATGGCAACGGACAGTTAAAACATAACAACGCATGTAAACGCATGGCAACGGACAGTTAACGCATGGCAACGGACAGTTAACCCATGGCAACGGACAGTTAACCCATGGCAACGGTCAGGTAACCCATGGCAACGGACCAGTTACCATGGCAACGGACCGGTTACCATGGCAACGGACCGGTTACCATGGCAACGGACCGGTAACCCATGGCAACGGACAGTTAAAACATAACAACGCATGTAAACGCATGGCAACGGACAGTTAACGCATGGCAACGGACAGTTAACCCATAACAACGCATGTAAACGCATGGCAACGGACAGTTAACCCATAACAACACATGTAAACGCATGGCAACGGACAGTTAACGCATGGCAACGGGCAGTTAACCCATGGCAACGGACAGTTAACCCATAACAACGCATGTAAACGCATGGCAACGGACAGTTAACCCATAACAACACATGTAAACGCATGGCAACGGACAGTTAACCCATGGCAACGGACAGTTAACCCATGGCAACGGTCAGGTAACCCATGGCAACGGACCGGTTACCATGGCAACGGACCGGTTACCATGGCAACGGACCGGTTACCATGGCAACGGACCGGTAACCCATGGCAACGGACAGTTAACGCATGGCAACGGACAGTTAACCCATGGCAACGGTCATATAACCCATGGCAACGGACAGTTAACCCATAACAACGCATGTAAACGCATGGCAACGGACAGTTAACCCATAACAACGCATGTAAACGCATGGCAACGGACAGTTAACCCATGGCAACGGACAGTTAACCCATAACAACGCATGTAAACGCATGGCAACGGACAGTTAACCCATAACAACACATGTAAACGCATGGCAACGGACAGTTAACCCATGGCAACGGACAGTTAACCCATGGCAACGGTCAGGTAACCCATGGTAACGGACCGGTTACCATGGCAATGGACCGGTTACCATGGCAACGGACCGGTAACCCATGGCAACGGACAGTTAAAACATAACAACGCATGTAAACGCATGGCAACGGACAGTTAACCCATGGCAACGGACAGTTAACCCATAACAACGCATGTAAACGCATGGCAACGGACAGTTAACGCATGGCAACGGACAGTTAACGCATGGCAACGGACAGTTAACCCATAACAACACATGTAAACGCATGGCAACGGACAGTTAACCCATGGCAACGGACAGTTAACCCATGGCAACGGTCAGGTAACCCATGGCAACGGACCGGTTACCATGGCAACGGACCGGTTACCATGGCAACGGACCGGTAACCCATGGCAACGGACAGTTAAAACATAACAACGCATGTAAACGCATGGCAACGGACAGTTAACGCATGGCAACGGACAGTTAACCCATGGCAACGGACAGTTAACCCATGGCAACGGTCAGGTAACCCATGGCAACGGACCAGTTACCATGGCAACGGACCGGTTACCATGGCAACGGACCGGTTACCATGGCAACGGACCGGTAACCCATGGCAACGGACAGTTAAAACATAACAACGCATGTAAACGCATGGCAACGGACAGTTAACGCATGGCAACGGACAGTTAACCCATAACAACGCATGTAAACGCATGGCAACGGACAGTTAACCCATAACAACACATGTAAACGCATGGCAACGGACAGTTAACGCATGGCAACGGGCAGTTAACCCATGGCAACGGACAGTTAACCCATAACAACGCATGTAAACGCATGGCAACGGACAGTTAACCCATAACAACACATGTAAACGCATGGCAACGGACAGTTAACCCATGGCAACGGACAGTTAACCCATGGCAACGGTCAGGTAACCCATGGCAACGGACCGGTTACCATGGCAACGGACCGGTTACCATGGCAACGGACCGGTTACCATGGCAACGGACCGGTAACCCATGGCAACGGACAGTTAACGCATGGCAACGGACAGTTAACCCATGGCAACGGTCATATAACCCATGGCAACGGACAGTTAACCCATAACAACGCATGTAAACGCATGGCAACGGACAGTTAACCCATAACAACGCATGTAAACGCATGGCAACGGACAGATAACCCATGGCAACGGACAGTTAACCCATAACAACGCATGTAAACGCATGGCAACGGACAGTTAACGCAAGGCAACGGACAGTTAACCCATGGCAACGGACAGTTAACCCATGGCAACGGTCAGGTAACCCATGGCAACGGACCGGTTACCATCGCAACGGACTGGTTACCATGGCAACGGACCGGTTACCATGGCAACGGACCGGTAACCCATGGCAACGGACAGTTAAAACATAACAACGCATGTAAACGCATGGCAACGGACAGTTAACGCATGGCAGCGGACAGTTAACCCATAACAACGCATGTAAACGCATGGCAACGGACAGTTAACCCATAACAACGCATGTAAACGCATGGCAACGGACAGTTAACGCATGGCAACGGACAGTTAACCCATGGCAACGGACAGTTAACCCATAACAATGCATGTAAACGCATGGCAACGGACAGTTAACCCATAACAACACATGTAAACGCATGGCAACGGACAGTTAACCCATGGCAACGGACAGTTAACCCATGGCAACGGACAGTTAACCCATAACAACGCATGTAAACGCATGGCAACGGACAGTTAACCCATAACAACACATGTAAACGCATGGCAACGGACAGTTAACCCATGGCAACGGACAGTTAACCCATGGCAACGGTCAGGTAACCCATGGCAACGGACCGGTTACCATGGCAACGGACCGGTTACCATGGCAACGGACCGGTAACCCATGGCAACGGACAGTTAAAACATAACAACGCATGTAAACGCATGGCAACGGACAGTTAACCCATAACAACGCATGTAAACGCATGGCAACGGACAGTTAACCCATAACAACACATGTAAACGCATGGCAACGGACAGTTAACCCATGGCAACGGACAGTTAACCCATGGCAACGGTCAGGTAACCCATGGCAACGGACCGGTTACCATGGCAACGGACCGGTTACCATGGCAACGGACCGGTAACCCATGGCAACGGACAGTTAAAACATAACAACGCATGTAAACGCATGGCAACGGACAGTTAACCCATAACAACGCATGTAAACGCATGGCAACGGACAGTTAACCCATAACAACACATGTAAACGCATGGCAACGGACAGTTAACGCATGGCAACGGACAGTTAACCCATGGCAACGGACAGTTAACCCATAACAACGCATGTAAACGCATGGCAACGGACAGTTAACCCATAACAACACATGTAAACGCATGGCAACGGACAGTTAACCCATGGCAACGGACCGGTTACCATGGCAACGGACCGGTAACCCATGGCAACGGACAGTTAAAACATAACAACGCATGTAAACGCATGGCAACGGACAGTTAACCCATGGCAACGGACAGTTAACCCATAACAACGCATGTAAACGCATGGCAACGGACAGTTAACGCATGGCAACGGACAGTTAACCCATGGCAACGGACAGTTAACCCATAACAACGCATGTAAACGCATGACAACGGACAGTTAACCCATAACAACACATGTAAACGCATGGCAACGGACAGTTAACCCATGGCAACGGACAGTTAACCCATGGCAACGGTCAGGTAACCCATGGTAACGGACCGGTTACCATGGCAATGGACCGGTTACCATGGCAACGGACCGGTAACCCATGGCAACGGACAGTTAAAACATAACAACGCATGTAAACGCATGGCAACGGACAGTTAACCCATGGCAACGGACAGTTAACCCATAACAACGCATGTAAACGCATGGCAACGGACAGTTAACGCATGGCAACGGACAGTTAACCCATGGCAACGGACAGTTAACCCATAACAACGCATGTAAACGCATGGCAACGGACAGTTAACCCATAACAACACATGTAAACGCATGGCAACGGACAGTTAACCCATGGCAACGGACAGTTAACCCATGGCAACGGTCAGGTAACCCATGGCAACGGACCGGTTACCATGGCAACGGACCGGTTACCATGGCAACGGACCGGTTACCATGGCAACGGACCGGTAACCCATGGCAACGGACAGTTAAAACATAACAACGCATGTAAACGCATGGCAACGGACAGTTAACGCATGGCAACGGACAGTTAACCCATAACAACGCATGTAAACGCATGGCAACGGACAGTTAACCCATAACAACACATGTAAACGCATGGCAACGGACAGTTAACCCATGGCAACGGACAGTTAACCCATGGCAACGGTCAGGTAACCCATGGCAACGGACCGGTTACCATGGCAACGGACCGGTTACCATGGCAACGGACCGGTAACCCATGGCAACGGACAGTTAAAACATAACAACGCATGTAAACGCATGGCAACGGACAGTTAACCCATGGCAACGGACAGTTAACCCATGGCAACGGTCAGGTAACCCATGGCAACGGACCAGTTACCATGGCAACGGACCGGTTACCATGGCAACGGACCGGTTACCATGGCAACGGACCGGTAACCCATGGCAACGGACAGTTAAAACATAACAACGCATGTAAACGCATGGCAACGGACAGTTAACGCATGGCAACGGACAGTTAACCCATAACAACGCATGTAAACGCATGGCAACGGACAGTTAACGCATGGCAACGGACAGTTAATGCATGGCAACGGACAGTTAACCCATAACAACGCATGTAAACGCATGGCAACGGACAGTTAACGCATGGCAACGGACAGTTAACCCATAACAACACATGTAAACGCATGGCAACGGACAGTTAACGCATGGCAACGGACAGTTAACCCATGGCAACGGACAGTTAACCCATAACAACGCATGTAAACGCATGGCAACGGACAGTTAACCCATAACAACACATGTAAACGCATGGCAACGGACAGTTAACCCATGGCAACGGACAGTTAACCCATGGCAACGGTCAGGTAACCCATGGCAACGGACCGGTTACCATGGCAATGGACCGGTTACCATGGCAATGGACCGGTTACCATGGCAACGGACCGGTAACCCATGGCAACGGACAGTTAAAACATAACAACGCATGTAAACGCATGGCAACGGACAGTTAACCCATGGCAACGGACAGTTAACCCATAACAACGCATGTAAACGCATGGCAACGGACAGTTAACCCATAACAACACATGTAAACGCATGGCAACGGACAGTTAACGCATGGCAACGGACAGTTAACCCATGGCAACGGACAGTTAACCCATAACAACGCATGTAAACGCATGGCAACGGACAGTTAACCCATAACAACACATGTAAACGCATGGCAACGGACAGTTAACCCATGGCAACGGACAGTTAACCCATAACAACGCATGTAAACGCATGGCAACGGACAGTTAACCCATGGCAACGGACAGTTAACCCATAACAACGCATGTAAACGCATGGCAACGGACAGTTAACCCATAACAACACATGTAAACGCATGGCAACGGACAGTTAACCCATGGCAACGGTCAGGTAACCCATGGCAACGGACCGGTTACCATGGCAACGGACCGGTTACCATGGCAACGGACCGGTAACCCATGGCAACGGACAGTTAAAACATAACAACGCATGTAAACGCATGGCAACGGACAGTTAACGCATGGCAACGGACAGTTAACCCATAACAACGCATGTAAACGCATGGCAACGGACAGTTAACCCATAACAACACATGTAAACGCATGGCAACGGACAGTTAACCCATGACAACGGACAGGTAACCCATGGCAACGGACCGGTTACCATGGCAACGGACCGGTTACCATGGCAACGGACCGGTAACCCATGGCAACGGACCGGTTACCATGGCAACGGACCGGTAACCCATGGCAACGGACAGTTAACGCATGGCAACGGACAGTTAACCCATGGCAACGGTCATATAACCCATGGCAACGGACAGTTAACCCATAACAACGCATGTAAACGCATGGCAACGGACAGTTAACCCATAACAACGCATGTAAACGCATGGCAACGGACAGTTAACGCAAGGCAACGGACAGTTAACCCATGGCAACGGACAGTTAACCCATGGCAACGGTCAGGTAACCCATGGCAACGGACAGTTAACCCATAACAACACATGTAAACGCATGGCAACGGACAGTTAACCCATGACAACGGACAGGTAACCCATGGCAACGGACCGGTTACCATGGCAACGGACCGGTTACCATGGCAACGGACCGGTAACCCATGGCAACGGACCGGTTACCATGGCAACGGACCGGTAACCCATGGCAACGGACAGTTAACGCATGGCAACGGACAGTTAACCCATGGCAACGGTCATATAACCCATGGCAACGGACAGTTAACCCATAACAACGCATGTAAACGCATGGCAACGGACAGTTAACCCATAACAACGCATGTAAACGCATGGCAACGGACAGATAACCCATGGCAACGGACAGTTAACCCATAACAACGCATGTAAACGCATGGCAACGGACAGTTAACGCAAGGCAACGGACAGTTAACCCATGGCAACGGACAGTTAACCCATGGCAACGGTCAGGTAACCCATGGCAACGGACCGGTTACCATCGCAACGGACTGGTTACCATGGCAACGGACCGGTTACCATGGCAACGGACCGGTAACCCATGGCAACGGACAGTTAAAACATAACAACGCATGTAAACGCATGGCAACGGACAGTTAACGCATGGCAGCGGACAGTTAACCCATAACAACGCATGTAAACGCATGGCAACGGACAGTTAACCCATAACAACGCATGTAAACGCATGGCAACGGACAGTTAACGCATGGCAACGGACAGTTAACCCATGGCAACGGACAGTTAACCCATAACAATGCATGTAAACGCATGGCAACGGACAGTTAACCCATAACAACACATGTAAACGCATGGCAACGGACAGTTAACCCATGGCAACGGACAGTTAACCCATGGCAACGGTCAGGTAACCCATGGCAACGGACCGGTTACCATGGCAACGGACCGGTTACCATGGCAACGGACCGGTAACCCATGGCAACGGACAGTTAAAACATAACAACGCATGTAAACGCATGGCAACGGACAGTTAACGCATGGCAACGGACAGTTAACCCATAACAACGCATGTAAACGCATGGCAACGGACAGTTAACCCATAACAACACATGTAAACGCATGGCAACGGACAGTTAACGCATGGCAACGGACAGTTAACCCATGGCAACGGTCAGGTAACCCATGGCAACGGACCGGTTACCATGGCAACGGACCGGTAACCCACGGCAACGGACCGGTTACCATGGCAACGGACCGGTAACCCATGGCAACGGACAGTTAACCCATAACAACGCATGTAAACGCATGGCAACGGACAGTTAACACATGGCAACGGACAGTTAACCCATGGCAACGGTCATATAACCCATGGCAACGGACAGTTAACCCATAACAACGCATGTAAACGCATGGCAACGGACAGTTAACCCATAACAACACATGTAAACGCATGGCAACGGACAGTTAACGCATGGCAACGGACAGTTAACCCATGGCAACGGTCAGGTAACCCATGGCAACGGACCGGTTACCATGGCAACGGACCGGTTACCATGGCAACGGACCGGTAACCCATGGCAACGGACAGTTAACCCATAACAACGCATGTAAACGCATGGCAACGGACAGTTAACCCATAACAACGCATGTAAACGCATGGCAACGGACAGGTAACCCATGGCAACGGACCGGTTACCATGGCAACGGACCGGTAACCCATGGCATCCTCACCCCTTCCTGTTACGTGTTGCATGTTGTCCATTGTTTATTTACCTCTCACCAGTCGGCAGCGTCCGCCATGTTTGTCTGTGCTAAATGTCACCTGCGGTGTGCTCAACAGCTATTTGGTCAACAGGCTCTAGAAGAAACCAGAATCAAACTTACGTGAACACAGTCTGTATCCACACTTTTGTTTCCTCTGTGACAGCCATCCTGTTTGGTAATCTGCAAACTCAAGAGCTTGTTGACCACTGTATCGTAACCAGAGTGGTTACTTTGTAACGTCCTCATTGTTTAGTGTTACTGATTTGCCAAATTCACCGTCTCAAAGCCTTGAATTTCTCCGTTTTGAAGCACAACGTCTAGCAGTTGAAATACAAGGCTATGGGAATGTGGCATTCCTGCCACATTTGCTAATTTTGTAGCTCTTATGGACAATTTCAGCTTTAACCCAAAGTTTTAACTGCACAAGTGTTTCCAGATTTTCTGGATTTGAAAATTATAACAATAAACACTCAGTTGTCAGTTTATTAGGGAGCTCAAACTAATGCAGACTAACAACAGTCCTGCAATAAAGGCAACTTTTCATAGTTTCATCTTCATTGTAAAAAAGAGGAAGTGTTTGTGGTGCTGTTTTCATGTACTGCATTATACAGTAAGGTGTTCCTATTTGCTTTTCTTTTTTTAGCTTAACCTCATTTACAGAAATGAGGGAACAACTGATATAAATTAGGTGTACCTAATAAAGTGAGAACTGAGTGTACATCCTCTGCTCTTCTTGCTTAAAAACACTCTTAAGAAATTGAGATGTAAACAGAAGCAAATGTCCAGATTGACCTCTTGGTCGTCTAACATGTGTGTCCCCCTGTCTCTCACCCCCCCTCTCCATGCCTACTCACAGATCTCCGAAACCAGCCTTTCCTGCGAGCGGACGCGTTGATCCGGAGCGGTTGGAAGAGACCCTAAACCACTTATTCGTCACTTATAGTCCCCTCCCTATTGTAACCCTTCCCTTTGTCCCAGTGGCGCATCTCAACCCTGAGGCTGCAGATCACAAAGACTGAAAAGCGAGGACAGGACAAAGCCCTTGTTTTAGCCAACATTTAAATATTAAATTAGCAATAGCTATGTGCAGTACATCAATATCATGTTTTATATTTGGACTATATTAAACTGCACTGTCCCTTTTAAATAAAGAATTATTATTATATTAAGATCTGATTTGTTTCTTAATAACATGTCTGGATAAATGATAACACACACTGTTACATGTAACAAGTGTAGAACACAGGACTGACTAGATCATCAAGGCCACACTTGCTGTTTGCAGTTTGATTTGTGAAGTGATCACAATGATGTAAAGCGTTGTCCATAATTATAATGACATTCACCTCCTCAAATGCTTCCAAAGATGAGTCAGTCCCAAAGACTTCCATGTAAAATACATCATTTTACAGCAAAAATAATTATTACACATTACTAACCGTTAAGGTTGAATGTTATTTATGGTCACCTTTGAGTGACAACTAGGAGCTTTTTTCTCGTGTTCAGCATTAAATAATAAAACACTCCAAGGTTAAGTGTTTTTATCTTTTATATATGTGACACAGTCATGCTGTATTATTATTTATCACGTCAATACTTATAAGTTGTCATTATACGATTATGCAGTTATATGCATTATGTATTATACAACCATCATTATACGACATGGTTTGCAGAAAGCAGAGGTGTCAAACATGAGGCTCTAAGGCTTTACAGCAGTCTAAACAACCTAAGTGGTGACGTATTGTGCATCTTTCTAAATAAATTGTGGTGATCAAGTTCATAAGGAAAAGCATCTGTGGTTGAAATTTGAAAATTTCAAAGTTGCAAAGCTTCCTGGGGCTCTTCTGCACTGAATGTTCTCCCAGTGTTTGAGCGTGTTCTCCAGGAGCGTTGGTTTTTCCTGCCATTGAAAAACCTTGCTGCCTGTTGATGCCAAGTTCATTCTCACAAAAGAGTCTTAATCTTAGGCATTTCACTTCCTGGTTAAAATAAGATTTTAAAAAAATATAAACACTGCTCTGCATGTTAATGAAGCATTTAAACTACAGGAGAAACCACTTTAGAAAAGAAGAGTACATTAGCTTTAGCTAAATTAATCTCAGTTCATCTTTTTAGGCTTTATGGAAGAGGTAGATGTGTAAAAGTCAAATTGTGGCATTAACTTGATTAAAATATGTGGTTACAAGATTAGTTCATGCATTACTGCAGTCATTATCCAAATAATCTACAGATCATAACGTAGACACAACACAGACACTACCTTTTCCCAGAACAACAACCTTGTTTGTCCTTGTTTCCTTACTTTCCTTACTTATTCTTTTTTTTCCTTACTGTAATCTGGAGCACTGTAACCAAAATAATTTCCCCTACGGATCAATAAAGTATTCTGATTCTGATGATTCTGATTACAATTACCTTTTATTCACATTTTAAACTCATTGGCCCTTTAGTAGCTGTGCTAGAAAGTGCTTGTGAACTATGTGTTAGTTTACCAACATTTACTAACCTTTATACAGGACAGAACTGGGAGCGTGAACTTGTGTTTAAAGTTGTAAGAGGTAAAAGTGAGGACTTGTTGGGTCATATTAGATGTAAATGGGGTATTTACACTGATATATTTTGCTTTCAGTGTCTTACCTGACTAAAGTCTTGTTCAGCAGTTGGGTTAGGTTGTGACTTCTCTAGATCTCAAGAACTTCTCTGGGGGGGAGGGGGGTATAATGGGCTTGCTAGGCCAGCCTTAATCTGCCCTAATGCCCTGATTCAGGTGCCAACATGGCTATCAGCATAGCCACGTGTCCTCACAGTCAGGCTAATCAGCAGAGCCACACCCTTTAAGCCCTAAGTTAAGATTTAGTTGAGATTTCATGTCCAGTGGGGAATGATCAAAATTCTGGCACACAGCTAGCTACAAAAAAGCCCTTTCACAAAAACTCAAAAGCTTCAGAGTTTAACATCGCCAAGGCTTAGATTCAACTCACCAAAGGTAGTGTTGATCCAATCCAGGAGGAATTAAAGTACAAAGCCTGAAAACTGTGAAAATGCCAGAATTACACCTGACATTTAAAGTGGCTGACTTCCTGTTGGGTTTACAGTTTTTTCTGAATGCTTAAACCCTAACTGTGATTCCTGTAGCACAATCTCTAAAACTATTCAGACTTATAGCAAAACCACTCACTGAGTTTGCAAAACTAAAAGCACAAAAACTGCTTTGCACTCAGTTTGCAATTTTGTAACACACACTTTGCACAACTGTAGGCACAATTCACTGCACAACACTCAATTACCAAATTTCCAACACACTCCTAGCAAAAGTATACACATGTATGGCTATCATTAACACTAATTTGCCAACTGTCTGGCACACTTTCACATGTGAAAACTTTTTTAGATAATTAGTTCACTTTGCAATCAGCCTAAGCACTATAATACAGGTACGCTGTGTGTGCGGAGTACAATGGAGGGAGCAGAAAGAGTGAGAAGTAGAGGAGGCCGAGGAAGATGACGTGGAGGTGAAGAAGTAGGATGAAGAGGACGACAAGGACAAGGAGGAGCAAGAGGAAGACGAGGAGGGGGGAGAGGAAGATGAGGAGGGGGGAGAGGAAGGGTAGGAAGAGTAAGAAATAGAATTGCTGATGACATCAGAGCTACAATAGTGGACCATGTAATCAACCGTGGAATGACCCTGAGGGTAGCTGGCCAACGGGTCCAGCCTAACTCGAGCCGCTACACTGTAGCAAGTACCATAAGGACATCTTGAAATGAGAATCGGTTAGTACAGTCACTTCGCACAAAGATTTGTAGCACTGCCATATGCCAATGAGAAACACACCAATACCATTGATGTAAAAATACTGAAATTGTTACTTTACAGAATTGCTAGATGACCAGATGCTGGGGCAGAGGAAGCATGTTCACTGCAGACCAAGTAACCCATATAGTCATTATGGCGATTGCAAATAATCCTATACTTGGAAATAAACACTTGTGTTTGTTTTGATGTGTTTGAATAAACACCAGTACTTGAAGTTTGGATCCCTCTATGCTTATGGATCTATGACAGAAGTATGAGCCCAAACTGACATAGCCTACCTTGTGCACAGAGAAAGCAAAAGCCAGATGTGTTTTGTATTCATACCATCAGTGTGCAGTTGGCGCATTGTGTGCTTAGTAGATGATGGCTTGTGTGTACTGTTTGATACGGAAACACAATTTTTACGAAGGTGTGAAGAGTTAATCTAGCTGTGTTTGCTTTTGCAAGAGAACTACAATGTTTTGATTATTGGGTGATAGGTTTTCTTATTTGTGTGAAGAGTTTTGCAAAATTAGCCAATAGTTACAAAAAATGTGCTTAAGCAATCAGAAAAAACTGTAAGATATGGCTCCAAGAGGCTTTTTTGAAGTTGTCAGGACATTCCACAAGGCTGCTAAATTTCAGACACATGGATGAAATGTTACAGTATAAACACTTGTAACATTTAACTACACATAACACTACATTTTAAAAATAATAATAATCATTTTGTAGGTGGAACTATGACCCATAAAACATGAAAGCCTTTATCAGTTTGGAGGCGTGTACCAGTTTTCATGACTTCTTAGGTTTTTCAAGCCCCTCAACAGCATCTTGTTTCTTTATGCTGAATTCCCACTGTTGAATGAGAAATCACACTGTTCATGATAAAGCACCATGAAGGTCTGAAGTTTATTCAGACTGCTTTTGAATTGGATGTGGTCAGCCTGAGTGTAGCAGTACATCAGAGTATAAAACATCATTTTGTGTTGCCACTAGGTGGTGCTCTCACTATTGCTTGCTATTGATGTGTTCAGGTCAGGACTGGACAATCTGTCTGAGTTAAAGCAAGGTTGTGTTTCATTCGAAATATCAAAATTTGCACCAGGGTCACACCCTTTGTTAGAAACTGACTGTTTTCAAAATAAAGCAATACCAACTCCTTGAGGCTTTTCTGACCAAATTTTAGATAGCTCAGGTCAACCACCCAGTCCTCCGAAGTGTAAAACATGACAGTTTCTGTTGCCACTAGGTGGCGCTATGATTGTGATTTAATGTTTACATATGGATCTGTTATTAATTTTAATATGCATAACTCCAATCTCTGTGTTACAAAATGTTAAGAATTTGAGCATGTTTAGGTGCTCAAAAGGGTGATTTATTTGATGAAATAGTGTGTGTAAATGAAAATAAACACTTGACACTTTTGTAATGAATTTATTAAAGACAATCTACTCAACATGCAAACAGTATCTGATTTAATTATTTGCATCATATGCAGTGCAGTTCAGGAGTGGACGGTGCCGCCGTCATTTTTTCAAAAAAGACCACAGACACCTAAAAGGTTAAATGACGTATCGATCATGGATGGTGGCGTGACAGCAATCAGACAGTTCACTATCAGTGACTCAGGCTGTACCATCATCACGTGGTTGACCTTTGAGTTCCAGCAGGACATTAAACATTTAAACTCGTTACACTAGCCTACCTGTCAGAGTTATTGCTGCAGACATTTTCCATTAAAATGTACTTTTCATAAAACAGAACTGTTTTGATTGCTTTTCACTTATTTCAGGCCCGTTTTTCCAAACATTTAAGGCTTTTTTTTCAATTGGTCCAACTATGAGAGATGTTTACTTATCAGGTTAGATACATGTCATTAAACACTAATCTGCATCCGCGATTACACTGCTATTAAATTAATGAAATTCAGCTGGCGTGACTGAGACACATTGGAGATACTCTATGCTCACACACTGTTACTAATGCTGTTATGTTCTGTGCTGGTTTATTTCATCTGCATTAATGATTCACTATTCACTAACCACACAAGAAAAAAATAGTAGTGGTCAGGCACGTAGTAATTTACAAAGAAATATCTGTGTTTTATAAGCTGTCACTTTTAGATCATGTACATCCTAGTCTTACATGTTACTGCATCTTGCTACAGTGTATTTTTACTCCTCTAACTCCCTTATTACCATTTGCATATCCTGGAGCTAACGGCAGCGTTTGTCCTAGATGTCGTTCTAGAGGCAGAACTAGTTCATCATCCAGGAGCTGTTGTGTGACCCTTTGTGTTCTATAAAGGCTACTGAAGACACAAAGTTTAAAGTTTACTCATAAACTTTCCTCTGTGGTTCTCTACATAAAATCTCAGTATTGGAAATCTTGTTTATCTAAAGTAATCAGTCATTTTCCATAAACCTGCTATTTTTTCAGTCATGGTGATCATCAAAAGGATATTCTAAATTAAAAATATATTAAAAGTTGAATGTGTCTCTTGTGTTTAATTCTGAAGGGTAAGTTTAGAATAAGGAATTCCTGACTGTGACATTAGACTAATGTCCAGTCTCCACCAACCACCCTCCTTTGCCACTTACAGATATTGAACAACCTCAACCAAACATGAAAATTCTGAGCTAGAGACTGTATAAATCTCTCAATACAACTTTGACAAAACATGAACAAAATGTTGCTTAAATCCATTGATAATATCAGATCCACAATGTATCACAATAACACTTATTTCACAAAGATAAACAAAACACAATACTTCTGTACTTCATTTTTAACTACATTTACAAACATCATAAAATTAACTCATTTTTAAACATTTTAATTCTTGTTCAGCACTAAATTATTTATGTGAAATGTATTTCCACTGTACTGACAATGTAACTTCTGTTTTTTTAAATATAGCTGTAATGTCCTCTGCCTCTAACGCCTTGCTAGAGTCGACATTCAGACTAAACTCCTCTTCAAAATGACCACGCAGACAAGAGGGTTTGACTTCACTCCCTTTACTTAGGCCAGTTGAAGTAGGGTAAAACTGAGAAACAACATGAAATGCTCTTAGAAATCATAGATGAGGACAAATACACAATAACAGTACAAATTACTTGTTTAGCCAAAAGGGTTAGCGAATCCTCTCTTTACAAAGCTAGACCACAAAGAAAGACTTATACAGCCCTAATTGAAGGTCACCCCTCCCTGCAGCTCAGCCAAGACATCCTTGTCGCCAGAGTTCTTGCTGATGTAAAGAAAGGATGTGCCCTGGTAAGAGTGATGAACCTCTCCCAGCATGCTATCACTATCAAGCCTCACACGCATCTGGCCAAGGCATCTCTGGTGGAAAGTATTGTGGACTTTTCAGACAGGGTGTGGGGCAGTCATCACATTAGCGGAGGCAGAGAAGTATGCCTGGGTATGGACCACGTTGTGGCAAGCCAGGAAGTGGATTTAAGTGGAGCAGACGTCAAAAATGAGCACCAGCGTTCCCTTCTTAAAGAGCTTGTGGAAAGGAACATAGGTGTGTTCTCACAGCACCCCATGGATTATGGCCATACAAAGACTGTGCAACATGAAATCCCTCTGGTCGACTCTAAGCCATTTCGACTGCCTTACCGTAAGATCCCCCCATCACAGTGGCAGGATGTGAGAAGGTTGCTGACAGAAATGGAGGCAGCGGGAGTTACCAGGCCCAGCAAAAGTCCATATGCTTCACCTGTCGTGATCGTAACCAAGAAAGATGGATCACTAAGGCTGTGTATTGACTACAGGAAACTGAACTCCTGTAGCACGAGAGATGCTTTTCCTCTCCCCAGAATAGAGGAAGCCCTGGAGGCTCTAGGGCAGGCAAGATACTTCTCCACCCTTGACCTCACTTCTGGTTATTGGCAGGTAGAGGTGGCGGAGCATGACAAACACAAGACGGCATTCAGCACCCCTATGGGGCTGTTTGAAGCAAATCGTATGCCCTTTGGACTGCAGAATGCTCCCTCCACCTTTCAGAGACTCATGGCCTGCTGCTTTGGCGATCTGAACTTCACCCACCTCCTAATCTATCTTGATGACCTATCATATTGTCCAAAACCTTTGATGAGCATCTAGAAAGACTGCAGCATGGCTTGAAGTTAAAGCCCTCTAAATGCCAGCTTGTGAGAAAGGAGGTTCAGTATTTGGGTCACTTGGTGTCTGCTGAGGGGATCTGGACAGACCCAGAGAAGATCAGCAGGGTGAAAAACTGGGTGAGGCCCACAAACCCCAAAGAAGTGTTGCAATTCCTGGGATTTGCTGGATACTACAGGCGGTATGTAAGTGGGTACTCTACCCTAGCTGCTCCCCTGTACCGCCTAACTGCTGGTGACTCCAGAAAGAAAAAGCGAGGGGGAAAGAAAAGTCTGGCCACCGATCCACCATTTGTGTGGACAGATGAATGCGAGAAGGCCTTTGAGACCCTAAAAGAAAGGCTGACAAGCGCTCCAGTGCTGGGATATCCTGATTATAGCTTGCCTTTCGTTCTGCAAACGGACGCCTCAGGGGAAGGTCTGGGCGCCGTTCTAGCTCAGGTCCAAGGGGGAGCTGAGAGGGTCATAGCCTTCGCCAGCAGAGGTTTGAGCCCAGCAGAGACAAGGTATCCTGCACACAAACTCGAGTTCCTTGCTCTCAAATGGGCAGTCACAGACAAATTCTACGACCACCTCTATGGGCGTAGGTTCTCTGTCCAGACAGACAATAACCCTCTCAAATATGTTATGTCCTCAGCAAAGCTGGATGCTACAGGCCAGCGGTGGGTGTCTAGGCTGGCTGCTTTGGA
The DNA here is from genome assembly GCF_057382275.1 of Copadichromis virginalis. Classification (NCBI taxonomy): domain Eukaryota; kingdom Metazoa; phylum Chordata; class Actinopteri; order Cichliformes; family Cichlidae; genus Copadichromis; species Copadichromis virginalis. The sequence continues at coordinate 8,835,568 of NC_140627.1, forward strand.
TTTTGATGTCCAGTATCGGAGGGCACAGAGCAACACAAACGCTGATGCCCTCTCTTGCATGTCTAACCAGGAGGTCACGCACATCCTACAGACATGCCCTCAGTGGGTGGGTGTCAACGAACAGGGGTATGGTGTGAGACAGGCTACCCAGGATACTCAAAGCCTCACTGGCCATGGCACGTCTGCAGGGGAGGAAGTTGAACTCGGCCCCCCTATATCCACTGAGCCTTGCAGGGATGTGGGGATGGAATCCTTGCCCACCATAACCAAACAGGAGATCCGTGCAGGGCAGAAAAAAGACCTTGTTATTGGCCCTGTCTTGCACTATAAGAGTATGAACCAGAAACCAAGCCGCAGTGAGCGGATCAGTGGTGGAGGGCACGTGCGTCTTCTCTTAAAGGAGTGGAGAAGGTTAGTGGTAAGGGATGGCGTCCTGTACCGCTGCATCCAAGACAGCCAAAGGGGAGTAGTTGAGCAATTGGTGCTACCAGAGGATTTGTGTATATCAGTCAAGACTGCTCTCCACGATGACTCAGGCCACCTTGGTTTTGAGAGCACCATGATAAGGGAGAGATTTTATTGGCCACGGATGTTTCAGGAAATCAAGGCTTGGTGCGAGCAATGTGAGAGGTGCTGCCTAAGAAAAACTCAGGGCCCCCCTGGTCAGTATCCACAGCAGTGCCCCCTTGGAGCTAGTTTGTGTGGAGTTTTTGACTCTTGAGAAATCAAAAGGTGGTATCGAAAATGTCCTCGTTGTCACTGACCATTTCTCACGCTATGCGCAAGCATACCCCACTAAAGACCAAACAGCCAGCACAGTCTCTAAGGTGCTGTATAGAAACTTTTTCTGTCGGTTTGGCTTCCCAGCGAAATTGCATGCAGACCAAGGGCGCAATTTTGAAAGTGCTGTGGTGAAGGAGCTTTGTAAATACACCGGCATCACTAAGACCCACAACACGCCCTATCCCACAGGGCAACGGGACAACTGAACGGTTTAACCGCACCCTCGTGAACATGCTGGGGACGCTAGAACCTCACCTGAAGCCCCGGTGACACGAATGACCAATATGAATTGGGCGTCCGTGGCTCAGGGGGTTGGGAATCGCATCTGTAACCGGAAGGCCGCTGGTTCAATCCCTGGGCTCTCTGTCCTGGTCGTTGTGTCCTTGGGCAAGACACTTTACCCTACTTGCCTACTGGTGTTGGCCAGAAGGGCCAATGGCGCGATATGGCAGCCTCGGTTCTGTCAGTCAGCCCCAGGGCAGCTGTGGCTACAACTGTAGCTTGCCTCCACCAGTGTGTGAATGTGAGAGTGAAGGAATAGTGGTGTTTCTGAGTAGCTTATTTGCTCAACAATTTAATTAACAACTTTTAAATACATTCTTTTTCATAGTATAATCTTCACTTGCTTCATCCGAAGCACACTTTCTGTGTACTCACTACCTAATTTATAGCCAAAGTATTCACTCACTGTCTCTGTACTGTTTCGCTAGCTCAGCTTAGCTTAGCTCGTAGCCGACTCGTTAGCACCATGGCTACTTCACCTGTCCCTCCTGCACTTTCTTGCTCATTGTGTCAGATGTTTAGTTACTCCTCGGCCTCCTTTAGCAGTAATGATATCTGTAACAAATGTAGCATATTTGCAGCTCTGGAGGCCAGGATTACTGAATTGGAGACTCGGCTTCGCACCCTTCATTCACTCATAGCTAGCCAGGCCCCTGTAGCTGGTGCAGCCGAAGATAGCGTAGGCCCCGCTAGCTGTTCCCAGCAGACCCCAAGCAGCTGGGGAAAGAGGGCGGCTGGGTCACGGTGAGGAGGAAGCATAGTCCTAAACAGAAGCCCCAGGTACACCACCAACCCGTTCATGTGTCTAACCGTTTTTCCCCACTCGGCGACACACCCGCCGGGGGTCAAACTCTGGTAATTGGTGATTCTGTTCTCAGACATGTGAAGCTAGAGACACCGGCAACCATAGTCAATTGTCTTCCAGGGGCCAGAGCAGGCGACATTGAAGGAAATTTAAAACTGTTGGCTAAGGGTAAACGTAAATTCAGTAAGATCATAATTCACGTCGGCAGTAATGACACCCGGTTACGCCAATCGGAGGTCACTAAAATCAATATTGAATCGGTGTGCAACTTTGCCAAAACAATGTCAGACTGAGTAGTTTTCTCTGGTCCCCTCCCCAATCAGACCAGGAGTGACATGTTTAGCCGCATGTTCTCCTTAAATTGCTGGCTGTCTGAGTGGTGTCCCAGAAACGATGTGGGCTTCATAGATAATTGGCAAACCTTCTGGAGGAAACCTGGTCTTGTTAGGAGAGACGGCATCCATCCCACTTTGGATGGAGCAGCTCTCATTTCTAGAAATATGGACAAATTTATTAAACCCCCCAAAATATGACTATCCAGAGTTGGGACCAGGAAGCAGAGTTGCAGTCTTACACGCCTCTCTGCAGCTTCTCTCCTCCTGCTACCCCCCCAAAAACCCATCTCCATAGAGACTGTGTCAGCTCCCGAACAGACAAAAAACAAACTAAAAACCAGCAACAAACAACTTAAACATAAACAATTACAAAGAAAGAACAATAAAGTATCCACATCTGAACCAAAGAGTAAAACAGTGAAATGTGGATTATTAAATATTAGGTCTCTCTTCTCCAAGTCTCTGTTAGTACATGACTTAATAATTGATCAACAAATTGATTTACTCTGCCTTACAGAAACCTGGTTGCAGCAGGATTATTATGTTAGTTTAAATGAATCAACACCCCCGAGTCATTCTAACTACCAGAAACCTCGAAGCACAGGCCGAGGGGGAGGTGTGGCAGCAATTTTTCACACCAGCCTATTAATTAATGAAAGACCAAGACAGACTTTTAATTCATTTGAAAGCCTGATGCTTAACCTCGTCCACCCCAGCTGTAAAACTCAGAAACCAGTCTTACTTGTTATCATCTATCATCCACCTGGGCCTTACACAGAGTTTCTGTCTGATTTCTCAGACTTTAATCTAATTTAGTTCTGAGCTCAGATAAAATAATTATTGTGGGTGATTTTAACATCCATGTAGATGCTAAAAATGACAGCCTCAACGTGGCATTTAGTCTGTTATTAGACTCAATTGGTTTCTCTCAAAATGTAAAAGAACCCACCCACCACTTTTATCACACTCTAGATCTTGTTTTAACATATGGCATAGAAACTGAACATTTAACAGTGTTTCCTGAAAACCCTCTCCTGTCTGATCATTTCCTGATAACATTTACATTTACAATAATTGATTACACAGCGGTGGAGAGTAGACTTTATCAAAGTAGATGTCTTTCTGAAAGCGCTGTAACTAAGTTTAAGAATATAATCCAGCCACTGTTATCATCTTCAATGCCCTGTACCAACATAGAGCAGAGCAGCTATCTGAACGCTACTCCAACAGAGGTCGATCATCTTGTTAATAATTTCACCTCCTCACTACGTACGACTCTGGATACTGTAGCTCCATTGAAAACTAAGGTCTCTAATCAGAAGTACCTGACTCCGTGGTATAATTCTCAAACACGTAGCCTAAAGCAGATGACTCGTAATCTGGAGAGGAAATGGCGTGTCACAAATTTAGAGGATCATCATTTAGCCTGGAGAAATAGTTTGCTGCTTTATAAGAAAGCCCTCCGCAAAGCCAGAACATCTTACTATTCATCACTGATTGAAGAAAATAAGAACAACCCCAGGTTTCTCTTCAGCACTGTAGCCAGGCTGACAAAAAGTCAAAAAGTCAGAGCTCTTTTGAGCCAACCATCCCTTTAACGTTAACTAGTAATGACTTCATGAACTTCTTCACAAATAAAATTTTTATCATTAGAGAAAAAATTACCAATAATCATCCCACAGATGTAATATTATCTACAGCTACTCTTATTACCATTGATGTTAAGTTAGACTCTTTTTCTCCAATTGATCTTTCTGAGTTAACTTCAATAATTACTTCCTCCAAACCATCAACGTGTCTTTTAGACCCCATTCCTACAAAACTGCTCAAAGAAGTCCTGCCATTAATTAATTCTTCGATCTTAAATATGATCAACCTATCTCTAATAATCGGCTATGTACCACAGGCCTTCAAGCTGGTTGTAGTTAAACCTTTACTCAAAAAGCCATCTCTAGACCCAGCAGTCTTAGCTAATTATAGGCCAATCTCCAACCTTCCTTTCATATCAAAAATCCTTGAAAGAGTAGTTGTCAAACAGCTAACAGATCATCTGCAGAGGAATGGTTTATTTGAAGAGTTTCAGTCAGGTTTCAGAGCTCATCACAGCACAGAAACAGCTTTAGTGAAGGTTACAAATGATCTTCTTATGGCCTCTGACATGGACTCATCTCTGTGCTTGTCCTGCTAGACCTTAGTGCAGCATTCGATACTGTTGACCATAATATCCTATTAGAGCGATTAGAACATGCTGTAGGTATTACAGGTACTGCACTGCAGTGGTTTGTATCATATCTATCTAATAGACTTCTGTAACCGGAAGGTCGCCGGTTCGATCCCCGGGCTCTCTGTCCTGGTCGTTATGTCCTTGGGCAAGACACTTTATCCTACTGGTGTTGGCCAGAGGGGCCGATGGCGCGATATGGCCGCCTCGGTTCTGTCAGTCTGCCCCAGGGCAGCTGTAGCTACAACCGTAGCTTGCCTCCACCAGTATGTGAGAGTGAATGAATAATGGCATTGTAAAGCGCTTTGGGTGCCTTGAAAAGCGCTATATAAATCCAATCCATTATTGTTATTACTCCAATTTATACATGTAAATGGAGAGTCCTCTTCACACACTGAGGTTAATTATGGAGTTCCACAGGGTTCAGTGCTAGGACCAATTCTGTTTACATTATACATGCTTCCCTTAGGCAGTATCATTAGAAGACATAGCATACATTTTCACTGCTATGCATATGACACCCAGCTCTATCTGTCCATGAAGCCAGATAACACACACCAATTAGTTAAACTGCAGGAATGCCTTAAAGACATAAAGACCTGGATGGCCGCTAACTTTCTGCTTCTTAATTCAGATAAAACTGAGGTTATTGTACTTGGCCCTGAAAAGCTTAGAAATATGGTATCTAACCAGATTCTTACTCTGGGTGGCATTACCTTGGCCTCCAGTAACGCTGTGAGGAACCTTGGAGTCATTTTTGACCAAGACATGTCCTTCAATGCACATATTAAACAAATATGTAAGACTGCTTTCTCCCATTTGCGCAACATCTCTAAAATTAGAAATATCCTGTCTCAGAGTGACGCTGAAAAACTAGTTCATGCATTTATTACTTCCAGGCTGGACTACTGTAATTCATTATTATCAGGATGTCCAAAAAACTCACTGAAAAGCCTTCAGCTAATCCAAAATGCTGCAGCAAGAGTACTGACAGGGACTAGGAAGAGAGCGCATATTTCTCCTGTTTTGGTTTCCCTTCATTGGCTTCCTGTTAAATCCAGAATTGAATTCAAAATCCTGCTCCTCACATACAAGGTCTTAAATAATCAGGCCCCATCTTATCTTAATGACCTTGTAGTACCATATCACCCTATTAGAGCACTTCGCTCTCGCTCTGCAGGTCTACTTGTAGTTCCTAAAGTATTTAAAAGTAGAATGGGAGGGAGAGCCTTCTGTTTTCAGGCCCCTCTTCTGTGGAACCAGTTTCCAGTTTGGATTCGGGAGACAGACACTATCTCTACTTTTAAGATTAGGCTTAAAACTTTCCTTTTTGCTAAAGCATATAGTTAGGGCTGGACTAGGTGACCCTGAATCCTCCCTTAGTTATGATGCAATAGACGTAGGCTGCCGGGGGATTCCCATGATGCATTGAGTTTTTCCTTTCCAGTCACCTTTCTCACTCACTATGTATTAACAGACCTCTCTGCATTGAATCATATCTGTTATTAACCTCTGTCTCTCTTCCACAGCATGTCTTTTATCCTGTCTTCCTTCTCTCACCCCAACCAGTCGCAGCAGACGGCCGCCCCTCCCTGAGCCTGGTTCTGCCGGAGGTTTCTTCCTGTTAAAAGGGAGTTTTTCCTTCCCACTGTCGTCAAAGTGCTTGCTCATAGGGGGTCATATGATTGTTGGGTTTTTCTCTGTATCTATGAAGCGCCTTGAGGCGACTTTTGTTGTGATTTGGCGCTATATAAATAAAATTGAATTGAACTATAAATCCAGCTTGAGGTGTTTATGTAAACACTGAAACAGGTTTGCTTGCTGCAAACATTCACACTGGATCCTACATTAAAGAACTCTGGTACTCCGGCTTCCTCCCACAGTCCAAAGACATGCAGTAAGTGGGGTTGGGTTAATTGGTGACTCCAAATTGCCCATAGGTGTGAATGTGAGTGCGAATAGTTGTCTGTCTCTATGTGTTAGCTCTGCAATAGACTGGCAACCTGTCCAGGGTGTACCCTGCCTCTACCCTGGTAGCTGGGATAGGCTCCAGCCCCCCTGCGACCCTGACAAGGAGAGAATGGATGGATGAGTGGAAGAAAGAAATGATGGGTGACAAAAATCTTTTTTTTTTTTTTTTAGATCCAGGAAGATACAGAACGGATAATATTTTATAAAGTACGTCAGTTATCTAAAAGGGAACACAATGATGCTTTTGGTAACTTACCACCATCTGCTGAGCTGTGATACAACTTCATACGCTCTCATTTATCTTTCAGATAAAATCCCCTGAATATTGTTGAAAGACTCAAAAATGTTGTCAAAGTAACAAGATTGCGTTTTAGGTTTTATTAGTCCAAATATTCTAAAGATTTAAGCTAATAAAACCTAAAAGACTTAAAAGCAAGTCTTTTTGTGTATTAAACACATTATTTCATTCAAATAACTTAAACTAACAGCTTCAGAGGGAATGTTTTAATGGTAGATCATTTCCACATGACAATGACACAATTAAAAATGTTCTCACGTCAACCTTTTTCCACAGTTTTCCCTTAAGGTAAGCTGGATTTAAACAGGTTATTTTTTGCACCTTCCTACCATTCATGTAACACTTTTCCATGTAAGAAAATACAGCATTTTAAAACATATTTGGCAATACAGAAGCAAACCCAGTAAGATTTCCTCCACAAAGAAATTTAATAAACCTTTTATGCTGACACGTGGATATCCTAGCCCTCCAACCCCCCAACATTTTTTTTTTACTAAAACAACCCAGAATGTTAACAGTCTATACAGCTAAAGGGCATAATTAATTCTGAAAAAACATTACAATCTTATCATTGGAACAGTGTGTTTTCTGCTAACAAACATCTCCTAACTAAGCAAGATAAAGATAATTACATAGTGGAGTAAGGAAAAAAGGAACGGCCATTTCTGAATAGAGTTTCGTACTGATACCAGGTATCAAATCTTTAGGAATTACCAATTAAGCAAATTTCATCCTAAGGAAGGCAAGCACAAGTGCCTGTTGCAGTTCTTCGTTTTACAAGGCTATTTACTGTTGCTTGTCTTTGGCTCAAGGCCTAGTGATCAAACAGAAGGCACTTTCGTTGGCATTGGTGATGCAACTAACATGGCAGTTTTACCTCAGGGCCTAAATGAAGATTTGTGAGAATGTAGCAAAGATTATGCCTTGACCTTGATTTTAGAGTTACATCATCAAGGAAATGGTGATCCTTTTACCTGGCAAAGATTTCCCAAACTTTTGAATAAACATCCATCAAATTTCTTTCTTGTAGTTTTAAAGTAACTTTACACAAATGGTGTAATGGGCTTTCATGACTGGAATCTTAGATATTGTACGCTTCTCAGTTCTATATCAGTATTCACAGGAACCATACTTTTTAACTAGCAATCTGTCAGTTATTTAAATTTAAAAAAAAAAAAAAAAAGACTTCTATGGATTCACTTGCACAAAACTTGTGAGCGTGCAGAAAAAGGATAAAAGAGTGTGGTTGGTAACCTCGTCCAGTGCTGAGATGAAAAACAACCTGGCATAAGCCAGGAAATACTGTAGATAGGGAAGTTCTTACCGAAGATGTACTATGAGACACTAACATTTAAAGGACTTGAATGGTATTCGCTTCTTTTTTTTGCTACTTTACCACCAATCACATTTACAGAACTGGCAACCATTTTTCAAAGCAAACCAATATTTGAATGAGGTCTCCTATTCCAGGCAGCCACTCATCTCCATTCTGTTTTATGCAGCATGGAAATTCAATTTTCACCAGTTTTCATACTGGCATAAGGGAAACCTAAAATTCCATTATTAGCATGACCCAAGTGGCTAGAGGTGATTGGGTTCTGGGTAATTGATCCATTTTGAATCTTGCTTTAAAAACTTTAAGAGCATCATCAGATACCATCAAAATCAAAGTGAAGTCTATATTAAAGTGGCCCCATATGCTCTTCTCTTGGACTCCATTAGAGTAGCTTTGTGTGACTTATAGTTCAAAATGATCCTCATTTATCTTAGCCCCTTAGTTCATCCATATGTTCAGGATCCCTCTGCCCTCATGAACAGAAGGGTTGAACCAAGTGTGTGGATCTTCTGCGCTCATCGTCCGGACCATCAGACTGAGACGGCCACATTAGAGAATGCCACTCTCATTCATACCATAAAGAGTCAAGAGTGGGAAAATGACCCGACACCGGCTCTTTAGAGCAGTCTGAAACCTGAGCTTTTGTCTCACAGAGATTACTTGTACATTGACCTCATTATTTAAAACTTTGGCCACGTTTAATACAAGCATCCACCACTGTAACAGTGTTAGCATCACAGGTCCATTTTAAGCTAGTAGGCCCACACTGGACATGCCCAAAAAACAAATCTCAACATGACTGTAAAGGATTAAATAATCATCATTTCACAAAGAAACAAATGTCTGCCTGGAATGCAGGAAAAACTATAAGAAATTATTATAAAGTGTACCTTGGAAAACAGAGGCGTAGTAAATGAGTCCCAACATACAAGAACAGAAATTATTTCACCAAAAAAAAGAAAAAGGGATCACCTGAATTTCCATTTTCATACACAACCAATGACTTTGTGATTTATCACATCACCAGTAGTAAATCACTAAAATGACTTGTGACTATGACAGTTGCTATCAACACTTGAAAACCCTCAGAACGATGGAACAGCTTTGTACGAGACCCTGAATTATACTACAGAGGAATGGAGAGGATCAGGGATGAAACTATCAACAGGCTGCTTTAAGACCACAGATGAATCACATTATTACACTTTTTATGACTCTTACTGATCTTTGACAGTGGGTGCAAGATTGTTCGATGGCCAACATATGCTAAAAGCCAGGAGATGGTGTACCGTGCACGTGACAAACAGGATACTTAACAGTGACCAGCAGTCTGGATGGAAGGGAGATGATGGTTCTACTCCCTCGTTTCACTACATGCTGCGCTCGCCTTCTCCATGTCTGCTTAGACCTTCCAATGGTGGATTAGAACAAACAACAGTGATCAGGTTATCTTTTTCTACTGGAACAAAACCCAAGTAACCACCCGTGTGGTTAACACGCTGCTTGGCTTTCTTACAGATCTCCCACCAATCACAAAGTAGTGCATTTTCCAAGTTTTGTTCACATCCTGCAAATGAACTGTAACTCAGCTTGGCAAGATCACTGTTACTGTTCAAGTGATAATCACATGTATACAAAAGCCCAATGAACATTAATGAAGTGGGAACAGAAAAATAAAGAGTTGCTTCTGCCACTAGGCCGCTCCTGCCCTTGAACAATCACAGTGTAGCAGGCTTTGCTACCTTTATGAGCCTATTAGGGAGAGAGAAACACTTTACTGGTATCTTAATTTACAAAATTGTGATCATAAAAATAAAGCCTTGGACCTGTGACAATAAAACAATGAGGAAAAAAACATCTGATGCAATAATATGACATCCCCCCCCCAAAAAAAAGGAAAGGTAATTTACCGTAACACTCCTTTAGGCACATAATTCTTTATGGGTTTCCACTCGTGTGGTGGTCAGGAATGCTTTATCCACAAGAACAACAACAACACAAAAAAAAGTGAGGGTGCCTTTACTCAAACCTGGCAAAAAGAACCCACAGTTCCATTTTGAAAGACTTGTTTCTGTGGCTTCAGATGAAACAACCACGTACAACAAAGAAATTCACACACGGCTGAACTGCACACTCGACCAGGACGACAGGACAGAAGACATCCCGAACACATCTGAAGTCTGACCCACCAAACTAAGACCCTGATCACTTATTTGTAATTTTTTAAAATCCAGATTTTCTGTTGCTTTGTTGGTAGTTTTTTCCTTTTTCCTTAAAGGTTTGTGTCGACACTAAATCACAATCTAGTCTGGAATATTGCTCAGCAGCTATGTACAGAATTGCAAAACAAACGTTCTGACTGATCTACACACACACACACACAATACATCTCACACTGTGCCGTGTTTTATTTTAGTGGTCCTCTTCAAAAAGAAATATACTAAAAAGTGTAAACATAAAAAAATAATAACACAAACTGTTGCCCCCTTCTCATAGAACCTGATTTGCAACTAAAAGATAACCTAGTGAGTGTTTCTTCTAATTTTGGAACCCAATATTCGGCTCCGAGTTTTAGTGCAGATGAGCTGTGCAGCAATAGGAAGCTTTCCAACCATTTCAAATCAAGCACCCTAAAAAAGGTCCTGTGTTTTTCTTCCACTTTCCAATTGTTGTTCAAATGAGAGCTGTCCTCTGCCTCTGGTTGTTTGCGTTGTTGTTGTTGTGTTCTCACCTCCCCCAAATCCGAGCATGCACGCATACACATGTACGCGCACTTTCACTCTCTCACACACACACACACACACACACACACACACACACACACACACCCTTCCTTAAGCGAGTTTAAAATGTTAAAACAAGGAAAAAGAAATTAAAGGAGAAAAAAGAAAAGAAAAATCATCTTTCACTTACAAATCCTTCCGTGTTTGCAATCAACAATGAGTTGTCAGGCCCAACATTTAAGTTAAATTTCTTCATTTTTTTTTTCTTTTTTTGAACACACAGCAGAATAAACATTGTTTGGAAGCAAGGTCTCCTGGTGGCAAGTCAAATGTTCAGAGGTCACATTTCTTTTTTTTCTCTGTTTGTTTGTTTCTCAGGTTTTTCTTGCCGTTCTTGGCAGCTCAGTCCTGCTTGGCCTGTAGCTGCTGCTTCCAGGCCTCATTCAAGTAAACCAATCGCTTGTAGTTGAGAATAAAGAGAATGAAGTTCAGCGCGTATGTGGTGATGCAGATGATGCAGAAGTCCTTTAGGACAAAGTAGAGGATGTAACCCAGGTAGAGGGACCCAACCACCGACAAGATGGATGTCGTCATGAGAATGAGGGCGGCCATTGCACTGACAGTCATTCCTAAGGCAAGAAACACAAATTGAGGCTTAAACAGGTAACCATTAAAAAAATTAATAAAAAAATACACCTTCACACAATCTCCTGAGAGAGCTCTTGTCACAGAGCTTTCAGCCTCAGGCACTTCTGCATTTATATTGTGAGTCCTCGTGACGACATTCAGCCCGCACACTGAGCCAGCCGGCTGCTTATGTCATCGTGCTGTCACATGATGACACGTCCTTATTTTGTCAGTGTCTGCACTTCTTTTACACCAGGTTTGTACTCATAGGAGTCACTACTAAACACACAGGTATTCTCTTTTGCTACCGTTATTGTTTTAGACATTTATCATCATGATTTAGATCAAACGATGGGATGCAGCTTTGGTTCAACAATCACTAACAACTGGGAACAACATGTTAAAAAAAGCTGTATTCGATTCCACCAGCCTGCGGTGATAAAAACAAGGATTTTTACAGATGTACTGGTAAAGTTACTGCGTTTGTCAAAAGAGTGTAAGGACTGAATGATGGGAGGAAAGGCAGCAAAGATTTTCTAAGCACGCTCTTTCAAGCAGCTATAATGTGTGTTGCTCCTTGCTGTATCCACAGACACACACAGAAGTAGATTGTGTGTACTTTTGGGTGTCCCCATTGCCATCTATTGTAACTACAACACTGACTATGGATGTGAACTAGGGCTGGGCTATATCATACCGTTCACGGTAATACCGGTGTAATGTTGGGCAACGATAGGAAAATGAAATATCGCGATAGAATATGGGTAAAACGTAGATGCGCAGAGCCTTTGTTTACATAAGCACAAGGCGGCGATGCAGAATAAGAAGAGCGAAAGGGGATTGTTAAATGAAACGGATGAACCAGAATTGGTTTGTAAAAATCCTGCAACTTCAGTGGTGTGTAACTGGTTTGGCTTTCATCTGTCAGATGCACAACAAAGCACCATTTTTGGTAGCGCATGCTAGCGGGCTGTCGTTATTACCGTGTTTTTTGGAAAATACGGCACATTTTTCTGAAAATCGACAATAGTTGGGTTGCGGTCACGTGGTTCTGATGACGTGCGGAGGCAGCGCGATTTTTGAGTGGAGGGCGGAAGTAAACATGGACACTGTGGAGAGTCAGGAGAGCAGCTATTGTGCAACTTTAGACCCCGTTTCTCGGGAGAGATATAAACAGATAGTTAAAAAATATATCGGACGTGATCCGTATTCTTTGAAAATGTCCGAATACACCACAGAAGTAAAGGATTTGCCTACTATCGAGGCTGTGGATATCACCAACTACTTGGTCCTCCAGACTTCTTACTACACTAGGCAGCAAATGAAAGCTTTCAAGAGTCTGGAGGCGTACAATTTTTTTGTCAGCGGGTGGGTCCACAACCTTGGAACAAAACGTCTCCGTGATGGATACAGTTTGGTGTTTGCAAGGGTGAGTGTTTGTTCTTATATTGCTTTATCTTAAACACGCTAACAGTTAGCGGTAGCGGCTTTAACGTCAACAAACATGCCACATCCTTAGGACTTCGTTAGAGTGACAGTTGTTTGTTTCAAGGTAAACCATTCTCAGCGGTCTAACGAGACACCTCTGAAGACTTGGGTAATTGCAAAGGAGGATGGAGAAGTGATTGCAGCTCATTGCAATTGTATGGCAGGGTTAGTAGCCTGTTCTCCACTGTCACTAGGCTCAAATCCGGGCTCTCAGCCATCTGTTGCATATCCAAAATCGCCTCTGCACATCGATGCTGTTCTGCCTTAAGCTTCATTCTTTTCTCTCGTTTGAGAACTGATTCCGATCTGGGTTTTCGTTCGTAGCCGAGATTGACCGTCGGAGCCCAGTCCTCCGACTCTTCGTCATCCAAAGCACTTGGGCAGCCTATAGTCCCAATTAAGTCAATATTAGACTACTAACTTAAAAGCACTAAGTAAACGAGAATTTAACGACAACCTAATGCTAATAAGTTCGTTTGCAAACATAACATTACCTCTGACGAAGTGGTCGCTGCAGACACGGGCATTGGCAGACTCTGCTCCTCCCGACTGTAAACGTAAATTTAAAATCCATTTTTTCCTACGTTTTTCGGTTAGAATTTTCCATTTTTCTCCTCTTCGTTGGGCTATTTTTGGTACCCTAAAATACCGTTTATCAGTTTCTCTGGTCGACCTACTGGAGCATCCGTAAACACAACAGGACATAGGCATTTTGCGTACTGTCTGTCTGTGATTTTGCGCTTATCTTTTTCACTTCCGACCGCCAGTCAAATTTCGCGCTTTACGTCGACGTCACGTCTACGTCAAATGAAACCTAGCTATTCCCCTTATGTATGAATTCTGGTTGTGTTTACTGACCTCGAAACGATTTTATGTGGTACACGGCGCTCGGAAATCTGTCAAATTTTTCAGTACGACTTTGCACCGCTTGATGGATTGTCGGAGCATTACGCCTATCGTAGACAGGAGCCTCGCGGAGTGATACGTACTGTGGTTCAACATAATATTACCGTATTGTGTGTATAACCTATTAGGTTTTGTGGATATTATACATGGTTATGCTCAGGATATGTCGGCCAATTTCCACTGGAAATGCCTTTTGGTTAAACTGTCAGCAAGGAATTTGCATTTGCACTGTAAAAGTTTTATATAACTTTAATGATTAAGTGTTTAAGTGAAAATACATTGATGGGGTTTTTTTTTTTGCACTAATAAAGTTGTGGAGTTGTAAAGTATTTTGTCTAGTGTCAATTATATCATCAGTTTTATTGTTATCGCAAATTTTCAAATGTATATCGTGATAAATATTTTTGGTCATATCGCCCTGCTCTAATGTGAACTTCATGCTTCAAAGACACTAAACCCTCACTGACTGAGTGAAAACAGATGAACCAGTGAAAGTTAACTGTGATACATCTGCACACATATAGGTGCCTCCATGTGTGAATAGCCTGCATCTGAGGACTGTGATGATCAGCACGCAGTAAGAATCTCAGATGGGTGTTAACAGATGTGCTTGATTTAGTAAGTGTTCACTTATAGAGCTGAAATGGATAAAAGTTCATCAGAATCTCAAACTTTGCTTGATTACCTCGACACAAATATTACTGTATATTTACTTCGTCCTCGCAACACGTAACTAATCTCTAGTTTCTTCATTACAGTTAAGGAATAAAGAAGCTAAAGATCCTCTGCAGGGACATCGCCAAATGTCACAACTATAGCAATAATTCAGTGTTTTGCAACGGCTGTTCTAACCTGCTCACTGGCATTGACCAGAGATTATGGCCCTGGTTATGCTGATTTTGGAGCAATGCTTACGTGCAAATATTTTCCAATCCAAGGCCATGCAACCAGTCTTTAATATGGAAATCTTTACCCACTGCAGCAGTTTGGATAAACTGGGATACTATTGTCCTAGTCAAATGAGTGTTAAATGCAGCAGCTAAAAGGACCTCTTGTTCAGTGCTAGGGCCAGGTGGCCGGGCAAGCCTACAGGCCTCCGGCAGGCTAACATGTCGAACCAGCATGACTGAGTCACATACGCCAGAGGGAGGAAAAACAATGTTCAAGTTAAAACAAGTCACACACAGAGAGAGAAATATTCACAATCACAGTTATCTGTCGGTGTCAAGATTAGAGTGTGGCAAACAAAACGATATCAGGCATCAAACCAAACAGAAGAAGGATAAGAAGTTTTCTAAAAACTCATCTCTGCAGTCCTATGGGAGGTCCAAAAACATTTCAATACAGGTCAGCAGGAAATGCTTCCTACAACACAAACTTCGCATTTAACTGCATTATTATCATTTATAAACTCCGTGTGATGTCAGTGTCATGTGAGTCAGGTTGAGGCAAAAATAGCTGTGTTACAGGAAAGCAACAAGTTGAGTCAGCACTTGCCTCTAGAGCAAAGGCAAAGAGAGATTTGTCATATATAATCCAAAACGTAATGACAAAGTAACCCACAACTGGGAACAGAGTATAGGCTTACCTAGAAGCAGCTGAAAGGCATAAAAGACAATCCCATAGACACTGTTGGGTTGGTTCAGTGCACTGTCATTTCCAAAAATTGAGCCCAGGAGTCCGAATCCTCGACCCCACCTAAACCACAATAGAATAAAATAGAGTTTATTCATGGAAATCAACATGCACAACATGCAACGAGGCAGACTGAAGTCAAAAGATATTACAAAAAAACAAAAAAAAAAAAAAAAAAAACACTTCCTAGTGTTTGCTTCCTAAAATGCTGCAGTGAGGTGTTCATTTGAGTAAAATAACAGCAAATTATTACTCTCAGAAGAGCATTTTACTATTTAATAAACTGAACCTTTAAAAAAAAAAAGGGGGGGGGGGGGGGGGGAATCTGTTTCAGTAACAAAAAACATTTATTGTTGGCCTGAAATTCAATAAACCAATTCCAAAATATGTAGAAAGGCAGCATGTCACAAAGACAAATCACTACATCTTGACTTATGTGTTGCCTGACATGAAGCAGTTCAAACAGGAGGAATTTCTTTCTTCCTTGAGTTTCTGATATGCCATCTTTTCTTTGTATATGAAATCATTGTTTGTATTTTCTGGATGCCAAAGTATGCAGGATGAGAGAGAGAGAGAGAGAGAGAGAGAGAGAGAGAGAGAGAGAGAGAGAGAGAGAGAGAGAGAGAGAGAGAGAGAGAGTTGATGGGTAAGATCTAGGGCTGGGTATCGTCACTGATTTCTAGAATCGATTCAATTCCGATTCACAAGGTCCCGAATCGATTCGATCCACGATTCGATTTAAATCTGGGATATTTTGACAGTCAGAAATATTATAATTCAGATCAGTACATTTACATATTTTTGTATCAATAAAAAGGAAGCTGACACACGCAAGACTTTATCAAAGGTGTGAGCGTCACAGCAGATACCTTTGTGTCAAAGTAGCTGAAGATAAAACACAGAAAAACATGAAGGTGATTTTCCTGGCCTGGGATTTTATAAAAATATTCTGCAGTACATCAAAAACGAAAGAAAACCATTAATCAACATATGAACATTACCTCTGAAGTTACAGCGGTTTTATTAGAGACATGGTTAAGCGTTTTGCATTTTGAATAATTTTAAAAAGTTTAAATTTGTTCAGTATTGAACAGCAGAAATGAGGTTTTCTTTTCGGAAGAATGTAAAAGGGAAAAAAACAGCGGCTGACAGCGCTGTAAACAACAGTAGACTTGTGCGTAACAAGCAAGCGAATAATGAAGAAAGGGAAACTGTTCTTGAAGTACAGAGATAGAGAGAGAGAGAGAGAGAGAGGGAGGGAGAGAGAGAGAGCTGTGCATCGCGGTGGAAGCAAAACAGTAAAAGTCAGAGTGAATACATGACGATGTTTATGTGAATCTTCTTTTGCTGCTGGTTCGGTCAATATTGTTTGGAGAGAGATCAAACTAACAGCTTTAGAATCGGCGCATAAAGGGCGTGAACACAAAGCTTGGACCCGCCGACACATCAGAATCAGCAAGCTGTCGGCTTTCAGCCCCGACCGTGTCCTTGCCGTCGGGTGAGAAAGGCGACATCTCACTGATTCTGATCCGCGGGTCGCGCTGTGTGTTTAAGTCTATGTGCAGAATCCGTGTTCCTGCTCTCATTTACTGTCTTAACTGTTTGGTGGTTCTTGAAATTTTGTGAGATGTCACCAGAGATTCTGGCATTTCGGGCAAAATAAATTTATATTAAAAAAATCGATTCAGGATTTTAATGAATCGATTCAGGATTTTAATGAATCGATTTTACGTTATCCAAGCCGGAATCGATTTTAATCGATGAATCGATTATAAAAACCCACCCCTAGTAAGATCCAGTCCTGAAGAACTTCATTTTTTAAAGCCCCAATCCACATTGATCTATGCACTTGCTTATTTATCATTGTAAAACATAATTTGATAGAAGCATGTGTAAATGTCATTTCAATAACTCTGATCCATGTTTGACATTGTCCGACGTAACAACGCAATCCACCATGTCTCACAGTAAGAGTACTAGGAACACACAAAGGTTATGTCCTAGTGTGGACTTGCTTTTTGCAAACGCATTTCACTTTGTGAAAGCTTATTCTCCTTTTGTATAATGTATATTGTGTGTGCACCCTGTATATAATAAATTGTATTTTCCACATTACTAAATGTCCTTCTTTCCATTCATTTCACTAGAGCACCATTGTGCCTAGTTCTTTAACTGATAAGCTGAGAAAAACAGACCCTTCAGCTCACAAAAATACAGGATGACATAAAGATTACACTGCTGGAAACCATAACTGAAAAGTCACCGACTCATTCAACAAATATGCAGTAAGTCCTAGACAGGTTGCATTCCAGGTGTAATCAGGGCCAGCAGTGCCTCTCATTCAAACAGGCCCAGTAGATGGTGTTATTGTACTTTATTAGAACTGAATGGCCACCAAAAGCTGTTAAGCACCTTAACAGTATGCATACAAAAAGTGTATAATAATCATGAGAAAAAAATCTAAGTAATAATCTCTGGAGATGCACCTGTCTGGCAAGGATGCGTGATGCTACAGTCCCCTCCACTGACCTCTGGACTAGCTCTGTGTTCCTTTAGGTAACCAGGCTGTAGGGTTTTAGCTCTTTGGACTTATAATTGGTGACGTTAGCACAAGAGCTAACGACAGCTGTGTGACAGCCAAAGTAGGAGGTTAGTCATTTAAGTTATTTGACTAAATTCACCAACATCAACCCAGCAAACAAATGTCCCAGTTCTGGTCATCGGAGTAACTGACTTCACGTAGCAGCATCACTCATACATTCACAATAGCCTCGCTGCGCACAAGCTATCGGGAACTTTAATGCTATATAGTTGGTTTTAACATATGTTTTAGCTTTAAGACGTGCAAAGGACAGTCGGTCTGAACAGGATCCCATTAAAACTGACAGCGTTTATGACTCTGCTGTCAGTTGGTTCAGAAGTGAAACTGGCTTAAATGTTAACCAACGGGTTTCGTTAGCTAATGGTTAGCAAAATTAGCTTCTTGGTGCTACAAAGCTAATGTGGCGCTTTAGAACCAACACCTACAATGGTAAAGTTACTTTTTCTAACTAATGCATGCATAACAGAGAGCTACCAGCCATGGCTTGTGATTAGCTTTTACGGTTGGGGTTAGCAGTCAAATGTTAGCAGAGTGCATTTGACAGTTTAAACCGCGCAGCCCTTCCCAGATTGTCACAATAGCAGGCAGCTTCATTGAGCGCCACTGTCGGCGCTCTTTGCTGAATTCAAATTACCTTGAGCTGAACACTTTTGAACAGCTGATGGAGCTGCTGACGTCGCACAGAGCTTTATAACTCGCATCCCGCGCCTTTTCCCTCTCGACGTGAAAAGCATATAAAGACAACAGTATGCCTAGCAGGCAAACAAGAAGCCTGGCTATTCTTTCCCACCGAGGGGTGGACACTCTCAGGACGGGCGCCGCCATCACTCTCTGGCCTAGCTGGAGACACGCATACACACGCAGCCAGCTCGCCTGTGAGACTCTACTGCGACGTGGAAAAGCGTCACTACGTGTGCCACACCGTCAGGGCGGGACGCTGGGCCGAGGAGGAAAACATCCCAGAAAATGCTGAGCGCAGATTTCTGGGAGAGAAGCAGGAGGCAAATAAACGATATTCAGGCCACGTGCCGCGTTTTATTTTAACATGAATGCATGTAAGAGTACTGGGGAGACCGGTATTTGTTGTATTTTGTGCAGATTTGTTTTAGAAATACATACAGCGCATTGCCCGTAAAACAGGAATCCACATGCTCTACTTAGGCTCCCTTATTTCAAAATGGTGCCCTATTTAGGGTACCTTATTGTATAAGAATGTCCCGCTTAAGCTGCCTTTTAATGTCGGCGCGTTAATAAAAATACATACTTTTCTTTTTATCGTAAAATCAAGTTGATTTGAAAGTTTTCATATATAGTCCTCGGACAGTCACGTGAGAGCGGAACATACAAATTGAAACAGAAACAAAAAATCATAATACAAGGCAGACACGAGTCGTTCGTACGCAGAGCTCATCTTTAGACAGAGCCATTCCACTTCCTATCAATGAAATTGTCCACTTGTTTCTTGAACCCAGGAGCGCAGCAGAGGGCGCTAGCGAGAGAGTATTTGGTGAAATTGTCAGGTCAGGTGAGCTAAACTGATAAAATAATTGTTTACACATGCTTTTAGCCAAAAGATACAGCGTTCCTCTTTATTTTAGCGAAGGTAGTTTTAACCATAAAACGACATTTATGTACTTATAGTTTTCCCACAGAGAAACAGTTTTGCTAGCGCCTGTTGACTGGTCCGTCGAGGAGTTACGACAGCGCATACTCCTTTTGAGGCATCTGTGTACAAACGATAACTAGATGTTTGAAGCGTGGTTAACAGAAACTTTATCCGCGTATAAGAAGCAGCTGGTTATGGTGGTTGAAGATGATGCCATCAGGAGACTGGTGCTACAATGCTCTCTGTTGCTGCTGGCTTCATGCCTGAAATCAAAATGGCATGTGCCGTAAAATGGCTCATGGTGCTGCGATGTCGCTAAATTTCACAGAAATGTGTTTAATACAATTGAACTCCGGAAATATCTATATAAAGCGTATTTAAATTATCGCAAAGGTGTCTAGCAAAAATGTTTGCGGAATGTAAATGTCGCGGGCTAAACGTTGATCATCCTGAACTAGCTCGCGAGCGCCCCCTTTGAAAACAAAAGTCCAGAAAGGGGGTGTTTACTCTAAATTTACAAACTCTCTGGTATGTCCGTGTGCTCGCCTCAAAAACAAAAGGAAGTGGAACAGCCGTGATCACATGACTGCATGTATTAAAACACGGCGTGACATCATATGTTTACTCGCTGCAAGAAACTGTCTGCGAACAAGTGCTGCTCTCCGTGTCCAAATGGCGACAGATATTGAAAGACTGGTCTCTTTCGAGGAGGCCTACTACGATCAGTACGACTACTACAATCTGCTAGAGTACTCGGGCCACGCTGGCGGTAAAGGAAGATCCAAGAGGGAAATCGAGCTGAACACAAACCGCCATTGCCCTGCAGGGCACGAGAGGAAGATTGCAGAAAAATATCACAATAGCCAAATGAAACGCAGGAGAACCAAGAGCTCGTCATCCTGATGGCTTTTTTTCTGCGATGTTTACAGGTAGCTATGGATTGGTGTCGTCTGAACGTTGTGTTTATGTTGAACGGTTGTGATAGAAAAACAATCCTGCCTGGAATTTGTACAGCCCAGCCAACGACGCCATGCCAAAACAGTTCACACCCATAGAGGAGCAACAACACCTGCCTTTGTAACAGCAGTCAGGAGATCGCGATCCGTCCTTGACGGAGTAAGTGATATTGTGCATTGTGGCCTTCAGAATGGACCGAGCGTCCCCACAGCTCAGGCTAGCATTGGAGGAAAATAAACAGGTTATCATTTGTCAGTAACTGGATCAGTTAATTTCTCTTTAGCGTTATTTTTGGCTGCTTTGAGCTTTCGGGCTGTTTGTCTGTCAAAACAAAAATTAAAATATGCGGGGCTTTTTGATATGTCAAAGAACAAACTGCTCATGTATAAATAAAAAATACCTGTAGCGCCAGCCTGCCTTCTTTAAAAAAAAACAAAAAAAACGTATATGTCAGCAAACCTAAATTTAAAAGGGAAACATTGAGTTTGTTTTACTAAACAATGTATTTATGTTTCTTTTTTTTAATATGATTCTCCACACAGATTTCGGATTTCTGATGTTGACCATGGCCAAGTGTCTCTGCCTTCTTGACCCAGTGAGTGGAGTGCTGTGACACCAGGAACGTGCCCATTAGTCATAAGGCAGCCCTCCATTCCATAGGTTTCCCTGTAACAAGACACCCCCCCCCCTCCCTTCCTTCAAGTTACAGCTGTGCAAGAATAGTTAGTGTTAAGCTATGTAAGTCAGTGGATTGTGTGCTTGAAAGCTAAATGTATAGATATATACATCCACTGTGGGTGCAGGAGATATGCTGATTTTAAATCAAATAAAAAGTTGATGGTAATTGAACCAGTGTCATGTTTTCATTTGAAATGGGGTTCGATTCCATGCGGCAGTGCTTATTTGTATCTCAGAACCCCTAAAGGACATGGTATATGGGCATATCATATCATAGAGGGGGGAGTATAATTTGCAGAGCAAAGACATTTGGCTGGTGCTTCTCTATTTATGGTTTTTCTTAAATGTTTTTTTGCTTTATAACATAATAACAATGGATCCATAAAAGCAAATAATAATTTAACAGATTAGGGATTAAGGAAAATACACAACACTCTGCTGTTTTTCGGATAAAATCTCTTATTAATAGAAGTAAAACTTTTAATCTAAATAAATGTATCAATATAAATAAATAAAAATATCTGTATACAATTCACATGCCACATTCGAAGTTCTTTCTCAAATAAGGATGTTGAAACAGGTGGTTGGTTACTATGGAGACATCTTACCCCAAAATATACCCAAAATTAGTTTACATACGTTGGTTTCCTGTGGCGGCATGTCATCATTTTATATCGCAACTGTGTGTAGCCCAGAGTGTATATTACATGTATATCATTAATGTTTTTAATGCATTTTTATGATTTGGGGATTTTACTCAGCAGACACACATCTGGCCCCATCTTTGCCTGGCTTATAAAGCACTATCTACCTGGGCCCATCAATAGCCATTACTGTAATTCAGTTCGTAGACACCAATTGCTGTTCGGATTGCGGATAAACATTTTAGTATAATGATCCAATAGTATTTGCGTGCGTGTGTGCGCGCGCAATCAAATCAGGATGTGTATCCGCAGCGGAATTTTGTTTGAGTTGGGTCTAAATATGAAACGAAGACAGATTTAAAATGGACATGAAGACGCCCGATATTTCCCGGTGTTTGGATTTTATTTTGTACTTTGTTTCTACCGGAAAGTCAAATTAATCTGTGATGCCTTTATTTTGAAGGAACAGCTAAACAACCGGAAAGCGTCATTTTTTGGTGCCTACGACTCATATACCGCACGCTAACAGACTGTTTTCCCTCATAAGTAATTCCTCTCCCTCAAAAGAAAATGCAGTTATGCAGTGTGTGCAGCGAACGGACTCCAAAATACCGATGTCCAGCCTGCAAAATAAGATAGTAAGTAAACTTTAACTGAATGTTTGTTTGCGGGCTAACCTATAGTTAGCATTTGTTTTGCTTAGCTACGAATACCACAGATAAACCTTTGGGAACAAATACTACAGTAGTCAGTTCTTTAATCTGATTTTTTGTAAATTAGAAAGAAAAAAAAGCTAATATAAGCAGCTTGTCTACCGAGAGAATGAAGAGGTACATTACTTTTGTGACGTTGGACTTCACTGAATATACTCGATACTTGTTACTCCGCTTAATAAAAATCAAAGATTTTGTATTCACAGATTGTCATTTAACAAAATGTGTGTGCAGTTAGCTTAGCAGTAAGAAAAACATTGTTTTTATTACTGTGTACACCACATGGGACGGTAACCCACATAGGTCAAATCGTGCTAGTGCAGTTTTTCTTCTTTGTGCTGTACCGCCAGTAGACAAGCTGACGACAGTGCTGCCACCTGCTGGCATGATGTTTGTCACAATCTGTGATTGGCATCGACATTACCCGCTCAGTTGTCATGTTCCCGTTGATGGACTCTAGAGTGTGTTTTAAGTTTGTAATAAATGAAGATGCCTGTTTAGAATAATCACATGTGAAATGTGTTAAACACTGTTGAGTACTTTGATGTGCTTGATCCTTATGAGTGTTTTGGCTCTTACAGTTGTTCACTTGGCTGTTACAAAAAGCATAAAGGTAAATTAGCTTGTTCTAAAATTTTCATTCACATTTTTACATGAGCTGTGGCTTTACTCCAAAGAGATGTTTCTTATCATATCAATAAGTGGTTTTGTTTTTTTTTCCTGTTCGCAGATACCTGCCTTCCTGTTGACAAGCCTGCCCCTTCAAATCCTGAAACAAAGACTGCTGTGAGCACAGGTACAGTTACATTCCTCTCATCAGCACTGGGATTATATGGTCTATTTACTAAATAAGTAATATTACAGCTGCATTTAAAAGAAACATATTTAGAATATTACATGATTATGCCCTCATCTAAAGGGTGATATGCTTTTTCTTGAGCACCGTTTTAGATTTCAGTCTTGTTCATTTAGTCAGAGTTGTGAACTAATACTGTATTTAGAGGTGATGATCTGAATTTTAAAAATATTTACATTACAGTGACCACAGCACAGACACAGGTATATAATCATTTGGGGAAGATGAATTTTATACATTTGTCATAAATATTTGGCCTAAAGTTTCCAAATAGTTTCGTTTAAGCATAGCTTCAGTAAATGAAATCATGCTACGGTCTGTGACAGTACTCCTGTCTGGCATTACGAGTAAACCTAACACCTAAAAAGAATTTCCCTTCTTTGATGTCTTTGCAGAGTCTTGGAGTGTTGATGATCTTCTGCATGAAGATGACATCACTGACAAAGTTCCTCTGCAGAGGCTCCAGATGTTAGGTATTTCTCCAGCACCCCTTCTTCATTTTTTGCACTTGAAAAAGCTTCGTGCAACAGCAATGGCACGTTAACACAAAGTAGTGTGAGAGTAACTGCTGTTTTCTTTATCTCCAGGCCAGTCAAAAGAGCTAAAGGACCTGCTCTGTAATCCTCATCTGAGGCAGTTATTGTGCTCTATAGATGGTGCAGAGCATAAAGAGGATGCAATGAAATCCGCCATGCAGGAGCCGCTGTTTATGGAATTTTCTGATCAGTGCTTGAAAATTGTAGAAAATGATGCAAAATCAAGTGAAGATGCCAACTTGTAAAATCCAGCTTTCATTTTTTTAAATATATTTTTGTAGTGTTGTTGCTGCAGTTTGTGTTGGGACTTCAAACTACATTATGTATATAATGTTCAAATAAAAGCCCCAACTTTTTCAAACTGTAAAAATTCCCAGAGTTACCATTAACAAGACTTCACATGTAAAGACTTCAAGGGGAAAGTGATGATTGGAAATCCAAACATTTTAAAACTGACATTTCAACAAAAACATTTAAACATACAAGTCAATGGATACCGTGGTACTACTGACAGAAACGGAAGAAAATAAGAACAAAACAGTTAAAATACACAAATTCCATATTATAACTTCTGATAATAACCTGGACACGTTTGCATATCTAAGTCATTAAATTTGTGTGGATAAAATGAAAAAAGGAAATCTCTTGAAATTAAAAGTGTGGAGTGAGAGGCTCCAATGATTTCTATGATTGTTGCTAATATGTTTGTTCAAAGTTTAAATATCAAAGCTGATCGTGATAAGAAAAATCAAGTTTATCATACACAAATACTGTAGTGTAAAAAGACTTTGGTATATGTTACAGTACTGCATTGCTTTGGATGAAATTCACACAGTGGTTCAGACATAGTTTGTTGACATGCATAAGACAAAGAGCAGCGATGTAAATAAACCTGGGTTCATCCTTTTTCACATCAGTGAAGTTTCTGTTATGCAGGGTGTCTACGGCTCCTTGAAAGTTCTTCAATACTCATCAATATAAACCCTTAACGTATTAGTGTGGATGTGTCTGATGTGCTTTTACTCAAGTTATTGAGAATTTCTGGCACACTATTCCACTGTTTTTGCTTCCTCAACACATTTAGATCATATGACTTTAGTATTTGTACAATAATACCCTTGTTTGCCTGTTTTCATTAAAATACTGTCGACCACCAATGGTTCCTCTCAGTTCTATGGTAGACACACCTACAGTGTCGATTTCAAAATCCTGTGTCATGTTTGTCGCGTTGACGAGGTTTTCAGACAACTTGCTCCGACCTTGAGGTCGAGGTCACTGACATACAAACTTGTCCAACATTTTTAGTAAACACACCTATGGTATCACCTTGTTCTCCAGTTATTGCATTCACAAACTTAAATGTCCGCGCTGCCTGCCTGGTGGGGTGATGACAGTACACAATCAGCCTTTTGCTGCTCAGGGGTAATAAGAAAAAGGCTAATGATTAACTAATTTTAATGGTGCTTAAAAACAACTGCCTCAAAAATATAAAAATCCCCGAAGCCTCAGGCCAGCAAAGTGTAAATATGCACGACCAAGCTGTCGATTACACTGGTGGACACCCTGAAAATATCAGAGCCTGCTCATCAGTCAAGATAAAGATTCTGGGCTATTAAAATGGTGTAAGAATGAAAATTAATAAAATACATTTTACCTGCTCATGCCTGTAGACACCCTGTCGTGTAATCTTGTTGATTACATAAGAATGTGCATGCTTTTGAAGTGCAATATTCGCTTAACGTGCAATATTTGCTCGATTACCATTTTCCTCCTAGCAGCAACCACAAAACTACACAAGAATCAGAAACAGAAGACTGGAAAAATTAAGTCACAGATAAATAATCAGCCCAATAAATACATGTACAGCTCATATGTGGTTTGATCGTGGATTCTAAGAAAGGCACTTGTCTCGAGGCCTAATACTCTGATCATCTATCAGGAGACAAAAGCCTGCAGCCCTGGTATTTTTTTTTTCTTTTAAAAAAGTGCCAAGATTATGCCTTAAATTTTGAGCTTTACAAAGATTTCTTTTAAAAAGAGTTAGTGTTTATCCTGCATCACCATAATCCCATCTACACCATGTGCTGTTTTCTACATGTGACAAACATGGCAAGTTCTGTAAAAGAATCCTCTAAAGTTGATTCTGTTCATCTGGACGTAGCGTTTTCAGTGGGAGAAACATTTCATCACTCATCCAAGTGACTTCTTCAGTCTCAGCTGACTGCAGGTTTCCCCAATCTTATAAACAGTACATTTGCATAATGACTGAAACCAGCCCACTGAAGGAACAATGGGGTTGGGAGGTCAGTTCCTTCATCATAATTATGCACATTTTCATGACCATTGATCAACAACCACTGATCAAAGCCCACTGATCAATGGAAATGAGTACCATTCACAGAGAAATGTGAATGGTACTTCATTTCTTTCTGTAAAAGAAATGAAAAGAAGGGGTTACGTTATCTTAAATGCAGCTGAGGATTGTATCCACTCTCCTCACTCAGATTTGGAATTTTAGGTGATATATTTATATATATTTTGTCATCTCTGGGGCCGTAAGGCAACTGGAGGTGATTTTTAGCACTGCACCAGCTTACATAAACGCTTCTGATAAATAATAATTATGCAATATCATATCTTTATTCTCTTCCCCCTCCTGCCCCCCCCCTTTCTTAAATAGATAACTATCATATCTGATATCATATCTCACAGTACAATAATATTGAATGGGTTGCATTGTTGTATTTTGTCATGTTTCTCAGGTCTTTGTCTGAATTTCTACGAACATTATTGCTAAGGATTGTCTTATTGCATTGGAGTCACACTGGGTTAAATATGTACACTTGGGTTTTAAGGGGTATTTATTATTTTCTTCTTTTTTTTTGGGTTGTATGGAAGCCCCAAACGCAATTTCATTGTTCTTGACAATGACAATAAATAAATAAATACTAAATACAAGGATGCAGGTTTTATAATTCCCTTCATCCCTGTAAGACAGGGTAAGATCAGTTTCGACCTTCGTTTAAAAAAAGAAAACAAAAAACAAACAAACGTGGCAATTAGTGTTTTAACCTACATACACAGTGGCAGCATGAAATAATACCATGTTTCATGTCAGATTATGGAGAAGCAGCTGCTTCACTGCAAGAAGCGTTTTGCACTGAGGCAGGGGTTACAGAGTTTTCTCTAGCAGGATCTCATTGAACCCCGTCACGTCGGTCTTCAGGTCCGGCTGCCTGTCAGCGTAGAGAAGCGGAGATCGCTGACAGTGCAGCTTTACGGATCCCTGTGCAGGAAACGAGAAAGAGAAGACCATCAGATGAACAAAATGAAAACGTTTCTGGAAGGTGTTTGTGTCCTCACCTTGGGCTGAGCCCTTATGGAGGCGAGTTCCTCCGTGTACTGGTTGGTCTTCACCTGGTACTCTCCCCTCCTGGATGGCAAGTTGAGGGAGGCGATGACAGACATCATCTTCTGGAAGCCTGTGGCTGTCAAAGACACAGTCATGGACGGTGCAGAGGCTAGAGCCAGGCCCATGGGCCACCCTTGCACCGTGACGGGCTCCGGGATGGTGGAGAGCTGTACTGAGCCCCGTTCCCTGATGACAGGAGTCAGTGCGGGTGTATCCTCCTCCACCAGGTCCTTTGCGTCATCAAGTTCTGCTTCAGCCAAGGATTTCAAGAGTAACTGCAAGAAGATGTAAAAAATAATAATAAAAGCAAAGTTATTTACAGATTAACACAATGAAAAAAAGCAGTAAAACTTAACACATGAGGATAAGCGTTCAAATATAATCTCACCCTCCACTTCCTCCAGGTGCTCTGGATGACTCCAGCTGCTCTGTTCCATCTCCGGACACGATTCCTGACTAGCCAAGACCGCACCGCTGCAGGCAGTTTAAAACAAGTTACTTATTCTAAAGGTTTGTTTCTCTTGCAGAACAAGAACCATAAATAAATAAATAAAGCACCAGTAATAATAGAACATGTGTATTGAACAGCTGAAGTAGTTATTTGTGATAAGCTCTGTCGTTAAAGGGATAAACAGCCTGAATACAGAGTGTGCAGACACCGGCAGCTGGTCACCGTGGGCCCGGCCGTCAGGTCAAAGCCTGCAGAGAACCTGCGGGAACAGGGCCACACTTTGCATTACTTCACAGGCGCATTATGAGTTCACCTGCTTGGATCAAAGTAGCAGACTGGCGGTGGGTGTGTCGTCTGCCCCGCTGGTACCGTAGCCAACAGCACTGAATGGTAAAGGCGCAGTGAGACAGGATCTTCTTCCTCTGATCTTCCAGTAAATCTAACTGTGAGACGAGTCAGACAGGTCAGTGTGCTCAAAAAGAAAAAGAAAACTGGAACATTTATACCACTAACTAGACTGCATAGCAAACAAACAAAATGCAACAAAAAAAAAAAAAGAAGAAGCTGAAGGAATTCTAAAAATAAATAAGCTTGTTTGTTTGTAATGAAACACACAGATTTTAAATGACTGACCATCACTTGTGTGAGAAAAACTTTAGTCCTCCCACAATGCACCAATGTACTGTGCTCTTCACTCGGACAGCGGTGTTTCAACGCCACACTGAGGATCTTCTCCACATGTCGCTGAGGACAAGTGTCAGCTTCCAAATCTAACACTGAAGGCAAGCACAAGTTAGATTAAGTGATCCACTAAAGATATAGTAATGTTCACAGTTGTGCAGCACTCAGACTGTGAGACTGAGGTTTATCACACAGTAACAGCGTGTGAGGTTAAAAAGTGTAACGGGTGAAGAACAGCAAGGGAGCAAACACATCTGAATCAACAGCACAGCTTCCATAGCCGCTGTGCTGTGAATTCAACACCAATTTTTTAATCTTTTAACATGCACACGGAGAGGAACACAGAGGAGATATGAACTTTTATAATAATACACAGCATGTTGCAGCATTCAGGTTGTGCATGCACGTGCTAAGAAGTTACAGACTTGACAGCAGCTCTGTAAGTCTGTTTAGGCATTTGTCCAACTGATGAATCACTAAGGCGAGCCTGCTTGCTTACTGGAAGCACATTGCTCAGCGGTTAGTACTGCTGCCTCACAGCAGGAGGCTCCTGGGTTCGAAAGCATTTCTTTAAACACTCTGATCCACCTTCGGATCAGTCTGTCAAAATCCAGCTATTAACGCGACCCAGTAAGATCTAAGGAACATTAATGTCTAGATCAGGTGTTATGTCATCCACAGGTGGTTCTTTTGACCTTAATAAATCCTTGCAGTCTCACACAGCATGCAGAAATAAAAAGAAAGCACTGTGCACATTTACATAATTACACACTTTACATTTTATCACAATATTTATGATGTGGGCTGTAAAAGAATGTCACTAAAACAAGTACAATTAATATTCAAGATCACTAAAATCCATCTAACGTCAACTCCATGTTCACACTGGACAAAAAGTTGGGAGATTTCCCAAACCATTTTTGACCATCATCCTTATACTTTACTAACTACAAAAAAAAAACAAAAAAAAAAAAGACAGCTGAACACAGCAGTGAAGCTAAGTGTCAGTTGATACATAATAACTGAGAAAAAAAATGCAGGAACATGCAAGGCAAGCTCCAACAGTCATGCATGCATTTACCTGGAGAGGTTGCAAATTTTGTTTGTTATTTTGTTTTTAATGCACCAAGTTAAAAAAGTTCCCAAGGAGAGTAGAGTACTGAGGATCATGAGAGGGTAAGAGGGCTACTGAAGGAAAAGCAGAATAAACCAGCAGACCTAAAGAGAGGAGATAAAATCACTATTTTCCCCAAACACGAAACATGCGAAACTGACCAGAAATGGATTCAACCACAAGCTGTACTCACCAACACTGTGACCCCCCAACTTTATGTGTTTAGCGATCAGTGCGTAACGTTGCAGGAAGCTTTGGAAAGGAATCCTGTGCACCAAAAGTCAAGACGTCAACCAAAATCCAGCAGAAATTAAATGGTACATTAGGCTGATATTCCAATAAAGTTTCACCTTATTGGAAATCCAGCAGCACTAATATGGATGGTCTCCACAATCCCGCAGGCCTCTAGCTGAATGATAACCTGAAAACAAACAGCAAGGATCAAGTGAAACCTTTGCCTTTTGTTCAAACATGTCAGTGTTGTCTTTGTGGTGTTAAAACACAGATTATTAAACATGGGAGTAGACTGTCTACCTCCTCCTTTTTGAAAGTCAGTGGCTTGCACTCAGGGTTTGGCTTGATGCAGCGAGTGTAGTGAGGAGTTGTGAAGTGGAGGATTTTCATCAGGGTCTCCAGTGAGTTCTACAATGAGATATTAGCAATTACCAGTGCCAGCACTAAAGCCTCCAAACTATAAAAGAGGTTGTGACTAGCTTATATTGCCCTGATTATGAAGGCTAGAGCTGGATCCTACCTTGAACTTGGAGACCACAGTGGTTTTACCAGGCCCCTTTTTAATCTGACTCTCAGTTTCATTGTCTTTGAAGATCTGGTGAAGAAACTGGTTGTTGGACTTTTGAAGCAGGCTAATTAGCTCTGGTGGCACTGGGTCCTTAAAATAAATACATAAATAAATGAAAATCAGTATCTAAGCAGAAGTGCAGTAAAGGAATACATATTCAGCTTATTTCTGACACAGCTGAAAGCTTTTCTCACCTTGTTTTTCTCCGCCATGCCTTCTATCTGATAGCCAACTTTGCCGGCGTAGTGGGCCACAGTGAAGTGCGGCACCTTGCTGAACTTGTCCCAGCTGATGTTAGCATTGTCACACAGCTCCTTCTCCAGACGAACTCGGAACGTTTTTGCATCCGAGGCTCGATTTAGACGACTCTCCTACAATATGTAAAAACACAAAACAAAACATGGTAAGATAAATTTGCACATGTTAACACTTCCTTACACAACTATGCAGACTGATTTCTTGTGTTTTTAGGATTCAGAAAAACTGTTTTCAGGAGTTTAGGTGATTATCAAAACGAGTCGCACTTCTTTTGATTTTACCCCCATACTGCCTTTCAGTGAAGACCAACCGAAAGGTTATTTAGAATGCAAAATCAAGCTAATGATTGAAGGTCTGATTTTGGTGGCTTTTTACATTCTCCTTTTTTTAAAAAAAAATTTTTTTTTATTTATTTGTTTATTTATTTTGGAAATTCCATTTGTGTTTTGTGGTGTCTGTCAGAGAAATAAAACCACAACAAAGGCCTCACATTTACAGACATCAAAGACATTAACAAGAAAGTGCCCCAGTAACATCGCCAAAAATCAGACAGCTATGTGCAAGTGACACATCTATCATACATATCACCTGGAATTATTCAGGTAAGCTACAAGGTATAAAAGACCTCTGGTCATGAAATGTCCACAAAGGTGGTATTCTGATGGTAGTAAATTGTATTCACTTTGCTTATCTGGCACATTTACTACTAGGACATTTAAGAATAAAAGTAGACAAGAGAAGAAATGGTGTAAAATTAAACCCAGCTTGGTAAAATGTTGGAATTTTGTTTTTTTCTGCTTTTTTTTTTGAGTCTGCACGATATTTCCTTCTGTTTGTTTCTTAATGGCCAGCATACCTCATTAAGAAGAGAGAACACACTGATGGGGCTTCCCTCTAAAAGATCGAGGCAACTTTGATTGTCTTGGTATTTGACAAAGGACCACTGCAAACCCTCTGACACATACTCCTCCTGGAAAAAGTAGTGATTAAAAAAAAGAAAGAAAATTCACATACAAGACATTTTAATCTTTTTTCAATCGCTAGAGCTTTTGTGAAAAGTGAAGAACCCCCTGAAAGCCCAAGGTCAGAGGAGTACACTGCAAAAGAAGTTCAACATAGCCAGGCTTTCTTTGCATTAGCTGGTTTGACCCTTAGCAAATGCTCCCTATGAGTGCCACCTACTGTAGTGAAAGGCATTATCAGATGATGGTGATAAAAATCTATGTAGAACATACAAATTTAATAGTAAAATGAAATACTGACATTAATGCTGCAGGAAAAACAATCTGATGATCTAGCTGCTGTTCATGTCTAATATAGCAGTTCTGAAACTTTTCTCGAGATGCATTTAAACATCTTATTATCCCATAGCCTAATAAAGGAGATGTTGAAATCGCTTTAGTTTGTTGACAGATTAAATCTGAAATCTGCTTGAGCACTCAAAATAGCAGCCCACTGAGAAATCTGAACAGATTACCTTCAGAGAAACAAAACTACCTGCTGAGCTCTGAGATAATGAGCCACAAAGTGCTGCTGGAGTTTCTCATTGGCGTAGTTGATGCACAGCTGCTCCAGGTTATTGGTCTGAAAACATTCAAAGCCGTACACATCTAGGACTCCTGAAGATTACAGAGGAGTTCTGTGAGCTTGGCTATAGAGCTGGAAATTCATGTTCAGCACTATCTGAGAAAGTAATGCTTTTACCTATGAAGTTGCACCACGTTGATTTATCAGCACATATGCTGTTGTTGATGAATGTAACCAGCCATTCAAATAACCTGGTGGGAAAAGTCACACACTTATTTTCAAGCATGGAGATGCTATAATGATTGTAAACAGACAATATTCATGTTTACTGTAAACAGAAAACGGCATGACGGTTTAACATTTAAGTCTTTGACGACAGCAGAGTTTCCACAAACATGTTCCCACATCATCATCCATTCTAGCAACAGTTTTTTTGCACTCTGAGAAGTTGTTGATGGTCAAATGGAGATTCTTACTGGGCGTAAATGACTTTGGCTAGACAGTCTCTCCTCACACTGCACTCTGCCTGAGAGCACGGCTTGAGCACGCTTTGCTTCCCCGCCTTCAGAGTTCTTACTCTTAAACATGTTTGAAGCTCCTCAGCAGGAACACACAGCAGCTCAGCAGCCCTCTGCAAGAAGTCTAAAGGCAGGAGACAGGTGTGGTGATGTCATAGAACTTATTACTCAATCCAACAAAAAACATGGAAATGTAACTACCATATATACCTAATCATTCATTATCTGGAAATGTTTTATAACAAATGTCAAAAGCAAAACAATATCCAGTACCTTTAGATTTTGCATCAAGGTGACAAGGTTGTGATTCATCTGCTGAAGAGGAGAAGCTGACATTTCCCAACTGGAGAATTCCTGCTAATATCTGTAACGTGTTACAACAACAGAGAGAGGGAAGAAAAGAAAAAACACTGCACATAAACCACTGAAAGTTAAAGAGCTGAGATAACATGCTATCCCCACTCACCACCCACGAGACCCCACGCCCAATGTCCTACAGCAGATTTAGCCAGACTGACTCAGTGGACTGGCTTAAAAACTTTCTAATGGTCCAAAGGTTAACCTGATAGGAAGTATCAGAAACTCAGATTTTGCTTTAGAATCTCCATCTGTAGACAAGCACTTCTTAATTATAGTACAGCAAGATTATATGACTGACGTGGCTAAGGGGTGCAAACCCCAGACCACCCTCTGAGAAGCACTTATACTTACATTATAGTGGGCTCTAAGTAAGGAAGTGTTTATTAAAAATGCATCACATAATACTTGTCAACAACTTTTACTCTGAGGTAGAAGATCTAACAGCACTTGTTACTTGAATAATGCATTTTGGTCTGTGGCCTTCATTGAGAGCTACATTACAAACTGCACTTTAAATAACATTTTAAAATGTCCAGTACATCTACCCACCAATCCAATCAACAGTGTGAATGCAAAGAATGCAGAGTAGAGGATATCCTTTCTTACCCTAAATATTTCTCCTTGCCTTTCTGCATTGATGCCCAGATGAACCATTGCTTCCACTGTCTCATGGAAACAATCCTCTATAAAAATTAAAAAAAAAAATTTTTATATTATATAGCTGTTACCAAAAAAAACAAAAATGACCTGGGTCTAAAAATGAAATTAAATGTAAAAATGAGTGTAGACATGTTGCTTAATACACATAAAAAAAGGACACCAACCTTCAATTGTTTTCTCGGAATTTGGCAGCCAAACAAAACTTTGGTCATGTGACATCTTCCACTCTTTCCGCTGCTCATCTGTGGCCCCTTTCATCATCTGAAACATTAAATCGCTCGCTGTTCATGTATGTTAATACTGAAAAGAATTACTACATATCTGGAGTAAAACATCTCTGAGCTGTAGCGCAGCTCTGTTCGCTCGCCTGGTAGAAGATGTGGAAGTTTCTTTCATTAGCTGGTTGGCAGGCCACCCTGGTCTTCTCCAGTAAATATGTCTGTACAGACGCCCCAACTAAAAGTTGACACCTTTAAATAAAAACGACACATTGACCGCAAATCTGGGAAAGTAAGAGAGAACACTATTCAGACGATGCCACCTCAAGTAATGTTTGTAAATACCTGTCCAGCTGTAGCTGAATGTATTTTCCGAAACGACTGCTGTTGTTGTTCCGGAGCGTGCAGGCATTGCCTAAACGAAACATATGCTAATGATGATGAGCGACCGTTTATGGGATTCAGTTTTCACATTAACAGAAACACCTCTGTTTCTCTTACCAAAAGCTTCCATTACAGGGTTGGAGTCCAGCACTCTCCTCTCGATCCTCTCCACTGTGTCCTGACTCTTCACCACCGAGACGGACGCCACTGTGGCATAGTACTTCATCAAGCAGCGAGATGTCCACGTCTACAAAGAAACAAATCATTAAGAGACAAGCAGAGTTTTTTTAAGCATATATTAAAATGTGACAAAAAAGCAACTTTGGGCATGGTGGAAAGAGAATCTAAAAATAATTTTAAAACAATAGTAATAAAAATCTGTGATAGGAAAGAATGCATGAGATGTTTATGCCAGTCAAACTACTGCAGATACCGGCATACAACTTTCTGTGGGATGGTGAATTTGGGTTGTCTAGACTATAGCATGTATGATGAACTGCAGTAAACAAGGAGCAATATTTTGGGGGCATTAATAAAAACAGACAGATGTCAGATTACTAAGAGCCAGATCTAATAAACAGGGTAAAAACTGTGTCATGTTGCAGTAGCAAAAAATGTGCTGATGGGAGTGAAAAGTTCTGTGGGTGACCTAACAATATGCTAAGCTGCCACTCGGTTATTGATGATGTTACTTTGACACAATTTTTCTATTCTCCAGGCTGTGTGAGGCTGTGGGTGGGGAATTCCAGGCCTAAAGGGCTGGTGTCCTTCAGGTTTTAGATATCACCCTGGGTCAACAAACTTGAATAAAATGATTAGTTGCCAGGCCTCTGGAAAACTTCCAAGACATGTTGAGGAGGTAATTTAGCCATTTAAATCAGCTATGTTGGATCAAGGACACATCTAAAACCTGCAGGACACCGGCCCCTGAGACCTGGAGTTCCCCCACCCCTGCTCTAAAGTAAGTTCAGTTCACTAAAACTCCACTCTGCCACATTAAAATATCTGGATTACTCTATAGCAGAAATATGTGTTACACAGTTATAGGACAGACTTCTACCAGTCTGTGGTAGCAAGTGCCATTGTCTGCTAGCAGGACAGGATCAGTCACAGAGAGGCCAACAGGATCAACAAACTGATTCACAAGGCTGGAAGCATTGTTGGGCAGAATCTGAAGGTGTTTGAGTCAGTGAGGGATAAGAGAACAAACTAATCTGCATCACGGACAATTAATCACACACTACTGAGGCAGCAGAGTTCCTTTTCCCTCAGACCAATTCAGCCTCGCTGCCATACAGAATGCTTCAGCATGTCATTTCTGCCGTTTCCTGTGAAACTGTGCCATAACTCTTCTTTCTTTTCCTTCCATGACAGGTGAACACATCGGTCAGGCATGAGACTACACACACATCTTTCTGCATCACACATTGTTGCAGCAGTTTCTTAGATTTAAAGTGTACATATTTATGAATGCTATTTGCACTACTCTATTGAACAATTTCAGTCTCACTTTTTATTCTTCTCCAACATAAACACATTTTTATTTTGTTTTTGTTGTTGTGTATATAAAAATGATTTGCCCTCCCACAGTATGCGCCTGTGGCTCTTTCACCTTTACTATGTTGTTTATTTATTGTAGACTGTACCGTTTTTCTTCTTTATCCTGCCACTGTAACACAATGATTTCCCTTGTGGGATCTATAAAGGATTTTTTTATTTTGTCTTAATGACAAACTCTTTCCAATAATCTTTGTCCCCTCATTCCAAAAACCACATATATGTGATTCATTGAAATATTCTCCTCCCAGAATTTTGTGCTCTGAAAACGAAACTCTTACACTCATTTGGAATAAGGCCAGCTGCAAAGGTTCTTGTGTCTACATCTTTCAGTCTCAAAACTAACACTGCACCTCTTTAGTAAATCCCGACAGCAGCTTTTAAAACATCAAAAGAGGGTTTTGCCACTAAATCTGGCTCTTAGTGTCTAATCAGGTTAGTCCATATACAGTAAACTGGCTCATACTCCCACTTGAGCAGCCAACTTTTTATGATACTGTTTAACCCAGTTTTCAAAAAACTTGCTAAGCTAAGTAAAATATAAATAAAAACAAATGTCTCTTTCCAGTAAGATTTGACTGGACAGTTTTCCATTTCACCTCAGTCCTTCTTAAACAAGCTGGTGTCATTGCTCAATATTATTTACATAACATTACAGGTTTTTTCACTGTACAATCTTAATTGGTATTTGTGGAAGCAACAATGAACAGTGCTCACTTTTAGAAGTGTATGCAGTGATTTTCACCACACAACCGTGTCTGTTTTTAATTCAGGTTTTAATACCCGAGGGCCTGAATAGGATGGCTTTGACACTGATTTTTATAGTTGCCCCTTGCATTGTGATTTCACTCAATTTTATGATGAGAAACATCATTCTGAACTCAAAGTTTTCTTCAGAAAGACTTAGCCTCTTTGGGGTGCTTTCAATATTTTAAAATACCAGTTATGTTAATAATCGGTTACCAGCTGATCTAATTTAACATTCAATATTTTTTGGCATCACACCACATTTACAGATGGTCATTGCCCTTGTCCCAACATGCTGCAGATATCAAATTCAAATGAGCATATCATTTGCACAAAACAATAACATTTGCCATTTTTAACATATGACAGCTTGTCATCGTACTATTTTCAGTTAACTATCGTCTATTAATGATTTGCAATTCAAATCATGCAAAGTGCTTCTGTTTTGGACAAACCGTTGCAAAAAGTAACAAGTAAGCTGACATTCTGGTTCATTATTCAGTTAGCTTGCACTTTAAGCTTAATGCTGCATGTGTCTGGTTTACCTTTCCAGCACCACTCTCACCACTGACCACCAAGGACTGGTTCACCGGCTCCAGCTGGCCCCGAACATTCCTGTAGGCTTCTTCTGCCACAATAAAGATATGCGGCTTGAACTCCTGCAGGCAAAAATGTCCAGATTTATTAAATGGATGGTCATACTTACTGCATGCAGAGCACCCAATAGCTTAAAGACCTCCCAGATGTTAATAAAAGCAGTACTTTTGAGTTTCACTGAGTAGGTCTGCATCATTGGATGGTTTGAAACACTCACTGATGGCACCACTATTCATCTTCTCCCATTATAGCACAAATCTACAGAAATATACATCTACATATGATAGCCAAATAAAATAAAAAACAAATGGGAGCTGCTTGAAATACCTGGGGCTGATGAGCATAATGATACTCCTTCATCACATCCAGAGAGTAGAGGTCTGGAATGGGCTGGAAGGGGTTAAGAGCCACCAAGGTGCAGCCAGCATGGGTGTAAAACACCTTCATGCTGTACCTGACCTGCAGGCATTTCAGCACTGTCAGGGAAAGAACAAATATTATCAGACATTAAGTGGGAAAATTTGCATTGTTACAAATGTTTACAGATGCACCTACACAATGTTTTAAAAATAATAATCTGTACTGTAATGTAGTTTCCTCAAGGTTTTTTTGACATATGATCTACAAAATAGATCAGTATGACTACACTTATATATCAAAACTTAGATAAAAAGAATGAAAATGTAAGTAAAGGTGTAATGAAAAGGCTAAAGGTATAACACTGCATCAGCAGTCATTCACACATTAACATTTTATCAACCATGCAGATTTTATCTTGATGTGGACAAATAATACACTGCCAGCACTGCAGATCAAGATTAAGTTGCCATACAGTGGAAAACACTGCCTAAACTCAAGCTTAGTTAAATCATTTAAATAGGTCAACCAGCAGGCACAAGCATGCCCTATTACGTCATTGTATTTACATTATCAAGTGATTTAAAAGATAGAGACATTAGAGATGGATACCTGTCGCTGGGGTCACTGGGTTGACTTTGGTGAGGTCATCGTAAGTGTAAAGTTGGTCTTCATCAATGAGGAAGGCCTGAATTTCTCCCTCCAGTGAATCATTAAGGGACCGCTGAGGAGGATGGACTTTCTGAATTAATGCCTTCACCTATTACTTAACATCTCAAGTTAAGTAAATGCCAAAGGTATGTAAAATGGTTAGTCATTACCACATACGGAGTAAAGTGAAAGATAATAAACAAAATAAGGGAAAACACTTATTTTATCTATGAATATGGTTCAATTTTAAAGAACTAAAGGAAGCTAGTGATATTAAATATATTATTATTCAATTAAATCATACAATCACATCCCCTAGACAACTAGGTCTCCACTTTATCTTGCCATTAATTCAAGGCATGGGCCTGCAGGCTGTCTGACTGCTGTCAACAGTCTGAGGTGTGTACAGACAGCTTTAATCCAACAGCAGGTAGCCTACATACCATCATTCTGCAAGGCTACTTTTAAACCACGTAAATAATTGCATTAATTTAATGCCCATTACTAGACGACTAATTCCCTGGACACATTGACTCATAGCAGGTAGCCTACATGAAATCGCTGTTAGAGCAATGTTTGTCTTATTAAGCTAGTTAACCTATAAATATAATTACAAACATAACATATAGGAAGACAAAGTGATTTTTCTAGTTTTCCATTACCTGTGAGAACCTCCAGACCTTGGCTGTCGCGCTCATGCCAAACGCCATTCAATAATTTGCCAATTTAGCGAATGATGTTTATATACATTACATACTTGCAACCTAGCAACTACCTCCATGTAAAGCATAGTGTACAAACAACGAGCCACTGACCGGCCCAGGGCATCGCACTCTGAAATATACTTAAACACGTTCAAAAATGGCCCAAAACACGTCTATTTGACCATCTCGAGTCACGCTCCCTGGTGCTACCATACTTTTGCGTTATTAATGTCAACAACAAAAATGCGCAGCTATTCTTCTATAAGTGTAGCTTCGTTTATTTCTTACACTGCATGCACTATTTTCATCTTCATCATCATCATCATCATAAACGCTGCATAACGGAAATGTTATTGAGTCTCAGGTATTTGTGTGTTAATAAAATACTCCAAAGAGAGTCCAAATTAGATCCAACCAATCAAAAATTGAGGACAGGTACAGCCTCGTTAATGTTCTCCCAGTCAAGTTACCTTTAATCATATTATTTATTTATTTATTTATTTTATTTTATTTACAAACCAAAAAGGCAAATGTCGTAAACAGAAAAACTGTGGACAGGTCATACTCATGCTCCAACTCACCGTTGCTCCTCCATTTCTATATCCTTCTCTAACGTCCCGTCGGTCGTCCACAGAGCTCATTGATTGACCGCTGCCCTCGTGTCTCTCTTAAAAGTAAGCCGAAACTCTACTTTGACAAAAAGCGTTGCTTTGTACTGATTAAGTTGGTCTTTTATTCTAATTCTCAGACCTAAAACTTATTTCCATTACTGTAAAAAAAAATTCCTTAAGGACAACCTTCGGCGAGCCTGCTGTCCCGCTTGTCTGTCTGACCGCCTTGCCCCCGAACTCCCAAACCACGCATTTATTCCCGCCCTCTTCCTGTTGATTCACGGACCCAGATGTACCTGTGATCCAGCACCGGCTGGGATTTCTATGAGGGACATGTTTCCCTAAAACTGGGACATTTATGACCTAGCAAGATTAACTTTTTAATGACCAGCTAATTCGATGTTATAATTGTTATAA
Organism: Copadichromis virginalis; assembly: GCF_057382275.1. NCBI lineage: Eukaryota > Metazoa > Chordata > Actinopteri > Cichliformes > Cichlidae > Copadichromis > Copadichromis virginalis. Next base: position 8,875,596 of record NC_140627.1, read on the forward strand.
TAGTTTTGTTGTTACGTCCTCCAATATGCTTCCACATTAAGGGCCCAATAAATTACTTATTTGATTTCGATGATGCTAAGCCTCTTTGGTGGTGAAATCTAAAATCTTACAAATAGTAAGTAAATACCTTTTTTCAGTCGTTTAATTCAACATGCACAAAAAATATTTGCGCCGTTATCATTGGAAGTTGACAGAAATCCGAGTTCCCCTGAATGCGTCAAGAGAACCAATACGGAAATGAGCGAAGGCATTCTCTGTAGGTGCAGACATCATGGTTGGGTTAGTCTCCTGGCTTTCAGCAGTTGTAATTAGAAATGCTGTAAAACCGGTATATCTGTAAGCTATTTCCAGTCCGCAACAGACAAACCTTGGGTAAGTTCTTATAAACTGTAAATAATCTTTGTAGCGTGTAAAGGACGTAGAGCAGGCGAGAGAAATGAATTCCTATCCTGCACTGAGTAAGCACTGGTGAAATTATGTTTGCAAGTTCAAATTGAAATTCATATCCAGCTGATGATCTAGGTACGTTGTTTTTCCCAGTACTTCGTTAAAAGTCAGTGTCTACTAATAAAGGCTGCTTCGCCTGTATGTCGCCTGTATTTTCGCCTGTAAAGCTTTTATTCAGAAAGTCTATCCTTGTCCCAGCAAAATCAACACATGATGGTTTAATCTTCCACTGTCTGTGTTGCGTATTCAATGATTTTACCAGTAATTTTCTTTCAGCGTCTAAAATAATGAATTTAAATGTGTGCAGGCCATGGCTCAGAGGGAACTGAAGGAGGCATTTGTCAGCAATCTCAATGGGACCAGCCTGGAGGAGGTGGCCCTGGGCTCGTTCCTCTCCCCAGTGTGTGTTGTCAACAGAGGGCTCTTTTTGATACTTTACTATCAAGCCAAAGGGAACCTGCCACTACCACACCCTCTGTTTTCTCACCTGCTTCTAGACTTCTGTGCTCTCATTGTACCCCTCGTCCTGTCGTGCACTGTTCTGAGCAGCGTTCTCCACCAGGTCGCCGTGAGCCTGACCTTTTTTTCTGCTTGTGTGTTCTGCTACATCTGCTGTGGGTGCCCGAAGAACACTGTCAGCGCCTTTCTGCAGAGTCACGTTGAATTCAATCAGGTTCCCTTTGTGACTCTCTTCAGGGTGTTTGTAAATGTGAAAACAGCCATCAGCATTCTGGCCGTAGACTTCAGTGTCTTCCCAAGACGATATGCTAAAACGGAGACCTATGGCACAGGGGTTATGGACTTTGGAGTTGGAGCGTTTATCTTCGCAAATGCCCTGGTGTGCCCTGAAGCACGGAGGAGGAACATCTCAGGGTCCAAAATGAGTCATGTTGCAAAGCAGCTCCTGTCTGTCTGGCCCCTGGTTGCTCTTGGCATGGGGAGGCTAGTGAGTGTCAAAATGACCAGCTACCACGAGCACGTGACAGAATACGGCGTCCACTGGAATTTCTTCTTCACACTAGCCATCGTCAGAGTTATGGCCTCTGTGCTTTTAGTTGTTTTACCAACCAGTCTGCTGTGGATCTTTGCCCTTCTGATCAGCGGATTTTATCAGTTCACTCTGGAGACTTCAGGGCTCAAAGCTTTTATCATCCACAATACTGACAGAGAAAAGGACTTTCTGCACGCTAACAAAGAGGGCCTGTTCTCTATATTTGGCTATGTGGCCATCTACCTTTCAGGAGTTCAAATTGGACTTTATGTGATGCAGCCACGAGCCAATGTTAGAGTGTGGCTCAGAACACTTGTTAGCCTCTTGTTGGGAAGTTTCGCCCTGTATGCTGCTTTGCACACATGTCAGACGCTTGTGGAACCAGTCTCTCGCCGCTTGGCCAATTTCCCTTTCTACCTCTGGAGTGTCGCACAGTCCTTGTTTTTCCTGTCCTGCCTCGGTTTAGTTGATATCATTCTGTTGTTCTCTAAAAGAGCATCCGGCTGTCACTTTGTACCTTCGTCATGGAATTTGTACAAAAAGCACTACGATGGTGACAAAAAGAGCGGTGAAATAGGGAGACTGTGCCTCATTCAAGCTGTCAGCAGGAATCAGCTTCTGTTTTTCTTGCTTGCCAATGTCATGACAGGATTGACCAACTCAGTTGTGGACACGATTAATTGTAGCACTTTTTTTTCACTGTGTATTTTGCTGCTGTACATGTTCATAAATTGTTTTGTGATATATGTATTACATTTCTATGGAATTACAGTCAAATTCTGGTAATTCTGTGCACTGAAAAGGATTTGTGTTATTTTAAAGGTTGTTTAAATGTCTGTTACTGCTCGAGTGACAGACGTTGAAAGTCCAGACAACTGACATTTAAAAGATTACATGCTGAAAATAATCTTGTGCAGAATATTTTATGCAAATATCTTTTTATATGTATATGGGTGAATAAATGAGGACATGAACTACGATATTCAGTGAGGCTCAGTTATTTTGCATTTGTATGCATTTTTCTAAACATGTAATCTGTTGCTGCTAGTTTCTGCATTCCACTCACAGTGAGTGACATTAAACTGAAGATGAAGAAGGACTTTGTTACAGTTATGCGCATACATATTATGCATTCAGGTTAAAAAAATTATTTTAGTTGAATACCACAGTAAAATAATGATTTAAACACTCGCTTAACAAGTAAAAAATTTCCAGTTCAGTCCTGGGATTGGACAAAAAAAATCCTTTGAGGGTTGTTTCAGGAAGGGCCTCTGGCATAAAAATATGTCAACCCAAATATGCGGAGCTACCTGCTGTTATCACCCCTACATCTTGGAAATACAGGAGCAGCTAAAAGTAGTACCACAGCATGACTTCAGGTGCAGACTTTCTTCTTTAAGTTCAAGGAACAGGATATCAGCAGCAGACAAAATGGTGAATGATCGCAGTATCATTTCCATGAAAAAGATGAAACCCTGTACAACATGAAACCACTCATCATCATTATCCAAGTCTATCATAAAGAAAATACTTAATGAGAGAAAATGGACTTCAACACAAGATGCAAACTATTGATCAGGCACAAAATAGAAGGGTTAAATAGAAAATAATGGACAATTAAATGAAGAAATTGCATTGTTTAGACACATAAAACTAAGATCAAAATGTAGTAGAATGATGGGAAGAAAAAAAGTGTCATGAAGGCTTGGAATATGACATTGATCACAATCTGTAAAATAAAGATGCACATGCAGACAGTAAGGCCATGGCAAACATCTTTGAATTATGTCCATAATTTGCAACTTCCAAAGGACTCCTGATAAATTATTAAACTAATAATTTGTCACTATATTGATTTGACCAGTTATTTTCTCAGACCCTACAAGAAGGGGATTGTGAAGAAAAAATGCTTGCATTTCCCAATTGTTTCATTAAATATTTTTATTTGGCCCCTTGAATAAAGCTCAACTCCATCACAATTGTTTCACTGTCAAATCTGACTGTTAAAATGAGCTAAAATTATAGCCTAACCCTCAATGTAACATGCAGCTATTAAGCACCTGTTTCTTTTTCTCACAGTAATGTTCTACTCAAATCTCAGTGGTTATTCTAGTTTATACAACGAAATATGACAATAAAATCTACGCTTTGTTTAATCATTTTAAAATTATGCACTTTGTGCATTATCACCAGTCTATTCCCACCACCATCCTCACAAACGTATGAGCATTATCATCGGCTCTAGAAACATGAAACAGTTTATTCTAAAGAATCCAGTAAATTACAATGAATGAATTTATTTAAGTTTAGTTTTATGTCTGAATTGCCACGAACTATAATATGATATACTATACTCTATGATACACTAAGATTATGATTTGTTTCAATCTACACTTACAATGTGAACGTGAATCGGCTTTTTCCTGCCAACATAGCGCCCTCTGTAGGCCGCACGCTTTAAGACGTCAGCGCCTACGTGAGCAGGGCAAAGGTGAAATCAGTAATGAAGATTCCGCCACCGTAGCAGCTTCTCTCACTGTCGCAGTTGTTTATTTCTTTAAGGAGTCTTTCAGGAGAGGGTAAGTAAAATCAATAGTTAGTTGTAGTCGTGCGCCTTTATCTGCCAAGATAATAAAAATCAATCGTGTAAGTGTTGGTAAAAAAAAAAAAACGGACGAAAGTGTCGGACGCTAAGTAGCCAGTCACCCAGCTGAACTTTATATTAGCCGTATTCAAGCTTGCTAATGTTAGCTTTGTAGAATTCGCGACGCTGACGATCAGCAAACGGATAAGTTAACCAAGTTTACTCGCATCGACAGGGCGTAGGGAAACTAAAGCAACACTGTAACATATAAAGTATGTGTTAAGCTGTCATACACTCCGTTATGAGGAGAACATCGCGTCCTGAATACGCCGACTGGCTTCCTCACTTTCTAAAAGCGCTTTGGGAAATGAAATTAGCCAACATGCTAATGATAACTTGCTACTCGCCGGTTACTGGTTTATCCTGCTCAGCGATAAAAATGCCAGCGCTAATAAACACGTCTTAATGACTGGAATTATTTTGGTCCAAACTTGTGCAAATGAATATAACGACATTAAACGCAATTCAGCTCTCGTCATCTGTTGAAGCTCTCGTTTACCAGGTTGTTTTGCTAACTTAGCAGGATAAATCTAGGGTCGGTACAAATCTGTATCCAAGTTTCTATATCTGCATTTGCACCATTACACATGTAGTTAAATTCAGCAAATGGCTGATAATTAGCACCCTTTGCACCTGGTGATTTGTCAGATCGCTTGATCGTGTTGTTGGCCGGTAGTAACCTGCACCAGATTAGCATTAGCTCGTTGTAGCCTGTGTTCAAATTGATCAGGGGGTTTGCTGTGTGTAATCTGCAGGTAGAACTGGAAGTCATGGCACGCCTAGTAGCAATCTGCAGGGAGGGGGAAGAGGAATACCCATTTCTGGCAAGACAGATCCCCCTGTATATCGATGAAACACTCACGGTGAGAAAGCTGTTTGTTTTGTCTTTTGGTATAGCCACAGTAAAAAAAAAAAAGAAATGTTAATGAAGCTAGCATGTGACTGCTGTACCGTTAAAGTGTCAAAGCAAAGAGACAGTTTTGCCTGTGATTATGCTCATTTGATATACATTAAAATGTAACACAGGAATACAGTTAAGCCTTACAGTTACCTCGTGTCTCTCATCAGATGGTAATGGAGTTTTCTGACAGTGTAATGGATGTTGATAGTCACGAAATAAACACTTCACACTTGAAACAGTTTTCTGAGGTGAGTTTTGTTCTACTCCTTTCTTCTAAAATTAAAAAAAAAAAAAATCCTATTACCTACACAAGCTTAGCTTAAAAGAGGTAGCTTGCCCTCTGTTATTTGCTAACAGTGGTGATTCTTTGGCTCACAGTATCACTCCAAGTTGAACCAGCAGGACTTGAATATTGCTCTGATGGTGGCATCAAGAGAGGTGTACAGTGCACTAGCTCAGCTGGTTCCATGCGTGGGCTGCAGACGAAGTGTGGAGCGTCTCTTCTCACATCTAGTGGAATCGGGGAACCCAGCCCTGGAGCCCCTCACTGTGAAACCCACAGGCATGCTCTCTGTCACCAAGACATGTTTGGCAGATGTGAAGAAACTCTACACGCTCTTCTATGTCCATGGGTAAGCTGGAGAGAAAAATACAGTGCTTTATTACAGGTCAGAGTGCTAATCAATATAAATTTTTAACTCTTATATGTACACGCAAGGCTTTCAGGTTTCTAACAAGCAGTGACAGTAGCTACTGCCACTCTACCAGTTTAGTGTCAGAGATGATAGTAGTGTACTTACACTGTTTTATTTAAAGTCGTTATAATTTTTACATTTTTTTTTTTTTATTCAAATTTTTTTTAACAGGGCAAAATTGAATGACGTGATTGACGCTATTCCGAAAAGTAAAAAGAACAAACGCTGCCAGTTACACTCCTTAGACACACACAAGCCGAAACCTCTGGGGTGAGTAATGCTCCTACTTTTATCTTGTGCTCATTAACATGTTCTTTCAGATGTTGTTTTTCACAAAATGAAAGAATTAAGAGAATTGTGACAGAAGACAAAACACGGTTTTCATCTGTGTTTACATGATCAGGTATTCAGGTAAACTTGTTGAAAATGGCCTGTGTACACATTAGGAATGGGATTTGATAAGAATTTAGCAATTCCAATTCAATTATCGATATCCGTTATTGATTTCTTTCTTATCAATTCTCCTATTGATTCTCATTGGGTTCTCTTTGGCTCCGTTTTGAGAGTAACCACCAAGCAGCAACACTCATGCGAATTAATTGAATGCTGTGGGTCAAATGTTTGTACATGTTTGTTGAGGTCTTCACGCTGTTTATTGTGATCAGTGTTGGAGTTGCACAGTGCAAGAGGTAAAATGAGAGGGTTCTGTAGCAATGAGATGAGGCGCGAAAGTACACAATTTTGTTTTGCTTTTTATATGCTGTATGAAAAATCTTCAGCACTGTTTACCCACTAGCATGATGCACATTTTCACATGTTTGCCTCTGCAGGCCTCTGCAGACTCAAGCCACCATTCCACATATTACACACAACACTTTTCTTGAAAATAATGCAGTTACTAGCTTAGCTTTAGCATGCAGTCTGTGCAGATGCTTGCAAAAGAACCGAAGTTTTGTTAGCAGCATAATGTGGTTGTTTCTGTCCTGGATGCAGTTTTCCACTTTACCATTTATCTCGTTCTTTTGTGCAAATGAAAAAAATGTCCATATTCACACTCTAAACTACGTTGCTGTTCAGGTTTCATTAGTAACCCTAAACCTTTGCGTGACAGTAAGGCTGCTCAATTAATCGAATTTTAATCACGATTACGATCTGGGCTTTCAACGATCATTAAAAATGACTGAGCCGATTATTAGCCCCCCCTCGTGCTTTACTCTCGCGCTGCTCCGTGTGGCAAATCGAGCGCACCTCTCTGCATTTCGAACAGCATCACAACAATTAAGAGGACCCGAGGAAAGCTCGGAAAGCTAAGCCGAAGTTATTTGGAGAGGAGAGTGACTGCTGTTGGTTGAAAAGAGAGGTAAAAAAAAAAAAAAAAAAACTTCAGTGGTGTGGAAACATTATGGGTTCGCGGAGTCAGACGTGATCCACGTCTGACTCCGCGAACCCGAAGTAGACATAGTGTGTAAACTTTGCTACGGTGTCGTAGCTGCACCACAGAGCAACACTGCAAAGTTCACTAAACATAATGTTTACATTTTTCATTAATTTTTTATATTGCAAACATTTGCACTGTTATCAGTATTTGCACACTATTTTATATTATTTTTTTAAAGTCATTATTCAATACATTGTTATTGTTAACCCTTTAAATCCCTGTAGAACCGGAACCGCATAAGCTAGCACAATAATTTGTTTTGCATATGAAACCGGAGGAGTTGTACTTACATCTGATGCCATCAGCTTGTCCTCGGCCACGGTTTCCTTCCACATATAGCTTTGCAAAAATTGCATAAAAAGCGTTTGCAGGAACAAAAACATAATATTCCAGAAACACACTTTGCCGATCCGATCAGCTGTTCATAACACTTCCCACATTGAAAAAGATGTCAACACGAACTATCAAATGTCCGCCATTTCCTGACAGACACCGGAAGTGACGTCATTTTCGCGGAAAATGTAGTTTTTTACTTGTAGGCCTTAAAAGCCTATACTGGTGTTTTTTATAAGTCATGTTTGACTTTTCTGAATAGTTTCTGGGATGCTTAGAACTCGAATTGCACAGCTGGAAATAGTTTATTTTGATGCACATGCTGTTTTCTTTGCAAATTTGCATCATAGGATTGTTTTTTGTTTTTCCTGCAGTATATAAAAATTGCTGTATCTCCAAAATAAAACTATGAAGACACTCAAAATAAATTTCCTGTTGTTGTAAACTATTTTTTGCAACTTTTTTGTATTTAAAGTTTTGAGGAATAAGCCTCTTAAATTTCCCCAAGTAGAAATATATGTAAAAAAAAAAAAAACGATTTTCAATTTTTTTTGTAGTTTATTGCACTTTTTTGCAATTAATGTAATTACTAATGTAATTAATTACTAATTACTGACTTAATGCATACATATTATTAAAATATGGGCTATAACAGTTGTATTGATGTATAGCAACTTGAAATGCTCCCAAAAATGGCACTACAGCATGTAAAAATATAATATAAGCTCTGGCGGACTTGGTTCTATGGTAGGTCTTAAAGGGTTAAATAAATATCGTCAAATAATCGAGATCTCAATTTCAGTGAAAATAATCGTGATTATCATTTTTGCCATAATCGAGCAGCCCTACGTGACAGTATAAGTGTATATACATTGCATATACCATTGCATATGTTGTGGCTCTGCTGAAAAAGGAAACTGATGAGTTCAGTGTTCTTTACCAGCAAACTAGTTAGCAACACTTCATGTTACTGTGCTACTTGTGCTGCAAGTAGTGAAACAGAGTCAGAGCTGCTATTCTGGACATGCTGCATGACGCTTTTTCTAAATAAAACTAACATGTTCTTTCGAAGAAGAAAAAGTATATAAACAAACGAGTGGCATTATTGATATATTTGCGGTAGACAAATATTCAGTGTTGTGTCAGTTGTGCTCTGCTAGGAAAAAAATATGCCTGTAAGCCATGCTCTACCACAGTCATGCATTTAAGACATTTACACCCAGTCTTGTTGATCAAAGTGTTTGAAACTCCTGGTTACACCCATATCTTTCATTCAGTTGTGTTGTGTTGGCATTGAAGAGCTTGAAGGTGGTCGTTGCGTTTGGTCAGTAAGTTGTTGAAAGCAAAACAGGCTAACTTATGCCAATCCCTCTAAAGCTGATAATAATGCTGTTGTGTGAATCAAGGTATTAGCATGTCAGTCTGTAAGCCCCTCTGCTTGATATTCACAGCAGTATAGCATTTTTCATAATATGTATACTGGCAATAGAAATCAACATAGAAGAGCATTTAGAAGCTAAAGAGCTAGAGATTTCCCTTTTACAAAGCTCACTAAAGAGAGGTAAAATAACTGGCCTCAGATGACTCCTAATGATGATAATGATAACACGTCTGTGTCTGCTGTCTGTGTAAATATCCAAAGTGTTATAACGTGTTATTTAAAATGACATGTCAGTATTGGATAGACTTTATCTCCACTGTTTCCAAAAAATCAGTTTCTGCAGGTTTAGAAGCTGATAACTGTTCACTGGAATGACATTGGTGTAATAATTGTATGTTACAGGGGAAGCTGGATGGATGTGTGGGAGCTGATGTCTCAGGAGTGCAGAGATGAGGTGGTACTGATTGACAGTGCCTGTCTTCTTGAGACGCTGGAGACATACTTGCATAAACACAGGTAATCTTTACCTATCTTAACTTTTATTTGTAAAATGTTCTTTTTTTTAGTTGTTAAAAGGAAACTAATGGTGTGTTCCTTTTTTTTTTTTTTTTTTTTTTTTTTTTTTTTTTTTTTTTTTTTTGTCCTCAGGTTTTGCACAGACTGTAAAAATAAAGTGCTGAGGGCATATAACATCTTGGTTGGGGAGGTGGACTGCAATAAAGAGAAGGGGTACTGTGCTGCGCTGTATGAGGGACTGTGCTGTTGCCCCCATGAACGGCACATCCACGTCTGCTGTGAAACCGACTTTATCGCTCATCTCCTTGGCAGGGCAGAGCCCGAGTTCTCAGGAGGATACGAGTAAGTCGGGCTCAAATTTTCATTTTGAGTAATTTTCTACCTTTTGATAATTTCTGATTTCAGTTGATTGTTATTTATTAACTTTTTCCTTAAGACGCAGAGAGAGACATGCAAAAACCATTGACATTGCACAAGAGGAAGTCCTGACCTGTCTGGGTATTCATCTCTATGAGCGGCTCCACAGGATCTGGCAGAAACTCCGAGCCGAGGAGCAGACCTGGCAGATATTGTTCCATTTGGGAATTGATGCACTACGTAAAGGTTTTGAGGTACATATGGCTACGTGTTTATCAGATGATAAATGCACTGTGGCTGTTGCAACTCCAAGGTAATGTCCCTTTCACTACATGCATAGATGGCAGTGGAGAAGATGCAGGGCATCAGCCGTTTGGAGCAGTTTGTCGAGGAGCTGTCTGAGGAGGAGAGAGCCAAAGAGCTGAAGCAGGAGAAAAAGAGGCAAAAGCGAAAAAATCGACGCAAAAACAAGTGCGGATTTGATACATCTGAACAGGAGGGAGAGGACAAGGAGAAGAATCTTGATGAGGTAATCATGATCTAATAATCTGGCTTTCCTTTTTTATTTATCTTTGTTGTTCTGCAACTACATCTCTCTTTGCCTCACTCCCAGGGTTCTCTTGAGTCTGTGGAGAGCAGTTGCAAGGTCTGTGGTAGCCACGATGAGGAGGATGAAGCCGGCTGTGATGAGACCGTCGCCACCAATAGGAGCACTTCCTGTCGTTGCCCAGACAACACCAAACAAGGTAAAACAAATGTACACAGACATTAGTCCTGTATTTTTAAGGAGGGTTTTGGATAAGTAACACGGGTCTTAGCTTAAAGCTGGAAAACAAATGTTCTCATCCATTTTTCCAGATTTGTCAGCACACAGCAATGGAAGTGACTGCGGCTACTCCTCAAGTATGGAAGGCAGCGAAACGGGATCGCGAGAAGGCTCTGACATCGCCTGCTCCGAGGGAATCTGCAACCACGATGAAGCAGGTCTGTTTTGAGAAGAACAAAGATTCAATTTAGGATATTGTTCATATTTTTGCCTCACGGTTCTTTATCTTCTGAAGGAGATGACCCAAACCTTCATCACTGTGCTGAAGACAAGGAGGATGGAATGGACAGCTGTGTTGATTGCTGGCCACACTCTGAGGAAAATGCACAGTGCAAGAGTAAAAAGAAAAAAAGGAAGGGCAAGGGGTTCTGTAGCAATGAGGTAAGGCGAGAAAGTACACAGTTTTGTTTTTATTGTTTTTATATGCTGTATGCAAAATCTTTAGCACTGTTTACCCACTAACATGATGCACATTTTCACAGGCTCATAAGGGTGAAGGTTTCATGCCAGATGGGAACACAACAGGCCACAGTCCGCCTTCAACGCACACATGTCGAACCAAAGAAATCTTTTCCACCTTATGTGGCGATACATTTGCCAGTATTGCTCTACGGTTACCGTGGACTGTACATCAGAAAAACCTCAGCCTTCACATGAGGCCTGCAATGGCAAATATAAGTCTTGTAGAACTTCTGGTAAGTGAGAAATATGTTAACTGTAGAGATGTAGTAACTACTACCCAGGAATGTCCCCAATACCTTTTTGAGCTTTGGAGACTGGATGGTAAAAACGTACAGTCAGATAGTATGGTGTGAATAAATTATACACAACTGCTATGCTACAGTTGCTCAGAGCAGCACAATCTCTCTCACCCAGTTCACAAACTCTGACTGCTGCTGCTCTACTCACTCCAATCTACATAGAGCCTCTGATGAATGATCTCCTAGGTGCAGATGCAAAGTTTGCAACACTAACATGAACTGCAGCTTTATTATGAGTGTTGTGAGTGAGGAGACTGTCAAGAAGATGAGCCTAGACACTTTATATTCCTACAAAGATTATAGGCAGCCTGTATTTCAGATGAGCTTCAGCCAGCAAGCTTGTATCTGGATTTATTGCTGCCTGACAAAATCGTCACACATGATTGATGTGATTTCACACTGATTTCAGGTATATTTCCATAAGTTTAAAACGGAATACTGGCACAATAAATGATTATCAGTATGAATATAAAGGATTCAAGCATGGCCCAGTTAAACCTCAGCACACCTACCTTAAAAACTGGCTGGGAAGCTGGCTTGTTTTCTGCATTAAGCTACATATCAGGTTTTTAAAATTAGAATTAATACAATATTTCTGGACACAGTCCTTCTTGAAGCACATCTTACCACTTGGCCACTATGTCTGCAGCAGCCCCACATAGTTATTCAGGCATTTATTTTTAAGCTCCTGCAAGAGATGCATAACTTTAATTTCCACAAGTCACCAGGATGTAAAAGTTGCATCTACAGAACATACTTTTTCCTCAAAATAGTGGCTTATACTTGTATATCAAACACTTGCAGTACCACTCATGTAATTATAGCATTCACAGCATTACAGCTTTGTATGTGGCTCACTATCAATGTCTTGCAAATTTATCTGACGGATATGATTAACTAAGAAAAATAAGTTCACTTACTTACATCTTAAATGACGGTGAGATGCATCTTCAAGCACCCAGTTAAAATGCTTTGTACGTTTCTCAGCTCTTGATTAGCTCTTTTGGTTACAAAAAACATCTTTACTTGTAGTCTGCCTACAGAAATTCAGAAGGTTACGTCTCTGTTCTGGCTCTCACGTTCTCTATTCTGCTCGTGTTCTTAAAACAGGATGACTCAGAAGTGACTTCCGACGAAGAGAATTGTCTCACGCAGGATGAAATTCAGGCGTTTCTAGAAAGAAACCAGTCTTTCTACAACAACCGCCACCAGTACCGACAGCTCCTGAAAGAGAAATTCACAAACTACTGCCGTGCCACTGAGCGGAGTAAGCCGGTCTGTGGAAAGTGGTTTGCCACAACTAGTGTCAACTAACTGCACTAATAAATCTCCCTACTGGGGGAGGGGAAAAAAACACTCACGACCACTGCTGCAACATTGTTAGAAAGATTTCTTGGAGTACCTTTTGTGTCTTGTTCAGTCACTTCTCCTTTATAGTAAATGTGATTCTTATCTTCTCTTTGTCATCTCTTTTTCTCTCTTTTGCACACCAACACACGTCTCATTTCTTGGACACTTCTTACCTGTAGCTCTCTTTGACCAAGCCTAGCTATTTGTTGGTCTTCTCTGGGGGAAATCGGGGTAAGCACAGTGGAATCAATAATCAAGCTTTGCAAGCTGTGATGGTAGGGATAAAGTTTAGGAATCTTGTTTTATGTTTGGGTTTTGTTGGGGGTTATTCTTTCTTTTTTTCTACTTTGTTTCTCTTTGGTGACACTTTAGTGTAGTGATAAAAGTTGTACCTTTAAATGTGTACAGAAATTCTAAATATGAAATTTTACAGAGAATAAACATCCATTTTTAAAAATGATTTGGGTGTGATATCAAAGCGCAATGTGCAGACTTTACTAAATAAAGATTATTTATTAATATGCAGTATACATTTTGTATGGTGTGGTTTTTTTTTTTTTTTGTTTTTTTTTTTTTTAATTTTTTTATTTTTTTTATTTGGTTTTTTCTCGCATGGTTACCCAAACCGCGTGAGAGTTAAAAAATTAAAGTAAAAACTTTGATTTGCAGGAAATGCATGAAAGCAACATACCTTTGTTGTTGTTCTCGTAATGCCCGGCGGAGGGCGGCATTTAACCACAAGGGGGGAAAAAAAAAGTAAAGGCCCCAGGGCTGAAAAAGAAAGTGGGAGGTGATGTGAACCAAACATTTACTCACGCCTGGACTTTTCATATTTCGGCCAGAGGAGCGCGTGGATTCGGGTTTACGCGCAGTGGTTACTGCTGTCCTGGATGCTTCAGACTGATACAAGAGCCCGAACCTACTACAGCCTTAATTTTGAACCTATCGCACATAATAGCTGCAGTCCCAGCTGTAGGAGCTTGAACTAAGCAGGTAGAGGTGCAGCATAGGGGCGGCTGTTTTGTGTAGCTACAGTGCCGGTGGAGAGATGGAGCGGTGGAAAGGCAGAGTGGCCCTGGTGACCGGCGCCTCGGTGGGAATCGGAGCCGCTGTAGCCCGGGCACTGGTCCAGCAAGGCATGAGGGTTGTTGGTTGTGCCAGGAATGTCGACAAAATAGAGGTGGGTGATTTTAATGAAAAATATCAATTAATGTTGTGAAACAAGTCTGTTCGACTCAAAGGAGAAGCTAGCTCTGTTTAAAGCAACAACAAAGTAGCTACAGCTAGCTAACATCAATTTCAGCTAAAAACCTTTAGCCCCAGTATCACAGCCAGTTAAATCGATATTATTTATTTGGTCAATTTAAACACACGGTTTTATAACAGATTGTGCCGAAATTCAAATTAAAAAGGTCAAACGGTCGTAAGAGGTGTAAATAATAGCTAAATTCCGACTAGCTAATGTTGCCAATTTTCCATATTACTGCTGGGACATTGTTGTACTTTGGACTTCCACTCAGAGAAAGTACCACCCATTAAATCAGAAGGCAGTGATGCTCCTGTACCTGCACCCCCACCCACCACATAGCCAGCCACACCCCTAATTCATTACGTTTTCTATTATTCGTTTCCCTTTCTCTTGGTTAATCTTCCCCAGCGACGTCAGTCAGAAGCTTTATTGCATTTAAGTAAGATATACTAGTTAACTGACTATTGTGTGGGACAGAGCCCACAGCAAGAAAAGCACGGATTCAAAAACAAACAAACAAATGACCCATATTTTCTTCTTACATAGCCAGAAATAGATTTTTACAATCTTATTAACCGCCTGATACATTCAAAGTCCCAAATGTTATTAAACGTTAATTTTACATAGATTACATAGATAACAGTGTAATAAGCCTAATGTAATAAGCATTTTTCAGTCAAACATGAATAACAAGTAAATCAAAACATATAAACCACCAGCTTTACACCCCTCAAGTTGTTGTAAAATGTGTGTGCAAGTATTATCTATACTTGTTTAGTTCATTTTAATTTAGCTCATTAGATTATGTTAAACAATATAATAATCAAAACGCATGGAAAATGACAATGTTATTAAAAAATAAATTCTGGAGAAGTTCCACTGAAACTTTTGTTTTGGTCCGTCTGGATGCACACACATTTTGCTTAATTACTGGTATCACAGAGGGCTTACATAAACCCCACTATGATAGTAAAAGACTCATCCAGTTACTATTTAAGTCCCCCTCTCATAACTGAATGTAATTAGTGTTGTGAGTGATTATGTTTGAACTGACATTAACTCTTTGAACTGTGGATTTGATTCAAAAAATATTTCAGTGGTTGACAGAGGAACAGGCAGAAACTCTTTATAGTACTGGAGTAACACCCACGCTTCCCCAGAGGTAGGTGTTATAGGCCCTGTCCCACTAACTCTTGCTTAACTGTAAGGCGGTGCACCCTGCTTAACCTGTTGGCCAATTATTAAGCTTCACATCTTGTCAGCCCAGAGATTCCAGTGCTGTGTTGCAGAACGCCTACTGCATTCACACATCGCCACCTTTGAGACAGCCAATGTGTTGTATTTCTTAACTCTGTCATATGTGTATATAAAAGGTGTTGTACTGTATGTATCCTTTAAGTATGTCAGTATTTGGATTCTTAACATTTTCTTTCCTTCTCATGCTTTAACATCAGTCAATTCCATTAAATTAAATATTCCTATGCAACATTCCTTTCATCCATTGATGAAAATGAATTAAACTGAATGACTTTTAATGCAACTTTCAAAGATGAGAACATTTCTGGCCTTCTCGGTAGCTTCTAACAGCACATTGTGAAGAACTTGGTTTAAAGTTTCAGTGAAAACTTAAAGATGTGACAGTTGCGCTCACTCATCAGTAACTCAGTGCTTGTCTTCTGCTCCCAGCGTCAAAATGTTATTAATCACTGATGTTAACCATCAATTTAACTGATGCTTCCAGCACAACCAAGGTTCAAACATGTAAGAACAACTTAAACCGGTACCGATGCGGGCTTAGGTAGTATTTTTTGCAAGTTTAGGTTAGCCAGCTAGCTGCTACGTTGAATATCAAGTAATTTCTCCACTTTAGTACATAAACAACCAAGTGGCATTTTAGCCATCAGGGTGAAAGCTACAGTCAGCATCACTGGAACTTGTTTGTTTTTTGCAATCACATCCAAGGTTGAGCTCTCAATGTGCTGGCTAATGCTAGCTTGCCCGGTGTAGATCTTAGCTATCCAACATGAATCAGGTTGTCATAATTATACTTAATTGCTGGTCTCTTTATACAGCATACAGTACATGAAATCATGTGTTATAGTGATATATGACAGTGTTATGTGTTTCTCATTGCTGTTTTATGCTAATGCTAGCTCACACATGGTGTGAGCACGAGCTGCATGCAAACACGAGCAACTGAATAATGATTGGATGTCATTTAAGAGCTGGTGCTGGGATTGATAACAATGATTGAGTTCCTTTAAACAAAGAGATAAGAGATAAGAATGTGCCTTTTTTTAAATAACCAGCAGTTTCTGCATCTCCACAGTTTGCATTAACAGTTTGCATTTCACTAACCTTTACAGGATTATTGTCGCAACATGGGTATTAGGAACTCCAAATGCCGTGTTGTTGTGAAAGCGTGAATTACAAGGAGACAAGTTGGTGTTTTCGGTCTTTTTTCATTGTTTGTGTTTGTGACTCCAAATTGCCCATAGGTGTGATTGTGAATGGTTGTCTTTCTCTTTGTGTTAACCCTTTGACAGCCCAGAGACCTGTCCAGGGTGTACACTGCCTCTCGCCCTATGGTGGCTGGGATAGGCAAACCCCCCCCCCCCCCCCCCCCTAAATTGATTTGCATTGCTTTTAAGTTACTTTTTTTTAAACTGCAGTTATTGCACAAAAATATCAGCTGATTCTGAGGGGGTCAGGTAGTAGGCACTCATTGGTTTGTCCACTAAGTGACCAAGCATTGAAGCACTTTTTTGTGATTTTATAGTACATAGATACAAGCTTCAGCTAATAGTTGTGTTTATGAGGGTGTGAAGAATGAAAGGTTTCTGTCAGATTAAGGCAGAACCATCACTCGTACAAGACTTTAGAGTGTGTGTGTGAGTTGCAGGACAAAGACAGTATTGTACTCTCCCTGCTGTGTAAACTGGGCTCTTGCTGTAGAGCTGGTATGCTGCTAGTGGGAAATGCAATGTATCACAAAGCAATTGTTCTTGAAGTCACTTCAGTTTTTTATTCCTTTTACTCTGGGAAATAATGTTGCTGTAGTTAGTGTTTTTAACAGCTGCGTTATCCCTCGTGTTAGATGAGCTAAAACAATGAGTAAAGTGAGAAGATTTTTTTGTTTTCTGGGTAAAGAAAACTCTGAGAAAGTGGAGTGGAGAGTAGTGGCAGCACTATTGGTTTGTTGTCTGTGAAACTATAGTGTAGGCAGTAGGGGAGCTGCAAGCTGGAGGGAGACATGTGGTCACCATGGGCTTTGTGCAGGAATGGAGACAGCATCCAAGTAGAGGAAACACGGCTTCTCATTTATTCCTTTGAAATCTTGTAAGACCAGTGGGAGAAGCTTTTATTTTGTTGGAAGAAGGCTCTTGTAAAACGTGTCCATGTGTTTTTTGAAGATGCTAAACATTTAGAAATGGCGTTCTTGCAATCTTAACGTATGCCAAGAAAAGCACGATGCACACATCATGCAGGCACTGCATCATAGTAGCGTAAAAGAAGGGGGTAAGGAGGGGCACAACCAAGCAGAATTGTTTTAGAATGGTTTAGTTTGGCCTAAGATCTGACACCAAAGAAGAAGAGCACACTTGCTGATTTGTTCATCTTAAGACCTCTGAGTCACTCAGGCCTGCACAGCTCGTATATGCATGTTGTTTCTGCTTACACGGTATATTAGGAGGCAGTAATAAACACACATTCATAAGAGAATGAACGTGGTTGCTATTCATCACAACGTGAAGAAACAGTCATGGAAAATCTGAATATGATAGTGTGCCGATCACAGAAAGTTGATTCTGTCCATGTGGATGTTGTGTTTTCAATAATGTTTCTCCCACTGAAAACAACATCCAGAAGTACAGAATCAAATTTGTCGGATTTCTTTACCTAGACAAATTGAGTATGCATCAAGATACTCTACTATACAGAGTTTTATTTTATTAGGTGACTTTATATTTATTAGTTAAACTTAGTTTTGTAAGTTAAATGTTTTGGTAACTTTTGGAGCATGCTAGCTGCAAGTATATGAAAGTGATGTGACTTGCTGTGTGGTAATTGTAGTAAAGTCAGTCTCAGAAGTCTCTGTTTTAATCTCAGTGGGTAAAATGTTTGTGATAGATTTGTCTGTTAATTAACACTAATTACCAGGTAACCGTGTCTGTGTCTGTTTCCCCATACACTGTTAACGTGACTTCTTAACCAAAAACTTTTCACTTGGCATCCAATTTTCTCATAAATCAGTCTACTTACGGACCCATAGTGTGCCCAGAATGCAATCCTAGAAACCAGTAAATGACTTCATGATAGTAATGTCTGCCTCTTACATAGTCATTGGTCTTAATCCACACTAATTCCAGAAAGAACATTTGTCTGGTCTCTCAGACTGCTAGCTTACTTGTGTTTCCTGTCCTATTAAAAAAGTGGAATGGGAGACAGAGCCTTCAGATTTAAGCCCCTCTTCTGTGGAACCAGCTCCCAGTTTGGATTCAGGAGACAGACACCCTCGCTAAAAAAAAATCCTGTCCTGTCTACCCTTAAAGTTTTCCTTTTTGACAAAGCATATATTTAGCACTGAATCAGGGGACCCTGAATCTTCCCTTAGTTATGCGACAGTAGGCCTTCCCATGAGGCAAGTGTTTTTTCTTCACTTACCTAATTTGCATTTAATCATTAGTTGTCATTAAAATACTGACTCTTGTAACTTGTGGCCCATCTCCCTCCCCTCACTCCCAAGCAGTCATGGCAGATGGCTGCCCCTTCCTGGGCCTGGTTCTGTCTGAGGTTTTTTCCTGTTAAAAGGGAGCTTTTCCTTGCCACTGTCACCAAATGCTTGCTTATAAGGGGTTCTTTGATTATAGGTTTCCTCTGTATTATATTAGTCTTTAACTTGCAATATAAACTGCCTTGTAGCGACTGTTGCTGTGATTTTGCACTATATAAATGAATTGAGTTGAATTGAATTCTTTATTTATATATAGAAATATATATTTGTCTGTACACAGGTCCATTTGAAGCAGATTAAATCAAACCCAGACATCCAGCCTGCTTTTGAAGCGTTGGACAAGTGAAGCGCATGTCAAAAATCAAAGCTTTGGCAGCTGCAGTTTTAGATCAGATAAATTTAGCAAACATCATTTGCGGCTTCTAGTGCTGAACAGACTGATGGAGGGTTTTGTTTGCAATAGATGCCACAGGGATTCTGCCTAAAGTATGCCCAAAGGAGATAATCTAAGATGAAAAAAAAAAAATCAGCTCAGCAAAAGAAAACATTCTGGGATTAGAATACTGAGAATATGAAATACGAAAGGCAGATTATGTGTATTTCCTCATCGAGACTGTCAGTGGAGATAATAGCCCTTGAATAAAGTGCTTTTTATTCATTTTTTAAGACTTCGTCCCTGTGATCCAGCTCACTTTATTCAATGGGCTAATAACAAACAGACGTCTGACTCACCGCTTGTTGCACACAGTAGCCTCTGGCACGGGCATCTTTTACGTGCGTGAGTAAATCCTAATTTAAAACTCAAAGCTCTTGGCGGGTGAGCCTGAAGTTTAATTTCAGGCACTGGCTGACCTGCTTCAGCATCATGCTTATTCTGAAGGAGGTAAAAGGTGCTCAGTCATGCTTCTAAAGCTGAGGTGGCACAGTAATAAAGCAATCTACGTCTCTGTCTGCAAATCTGAAGCTGTCTTGACCACCTCCTCTAGGTCGTGTCTGAGCAAACTGTGCTGTTGTTTCACAGTGAATAGATTTTACTGCAGAAAGGATTTGAAGTGGGTCAGGTCAAACAGCTTTACCTATTTGTCTAAAATCTTCTGCCTCACTTTGCATTTTGGCCCTGTTTTAGTACAAATTCTTTCTTTCTTTTAGAACAAACCACATAGTTAAATAGCTGTTTAAACATTTTCTCCAAAGCTCCCATTTGTAGCAGTATAGTACTAATATATTTGCTGCTATCTCTCCTTCCACATATCCTTTTTTCCCCCCTCATATCAAATTTCTCTTGAGCTCATCAGGTTACCTCACAGCTCCTTCGGCTTGCTTTTGTCTTACCCATGCAGAAAGCCTTTCCACTGACTGCACGCTTTCCACTTGAGCTGTGAGCTGACAGAGACGTATACCTAATTAATAAACTGTGTTTCCATGGATTCAGTCCCCAGCCCCTATCCCTCCTGAGAGGAGCAACATTGACATAGGCACAAAAAATAAGAGCATTTTCTCAAATAGGAAAGCAGCAGTCCAAACTGCATGTAGATGCAGATTTCTGACACTGATACAAATTCAATTTCTACTCTCTTACTGTAGTCAGAAGTAATCATTTGTTTGAAACTTAATTTTCACTTATTGCATACTGGCAGGCTCTGTGAGAGGAAAGCAAGATACATTTATAACTCTAATACATTATTAAAGCATTACTGAAACACAAGCAGTATTCCTGCATTTTTTAATTAAAAGCAACCTTCTTTTCACTGCTCTGTATAGATTTTTGAAAGCTCTAAATGGTCTTAATTGCTTCACCATTAGTTGGATATGAAGAAGTTAGAAGTCTGATAGATTGAGGCAGCTCAGTGACCCCTACGGGCCTTTCTCCCTGCACCACCGCTGTGCTGTCCTGTCTGTGCTTATCATCCTTCCAGGTGTGAAGTTTAATGGCACTGACATTCTCTCCCCGGGTTTCCTGCTGTGATAGGTGGAGCTCTTCCTGTCCTATCCTGTTCTGTACTGTCAAAGACTTGCTGGAATCCAGTTTTCTTCCTTTTTGCATGTATGATATGTGAAATTGTGTGCGGCAAAACGTGAAGTGCAGAAGGACTGAAATGTCTTGAACACTGTAGCAGCAGGTCAGGATCTTTGAATAGAGGAGTTTTATGGTGCTATGTACTCCAAATCAGCGACGAGTTCACCAAGTTCCAGCCTTTTTTTGAGGCTGTGGGGTGGGGGTGGGGTGAAGGAATGCAAATTGGATTGTTCTCACTTCATCAGCAGCCAAACTGGATTTGTAATTGGGTGTTTGTCTGATATTGGAGACGTTTTATGGCTACTCTAGACTCACATGTTAAATAGGCCAGGCTGGCCCACTTTGAAAGTTTTCGTGTTGGATCAACTCTCCAGTGTGTGTGTGTGTGTGTGTGTGTGTGTGTGTGTGTGTGGGGGGGGGGGGGGGTGTTTTGTTTTTTGTTGTCTCCTCCGGACTCAGGTCATCAACAAACTTTGCATGCGTAGTGATGTGGTTCATAGCCAGCATCAGGGTGCATGCGTAGTGATGTGGTTCATAGCCAGCATCAGGGTGGCAGTGAGCGCAAAGTTGCCGTAACGACAGCCACAATCAGGTGCACAAACAACCCATCACATGAGCTGTTAAACCAATGTGATGCATGGAAGCTTCACCCCCTCAGCATGTTTCAACTACAAACAGAACTGGAGAGCCATTTTTTAAAAATCATATGATGACCTTGTGAACGTAAGAATAAAGGCTGGATTTTGTAGTTATTTGTTATTGACACATAGTTGAAAAGTTTCCCCATCAAACTGTTTTCAGAGGCTAAAAGACATGCGTCTACCTTCACTTGGGCATTATCACTTGGTTTTTCCAAAGTAAAATGTAACCACACTGGTTGCACCAGTTTGTTACACAACACCTGGCTGCCTGCAGCACCTTTAGCATGTCAGAGTTCTAAAAGCATTTCTTTGGAGCCAGTTACATATACCTGGTCATGCACACGTAATCATTGATTTTAGATTTGCATGCTAGTGTGTTTGAAATCAAAGTCAGTGTGCACACTGTGTGCCCACTGTGACATTTTTGTCAAAGCGCTGGGAGGCATTTTCGCCTTCTTCTTGATCCCTCGTTGCTGGGAACTCCCCAGCGTGTTGGTGACTTACTAAGAAAGGCTGTAATTATTTTCCGTATCTCCTTGTCTTGATTAGAGTGTTCCATGAGAAAAGCACTATAAAACCACTCTGTTCAACCTTTAGACCTTTTAGTGGCAGCATGAACACAAGATAATTGCACAACCGTCCTTCCTACCCTACTGCAATCCTATTATACAGCTTACTTTCACCCTTGACCCCGCAGTCAAACTGTGAATGACACTTGAGTGCATTTTCATGTCACAGAATGATAGTTGAGCTGTAGAGTGAATGACACAGCTTAGCAAACTCAAGTGTCTTAGCCCGATCTGTGGCTACAAGTTTTTTTAAATTATTTTTTAACATATCCAAATGTTATTTTGGTTCTCTGTTTTGTGATTGCCCTGACTTTTCATTGAAGCTTGCACTTGCCATCTTGTGCTTGTATTCTTCTGCCTTCCTGTAAAGCATACTGAAAACTGAGTGTGTTTTGATAAAGCTTTATGCAGCCTGCTTCAGGATGCATTTTCTCTTTCTCCCTCCTTCTGTTTCACTTTCTGCCTGCCAACACGCTCTCCCTCCCTCCTCCTGAACACTTTTTGTAATCACTGGACAACAGCCCCTGTAATGAGGATGAAAATGCATCGTGACAGGCTAAATTGTTTTGTGTGTCACCCAGGTACTTAAAAGACTGGACAGGAAGGATGAAGAGGGGAGGGATCACTGACTGAATTATGGCTGCATTACATCTTTTGATTTAGTTTTTTTTTTAGCCACCTACCAGATGAGCCACAGTGCCCTATAACACAGTCCCTCCCTTTTTTTCCTTTTTTTTTTTTTACAAGAGAACTGAGTCAGCCTGAGACTAATCTAATTTTTCAGCTCTCTCAGCTCATGGCTGCTGCCTTGTGCTATTGATCTGGCTCACCACTTATAGCTTCTCTGCCTTCAGCACATTGGCATCTTTATTTTTATCTCTTCTAAGCTGCTTTGCTGGTGTGTTTTACACCAGTTCCACATGAGTGAGTGAGTGATTGATAAACGTGGTGTGGAACAATGATGGCCCTTCCTTGCTTTGACGACCAGCCTCCTGCAGGGCGTACAGGCCACGAATGTGACTATTACATGTACATGAGACTGCTGCAGGGCACTTTGTAAATACATTACTCTAATAGTCTGTTATATCATATTTTGTTGTTTGAATTTCATTCACCTCCTGTGTTATCAGTTACTTTACTACTATTTGATAGGCTTTTACAAGACAGTCTAGTCTCAACAGCAATTTTCTTGGCTGACTTAGATTTCCCCAAAGCATGACAGGCTGGTAAAGATTCTTTTTTTTATGTCCAGTTTACTTTTCTACTTTTCTTCTCTGCAAATTGATATTTTCATATAAACCCAATTACAAAAAAGTCTCATACCGAGACTTCTTTCCTCATACCAAGGCTGCTGGCTTGTGGCTGGCTCTGATGTCCATGTTCAGCTTGGTGAAGATGATTTAGGTATCGGATTAGATTTGTTATTACAAACGTTTTTGTGGTGGTCCCCCTACGGTTTACTTTCCCAAACCTGGTGTCTTCACTCAAGTGAAGAGCTTCCACACTAACAACAAGTTGGTGCATGGCTGTGACCGTGCAAGTGATTATTTGCCTGTGCTGCTGTGTGTGTATATGTTGTGCATGCCTGAAACATACACTCACAATTAAACATCTATGAGATTGACCAGCTAAGTCAGTCCCTGACCAGTTGGTTGGTAGATCTCTTGTAAAAGCGTTTACATTTTGTCAATCTTGTCCAAAGAAACATACCATCCATCCAAGGTGTCCCCCAGGACACCTTGGGGGCAAGGTGTCCTGGGGGACACTGTGTTTTGCTATTTAACATCACTGCTAGTTGTCATTGTCTTAGGGCTTTTCTAGCCTGTATCTTTAACCTCCTAAGACCTGAACTCTTCCACAACATGCATTTTTAATTTCTCTTTATATTTGGGCATATTGGGGCCCAATGAATGTAAAAACAAAGAATTACCAGATTTTTTCTTTTTTACCTTATTTTTGTTTTTAAGAAAAATAAGAGCCACATATGAGGCTATTCGTTTCAAATTCTGATAGAACAGTGGCAGTATAATGTCCTCGTAAGTGGATATCAGGCCCATGTA
This sequence comes from Copadichromis virginalis, assembly GCF_057382275.1. Lineage (NCBI taxonomy): Eukaryota > Metazoa > Chordata > Actinopteri > Cichliformes > Cichlidae > Copadichromis > Copadichromis virginalis. Next base: position 8,899,507 of record NC_140627.1, read on the forward strand.
GAGCAAAATTGAGTATTTTAGTCTAAATAACCCAAAATGTGATGTCCACATATGTGGACGCCAGGTCCTAGGAGGTTAAAGTTCTGTTTCACAATACGCCAAAACATATTTCATTGGTTTAGTTTGGATGGTGATGAATGAATCTTGGATTTTCCAACTATGCTGCTGTTGTGTTTTCAGACCTGGCTGCTTATCTGCAGGACAGCATGCTCTATTGCTGTGGCCTTTATGAGGTCTGGTACTAACTACAGTGGTGCATCTGGTGCCAGAACACACCTACATACACAAACACACAGAGATTCACAGCCTGAGACTTCCTGTCGTTGGACCGAGATCACACCCGGTTTGTTCTGCTGCTCCCGCTTCAGCCACAGTAACACAACTAATTCCCCCTCTCTAACAAAAGACTGGCCCTGCTTCCCCTTTACGTTAAACTCCACAGAGCCTCTCCAGCAGGCTCTCTGCCTGCTCATTCGTGCCTGAGGGCCAGTCTCTAAACGGACTCAGGCAAGTGTGAAGTAAAGAGGGCTGGTCTAAAGGCAGCTCAGATAATTGACTTATTGTAGTGAAACAGACCGCACTTCACAGCTTACCACAGGTAATGTGCATAAAGGGAGCGGTTCACCTGTCTACAGCACGAGCAAAAGAGTTGCTTGTAGTGTTTTCAGCGGTTTAGCATTTTAACAGCTTTGTTTGGGTAATGCCTTCTTTCTGGATAATCCAAGTTAAACGGCTTAAAGGACGAGCAGGGAAATCTGCACGCTGCGACATGTAAGATGGGGGGCATTCTCTCTATTATACATTTTAGAGAAAAACATCAAAATGATTCCTCAATCCAATATCGTCCTGATTATAAAAACAGGCTTTAACAAGTTCTCTAAAGGGGTGGCTGCAGAGGAATCATGTTCAGACTGTACTGTAGATCAGGTGCCACAATATAGTCATATAGACATTGTAGATAAAACAGTATGTGCTACGTTTGGTGAGTGACAGCCAGCTCTGTTCTGCTGTTTTTAATCATTTATATTCTTACTACATCCTGCTGTGCCCTGATGTAGGTGCCTAACGTAACAACAGCTCATCACGTGTCATTTCTGTGACACGTTTGATCACATAAGGTTTTGTGAACTTTGAACTATGAGAAGATGTGTGTTTTATCTTTACAACATGCTCTGCTTGTAAAATGGGGTTCATTTGCAGGGGAAGGGAGGGACACGGAAGTGTGATTAGGTCTTTATTGGCTAATGATGTGTTTTGGGCAGGTAAACTCTCTTCTGAGTGTCGGGAGCGTTTGAATAAATCATCACTCTCTCAACATGTTGTGTGGCCGCTTGGCATTTTGGGTCTCTTATCTTTTCTCTGGTGCACAAGTTGGCATCTCTGCCAAGGCTATGATGGATTGCTTCTTGTATGCCTGGCCAGCAGTACAAAGGGACTTACCTGTAAATAATCCCTTTTTGTTTTCTTATGTGGGATTGAGACCAAAACCAACATTTACTGTTGATTGTTCACATCAGTGAGTTCCTGTCATGGATACTACAATTGCTAACCAAGCTAGCTAGGATGGTTAGAGAAAGAGTACACCCTGGACAGGTTTCCAGTCTGTATTATAGTGTATGTCATTTAGCACTTATTAGTAGATACCTACTATACCTGTATGATAAACCTGTAACAGTTTATCAAGGTATCTTTCTAACCAAGCCAGCTAGCGTTGGTTAATAACTTGGCACTCCACCCTCTTGTTCAAATATGGTAATTCCTGGCTTCTGTGAGGTGACTCGCAGTGTTTGTCGTTTATATGCAGTCTATGACAAATTCTAACACCAGTGCAGTTTGAAACATTTTATCCTTGACATTATAGTGCTGTGCATCATTTTGGTGTTCCACCTGCCCCCCACACCCCTGCTGCCTCTGTCTTACTGGCACCCAGAGCAAGGCATCAGGTGACTGGCACAGCTGTGCCTAGCAGGGGGATCTGTGTCAGTTTGTATCGTACGCCGATAGTGGTGGACGGCCAGCTGACCTGGTTAGAGTGCAGCCTGCTCGACCTGTAGCGAGCTCAGCCTGTCCGTATCAGTGCAAAGCTGGCGTCTTCTTATGAGGGGTCATGGTTATGATTTTGGTCAAATGCGGAATTTCGGTTAATATGCTTTTTATAATTGAGTGGGGGAATCATTGGGTGGTTTGACTGACAGACTATCTAGTTTTTTGGTGCTGTGCTGTGTGTTCTCCACGCTCTCCTGAGTGGGTGGGTTGTTTGATGTAATCTTAATCGTGGTCTTGAAAGTTAATCAGTTGGTCATTAACAGCACTTGACATTTTGTAGTGATTATTCTTTAACAAATATATCAGTGCAGTCAAACTGGGTGTGATTTATCTTTTTCAGAAGCTGGCAGCAGAATGTCAGAGTGCGGGCTACAGCGGCACGCTGATCCCTTACAAATGTGACCTGTCCAATGAAGAGGAGATCTTGTCCATGTTCTCAGCAATCAAGACACTGCACAAGGGCGTTGACGTATGCATCAACAATGCTGGACTGGCCCACAATGAGCCTTTGCTCAGTGGCAGGACAGAGGGCTGGAGGAACATGATCGATGTGAGTTGGATCGCTGACAATAATATTAACGCAAAAAAGGGAAGGTTAGAGCTTCCTCTTATGTGATATTGATTACTACTATTAAACAGTGAAGCAGAAGGAGGAGGTTGCTCACTATGAGTCCAAGTCTTGTTTTTGTGTTGTTCAGTGAGTAAAAGCACACATACACACTGCTCCCTCCCCTCACAAAGGCCGCTTCATTGGCTCTGGGGAGAGACTCTGGCACAGCAGAGGCCTGCTAATGAAAGCCAGCACTATGTCTCTTGTTGAGACTTTTGATTCATTGAGCTCTTGACCACTGGAGACCCCCCTGCACCCAAATCTCTGTCTCCAGAGTCCAGCATTTCTGGCTCTTGCTCATCTGTTGTCATGGCAGCCCACTTGAACGTGTACAGCAGTGTATTTTTAGCCTGTATTTAATCTGCACACTGACCTTGTTTGGTCACCTCCCCCTATCTTGCTTGCACACTCATGGTAACCTGCTCTCTCTCAATGTCACTACGGAAGCAGTTTGGAGGCTACAAGCTGGACAGGAGCAGCAGGGTTCAGATGGTTTAACACACTGACCCAGTGAACAGCTTTCATCATTGGAAATTCTTTACAATAAAGTACAAGCAAATCTCACAAATGATTCTCATTTTCTGTCTTTTTTTTTTTCTTTTCTTTTTTTAAGTTGTAGCTGAATGGTTCATACACCGATGTGTGAATACATGCATACTGTAGGTTATTTTAAAGTTAAAGAAATGTGCTGTGTTCACCTCTGCTGCAGGTGAATGTCTTAGCCTTGTCCATCTGCACCCGTGAGGCGTACAAATCAATGAAGGAGAGGAATGTGGATGATGGCCACATTATCAATATTAATAGGTAAGCTATACAAGGAACATACAATTCTAGGAACAAAGCTATAGATTAATGTGAAAATACCTCAGCCAGTTTGTTCTGGGTGATTTTAATCCTGCAGGCATTAAGTAAAGCCAATTTTAAGCCCCATCTGGCACATTTTGGATGTAGAGCAATGCAAAGAACACCCACATGTTGAACTGAAAACTGTTTATAGATTTGTTATATTAGCATTTATTTTTATCAATATAGGTTTTCTTAGAATTGCCTTAATTAAAAATGGGAATTTAAACGTTGACACAAATGTTGTTTAGAGCTATAGCTCTGTGAGTGTTTTAAGGCTATAGAGATATCCGATATTAAGTGATACAGAGTTTGAAATCTAATAATGCACTGGTTAAGTCATTTAAAAGAACACCACAGGAAATTCAGAGGATTGGCTACTTGGTGTTGAATCAGCGTTGAGCTACAAAAAGCAATTACCGGCTCATATATCTTTCTCGTCTTTCTCATTTTCTACAGTATGGGTGGGCACCGAGTGGTGCCAAGTGCCGATGAGCACTTCTACTGTGCCACTAAATATGCTGTGACTGCTCTGACTGAGGGAATACGGCAAGAGCTTCGAGAGGCAAACACCCACATCAGAGCCACAGTGAGTTAGTCGTTGCATTATAGTGCAAAGGTTTGTCTTTAGCTTAGTGAAACATGGGATCACATAAAATCCAACAGTGTGAAGAGGACTCCGAGCAGACAACACAGACGTAGTCCAGCATAAAGTGGGAGTGTTAAGCCTAAAAAGCCTTTAAAAAATCTGATACTGTGTTGAATTCAGTTTGGATGAGTCTGCAATGTTTGTTAATAATAATGGATTGCATTTATATAGCGCTTTTCGAGACCCTCTTCCCCTATTCATTCACACACTGGTGGAGGCAAGCTACAGTTGTAGCCACAGCGGCCTTGGGGCAGACTGACAGAAGCGAGGCTGCCATATCACACCATCGGCCCCTCTGGCCATCACCAGTTGGCGGTAGGTGAAGTGTCTTGCCCAAGGACACAATGACCGAGACTGGCTAAGCCGGGGCTCAAACCGGCAACCTTCCGATTACAAGACAAACTGCCAACTCCTGAGCTACGATCGCTCGCTGTTAAATGTACTCCCATGGAAACACTGAGGATGACGATGATGATGGGCTCGCTAGCCCACTTTCTCGTTAGTCTGCAAAATCGGGACGATTCCAGTCACAAATGCCTGGAAATGCTTGTAAAAATAAACTGCACAGTATGTTGAAGGTGTAACAATCATAATTTTGTTTTGTCTTCACTTCTATAAAATGCGTTTGAAAGCATGTTTTGAAGTTCAATCAGATACTTGATTTGACCCTGCTGTTCATTTTTAACTCACACACGTGTGTTTAATTATAAAGAGTCGTATTTATTGTATATGTGGTATCTTTAAAAGTTTTCATTTTGACGTCTTCATATTTGTAGACACCATGACCCTGTATGTAAAGAGCACATTTGTCATTCATTTTCCTGCCCTGCAGTGTATATCTCCTGGAATAGTGGAGACGGAGTTTGCCTTCCGACACCACAACAGCGATCCAGAAAAGGCAGCTTCAGTGTACGAGAGTATGAAAGTAAGGCTGTGCACATCACTGAAGTCAACAAATGTGAAATTATCGATCTGCTGTTGTGCTAATAAAACCTTTTCCCTCTGCTTTGCAGTGTTTGAAAGCAGAAGACATAGCCAGTGCAGTCACATTTGTCCTCAGTGCCCCTCCTCACGTCCAGGTATTTCTGTCTGTCTGGGACTGTTACAGTACTGACTTGTAGTTGAGTGGTAGCTGATTCCTGAGTGTTTTCTATCTTCAGATCGGAGATGTGCAGATGAGGCCAGTGGAGCAGGTGTCATAGCAGCAGAAGAGTGAGCTGCAGGAGGAGCAGACAGACAGCACCACGGTGACTCCTTAGCAGCCTCTGCTGTGCAAAGATTGTGGGGGGTGGGATGGTATTAAAAAATCAACTACAGCTGTGTCAGGTCTGCAGGGGCGGTGGTCAACAAAGGCAGAAGGCTTATGGAAGCTGTGCAACAAAATGAAGGGCATGGACTTTGGAAAACACTACAAAAATACTACTGAGTGCAGCAAAGTGGCATGTGTGAATTGTTGGGCTCAGGGCTGAACTGAGCCAAATCCAGACTACAATAGGAACAAATAGAGAGAGTTGCTGCTGTGTTGTGTGGTCATCTGCTTGGCCATCACTTCAGAGGGAAGCGTATGCCATTGATTGCACGATTTTATTTCTTTTTCCATTTGTTTGTTTTTTTTGTAGTTTATATGACATATCTTTTTGAAATGAAATTGAAAATTGGTAATTGCTGTTTATAAGAGACAAGTTTTTTTCCATTTCATTTTTCTAATAAATATTTTAACTTTTGATTAGAGATAGATGTGGGCTCACATTAACTAAAAGCTAGACAAGGCTAAGTAAGTCATACCGACAGTAACCATAAGCAGTCTGTGCATCCTGCCACCCTTACTACCTTTATGTTTTCACAAACATATTTAACACATTCATTCCAAACACATTCATATTCAGCATATTCCATTCATAAGGAGAGAAACCCTTTGTATGTGAAGCATAGGGGCATCTCCCTTTTTTGCCTGTTTAACTTCAGATGTTCTGCACTTTGTATTCATTTCTGAGGAGTTACAAGAAGGACACACTGGAAAATTCTGTAGTGGAGGAAACTAACTCTGTGCACGTGTATTACTAGAACCATGTACCCTTCTGTTGGAACTTTCTCATTAAATGAATAAATAAAAAGTCGCCCATAAGTAGTTATGTTTCTGTTTTCTGTAGACGTTGAAACTGCTTTTATTACACCTGACATATTGAATCATTTTTTGGTGTCCATTCACATATGAGTCTGCAATAATAAGCTGACAGTGGTTTAAGTTGATCACTAGAAAAATGTTACTATAAATACTGTAAATTTAAAATGACAGTACATTACAATGTAAGTATGGCTCATGTTTGAATTCATGTGGCCAAAAGATGGCACTGTTAGCAAAGTTTCCATAAACGAGGGCAGTGAAATGTGCGAAGTCTACTCCTTTGCCCTTTGGAGCTCTTTCACAAAGAAGTACACTGAAGATACACACAGTGACAGCTAATTCTAAACAATGTCTTTCCAGAAAAAAAAAAATCCTGTTGCATTAAATGCTCTGCATAGTAGATATGGATCACAATCATGTACATTCTTGTAACACGTGTTGGTTAAATTTGACCAGAAAATTGACAAAGATTGAAGACATAAATCTGTGATTAGTTAAAGCTTAACAGTAATCTGCCACTGTAGGTGGCCTGCAAAACACTGAGGCATCAGAAGTACGTCTCAGCAGGATGCTTTTCAGGTAGATCGAAGCTGGGGCTGATGACAGCGATGGGTGGATTTCCACCTGGTCCTCCCCTCTCATAGTACGGCATGTTTGACTTTTCATTCAGCGCATACGGTGTGAGGGACAGCTTTAATTTCTGCACGAGAAATGAAGTAAAATTATTTCCACACAGCTTGATTATATATGAACATGTGCGTGAGTACTACACTATATTGCTAAAAATATTTACTCGTCTGACTTCAGACATATTTGAACCGAGTGACATCCCATTCTTAATCCATAGGGTTTAATGTAAAGATATAACAGCTTCAACTCTTCTGGAAAGGCTTTCCACAAGGAATGTTTATGGGAATTTTTTGGCCATTTTTCCAGAAGCACATTTGTGAGGTCAGATGCTGATGATGGACGAGCAGGCCCAGCTGACAATCTCCGCTCTAGTTTTCAATTTCAATGCTGTTCTATTAGGGTCAGGACTCTGTGCAGGCCAGTCAAGTTCTCCCACACCAAACTCACTCATCCATGTCTTTATGGACCTTACTTTGTATATGCAGGCATGTTGGAACAGGAAGGGGCCATCCCTAAAATTGTGAGCATGAAATTGTCCAAAATGTCTTGGTATGCTGAAGCATTAAGAGTTCCTATCGCTGGAACTCAAGGGCCAAGCCCAACTCTTGAAAAGTACCCCACACAATTATCCACCAAACTGTATGCTTGGTGCTATGCAGTCAGACAAGTGGTGTTCTCCTGACTCTACTGAAAGTTGGTGACCTCTGTGAACTATGTGCTTCAGCGCATCCACTGACACCACTCTGTGAGTTTACACTGCCTACTACTTGTTGCTTGTTGATTGTGTACACTTGTGGCCATGAAAGTGATTGGAAGACCTTAATTGAATGATTTGGATGGGTGAGTGAATACTTCTGGCAACATAGTGTCTATGCATATGATATGTACATCACCTCCATGATGGAGCCAGGCAGCACCCACAAAGTGTGAATGGCACCCAGAGGAATCCAGATGATGGAGGCCAAAGCAATGATCCAGCCGACCCCCTGACCCCAGGGAGGGAAGACGTACTCCCCATAGCGGGCAGGTTTGAATTGAATGATGGAGAAAATCAGGATGACCTGTATCAAGGAGCAAACAATTTAAGTTTGGATTTAAGTTTTAATTATTTCAGATGAAAATCTACATTATATTCATGTGAATAAAACAAATGCCTGTTAACATACAGTGATGAGCACAGGAGCAACTATAAGCCAACACAGTCTGAAGAAGATGTTTGCTTTGTGTCCATTCATCTCCTCCAGGTTGGCTGAAAGTCTTTTTACACCTGCAGATGGAGAAGTACTTTGGACCAACCTTTACTTGTCAATAAACATCTGTGCACATTTTATTTGCATGCTGGCAGATTAGAGACTCTAATCGCTGTTTAATTAGAGTGAAACTCGGATACTACACATGGCCATAAAATGTGTTAAGATACTGCCAAAAAAAGTGCTACATCATTCTAAGTGTGCAATGAATGAAACACGTCTCTCACCATAAATCCAACAGGTGGCCATGACCTCAAAGAATGCCAGAAACATGATGGATACTATGGCAGTGTAATGATCCATCAGCTGGAAAACATAGATTCCCACCTGGACAAAGGCATACTCTTTAGGACAGCAAGGAAGGGAAAATGAGCACCCTTCAATATCTTTTTTATTTGGTTCAAATTCAAGCAGGAAATACAGTTTGTACCTGCATGACACAAGGAATTCCAAAGAGGCAGGCTACGAAACAAACCGCAAGAACAAACAGTTCCTTTTTCTTGAAAATGTGAATCACGTCTTTGTAGAATTGATCCATGAGGCTGGTGACCATCACTTCAACCATTGCAAACTGCAGTGTGGGAGTGGGACATAAGAATTTCGTTATGAAACACTATGCAAACATGAATTCCCATCCTGAGGTTACCAGTAAAGTACCTCACTGTCCAGTCCGAGGCAAAGCAGCATAAAGAAGAACAACACTGCCCAGAGCTGAGCCACTGGCATGTTGGCAAAGGCTTGCGGGTAAACAACAAAAACTAGTCCTGGACCTGTACAATAAGACACGTAAGATGTCAGAGCAGCATTTATAACTGAACAAGCAATTCTTCTTAATAACAGATGACTGTGACTTTATAAAAATATTTCAATCAAATTTGTGTTACTGTAACATTATTGCAATATTATTGTAACATATTGTCCAGATCAATAATCTGTAAAGACAAGACAATCCTTCTTCAGCTCCAACCTTACTTTATGTCCCCATTCACCTACACTGCTCAAAAAAAATAAATAATAAAAAATAAAAAAATCAATGAACACTTTTTAATCAGAGTACAGAATCATAAAATGTGGTTAATTAGACTTCTGAGAGATTATATAAGAGTCAGAAGGGGTGTTAATCAGCTTCAGCTGCTTCGGTATAACTGAAATTAACAACAGATGCACTAGATGGGCAACAATGAGAAAAACCCCCAAAACAGGTTGGTGTTACAGTTGGAGGCCACTGAGGTTTTTCTACCTCCTTATATTTTCTCACTGATTTTTTTTTCCCCCATTTTCTATTTGGCTTGGGTCAGTGTCACTGCAGGTCGCATGAGGCAATGCCTGCACCCTACTGAGGTGTCTGCTGGTTGACGGCACATCAATGCGTACCATTTCCAGCAGGTTTGCTGTGTTCTGTTAAATTCTGCCCTCTGTGGGTTGATAACTTTCCCTTCAACTGAACAATGTGGAATCTTTTCATTCCTAACACATTACCCAGTCCATATCAGTATCGATATCTAGCATAATTTCTTTTTTTTTCCCATTGAGGTTGGATGTGTTTTCATAGTGTTCCTTTCATTTTTTTTGAGCAGTGTATTTTCTTATCACTTATTCCCATCTGACATTAGGCAAAGTGGAGGCTAGATCCTTTGAGAATAGACTCACTCACTAATTTAAAAAAAGAAATCACTCACAAACAGTCATTCCTTTTTTTTCTTACCATCCACAGCCAGATCACTGACAGGAATGCCCTGCAGGTATGACATATACCCAAAGGCAGAGAAAATGACAAACCCTGCCAGGATGCTGGTTATGGAGTTGATAATGGATATGCTCAGTGTGTCCCTGTGGGGAGACAAGACATCTTTTAAATCACTAACAAGAAATCACAGCTATTTTCAAGAACTGGCGGTCAAACATTTACTTCAAAATGTTGTTGTTGAAGTCATTGTAGCTGGACATTGCCATGAGCGAGCCAAAACCAATTCCAATGGAGTTAAAGATTTGAGCCGCAGCATTCACCCACACCTGAAACACAGACCACTGCTAATCAGTACCAACACAGATTATCAGTAATAACACGACTCTCCCCGCTGCTAGAACAGTTAGGGTACTCCTCCAAAGCTACTACTCATTTCTTCTCTTGTTTCTTACCTCTACTGAGAGCAGCTCATCCCACACAGGCACAATGAAGAACTTTATCCCCTCTAATGCTCCAGGAAGCTGTGCATTATTGATCAGCAGGGCAATCAGAATAACATACGGGAACAGGGCAGTAAAGTACACCACCTGCACACAGAAAACGTATATATGGTATTAACTGTGGTCCAGTGCTCCACTTTCTTTCTTTTCTTTTTTTTCTTTTTTTGCTCAGGTCTCAGTTTCTCTCTCACCTTGCCTGTTGATTTCACCCCCTTAAAGATGCAAAAGTAAATGAGGATCCAGGCCAGAATGAGAATGAGGAAAAGATCCCACCGGAGCACTCCTGTATCCTCTACTCCACTAGTCTGCTCTAGCATCTTATATCTGAAAGGTGCCACAGTAAAAGAAATTAGAAAAACATTAATATTCTGAGTGCCCAAAGGCATGCCTTAAAGCTAAACACATGGGCCAGATTCAAAAACACTGTCTGTCCTGTTGTGAAAAAACATTCAATCCAATCAGATGTCAGGAAGTCATTAAAATAGACCTTTTGACATATCTGATTCAGTGTTTGCAGTTTCTTGCTTTTTAACCATACAAGTTAATTTGATATCCACTATAAGTATGTATCTTCAGAACAGTTTTTTATTTCTCTACAAAAGGTAAAGATGTGCATTCATGTGGAAAATTCTACATTCAGAGGTTAAACAATATGGGTTTGATTTTCATGCATGTGAATATTTTTCCTACTTGTACACTTTTATCTCACAAGTTACTTTCCTGTAGAATGAGCAATACTGCATAGTACAATTGAAACACACATTCACTTCAGTTCCATTCACTTAACATGGACTCATCAGATGAGAGGAGGCACTTGGCAACAGTGGGGGAAAAAAACTCCCGAACAAGGCTCAGGGAGGAGTGGCCATCTGCAACGACCGGTTGGGTTTGAGGGAAGGGAGACAGAACAGAAGAATCAGTGTAGAAGAGAGTCACAGTTTAACAATAAGTAATCATTAAATGAAGGATGGTGTATAAACACACAATGAGTGAGTGAAGAAGAAACATTTAGTGCACCATGGAAAGCCAATAGCAACCTAGGCGTATTGCAGCATAGATAAGGGAGGGTGCAGGGTCACCTGATCCAGCCATAAGTATAAATTTTATCAATATGGAAAATTTTAAGCTTAATCTTAAAAGTAGAGCGGGTGTCTGTGTCCCAAATCCAAACTGGGAGCTGGTTCCACAGAAGAGGGGCCTGAAAGCTGAAGGCTCTGCTTCACATTCTACTTTTGAATACTCCAATGCACATATGCAAATACTTTTAAATAAATAGGAACCACAAGTAAATTAGCCGTCTGAGAGCAAAGCGCACTTTTGCCTGATTATTCAAGACCTTGTATATTAGGAGACAGTTTTGAATTAAATTGCAGATTAAACTGTCATGACTGTGTGCTGTCAGGCAGGCTGGATTGGACCCAAACGCAGGACTCACGGAGGCAGAGGAGAACTTAAGATACTCGGTTTTGCACAGAAAATGAACTACACTGGGAAAACAAATAAACTAACAGGCAGGCAAACGAGAAAACGGAACACACAGTGAAAATGAGGGTGAGCAGCCGTTAACGACACAACAAAGAGCAAAGGAAAACACAGGGCTTATATACAAAGGGAGTAATCAGGGAATGGGAAACAGGAGGGAGACACAGCTGGGAGAGATTTGGGCTAAAGAAACAGGGGGCAAGTAAAACTGAACACACTGACATCAGACATGAACCTTCAAAGTAAAACAGGAAACAAGAAATAATTTACAAAGATGCAGACTTGACACTGAACTAAATCTAGAATAATAATCAAAATAGAACCAGAACATGAATCATAATACAGAAATATACCAAAATATAAGAAACTGAAAAAGCTGTGTCAAAATGATCCAGATCCGTGACATAAACAAGGAGCCAGTGAAGAGAAGCCAACACAGGAGAAATGTGTTCTCTGTTTCTAGCTCCTGTCAGCTGCAGGATTTTGGATCATAAATTTAATAAGTGGTTGACAAACACATGGAAATTAAAGGATTCAAGTAACTTGAACCCACATTCCTTTCCTACGCTTATCCATTAACTGGAGTGAAATGAGTTAATGAGTTTATAAGTAAATCTGAAAATGTGAGGTCTTAATCTGCTGTTTACTGCAAGATTTTCACTGTGAGTAAGTTCTTTCTGAGAATCTTTCCCTTGCTAAAACTAGAAAGTGAAACAGATCAAAGCCAATAAAGGTGACATGTGTCCTAAGATTTATCACACTTCAGTAAAATATTCTATCAGTTTGCTCATTTCTTATCTGTGACCTTCACTTCGATAGCTCTCACGTGACTCTGATAGGTTGTACATCCAGTTACAGTTGTTGTTGTATCAAGTTTTTTTTTTGTTTCACCTCTGACATAATCCCCAGAAGTTACCTTGTGTAACCAGTTCAGTCTTTTTAAAAATTACTTTAATTTTATAATGCTGCTCAAACTCAGTCATTATTTAGTTGGATTTAATAATCTGCAGAAATAGTGATCACATCCAATGAAACATACTTGAAGAACTCTTGGCTAGCTGTGGAGGAGTAGCTGCTGTTGGTAGCGTGATTGGTGCAGTTAGGTGTGTTCCAAGTATTGTTGCAGTTTTGCCATGGTAGTGGTGCCCGGAAGGAGCTGAAGAGGTAATAGAGAGCCCAGGTGATGACGACATTGTAGTAGGTACACATAATGAAGGAGATGGCCACCGATGCAATTCCCACTCCTGAGGTCAGATAAAACATGCATCAAAATAAATTTCTCCGCTATACATTTTTAACACTGGACACCAAAATTTAGTCAAAGCACCTTTTAACAGTGGGCAGACAGTAGCCAGAGCAAGTACAGGACCTCTCCTTGTGTACTGCCCCACAGTCAGCTCCATGTAAAGCAGAGGGATGCCCAACACCACCAGCATGAGCAGGTATGGCACCAGAAAGGCACCTGCCAAGAAGTAATAGTGAGTTAAGCACATTTTCAGAAAGAAGGCCAAGACTGTGGTAGTTTTATGACATCATTTAAACTTTAACTTTGGCACACATGAATTACTGTCAGGCAAAGTTTGACCCCATACAAATATTAACGATTCTGCAAAATTTGCAAGTATAAAGCCAGATTATAGTATGGGTTTATGAAGCGCCATGCCTCATTAAAAACAACAACAACAACAACAAAACAAAAGTCAAATTTAAAAAATAGTTTGAAATCGCACTCACTAACAACACAACACATACAGTCAACCATTTTTAGTCCTGTGTGTGCAGGGATTACAGAGGGCGGCACATTACCACAGTTCTGTTCGAAGATGTAACAAATGTTTGATTTCTCACCTCCTCCACTCCGGTAGCAAAGATAGGGGAACCTCCAGACATTACCCAGACCTACAGCACAGCCGATGCCGGCCAAAGTGAACTCTATCTGTCTGCTCCACGTTAGCCTGGTGGGCTCTTGATCTGTGTCTGCTCCTTGTGTCAACATTGTTGCTCGCCTGGGCCTAAACTCCATGGACAGCTGAGCAGGATTTAATTGTCTCTGGGTGATATAACCTCCCTTTTTTATGATCATTAATGATTAGCTTAGCAGAAACACATTAGTGTATAAAAGCTCAGAGGGCTCAGAAAGAGAGGAAAGTTTGACATTTGTTAATAGGTGCGTGCTTTGATTGACTGTAAAATAGAAACAGAGGTAAAAAAAAATGCAGAATTTTATTTTCAAAAACTGAACTACCTGAAAACACCTAGCCAGCCAATGTAAACAAATAAATCTAACTCTTATTTATGGATGTGGACTCACTTTATATTTTATTTAATATCTACATGAGCTCTTATCTTATCTCTTATCTTACTAAATAAAATATAAATAAAGTAAATAAATAAAATGTGAACAAAAAAAAGTCTTCTGTGAAGTTTTTTACATGTGTAAATTATGCAGCACACAAAACAAATATTTAGGAATTTACATAATTTATTCTCAACAGTATGTGCTCTGACCAGTGTTGGTCAAGTTACTTGGAAAAAAGTAATCAGTAACTAATTACTGATTACTTCCCCCAAAAAGTAATCCCGTTACTTTACTGATTACTTATTTTCAAAAGTAATTAATTACTTAGTTACTTAGTTACTTTTTAAAAACACGATTTACAACCTGAATAGGTGATAAAGCGATAGATCTTTCAGCCCAATTCTACTTTTTCTGCATAATCCATCATACAAAATGTAATCAAATGGAAAAGTCTCTTTTTAAAACTTTTATAGTTTTATTAATTTTAATCTTTTAACTTTATGCATCAAGCAAAAATTTAATTATATGCAACATTCTCTGACTGGAAGAAATTTGTTTAATATTTAAACCTATTTTCTGCACATTCCAGCACATAAAATATATTTTTTTTTGTGTTTACACTCACTCTTTCAAATAGATGCAAGTAAAACACAGCAGAAAATAAATAAAATCAAAGCCTAGCGGTCCTGTTGCTCTATTTTCACCTGTACAGCAGGAGTTAGGTAGGCGGAGGTTTACCCTGGTGCAGGTGTGCCGCAGCGGTCAGTGGAAGGATACGGCAGTTTCTCTGTGAATTTTCCATTACGTCATAGCGCACTCGGAGCTTGCTTGGAAGTTTAGGGGTTTTTTCGCTGTAAAAAGAAGTTTTCTTCCCACGCACAATGCTAATGGACACTAATGTTTTTGTCACTTTTTATGGAATCAAACTCAAAGTAAGGTCAGTGCTTCCACACTTTAAACGCTGCACGCTCATACTCTCTCCCGCACTCGATATATGATCCATTGTTGATCTGCACACAGCTGTTGTCACAACCGTAGCACTCGCTTACGTCACTGTCATGAGACATTCTCGCAAAAAAATCACGGTTTTAGTAACGCAGTAACGCAGCGTTCCTAGGGAAAGTAACGGTAATCTAATTACCGTTTTTGCAATAGTAATCCCTTACTTTACTAGTTACTTGGGAAAAGTAATCGGATTACAGTAACGCGTTACAAGTAATGCGTTACTGCCCATCTCTGGCTCTGACACAGATTTCAAATGGAGTCATGAAGGCCAAACAAATCATGTTCCTGTACACTAACCTTAACCCAGCATAGTCAGCACACAAAGCAGTGGTGACCTGAAACATGTAATCATTCGCAAAAACAGCAAGAAAAATCACACAGCTTTTCAAAAAAGAACCTTCTTTCTTAAACCCGTGTGCCAGTTAAATGTTGATTGAATTCCTGCATTTTCCCATGTTACTCATGGAAAAATATATTTCTAATGTTGACATTTTAAAGAAAACATGTTCTCTACTTGTGTAAAGTGGAAACAAGCACCAAAATAGCATAGAATATACAAACATGAGTCTCCTAACAAAAGCATTTCAAGTGCTTGAACATTAAACACATGCTCTGCCGATCACAGTATAAACACTACTATGCAAGCAAGATTTATTGCATCATGACATCAGACAGTTGGGGAAAGAGCTAGCGTGAAGCATCCCCCAGGGATGTGGGTTAAAAAGAAAACACATCCTACCTGCAGAGAAGGGGTGCAGCAGTAGACATAACTGGTCCACAAACCCTCAACCTGTGTGGTACAGCCAATCTGGAGGCAGGAAGATGGTGCAGTGTTAAGCAGTATCACTGCAGAGGACGGAGAACACATACACAGAAGCACAAACAGATTCTGTAAATTATTTCCTGTTGTGATGACATACAGAGAGTTTGCAAAAGCACAAATTTAAAACTGATGAAAAGTAATTCCAGGATGTCAGGCATCAAGCAGCTGCAGGCCATGCTAGTCACGTTTGGTTTTCTTTTTATTTTCTTGTAATTTATTTTCTTATAATTTTTGGTTTTCAATTTTCATTCATATTCAAGAGTAGCTTTAGTTTATTTTCACTTCTGTTCTGTTAAAAAAAACCGTTATTTTTCATTGGTTCAAATATTTGTTTGTTTTTTAGTGTTTAATTGTACTGGTGTCTGTGTAATTTCAATTTATCAGGTTATGTGCAGGCTATATACCACGCCAATGCCTAGACAGGAAAAGAAGTCAGGGTTTCAACAGTAAAAAGGCAACCCGCAGGGCAAGTTTTGGTACCATTGTACTTCAGTAATGCTCTGAGGTATTGCAACAATCTTCTGCAAGGGTGTGGCATACATGGTATCTCTATGGTAGGTCAGCACTGCCTGTGGCCTGTTTCTACCCCCAGAGAGTTAGTACCCTGTGAGTCTGCCTTGTTCTTTTGTATTGTAGCATAGTCTCTAACATGTATGAGAGCTATATGGAAAACATACCAATGTGAGAAACTTAAAAGTTATTCTAATTAAATGTATCAATAGCAGTTACAAATGAAAGTGGCACTAAGATCAAGCAGGATTATTCTTTTACATTAAACCAAAGGTAAACTAGGCCTTTTGAGGAAGCCAGTTCATTTCAGACTGATGAAATAGTATCTTACAATAATACAGTGGAATGGCTTCTTTATTACAAAAAATAAAAAATAAAAAAATAACCTTGACAAAGTATTACAGCAGGACTCCAATTTTAAACAGGCAAGCAGGAGGTGTAACTGTTAGCTGACGGCACCTACAGGGGGGGTTAAAATACTCATGAACTCTTGTACTATGAGCATTTGGTCAATTAAGTGATTTCTCAGAGATGATAATCTCAAAGTGCCATGCTGAACCTGCAACTGTTCAACTTGCCTGTTTTGTTAAACTGTAGTTGAGGTCTCCTCATCATCTTCAAGGTTTTCCTTGCTAACATGCTGAAGAAGTTAGTGAAAACTTTTTCACACTGCATTCCATCTTTTCTATATCACACATTATTCAAGGTGGTCAAGTAAAGTAAAACTTATATTTTACCAATAATGAATCACAGAGACTCATCTAATTGTGATTCCTATCTCTGTTTCCACACAAAGCGGGGCTCAGAGCAGTAGAAGTAGAGCCAGCGGCACATTGCAACAATGCACAAACAACCATAAACTGCTGCTGGCCATCATTAATGCGAGATAGACACGCCTGTGAAATGAAGCCACTACAGTGTCCAGTGGAATCCAAAACAAGCGGCTTCCATCGACAACAACCAACTACAGTCACAAGATGGCAGTGATGTAAAAGATAGATGAAAACAGGCACAGGTTTTATGACAGAGCATGAAAGGAGAGGATTTTTTTTAACTTTAGTAGGTTTTTGATGTTTATTCTTAGATTTGACAAGGCAAGCACTGCCTGCTTGTCCTGTTTTTAGTCTTGGTGGTCCTTCAGTATTTCCTTCTCAGTTCTGGTTATTTCCTCTTTTACTTTGTATTTAATTTTCTGTGGTGTCCTGTATTAGCTTTACTTCCTGGTTGCCATTTCCTGATTGTTTCCATTTTGTGTGAGAAGACATGTAATCAGGTCTACAAAGGCCTGATTACACGAGAACAGAACTAAAAATCAGACACAAGTTTGAAACTTATTGGTTGAAATCATCCTCAGAGGTATGACTGTCAATGCCTAACTGTAATACACAGTGGAGGCTCTTTCATGGTTTGAGGCAGCATTTCAGCCAGTGATACTGAGGATCCTGTCAAAACTGATGGAATTATGAATAAAGAAAAGTACTTTTAGATTCTAATGCACTGTGCAATACCAGCCGAAAAGCATCTGCATGACACTGGCTTCACTTTTCATAATGATGCCAAACACACTGCTATTGCAGTAAAAGAGTAAAAGGATACGTGCACAACAAAAAAACACAGTGGAGCTCTATCAGTCATGGCCTGAGCCTTCCCAGAGCCCAGACCTCAACATAACTCAAGCAGTATGGGATCATCTTGGCAGAATGGACTAAAAAGCTCCCAACATTCAACAGAGATGTAATATAAGGTAAAAATCATTTAACCTTATATACTACAGTATACATTTGCAGATGTTTCAATGACTCACTGCTCTTATCTCTCATTTTCCAAGAGCTTTTTGCACAATACTGCAAGGTTGCAGGGATATATAGAAAGTGCACATATTTTAGAAGGAGAAATGACCAACATAATTTCTTGGTTGGCTTCTGCTCACGTGCCTGGATGTGATATCATGTGACATGGTCACTCAGTATGAGTGTTTCTTGCAAATTACAGCGAGTGTTGTTTTGGTTATTTGCGTGAGAAGACATTTAAACTTATGATCCGGAGAGGAGGGGCCCGAAAGAAGGCAGGGAGAGCTGTGGTCACGTGAGTCAAGTGGCCGCAAAACAAGCACATAAGTAGAGCAAAGTAATATTCAAAATAAAACCAAACGGCTAATTTAAACCGGTATTCACCACACAGCTTTGCCAACGTGACTTTATTTTGAAAAATTTATCAGCGGAAGTAGTGTGTCTCATTAAGTATAGAGTGACGCAACTACAAAGTAAAAATCTCCATTTTGAAAAAAGAAAAAAGGAATCGTCGGTAGGGGCGTGAGAGAAATATTTTATAGATAGTGGGGAAAAGGAGCAAAAGGTGTTTTTTTTTTTTTTAAAAAAAGTGAGTTTTGTATGCGTCGAAAAGGTGTGGATACACGTTTTTTCTGCTGCTGAAATGGGAAACTGTCATACCGTTGGACCAAACGAGGCCCTTGTGGTTTCAGGTAACGTAAACGCTTCGTGGTCGATGTGTGTTTAGCTGCTTGGCGCTTCAGGGTCGCTGAAGTAGAAGAAACGAAAAAATGTTTAATATAGCCATTATACGAAAAGCAACTAATGGCTTTTATTGTGTGCATTATAAAATGGGAAATAACGTGACCTGTTATATCACGGTAAAATCACCATGTGAAGCACTAAAGCGGGCGACAGCCCCGCGATCCTTGCCTCTTTAGGAAATCAGACGCATCTCCATGTTTTCTTTTCCCACATGTTGACGGGAGTACATGTATCTGGACAGTTAGGTCGAAATTTGGTAATAAGTGGACGAGCCAGCGTGTGTATCTTTCTGTATTTTTCCCCAGATAATTTATATTCTAGGTCCGCCGATTTCCTCTGTTAATACTCTATTATTGCAGTATTTCATCCGATTGCAGTGACGCTTGTTCAAGTACGAATACTAGTTTGTCAAGCAGCCTTTAGATGGTTTTGGTTTCCGCTGTTTATATTTCGGTTTCTACATGTGTGCTCACGAGTCTGGCTTTATATGATCATTTTAGTAAGAGTCAAACAAGCGTAATGTAACAGGGTAGGAACAGGACCACACGAAGCTGGACTTGATGTTTATTTGCACTGGTGGCTCACTGGTACTCTTGGCCTACAGGACTACAGCAGGATTAATTGAATTATGAGAGAAGGGCTTGTGCACGCTCCCGGATTTGCAGACTGCGTCTGTCACCACTGATGTTTCTAATACCCATAACCAGAGATGGGCAGTAACGCGTTACTTGTAACGCGTTACTGTAATCTGATTACTTTTTTCAAGTAACGAGTAAAGTAAGGGATTACTATTGCAAAATCAGTAATTAGATTACCGTTACTTTCCCGTAGGAACGCTGCGTTACTGCGTTACTAAAACCGTGATTTTTTTGCGAGAATGTCTCATGACAGTGACGTAAGCAAGTGCGACGTTGGTGACAGCAGCTGTGTGCAGATCAACAATGGATAATATATCGAGTGCGGGAGAGAGTATGAGCGTGCAGCGTTTAAAGTGTGGAAGTACTGACCTTACTTTGAGTTTGATTCCATAAAAAGTGACAAAAACATTAGCGTCCATCGTGCGTGGGAAGAAAACTTCTTTTTACAGCGAAAAAAACCCCTAAACTTCCGAGCAAGCACCGAGTAGCTACGACGTGATGGGAAACTCACAGAGACACTCGCGCGGATTCTTCAACTGACCGCAGCACACCTACACCAGGGTAACCCTCCGCCTACCCTGCTCCTGCTTTACAGGTGAAAATAGAGCAAAAGGACCGCTGAGTCTTTGACTTTATTTATTTTCTGCTGTGTTTTACTTGCATCTGTTTGAAAGAGTGAGTGAAAACACAAAAAATATTTTATTTTATGTGCTGGAATGTGTAGAAAATAGGTTTAAATGTTAAACTAATTTATTCAAGTCAGAGAATGTTGCATATAATTAAATGTTTTGCTTGATGCATGAAGTTAAAAGATTAAAACTGATAAAACAAGTTAAAAAAAGAGACTTTTCCATTTGATTACATTTTGTATGATGGATTATGTAGAAAAAGTAGAATTGGGCTGAAAGATCTATCACTTTATCACCTCTTCAGGTTGTAAATCGTGTTTTTAAAAAGTAACTAAGTAACTAAGTAACTAAGTAATTAATTACTTTTGAAAATAAGTAATCAGTAAAGTAACGGGATTACTTTTTGGGGGAGTAATCAGTAATTAGTTACTGATTACTTTTTTCAAGTAACTTGACCAACACTGCCCATAACACAGGGTACACAGAATATAGTCCTTAAAATTTTAAAAGCTACTGGCCATGTAGAAAACAAAACAAATATTAGAACCAGATAATAATAATTTCATGCATTCGCTATTGATTGTTTGAGAATCCTACTGTAGGTTCAAACTACGGTTTGGGAACGTGTTGCAGGAAAGATGTCCAGCACGCCTCTGTAACTGAATCGTTAAGTGCCGTTTCCTGTCTGATTCTCTTGTGATGAACAAATAACAACTTTGGGATTTTCCATTGTGCAAAAATCAGCATGTAATTCATCACTTCGAGGAATGTTGTTTAAGAGCAAAGTTGAGTGGGTGTGAGTTGCACATTCTGATCCTATGACCCGATTAGTCTCGGATGTCGAAAAGAAATAGCTTTGCTGTTTACATGTTTAGGGGCCAAAACACAACGTACTTTTCATGGCCTCAATTGTATATTAATGCCACCATCTCTCCATAGTGTGATTTAGGATATGCATGGCTTTTTGTCAAGAAAACTGAAGCTGGTAAAGGATTATTTGTAGTTTTCCTAAAGTGTCATTTATTGACGTGATTTATTGACCTGTAGAATGAATGCATTAGCAGGATAGTTGTCGCTTCAGCATTCCTCCATAAAATCAGTATGTTGATAATCATGTGACCAGACCAGAGTTACTATAGTTTTGTTTTTTTCCAATTTAGTTTTTACTTTTATTCCATTTTTGACTTTTTAAATCAGTTTAGTTTCAGTTTGTTACCAGAGTGGATTTTTTTTTTGTTTCAGTTCAGTTTTTATTGTGTGAAAATGTTTAGTTTTATTTTAGTTTAATTAGTTTCAGTGTTAGTTTTCGTCTGTTTAGTTATTATTGTATAAAGGGCATATGTCAGAGGCAAGAGGAAAATCAGTACAGGTATTACACTATTTTTTGAAAGTCGTTGACTTGCAGTCTTTTACACATCCAAAATATCAATAAACACAGCCAATGACTCGTGTAATAAAATCAATAATAAAAGATAATAGTAATAAAACATGTAATAACATTTTACTTAACTAAAAATTACTAAAACTAAGACTATTTCTCCCTATTTTTTCATTTTAGTTAGATTTAAACATTTACAAAATTGTTTTAGTTAGTTTTATTTTATTTTTTTATTTTTTTAAAAAGTCTAGTTTTTACTTTTTAAGTCAACTAAAATGTTTTTCACATCTAGTTCTAATTTTACTTTAGTTTTAAACTCTAAAAATTTTGACCTCTTGTTCAAATTTAATTTAAATTTAATTTTAAGGTTTTGAGGTAAGAAACAGTAATATTCAGGTAATGTGATGTCCTGTATTGCAGACAAACTTAGTTATGGTATCACAGTAGTCACAGTTTTACCAAGGATAGTGTGTACTTTTTCTGGTTTATGTACACAAGTGCTGCTGTTTCCTGTCAGATGTTAGTCAGTCAGGCAGCAAAGTGCCCTGTTGTTGGAAGCTTAAAGGCCTGCTGCGTCATAAAGGAAGAGGTCTGCTACAGACCTATAATTTCAGATGTTGAACGGTTTACTAAAAGTATTTGAGTTAGGGAAGTATGTGTTAATAAGGATAGTCTACTCCTGGCCATCCTCCCCTTTCTGTTATCATGTGACAGCTGAGAATGTCACACTAATCACTCATGATTACACCATGACGCTGAGGCTAGTGAAAGGGGCTGCCTAACCTAACTCAGTCTCATTTGGAAACTCTTGTCAGTGTCATTTTTAGAGGTTAGGAGGGTAATGGCTTATAAAATATTGAAAATAGTTTTATTGGTTCTGCAAACTTACTGATGAGGTGGCTCAACAGGTTACATTTAATTAAATGAACAACCGCTATCAGAGAAATCACATGCTGCACCACATGTGCAGCATGTCCCTTCATATTTTAGTCTCTGTTGTTTGGATCAATATTGAGATCTTACATTTTCAACATGGTTGCTGGATACATTTATATCTTCAAAACAAAAAATGTATTTTTATGTAAATGTATTTTCTTGCTCTTAATAAAACATAAACTAACATTCAAGTGAACTAAACAGCAGCCTGGCAGAATTTGGACTTGGACTCTGGTGAGGCAAAATGAGAGAGGTTGTGCTGAAAGGCAAAACGAGAATTATTGCAAAACAGAATGCATCACAATAATGATGATTATTATTGCACAATTAAAACTGGATAATACGTTTTAATTGTCCTTGGAATCCACAGTTGTAATAATAACAAACCCACAAAATCAGAAAGAATGGTTCCATGAGGCTGATGTATTTAAATGAGAGCTTGAGTGTTTCACCCTTTACCTGCTTTGTTTTGGAGAACCTTTCTCACGTAGCTGCTGTGGGTGATGTGGTTGGAAGATTGAGAGAAGGGTTTTTGGTTTTCTGTCTTAAAGCTACACATGATCCTGTTTAGAAACTGAGTGCAGAACAGAAAAGTGGGTCACTAATTGATCCTTTTCAAAACAGTGATACTAATTTCGGTTTGCATTAAATTTGCTTCTAGAGTTAGAAGTGTGCATTAGTATGAATTCGGGTGGTTTGTGCACAAAGTTTAAAAGAACCCAGACTGGATGTCATATTGAAAAAGTCACATACAACAGCATGTGACCTTTTGCTACATTGATTGCAGCCATGTGATGTGTTTTATATGTGTTGCTCCAAAGGTGGCTGCTGTGGCTCAGATCAGAAGACTTATGTCGTGGGAGGCTGGGCATGGGGCTGGTGGCTCGTCTCTGACATCCAGAGGTAAGATCTGTCTGTTCTAGCTTTAACCTGAACAAATGTGCTCACAAACTCAATCAGGAAACTTTTAAGATGAGGGTATCTGCAGGTCCCCACAAAAGGTTCTATAATACCTTTATGTCCTTATGGTCATGACTCAAGGTTTTTTAAGAGAACAAACACAAAAGATCTATGAACCATATGAAGAGCCATAATCAAGCAAGTTATGAGATCATTTATAAATATTCATGAATGGTAATAGTTGTATAGGATTTTTTTTTACAGGGTTTTGCTGTTCAGAGATCTTTTAAGTTAATAAATTCAAGAGTTAATTTGTTTTCCCACCTTACACTGTGAGTTAATCAGATAATTTCAACAAAGACATGGTGATGTAGTATACGTCTCCTGTTTATCTAATTGGATTATGTTTGGCTAGACCCCTTTTATTAGGGCACATGCCCCTGTAAGATCTCAGCTTTGCATTTTGAGTAACAAGGGCTTGTGTTTGGATTTTCAAATAGATAGACAGATATCTATCGGTCTGTCTGTCTGTCTGTTATATTTGTGCACAATAAGTAGTTGACTTAAGTCATTACTTTTGTTGTTCAGTTATGGTTATCATTAAGAGGAGAAGAGTGCAAATGTGCAATACTTTATCAGTTCAGTCTAGTTTCCTAATAGTTACGTGCAGGCTGTGATTTTTAGCCCTAAAACATACTGAGAATGTAGATATTTTATTAAGATTGCTATATTTTTACCTTTTAGCCATAAATTCCTCAGTAATTGTTAGTGATGCAGCAGTATTGCAGTGACAGTAGGCCAATAGTGAGTTAAGTAAAGTTAACAAGTAAAGATCATATAGATTTTTAAGTTTTCTTTGGTCTTGCTCTAAACAACTGTGTTGTCGACTTTGTATTAAAACAGAAGCACTAAAAGAGATTGTGTATGTCCTCATTACAGTAAGGATTTGGATCAGTTTGAAAGAATGATTGTTAACGGGTAATCATGTGACAATCTCAGATGATCTCTTGTGCAGTAATTCAAAAGTAATGTAATATGATGTAATGTAGTAATGTAATGAATTGCCTCTATAGGAAATAAATAATGTAATGCATTAATTATCAAAGATGAATAATATATATTGACATCAAATTATATGAAACTAAAAGTTAATAAAAAACTCAGTTTAATTTTGTGCAAGTCATTTTGTAACTTTATTTTATAACGTGTGTGTGTGTGTGTGTGTGTGTGCACACCTAAACATATTCCCATACATATACACACACACAAAACAGAAGACATTATTCAGAGTTTAATGATGAATAAATAAGCTATTTGTGGCTAATAGAAACGCTCTAATATTAGAAACTAGTGTTTAACAGATTAGTGAGAATTGCAGCTGAGTATAGTCTGCTTTTTTCCAGCCCCAATGAAGAAGCATTAGTGGAAAGACAAACAGATGTTTCATAATGATGATCTGAGGGAGAAGTACTAACAATATTTGTAAAACTACTGTAAACTGAAAATGAGCTAAACTCCTGTTCTGAAATAAAAGCCATCAAAGGAAATATAAACCTGCGAGAAGCTACTCACTAATGGTTTCATAATGAGCTACACCAAATTAAATTTGTGCCTCTTTGTTTCTCTGCCAGAAACCGAAAACAAGCTCTTTAGTTGGCTCTTGTTCATATATATTCCATATCAAGAAATAAAAACTGCTCCTTTTGTTTTTGTTCAGATGTCATATGCTGTATAGCATAATCCTGTAAAAAAGCAGCATTGATACATCTTGTCTGTGGAAGTCCTGATATTAACTATCTTTTGTTTGCCTGCCTCTTTATTTCAACTTTGCTAACTTGCTTTGCTTTGTGTCATATTGATCTTGCCCTTTCTCAGTCCTTGTGTGCCTCCTTCACACCCATTTCGCTATAAGTGCTGCTCATTGGCTCTAGTTGCTAGGAAACATAATGGTTTGACCTTAAAAACAAGATGCAAAAGTTGAAACATGTCTGGATTTATCTCCATTTAGAGTTAAGTAGTCTCAGGAATCCCTTCTTATATTTTTAGTATTAATATTATTAAGAGCAGCAGGAAGGATCTTGTGCCACTCAGAGTAGTAGTCATCATGTCTGCTAACAGCCCTGTGTGCATAAGCCAGTAGCTGGACAGCATTATTATGGTGCTGGTGGTGGTGGAGGACTTCCTGCTTGTGATGCAGTAATCTTGTTAATGTTGAGTTGAGGCTCCTCACTCATTGATCCAGTTCTCTTGGAAAGAAAGGGAGGTGGAGCTGTTCAGCAGAGTCTCTGGTTCCCAGTGTTGCTGCAGTCATCCTCCCATGTCTTTGACTGAAACTGACCCAAACAACTTGGTATGAATGTAGTGTGTTTATCATAATACAAGGGTGGTAAGCCTCTTTTATCTGCTCTGAAACATAGTCATATGTAAACAGTTCAGTGTTGAAGCACGGGATAGGATCGTTTGTAATGGACATTCCTGTGTATTTGTGATGCAAACGTAAAGGATCAAGGATCCTGTTAACACTGGCTTGTAGGGCTGGGCGATATATCAAAAATGTATCGTTACCGAAATTTATGACTCTCATCGACGTCATTTTGCCCATGTCGGTAAATTCGGTATTTTAAAAAAAAGGAAAAGGCATGTGCAGGTTGGCGATGTTCATGTCCCTTTAAGACGCTGTGCTACGTTACAGACTTGACGGGGTGGAGTCACATGACTCTACTACCTTTTTATGCTGGGCAGACACTGTGCGATTTTTTTTTTCAGTCGCGCGATTCAGCTCCTGCTCAAACTGTACGATTGACTCGCAGGGGTTAGAAGTTCATAGGTCACAATGCAGGGTCTCACACTATACTGATGCTCTGATGCGACCTGAGTGCTCACACTGTGCGTCCATAAAATGAAGGTTATAACAGAAATTCTGTCGCTCGCTCTCTCTGTCTTTCACTCACACAGACACGCACACCACCACCATCAACTTTGCTAAATTGCTAATGAAAAACATTGATCAGGCAGCTGTGATTGAGCAGCAATGTAGATCCAACTATTTTCACGGTTGTTGTGGTCGTGATAATTTTGTGAGGCCACATCGAAAAGGCTCGGATGAGCTTTCCAAAGTTCTACAAGTTGTGCCTCCATCGCTTGTGTCCAGATCACACGCTGCACTGCCGTGCTGCGCCGTCTTTTTCGCTGACATTTGTGTTTGCGCGTGCGCAGTGTGACAAACTGCGGTGACACCCTCACGACGGTCGCGAGGATTTCAAACAGGTTTGAAATCCTCACGACCAAGCGATTGATGATCGGGAGCTCGTCGTGAGGTGTCAATCACTTCTCGTTACCCCACGTATACTATACGATGCATGACGCACGATGAAGGCCAAAATCGGGCCGATCGCCAAAACGGTCGCACGACTCAAAAATCGGCTCAAAATGGGCCAAAAATCGCACAGTGTAAGCCCAGCATAACAAGACGAGACACGGGTGAACAAATGGAGGACGATTTAAATGTTGAAGCAGCAGCGACGGAGGTAGAGCTGGTGGAGGAGGAAGAGGAGACGCTTGTTAACAAAAAAAAATGCATCATCAATTGTTTGGCAACATTTTGGATTCAACAAGGATGATATTGATCAAAAAATTGTTAAATGTAAACTCTGCAAAAAGACTGTTGCGTCAAGTCAAGGTAACACAACCAACCTCTTCCACCACCTGCAGCACAAGTTTTTGTTTAAGAGTTTATAGTTTTCACTAGTCACATGGCAGTGCTTAGTATTTATTATAGTTTTTTCTGTGTTCAATTGACATTTGTGTTTGTGACATTATTTGTTTACAAGTTATAGTACCTCAAGGCCTTAGCAGAGATAGGCCTTTGTCCATGATGGCATTACATTTGCACAATCATTGTTTACTTTGTGAATAGCCAATGTGAAACATATTTATTATTAAACTATTTTGTTTACAAGGGATACACATTTTTTAGAGAGCATGGTTACATATTGTATCCTACACTTTTTATTTTGTTCAGTTAATAAATCTTAACCACTAAAAGTACTTACTACTATTGTCTTCATTTATTTTCAGTGACATTTTACAGTCCTTTAAAGTGGTAATAATATAATTGCAATTAATAGGTCTAGGGGGAATAATATTATCAAAATAACTGGAGGAACTATGCTGCCTGCCACAGCCCCATTAAATGAAAAAAAAAAAAAACGTTTGTTTTTTTTGGCACTTGGGGTGGTTATCGTCCATTTATCGTTATCGAGGTTAACTGCTCAATTTATCGTGATATTGATTTTAGGCCATATCGCCCAGCCCTACTGGCTTGATTCCATTAGTGATGTTGTGTGTTATCACACTTCATTTAAATTGTTTATAACAGCGACTATGACAAAAATTATGGTTTTAAAAGCGGTATCATCAGCAGCACATCATATGTAAAACAGGCTTAAAACCAGCAAAGCAGAAGGGTAAGTTTTGTGTTTTGCCCTTTCTCTCTTTTCTCTGCCTCTTGACCTTCGCTACTGTTATTCCTAACAGCTGTTGTCCAACTTACTGTTTTTGCCTTTGCTATCCCCGCTGCCTGCCTGCCTGCCTGCCTACGTAGAATGTCTCTGGAGGTTATGACCATCCTCTGTCGCTGTGAGAATATCGAAACCTCGGAGGGTGTACCCCTGGATGTGACAGGGGTGGCTCAGGTAATACATTTCAGAAGGCTGGGGGGAAAAAAAAAGAAAAAAAAAAGCAGTGGCTGGTGTTTGAGGCCGAAGGAAGACAAAAGGTGATGGTTCAGCTAATCGGCTAACATTGTCTGTGTGTTTTCATCCTCTTTTCTTCTTTCTTCTGCAGTCAGAGGAGACAGTCAGCTGTTAATAACTTTGCTGTAATGCTGTGCTCTGAGTCACCTTCAGCAACGGGGCCTCTAAATGAATGCTATAGAAATTAAAAAGAGGATATCAGAAGTCCAGAGACCAATCACAACTAATATAATAAGGCTAATTTTTAAATCAAATGCAACTCCTTAATGCAAAATCGATTGGATTGTGGATGGCATCTCATTTTGCTCCGTTGTTAGTGATCTGGAGTCCTTGGGTGAATGGTTTCACTTTGTCTTGTTTTTCTTTTCTTGTGTTCAGTCCCTTCCCCTCATTTGCTTTCCCTGAGATCATGTCAATTTTTATTTTATATTTTTCCACATTCTTCACAGGATAACGCTTGAGATTATGACCCTGCAGCCCAAGTGTGATGATGTAGAGACAGCGGAGGGTGTAGCTATTACTGTCACTGGGGTGGCTCAGGTAAATCACCACACATTTTTGGGACTCCCAGTTCAGATTTCACTAACCCCTCCCTCCCTCCCTTTCTCTGGCATCAGCCTCTAATCACAGCTGAGGTGGTATTTCATACAGGGGTCTCAAGTGCGTATGTGTAACATAATCTGACCAAGCTGGAGTCGAATTGACAATAGCACTGTGTCAAATGCTTCCTTATTTATTTTTGTAAAACCATAGGCAATATTATACAACTTCAGCTGGTATTCTGTGTCCGAGTCTTCAAACTTGATTTTCTGATTTGTAATTTGTCACCCCACTGCTCCCTGCAGCAGTACACCCCCACCAATTTTCTATGCTGATGATACAGTGTTATTTTCAGTCTTTCAGTGAATTAGCATGGCACACAAAAATGGGTCTATGAAAAGCCTAATTGGTGTTTTGTGGTCAATCTCAGTATATTATGTTATTTTGTATGCTGTTTATTTCTGCTTTTTTTTTTTTTTTTTTTTAATTATTCAGTTCTGGGTCTGTCACATTTTTGTTTAAAATTCACAGACGCTAAAGAATAACTTGGGTAGTCACAATACCAAAACATCTGAGAAGCAGTGTATCATATGTTGGATCCATATTATTGCACTAGGTGTCACTGGAATTTGCAGGGGAGTTTTTAAATAGTCATCTTCTTGCGCACCTCCAGACTTCTTCCAGTGCAGCTGCTATTCTCAGAGGCTCTGTGGGAATTGTGCTCTTAGCTTTTTCATTCGTGCCTCTTCAGTGTGCGCCCCGCACACCAGGTATATCAGAATTGGCTCGGTTTGTCCCCACCATAACCTTTTTCTTTCTTCTGACCACTACTCATGCTATGGCCTTCAACTGGGTCGGAATTGTCTCCAGGACCCAGATTGACTACCTTTTCTTTTCAAATATTCATCTATTGCTATTATGTGCTGCTTTGTCTCACTCGCAGCATGACTACGTCATTTTTTTCTTCGTCTTCTGTTTTACTGGCAGTCGGCAACCCATTTAATTGGAGGAAGAAGAAGCCAGTTGCTTAGAGTACCAATCAGGGGAAACCAGATAATCTTCCATGACCCCTTGATCCCCTCATGGCACACCTATGTGCTGCAGCACAGTGGTTGGGAAACACTGCGATAGAGGACTCTAAATTATTGTGGATCATAATGCAGGCTCTTACTACCAGCCCAGATTTAGGCCTTACTGCCTGGCATGAACATTATAGATTCTTTCAAAGAAAAGTCCTCTTTAGTCTGTGGATCGTAGGACGAGTTCCACTTTTCAGTGGTCTGAGATGACAGTCATGTCAGTTTTACAGAAGTTGATGTTTTCTGTCTTAAACTACTTAAAGTCCTCATGAAAATGCAGACACACCTGAAATTTCTGTGTTTGATTTTTTTTTTTCAATTGTTCTGATGATGTAAATAATATTTGTAAAATGGTTAGAACAGGACCCCCAGGTACTGAGCTACCAATAGCAGCTGCAGTGTTCCAAAGGTGCCCAAGGAGACATGCTTCAAGGGTAAATTGTCCAGATTTATATAATCTCTATTTATTTATTCATACTTAGACCCCTGTGTTAAAACCACAGAGTCAACTTTTATTATAAGACACTTGCCTCACTCTATAACAAAGAAAAAACCTGAGCACTTTCCTGTTACACCATCCAGATGAACCAACAGAGATACCACATCAGATTTTGTTCATACCGTTTCAAATTAAGATAACACTGTATATATTGTTTTTTACCTTTATGCTTTGTGTGAAGAACTAAGGTGTGTTGCTTATGAAATCCATGAAGTGCTACAGAGAAAGTTACATTTTATTTATGTAATTAACACATTTTGAACTCTTAAAGAAATATAACGAAAGGAAAGACACCCAGCTGAACTAAAATGATCCATGTAGCAAACAAAAAATATTGTGAGCCGCCACCCTTATATCGCCTTTGGGCTTTTGGAGCCTTGACCTGACTTTTAAAAAATAATTGGGGAAAAAAAGCACTATGCTGCTAAAAAAAAGAAGAAAAATAGATATTTGCAAAATTCTGCCTAAATATGTATTTTACCAGGTTAAGATGTGTGGCGGGGCGTGGTCTGCAGCGCCGCTGAAAGGGAGGCGGACGCACCTGAGCGGCACCCGCAATCACGCCTCGCTGCCTTAACGTCTGTGCCATCTATGCTGTTGTTGGTGTGTGTCGGGCTGTGAGCTGAAAAGCTACAGCTGTATGCTACAGCAACCGTGTGTGAAAAGTGGTCAATAAAGAGATGCTGAAAAGCGTGTTCATGCAAACATCATCGGGTCTGCTGTGATATGTTTACAATGGGACTTCTGCTCCTGAACCTCTGCGCATATCCCATATGCGCACAGCGTCTGCAAATCGGGGCTGTACGAAGTCACTTTCATCTTTACGCAGGACTGTAAGCTGTCATCTATGAGGCGTGAGCGGTGTTTGTTTTTAACATAGTTCATGGTGGAGAACAGCTGCTGACATAATGTGGATCGGAAGATCCATAATTGGCCTACCTGGGGTTGAAAGTCTCGATAAATGCACGCCATTTCGGCAGGTATACCGGCTTCCGCGAGTGTGACGCTTATTTAGAGCGATAAAAAATAATAAAATATAATTTTATTTTTATATTTCAATATCACAGTAATCTTCCAATTTAGGAGTACAAGTTTAAAAAAAAGAACTAACATAAATAAAATACAGTTCAGCTAAATACTTCAAATTTATTTTCCCAAACCACGCCGAGCCGCAGTATAAGGACTAAAGAGCCGCAGGTTGCCGACCCCTGGCTTACACCATAGGTGCCCTCCTAAAAATCATACTGCACATCAGGATAACAGTGACTTCAGCGATACCAAGGCTACAAGACCGATAGTTCAGCATTGCCTCTACACGTGCCTGATGCTGATTGGCACTGTTTGTAGTGAAAATAGAAGCAAACTGTCTTATCCTCTGCAATTGTCTCTTTGTTACTAGAAGAAGAAATTGAGGAGTAGCGGGGCTACAGGCTGACTTTTTAACTAATAGCTTCTTTATGCCCTATGCCTTTTACGTAGCACCATTTAAATCAACATTTCACATTATTTTTGCTGTCTTAAATGTATTACTTAAAGCTACTTTCAGCTGCTCATTTATTCACAAGTGAAGGTTTTACTTGCAGAGCAGCATGTACAGGATTTTTCTTTCCCCAGTTTATGATGGCAAAAACTTATTGTTGACTCTTCACTCTAATCATTCTCTGCTTATTCAAACCAATTCTAACTGCGCCCTGGTGTGTCAGCTTATGGTAATTCAAAAATAGTAGAGAATATTTGCATTGGTGAACTAATTATTTCGTGTAACACAAAGCAAACCTCATAACCTCGCTTAAAGCAGTGCATGAAGTAAAGTAAGCACAATACTGCACAGCTGCTTTCATTCTGTCAGTCACATTAATGCCACAGATGCTGAAGTACAAATCAAAACCCATGTAGCCAGGCAGCGCTCCCTGGCCTTGGACTTTGCCTACAAACAGAGTCAAGACTCCAGAATGTCTTATTTTGCCTTGTAGATACTTTTTAAGCACAAATGTTGACTGAGTTCTAATTTGTAATAGAAAGCAATTATTTTGTGGATTTTCTGTTTAAGAAAATGTACGTATCATCACAGTGTTTTGTGCATTTCCATATCTTGCTCTTAATTACTTCCTGAATTTTTTCTTTGCCCGCATGCCATTAGTTCTTTTGTTTGAATGATGACGCCTCATTATCAGTTCTCTGTTTTGACCACCATTTTGCCACTGTATGTTCCTCTTCTCTGTGTTTTTCTACATGTGTGCTGACAATGAGGCCACTGTCTGGAGTTGAAAACCCCCCCACTTTCAC
The DNA here is from genome assembly GCF_057382275.1 of Copadichromis virginalis. Classification (NCBI taxonomy): domain Eukaryota; kingdom Metazoa; phylum Chordata; class Actinopteri; order Cichliformes; family Cichlidae; genus Copadichromis; species Copadichromis virginalis. The sequence goes on from NC_140627.1 coordinate 8,932,139, forward strand.
ACAGTTTACTTCCAGCAGACTCATAATGGTGTCCGTCAGATTGGTCCAGTCTAAGCCAAAGCCACTGTGAAATTTGTGTCCCATGGTAACAGCAAAGTCTTTCCTAATTCAAAGAGACAAATGAATTAGACTTGGTGGGAGACATCCATTTAAAGGAAATGAGCAGAATTTCAATCTAGGATGTGCGTTTCATTTCTGTATTGAATTCTTCAATCATATTTTGCCTTGTTACTTTAGGTAGGACTGTTTTAGAATCCTTCGATAACTTAATAGTCAATTTGCACTGGAAGGACCTAACAAATTTTAAAAAACAAAACTGTCTACTGAGATTCTTTTCTGTACAGTCTGTGCATTTAGAGGAGGCAGGAGGAAGGGTGGTGTTACAAGTTGGAGTGGGGCTAGGTAGCAGATTAAGAGCTCAGGGCAACAAATGAAAATTGTTCAAGTCTTTATTCCAATGTCAGCCGTTGCACAGCGCCCCCTGCTGTCTGTTAGAGCTTTCCTTGGCTGTCTTGTGGCCTTTTCTGTTTTCTGGAAGTGACGACAGTCTTTCCTGACTTTGTGTTGCCCTTATTTCTGTTATGAGTGCATGTTGTAAAACATACCCGTGTGCAGACCTCTCGCCTAAGGACCCAGCTCACTCTTTTCTTTTCTTACAGCTCTGATGGACAACAATTTTATCCCAAACCTTTTTAACCCATTTTTTGATTACATGACTGTCTGTTTGTAAATGATCTCTCTTTCTATCACTGACTGTTTCTATCTTTTAAACCTCAGGTCAGTGACATTCATTTTTCTTTGTTTCTTTCTTGTTGTTTTTTTTTTTTTTAAATGTTACGTGTCCATCATATTTTTCTCCCCTGTTTATTTCTATATATTTGAATTAACCTGTGCAACATTGATGTGAAAATCTAAGTCCTTGCATTTAAGAAGAGCAAAAAATCTAAAAGCAGAATACTGACTTCATCTGACATTAGACGGCCATGTATTCTGTAAAAGCCATAATAACATTTCCAAAATACTTTTATTGAAAATGGAGAGATGCTGTAAAAAAATTATTTACTCCCTTCCCAATTTCTTAGATTTTTGCATCTGTATCGTGCTGACATGTTTCAGATCGGCAAACAAATTTTAATATTAGGCAAATATAACTCGAGAATGAGACAACATACGATTTTCAACCTGATACCAAAGGTCCATCTACTAAAAATCAGAGGTCAAGTTTTCTCAAAATCTTGTGAACGTAATAAATCGAGAATGATGTCACTTGTGATTTTCAAAATGATGAGAAAGGTGAATGTAGTAGGAGGCTGACGGGTAACACTGGCAGCCAGCAGCATTTTTAAATGATTTCATTTATTAAAGGAAAAAAGTTATCAAAACAACCTGGCCCTATCTGAAAAGTGTATCTCAGGGTAAGACAGGGTATCTTTGTCTAATATTGAAATTGGTTTTAACTGAAAAATGTTAAAATAAATAAATTAAATATTAATTAAATACATTTCACGGCATTGTATTTACTCTATAAATAAGTATATCAATTACAAGAAATTTGTTTAAATGAAATGTGAGTCGTGTGGATCGACTTTACCCAAAGGCAAACTAAGAAAGTATTGTTGAACATTTGTTTGGCCATGTCATTGATGGCTGACAGTTTTGGCTTCCTCTTTTAGGTGAGCATACAAGATGTTCTTCAAACATTTTGCTGATTACTATGTCCATAGTTCTTTTCATGTGTAAAAAGCATAATGACATGCATACATCCAACACACACTGGCATAATAATAATAATGATAACAATAATAACAATAACAATAATAACAACTGTTATTATTATTATTGATATTATTGTGAATTTTAGGCTTTGTAATTTCAGCTCTTTGCATTACTGATGCAATGAAGGTGAACAGAAAAAAAAATACATTCTAAGTAAAAGGATTTTAAAAAATCTTTGTATAATATTAAAAGCTAGTATGTGTTGTCCTTATGTGTGCCACACCTGTGTGTTGTGCATGTCTTTGTGTATTCACAAACACAGGCACAATGAATGATGTTCTCTGTCCATGTTGGCGTTAGGTGAAGGTGATGACTGAAAAAGAACTGCTCGGTTATGCCTGCGAACAGTTCCTGGGAAAGTCAGTCATGGAGATCAAGAGTGTTATCCTGCAGACCCTAGAGGGTCACCTGCGTGCCATCCTTGGTGGGTAGCTTCTCCAAACCATATGGTGACTCTGTGGTGTTTTCCTGCTTTTTGTTCTTTTTGGTATCTGCGCCATATGACTATGACAGTGATTGGAGGATTTTTTTTTCCCCTCTTGACATATTGGCCCTATTTGTCAGTGTGTTTGGTTTTATTCAAATGTATTACAGGACCATGATTTTTGAGGCACTAAACACACTGACCGATCTTCCAGGCACGCTAACTGTTGAGCAGATTTACCAAGACAGAGACAAATTTGCCTCCTTGGTACGAGAGGTGGCAGCACCTGATGTTGGCCGCATGGGTATCGAGATTCTCAGCTTCACCATCAAGGTATAAGAAAGAGAACGTCAAGTTCATGTTATTCTGACTCTATTTTTCAAATATTTGTTTGTTTGCTTTTTAATTTCATTAGGTTAACTGCCTAGAACTGTGTACATTAGTGTTAACCTTTCTTCCTTAAAGGATGTATATGATAAAGTGGACTATCTGAGCTCGCTGGGTAAAACTCAGACAGCTGCAGTACAGAGGGATGCAGACATCGGAGTAGCAGAGGCAGAGAGAGATGCTGGCATTAGGGTAAGAAAAGCTTTAAGACGACGTTAAAACTTCTATCATCTATTGCTAATGGCTATTATTACATTAAGAAACCACCATACAGCACCTGATCCATCTCTCTGTCATTAGTTGTTGCACTCTTTCTTTTACAGGAAGCTGAATGTAAGAAAGAAATGATGGATGTCAAGTTCGTCGCAGACACCAAAATGGCTGACTCCAAAAGAGAGCTGGAAATGCAGAAAGCTTCTTTCAATCAGGAAGTGAACACAAAGGTATGAAGTTGTGTTTGTTGGGTTGAATGTGTCAGCAACAATTGTGAAAGTTTACCCTTTTAAAAAAAATTCCTGCTTCTGTAGAAAGCTGAGGCGCAACTGGCATATGAGCTGCAGGCAGCTAAAGAGCAACAGAAGATCCGTCTGGAGGAGATAGAAATTGAGGTGGTGCAGAGGAAAAAACAGATCAAAATTGAGGAAAAGGAGATTGAACGCACTGAAAAGGAGCTCATCGCTACTGTGAAGAGACCTGCCGAGGCAGAAGCCTACAAGATGCAGCAGCTGGCTGAAGGCCAGAAGTGAGTACTTTGCTGACAAATCCTCTTATCAGTCAAAAAGAAATCACTTTCAGTGAGAGGGGGAAAATGTTAAAGGGCTATTTCATTTATTTCTTAACTGAGACTGTCATAGCGGTTTGCTATATTTAAAGACATTTTTTTAACCATATAATGTTCAGTCTCTTTAGGCATAATTGAATAACTCGCCACTATGTAAATAATGCTTTGTAGATGGAGGAAGTGTGCAAAATATGTAATACATATACATATATGTGGGCGATCGTGGCTCAAGAGTTGGGAGTTCGCCTTGTAATCGAAAGGTTGCCGGTTTGAGCCCCGGCTTGGACAGTCTCGGTCGTTGTGTCCTTGGGCAAGACACTTCACCCGTTGCCTACTGGTGGTGGTCAGAGGGCCCGGTGTCGCCAGTGTCCGGCAGCCTCGCCTCTGTCAGTGCGCCCCAGGGTGGCTGTGGCTACAATGTAGCTTGCCATCACCAGTGTGTGTGAATGGGTGGATGACTGGATATGTAAAGCGCTTTGGGGTCCTTAGGGACTAGTAAAGCGCTATATAAATACAGGCCATTTACCATATATGTAAAACATAATATGGGCTACTCTTGCTTGTGCTGTTATTGGTCCATCAGCCGGTCATGCAGAAGACAAAGTTATAACCTACAAGAATTGAACTGAACCTGAGTGTTAAAAACAGTGAAGTGTCCACTGCAGCCGCTGTTTCTACTTTTCATGCTGTATTTTGAATCTTTGAACATTTTTTTCACACTTCTCCCATTCCTATTGAAATCTGCTGTTGCTCCTTTCCCTAAAGCAGAGCAGCTGATTAGTTGGACAGTGGGCCCCAATCTTTATCAATATCTGAAATTATTGTGTTTTTCTAATGCTAAAAAAAATGCCACATTATAGCTCAGCACCCAAGAAACATCATAGTAATATTAATTATACTGCTATTTATTATTCATTCTCACATATACCACGTGTAATGTGTAATGCCTGTTTATGTCTGCATGTCAAAGGTCGTGTGTCTATTAGTAATGAGATATTGGTTATGTAAACCAATAAAGAATTCTTTTGCTGTCCCTCTAACACTGATGTCTGTCAGGATAAAGAAGGTGCTGACAGCACAGGCAGAGGCTGAGAAGATCCGCTGTATTGGTGAGGCAGAGGCTGCCTCCATTGAAGCTGTGGGGAAGGCAGAAGCTGAGAAGATGAGGCTGAAAGCCGAAGCCTACCAGCAGTATGGCGATGCTGCCAAGACCGCCTTAGTCCTGGAGGCTCTACCCAAGGTTTGTGATACAGATTTAAAAACAGTGCCATTTGTGGATTTTTGTTTAGTGTTTTTTGTTTGTTTGTTTTTTACAGTGTCTACACCATAAGAGCTTTGAGTACCAAAGTGATTTTATGAACTTTTTCAGACTGTTTAGCAGATTGGACTAGCAGGTTCTCTGGTCTCTGTGATCAAGGTTATGACTTTTTCAGAGTGGACTGCTTGGATAGCAGGACAGCCTCTAATATTTTTGTTTCATCACAATTCAGTTATGAGGAAGAAATTGTAGACATATGGTTTCTGGGGTTTTTTTTCGTTGTGATATAAACCATTAACAAGCAGCTCAACTTCAGGATTAGTTTTAGAACAATTACACAATTATAACTAACATTTCTGTCTTACAAATGCTAGAAAAGCATTAATTGTCTCACATATACTGTCTTTCTCTGATAACTTTGAACATAGACTTTGTTAAACATTTAGCATTTTTACTGAACAGAGCTGCAAAGGGTTTGTTCTGTTTTTATCACATGATTACTGTCTTGGAAAAAAATAAATAAAAAAATCCGTCCTCAGTTATTGAAGGTCTCAAACTGGTATTCACACTGTTTTTTCCAGATTGCTGGTAAAGTGGCTGCACCTCTGTCCAAGACCAATGAGATTGTCATCCTGAGTGGAGAAGGCAGCCGTGTAACTGGTGAAGTGAACCGTCTATTAGCTGAACTCCCGGTCTCAGTCAATGCCCTCACTGGGGTGGATCTCACCAAGGTAAGAAGGCACTGTACTGTTCAGAGCTCTCTGCTGAATATGAAACATAGTACAGAGCTTTTTTTTTTTCTCCCCCTTCTGTCAATGAAAGTAATTACACAAACACACTTGCCATATGTTTATGATGGGTGTAGCCAATAAGGAAAAGTTAAACCACTAAGTAATCTGCGTTTTTAAGTGTTATAAGTTTTTCCGTCATACTTCGAGTTGCTGTCTGTCTCCATTGCAATCACTAATTGCCTTTTCAGGCAAACACATTTATGAATTATGACATTGGCTTGTTGGGTCCATAAGCCTGCAGTTAGATCCCGAGAGACTTAATCACCATATGTGGGTTTGTATTGAAAGGGCTTTGGTGCAGCAAAAAGTCACTTTTTTGTTTACTGCTATATGTCATCTTTATGGTTAGTTGTATATTTGGGTAATGATTGCTTATAAATAAAGAAAGTCTCTGAATACTTTTGGTTAGACATAAATATTTTTTCTCCCCATCTGCAAGCTGCAATTTCCATGCTGTCAGCTCATTATTCACTTCTTAAGAGACTTCCCAAAAATGTAGCACAGGAATGCTGTGCTGTTTAGGAACCGTCTGGGAAATCAAATGGAGAATTTCACCACCCACATATGAACAAACTCTGACAGTTATTACTAAACACTGAAACTCTTGTTGTGTAAATAAGCAACACTTTGTTAACACAGCCAGAGTTGTATTTTTAGCTTGTTCAGTGGCTCTCGAAATAAGAGAAATCAAGGCAGCTTTAAGAAGCAACAGATGCACTGTACTGTAGTTATTAACACTTTACATCCTTTTTAAAATTACTTTTGTTTATTCGTGTTACAGACACAATGAATATATTTGTAATGAATTCCTGGAGCAGGACCACACCTCATACATGCCCCTTCCAGTTCTCTGTCTATATATGAACCTCTGCACTGCACGCTGTTTGCACTTGTTTTCACGCCCCTCCCTCCCTTTTCCAATTCATTCTCATTAGTACATGAGGATCTGCCGCCGCCAGTCCCGACTGAGGCCTTGCCCAAACCGCAGCCTCAGTTCATGCTCACTCCATCTGCTAGTATCTACTAGAAATGCTGTCAAACTTAATTGAAGATGTGGTCTCAGCTAGTTAATTCTTTGTGACTACATTTTTTTGTAATTACAGAAAAATATTTTTAGACATACTCAAATTAAGTGTTCATATTTGATGTGTGAATCTGTACTGATGAGTTAAATGTCAGTGACTTCCTCTGAAACCTCATCATGTCTAAGGGAACAGTTGCTATGACAGATGAATATAATGTACAGCTGTGCTGTGTGAGCATGACAGATGTCTATTAAACACTGTTCCAATGTGCTAATCATTGTGATCACACAGATACCTCTGCTCCAGAAGATGACCACCCCACAGAGCCAAGCAGCCTTCTGATGAAGCAGGCCTGGGACTCGTTATTCTCAATCATTTGCTGTGTATCTGCCTCAAGCATGAAAACTTTGTTTAGCCCTTGACCCCTTATGCAACTGCCTTTGACCAGAAACACTTGACACCAAATCAGAGGTTTTTATATTTTTAAGAGGTTTTTAATTTTCTAAAGGAGAAAATAATGCGGCCTTACCTCTGAAAGATCAGATTGTTTGTATTTTCTGTTGTTTTTAGTTCTTGTTTTAAACACGGTCACCCTTAATATTCTGCACTAGTTAGCCAGGATTATATGCTGCAGTTCTTCGCAGTCCTACTAAATCCTTCATAGATTAAAAAAGTCCAGACGCAAAGTAGGCGAGAGAAATTCAGACACAGAGAACTAATCAGAATACTGTACTCCTCTCCAGAGCTTTCTAAGTATATGCCTGGAATTCAAGCATATGTTCCTGTCTGATGTGTTGACATTCATTGATGATTGGAAATGGAGCAATAGGTGCAGCTCCTGCCTCCTAATTACACAGTCATTCAGTGCTCAGTTGTTGAAGTAGTTTGCAGTAGACTGAACAGAGTGTGTAATTCCCTCTTTGCTTTTAAACAGACTTCTTAAAGATTAGTGTACTCACCGTGATTATATAGATACAATGACACGTTACCTGTTACCAGTCACTTGTATGATAAGGCTTACCTCGCAGGATGTTATGTTGTCTGTCTTCTTGCTCCTATGTGCAGTGCCTGTTCACCACTCAAGTGCCCAAACCAGACGAAAGCGGTTTGGCTTTAGTTGGATTTCTGTCTGACTGTATCACTGTTATAGATGAATGTTGTTAGTTCTATGCGTATACTGACAGCAGTGCTCCCGCTTCTCTTTTGTCACGTTTGGACATGTCAGCATAAAACAAAGCCATATTTGGAAATGATTAGCCCAACAGTGACCCTGCATGCCCACCAAGGCTACTGAACAGTTCTGTATTACCTCAAATGGCATGTGGTGGACATTCAGGGTCTGGGCTTTTTTTGTGTGTGTGTGTAATTTCTTTTGTCCTGTTCCCCCGCCTCAGATAAACTTAGTCTTGCTAACATATTTCCCAGATGTCACTTGTGTGATTGTGTTATTTGTAATTTAAGGAGAAACTCCACAGTGATGAAGGAAAAGCATCGTCACTCTGACCTCTGTGGGTTAAGTTCCCAGTGCACCCAGTCTGTAATGACAAAGCAGGAATGTTACAGTCAGTCACAAGTTGGGAAACAAGCAGGTGATTTGATGGTAAACGCTGTACGCAGTGTTTGTGCTCAGGTTTGTTCTCAGTTTGATGAAAGCAAAGTGAAGTTCATGTTGGGGTCTGAGCAGCTGGATCTGTAGCTGTTTCTGCTGCTGCATGTCAAAGAAAACATGATTTGTTTTCATGTCAGATTTCTACTGTAGTCTGTTACTGTGATAGAAAATGAAACATTTCTTTAAACATGTTCCGATCTTGGCAAGTTCTGCGCGACCTTGAGATGATAAACAATTAAGAGTTTCACAGGTTTAATCATTGCTTGTAGATTTGGTTACCCTGTTGTAAGGTTATATAAATTCATTCACCTTTATACAAAAGTCAGTGTTCAAAGTAATTGTTCAGTATCAGAAGTTTTGACATGTACTTGCAAGTTTCAACCTGTAGATGGCAGAATCTTAGCATGATTTGAGTCTCAGTGAGTCCTTTGTTGCTACATGTCCTAAATCTAAATGTTGTACTTTTGTACCATCCTTCTCTGCTTTCCCAAACCAGCTTATTGTGCACAGCTGGCCTGCCCACCTCTGAATTAATTTTGTGCCTCTCATAAACAATATTGTGAACATTCATTAACCACTTTTCCAAATCTGTGACCATAATGTTTTGGGTTTTTTTTAATTGCCAGTGATCATTTATCGTACTGTTTCTCTCCTCTGTGAAATAAACACCGTCCATGTGGCTCTTTTGGTCTGTGGCAAATTTCATCTTGTTTCTGTTTTTTCCCCACATTAATGTTACAGTTCCACCTGTTGTTAAAGTGTTGTATTTGTGCCTGAAACACAGTTATGGTGAACCTTTTGATGTTTAATGTTCCTACTGTGAGAAGCCGCTGTTTACCGATACAGGTCATTCAGACCTGTCAAAGATCAGCTGATAATGAATTCACTGTCCCGGTTTGAAGCCGGAGTGCAGATTTCACTGCAGTGTGGATGAGTGAGAGTCCTCATTTTAATTCAGCTGGACAGCAGATCACTGGCAGTTTTCTTCTTCACTCAGGCGTGACACTGCCTCTTACTGCTGGTCATACGGCCAAATGTGGCTGATCATGAAAATTTCCCAAATTTCACCAAAAGTACTCACTTAAAAGTAGAATGTCTTTTATTTTATGTCTGCTTCAGTCAGCAGGTAACGGAGGTGTTACATGCAAGTTACCGTTGAAAGTCATCATTGTAACATTCACCAACGGCACCATTTCTGTCTGCAGAAGACATTGTATCTGAACAAAATGGTTAACAACTTCTTGTTTGCATTGCTCCTTTTATTTAGACAGAATTCTGTACACAGTGCCTTTGTTGAATAATGTTGGTCTACTTAAATGTGCAGATAGTTGAATACCATTCATACACTTGGAAATACTGACGGGATGATTTGTTATACTTTTGTTTTAGATTGTTCAAACTCTATTATACCTGTACTTTAACATCTATCCTACTAATGTATATTGGAACACACACAAGTATGTATGTATGTATGTATTTAGATGATAAATGAAGCATTCTAGCATTATTCCTTTGTAACCTGGACCTCTTGAAGGTCATTCATTATTTTGGCCAGCAAATGTAGGATATGATACCTACATTTGCTTTGTCTTATCAATGTAGTGGCAACCTCTGAGTAGCATTTGAGAGGAGAATGACCAAACATTATGCCTTAACTCCTGTCTTCATGTGAAACATGTCCATCTGTCAGAGATAAATGTAACTTCTATAAAATGATATTGTGAATATATTTCTCATGGTCTTGGATCCAGCATGGCATTTTAAGCATGTGTCCATGTTATTCTGCGTTGTGTTCCACCCTCTAAATAAATGTTTTACCACTTACTGTTGACCTCACTGTCTCAGTTAAATTAGGAGGGTTTCATCTCACACTCAGTGCCATCTGCTGTATTAGTGACGCCTAGGGGGGGGAAAAGAAAAGTTAAGGAAATAAAGGATTTAGGATATTATTTAGATGAAAATTCATTAAAAGTGCAACACAATTACTATTATTGTTAACTTACAAGGTGTGACTGAATATTGAGATTATACAGAAATTTAAGCTTCTATGCAAACTGTAAAATGTAGCTAAAGTTACGTCAAATCAGATTTTAACAGTATTGTGCCCAAACGTTTGTTTGTGAGGGACAGCCAATCATGTCATGTCCACTTTAAGTCAGTTAATGGGGAGTTATTTTATGCAATTGTTTTAAGAGATACTGCTTTTGTTATTTGTCATTTAAAAAAAAAAAAAAAGCAGTCTGCGACAACAAAATATTTTTGGTGTTGGGACCTTACAATGCTGCCTGGCATTTTCCTTGACCTGTGTCAGTGTGTGTTGGTGGTAGTGGTGGGGCAGGTTACAAGTCTCTACAATTTTACGTAGTTTTCCAGGTCTAATCACATGATACATATAATTGTTGTGCAAATGGTCCTTACAGGATACATGGTCCTCATGTTTCTCAGTGGTCAGGTCCTTTTATACAGTAGGCTACTTGAACAAGCAAATACTCTTTAAAATAGATGGTTAAAGATAGAAGCTGTTTTCTGCTTGCCAGCCACTTACTCAACAAGCTTATCATTAACTGTTATAACTGTTTGTAGGTATTTTGCAACCCGCTGACATTAGTTTACTGACTTTGTTCACCACTCAGAATTACTTCAGCTGCAAAAAATTAGAATTCTAATCTGTTATTTTTCTTCTTTAGATCTATCCATAATCTGTTTTAACCCACTTCAAACTTTACCTCAACTTTTCTAGAGTCAGTCTCACGTCATCTTAAAACTCTTTGATATAATGAAGAGTTCATAATTAAATCAACTGACTGCAAGCATCAGACAGTCTGCTTTTGGACTACAGTTGCTGGGGCTGCCAGTCCGGGGCAAATGTGCAGTAGTTTTAAATGTAGACCATTTGTAAAGGATTTTCCCCACAGGGGGATCATTCATTTTAAATATATCATTTTATATAATTACCATTTGCCAGACTCATAGGCAACCACATCCTTTTCTCGGAAGGCTTAAGAAAGACTTAAGATCTCGGCACGATGACGCTACACATACCTCCATGTCTATCTCTAACTTCTAACTTCAGATCTTTACCACCTAATCTGGAAGCCCTGATTCTAACATCCTGAGGTGTGACAAATAAAGGTTTTATATTACCCATTTCTGTAGTTGCCTTTTCAAAAGGGATCTGATATTTATTTGTCCAAATGTCTGGTTAAAAAAAAAAAACTCCAGGGGATGTACTTCAAATCAAAGTACACAATGTAATAATAAAGACTGAAATCCTGCAAATTTGGACAAATGTGTAATTTTTATTTACATATCAAGCTCTGACTAAAATATCCTTCTCTAATGTGCGATGCTGTTAGATTAACTATGATGCAAATGACCATGTACAACAGTGCCGAGATAGAGCTAGTTCAACCAATCATATACATTCAGGTCAAAGGAGCTTGCAAAGAAAAGCGTCTGGACTTCTTTAAGTTACTTGAAGACGTTTCACCTCTCATCCGAGAAGCTTCTTCAGTTCTAAGGTCAAATGGTGGAGAGTCCCAGATAAAAACCTAGTGGGAGTATCCCCCCACAGAGGGACAAAAGGACCCCCTGATGATCCTCTAATCGCCTGAGCCAAGGTGTGAAACTGGGTGTGGGTCCCAATCAGCCAGAGTTTCGGGTGAGTTCATTGTGAAACCTGGCCCCACCTTATCATGCGAATTCCTGAGATCATATACATTCAGGTACTTCACTTCTGTGGTTTCCAGTCTATGGGTCAGGCTGTAGGATTAAAAGGACTGTAGAACGATTAATGGAAGAAGAAAGTAGATCAAAGCTCAGCAGCACACATTTTTATTCACTTCTGTAACTTTAATCTAAGAAGTCAAAAACTAGTGTGGCTGGGAAAATGATCTAATCTCCAACAGTGCATTAGATTTAAGCACCTTAATACAAAACCCTTAATCTGAAGTTCCTCCAAATTGTTCTCCAGTACTTAAATAAATCTCCCATCTCACCTTCTGGTGCTTTAATATAACTGAACACACAAATGCTAAACTTGCCAGAATATTTCAGCATGTCACGCACTCAGTAATCACAGGCCAAGAATCTTCAGAACCTTTTATAAGGAGTCAAACCCAAACAGAGCCCCGTTTGGAGTCCCACTTAGAAACCTTCAGTAATGTGACCACTGGCCAGATGTTTCATATCTCTGATGGAACTACCTTCTGTTCATAATAAAAATAAATCTGTGAATCAGAAAATCTCTCTATTATTTCCAAATTCCATCGCTGTTAATTAGCCTGCCTGCAGTCCCCAATGCATTTACCATTGCATTGGGGATTGGCAAGGGGGGGGGGGGGGGGGTTGTATCTTTACTTTACAATTTTCTTTGAGCTAACATTTTAATAAAACTTCCAGCAAATTTCCTCCAATCATGTAAAGATTCAAAACCAAATTTGTGGCACAATAAAGGCATCATTCCCTGTTGTGCTAATGAGTGCTGGAGAATAAAAAAAAAGCTTATCTATGCATGCAAATGGAAAGTTGTAGAAGGAGTAGAAGCATTTCTACAGCAGATAAAGAGCTCAAGGCAAAGCAAACCCCAGATAGTAATACCTCCATCTTTATCTCACCTCTCACACCCCCCGCCAGATCCCACACCCTAACTAGGGAGTGTTTTACCATGGCAACTGTCACGTTCCACCTAACGTGCTCCCAGGGTTCATACACGGCATGCACGTAGTTACTGAATTGAATGATTAGATTTGGTTCAAAATATTAGGTATTCCCTCTGTAGGTACACATTGAGCTATGATAAATGAACCCGCCCTTAAAATAGGGGTGAATAGTGTTTTTCTATATGAATAACTTGGTTTTGGAACTAGTGCTTTCATCAGTGCTGCTTGAGGAGTCCCTACACCTGAAAAAGATGTGGTGTACATTATGTATTCCTGCATACATCCTGCACTACATGACTCCCACCAGAGTCATTTACAGCTTAACAAGCTTTTGCACCAATTTTGAACTTGGAATTCAACGAGTTTCTACACGAGGAGCAAGAGACAGCTAAACCCCCCAGGAAGACTAATTTTCTCCTGAAAAACAGTCTGTTTTGAAGGGATGCAGACAAACTGTCAGGGATTAAAGACAAACCACAGCAGGCAACCCGCTCGATCACAGTCCAGCCATAATTTGACACTGTGAATTTGATGTTCGGCGTGTATGTGGCATATCTAATAAAAAATTACATCTCAGCTCTCCATATCCCGCAATCTAGCTAAGCGTGAGAAAGAGGAATAGAGCCCGTTTAATAAGTCAGATAACATGACATCAGCTGACATATCGTGGCATTAAATTCCAAACCATTGCACATAAATCCAAAGTATATGAGATTCAGAGGATTGTAGAGATGGCGAGCATTCGATTTATTACTATGCGGCGAGATAAAGTTCCAAGCTTTTTTTTATTTATTTTTTTTAATAAATGACAGGAGATACCTTGCATTGGCTGACTGCTTGAATTCTTGCAATTAGCCATGTGTGACAGAGAAAGGTCAAAACTAACAATTAACATTGGTGAGATGGAGGAACATTTGGGAAAATGAGAAACATGTAGTTCTTCTAAAAGTCCTTAAATTGATGAAGTATATAATTGAAAGTTTATACTGCTTAGCGAGAAAGAAAAAGGAGCCTAACTTTTGCAATGTTGCAGTTCATCATATTAGAATATAATTACACTTGTCTTTTGATTCTGGGGGTGAAGAATGTCTAGACCCATCATTGTATGACTGGGCTGCACAGCTTAAGTCTATTATACCTTTATTTTTTTAAATTTCATGTGCAATCTTAAGGTCAAAAACTACCACTCCCCACATATTTAGACACAGTGAAAAGGCCGCAAATGCAGTGAAGGCAGAAAATATTTTAAAAACCAGGACTCTTTGTCTCAAAGCGGGTAAACAATTTTCTTACCACAGGAAAAAACGCTGCTAAATTTAAACTTTAGCATTTCCAAAGTACTTAAAATGAGTCAAGATGTTATGATGTCCTTCAAAGAACTGAATCGAAAGCATGGGATATCCAAGTTAGAAGATCTTAAAGCAGTTTTTCAAACAGTCATCATAAAGTTTTATATATCTGGACGTAATAAAACAAATGGTGTGGTCTTTAGCAAATCTGAAAATGACTCAGATTCAACCTCGGCTGAATTACAAAACACGACAGAAGCAATTGTTGCTGCTCATCAATCTTTTTTAACCTTTCCAAAGAATTTGAAGTCCATCATTCTACAGTGAGAAAGATTATTCATAAGTGGGAAAAAAATTAAAGGCAGTTTTCACAGGTGTGGACGTCCCAGCAAGGTCGCCACCAATCGCAGGCGTTGTTTTAGAATCTGCTCACTAGAACATTTTGAAACTGAAATGTCAGCAGAAGATTGGACGCCTACTTATGTCACAGAGTTCATACCGCAGACTGACATACCTGGGTAAAGTGAACATATGCTCCTGCCAAATGATATGTGCACTAAATGAGACTACTGCTTTTGCAGTGCAGGACATTTTGGCAAGAGGTCAGAGCAACATGTGAAAATTATTTTAAAAGAAATTCCCCTGGACCCAAACCTTTGTGCGCGGCTTATCCAGCCTTTTGTATGTGTAACTGTGAAGAAAAATGAACCCACTGCATTAAACACCAAAAACCTAAATGCATTATTTGGGGACAATAAAATCCCTAATCCCATTGGACAAGACAATGAATGGCAAATGAAAGAATAACATATATTCTGAATAACAAATCAAAAATATTCAAGGAATATTTTTTGAAATATGTGAAAGATCTGGCAGAAAATTAGCCATAAAAGCTGTTGTAGACGATAATCAGTTTTTTCCTTCAACAAACACTTGAATATATGTCGCGTGCATTATTCCCCTACTGTATGTTTTTAAAAGAAAAATAGTATTTGTGTGTGTTTTGAGTCCAGCTGGGTGTAGAAAGGGTGTGGGCCATCACTTGACAGAGGCAATCAGGTTGGACAGAGATAAGAAGAAAAAAAAAGTACAGTCTGGTCCACCCCAGATGTCATCACAATATGTTAATGAGCCAGAGTGGGGCCTTTAAGTGCTGGAACCCAACACAGGGACCAGTAAGGAGACCAGACGATGACACACACTGAAGGCAAAGAGGCGAGTATGTGACAGAGATGTGGTAACTGAGGCCTGGAGGCTCTGCGACAGGATCCCTTTCTTTTAATTTAAATACAAAACAGATTTCATATTACAAACATTTTAATTGGTTGTTCTACTCTAACAGTTATCCTCCTTGTTCTTGCAGATTACAAACTACAGGGACTCCCTGCTCATGGTTCTGTCTTGTGCCCTGGACAGGATATCATCTTATACTGTAAGTTTAAAAAAGAGACACTACAGTATAGATGATGTACTATCCAGGGTTTCATTCCCCCTCCGCTGCTATCAGCACACCAACACTGTAACTGAGCCTGAACACTCTGAGGGAGGCTGTCAAACCGTTACCATTACTGAGTTTTAGTAATGGTAAGGGTTCTACAGCCTTCTCTCAATGTCATCTAGACCGGGATGTGTCACTCACAAGCTCCTGGCGGGTATTTCCCCTTTTTTTTTTTTTTTTTTTTTTTTTTTTTTTTTTTTTTTAAAATAGGTGCATATGAAATAAAGCAGATGGTTCTTAAATAAGCTTCTCATTGTTTTTTGTTCATCTCGGTGCAGCATATCAGCACTTTAAACTGACTGTGTTTGAGGGATTGCTTTCCTTCCCTGGCCGACGTGCATCGGTTTAAATATTTCCCAACTGCTGTCGGCTTGTCAAAGTGGCGATCTCTGCTGTGCAACGGGCTTGTCTAATCACTGGGAAGCAGCCGTTTTTGAGAGTAGGGGGAGCTTGAGGGGCTGACACAGCTTCTGAGAGACATTCGAGGCCTCTCCCTCCCTCCCCTGCTTAAGGCCACTAGCTGGTTATTCATCAAGATGCCCCGAATAGAGTAACCGTCAAGTTAACTCACAGGCAGCAGGAATGAATCTAATCACCATTATCTGACCCATTTTAGCATCAGGTTAGTGCTCCATTTTGCCATCCATTAGGGAGACAATTCAGCCCTCAGGGGCAAAGCTGGGCTTTATAAGAGCCAAAAAAGCAGAAGGAGGGAGAAGTGGGAAGCAGAGAAGGGAGGTGAGAGGGGGGGAGAAAAAGGAAGAAAGAAGTAGAACAAAAAAGTGATAGTTGCAGGGATGGATGGCCACACTTCAAAGGCAGTGGAGGAGGCTAAAGTGATGTGGGAGTGGAGGGAACAGGGTTGGATGGTACATCAGGGACATTTGAGTGAACATGACTGCGCAGGTCCTGCTTCAGTTTATCTACAGCCCGTGTTTGCACGAGGCGCCCGCCAAGTAAAAAGCTCTGAGAGCCAAAGATAAACCATCGGCTTTTTCACAGCTCGCCAAACCTGCTCAGCCATGAGCACACTGTCAAACTTGTGTCAAAACACTCATTTGATGGGAGTCTATGTCATGTTTGTTACTGAAAATATATCACTGCTTAATAACAATAATAATAAAAAAATAATAATAATTCGGGTGGGGGCTCTGTGGCTTGTGGAAGCTGCATTTAATCAACACTTTGGTTTTTTGCAGAAAAACCAAGGTGCTCTTTGCACTTCAACATCAATCTATGAACCGCATTCTGTAACATCTCTATGTAAAAGCTTTAATAATGCACGGGATGAATGGAGGCTGCAAAAGTCACAATTTATAGTAGAATTCCTTTTCTTCAGAGAGGTGTCAGGTCAAAGGAGTTCTGGGTCTGAGAAGATTTTATATGTTAAGTTACAGCGCCATATCAAACTCATGATGAGAGGTCTGTCCTTTTCTCTTCCTATTGCAAGTCCTTCATCCATTTTCACTTTTTCAGCTTGACTGAGAGCTTCAACCTGACTTCCCTCAGGTATACTCTGCTCAGGTCTTCGCTCGCTTCTTGTGCGATCCGCGCTACCATCTGTCCAGCTGTGCCGATCACCATCCTCTACGCACACAATAGAAACAGAAACATCAGCATCAGGCACCACTGAGCACATGAAAGGTTTTATTTCATTTACGGAAGAATAGTTTCCTTCAGGAAAAGTTTAGACGAGCATCATAACCTCAGCGTCATATCAAAACTGCAGGAAAATGAACTTGTCAAAGATGAAACATTTGTGATTCAAGATGCTGATTATTCATATCTTTATATCGTTACCTCATTTGATTAAAACCTCTATAAATCAGTCAGTGTCCTTTATATCTCTGGTCTTTGGTTTCACCCATGTATGGTTGCATGCATGGGTAAAAAGTAGCTTTGTGTCAGGAAAAACACTAAATTCAGTGTTTATTGGTCAGTTACTGATTCGAGTTCTACCTCTACATTTCTTGAATCATTCCTGTGTGACATGCAAACTGTGAAGAACAGCGATGATCTTCATAACTTTTCTTGGAGGTCACCGACCTTGAAACATTTTCAGCACAACAGACGTAGCTTCAAATATTCCCTGTCGTTAAAAATGCATGGCTTAGAAAGGCTGCTCTAATATTTATGAGTTAAAAACACAAGGAAAAAGAATTTTTGGAGATACGTGGCAAACAAATACCAGAAGCCATCAGAGAGGCTACAGGTGTCAGTAAGAGAGGTAAAGATTTCACTTCTTTCAGCCCAGCATGCACTGACACTTCAGAATGGCAGCCTATCATTAAATTACATGTCCACACACAGAAGTAGAAATAAAGAGTTGATCCTAGTAGTGGGCAGCACGACTGCAATCACCCCTTTGACCCAAAGTTGGATAAAGTGTTAAGAAAACAGATGGATGGCTGTCCTGGCTATGTGATTATATGGATACTGCAGTAGATGTGGTCACACCACTGAACACAAAAGTACTTTCAAGGAATTGACTTCCCATCAATACTCAAAATATGCAACTCTTGCTAAAGCATGCGGAAGTAATTAAAAGTTATTTACACAGCGCCAAATCCCAACATCAGTTGCCTCAAGGTGCTTTATATTGTAAGGTAGACCCTACAATAACGCATACAGAGGAAAACCCAACAATCATTTGAGCCCCTATGAGCAAGCACTGTGGCAAAAGTGGGAAGAAAAAACTCTGTTAACAGGAAGAAACCTCAAAGCATGCCAACTGGATTCAACACTTTGACTAAACCACTCCAAAACCTTCATTTTTTTTTTTTTTTTTTGCTTTTTGAGACATTTAGAGGTGAACTATGGCAAGTTATCCAGCTGCTGAAGCAGAACAGTGGCCCCAGACGCATCACACTACCACCAGCATGTTTGATTGTTGGTGTGAGGTTCTTTTTATGAAATACTGTACTAGTTTTACACTAGATGTTTCTGGGAATAAAAAAAAAGAAAAAAAAAAAAAAAGAGTGATTTCAAACAACTACATGGACATACAGCACGTTTACGGTTGTCTCATTTGGTATGCAGGCCAAGTACAGCACTTCACTAACACAGATGCACGTGATAAAAGCCCAATAAAGGGTGAGAATGCTTACCATGTGGGTTTCTTTCTTTGTGTAAAGTTTCACAGAAATATCCAGCACTCCATCTTCTCCATCTTGCCAGAGTTCAACAGACTAAAAAATAGAGACATTTTGATCTTAGAAATGTATTCTTCACACATTAGGCAAATAAAGTTTTTAAAAATGGCAGCAGAGTCAAAGCAAGAGCAGATAATATATTCTGTGCGGAGAGAAACTCATGTCGCATAACTCCAAGAGCTGCTAATAACTAATCAAGCCCACAGTACGCCTTTGACATGGTTGTGCGATTCTGTAATGACAGATTTTATAATGGTGTATTCAAAAATGACCCTTGGGTTTCTTTAGAAGCAGCAACAAACAGCTGCATCAAGCACATGTCAACATGTAGAATGGAAGCAAGTATGAAGCTCTTTAAAAATAGGCTTTAATCAGTGCAGCCAGATGTGACGAGTGCAGTTTGCTGTCAGCTTACGGTCACATGTGACTTCAGAGAGTTCACTGGTTCATTAGTCACCTGTGTCATTGAATAGGGCACTTCCTGGGGCAGATACTCCAGAAGCTTCTCTCTGATGATGTTAGTGCAGACCTCCTCTGGACTTTGGTCAGTCAGGACTTCACTGTGATATTGCCATGATCCTGGCTTGGCAGCAACCATGAAGTAGCTCTTTAAGAACAGAAAAACAGAACACAGTTATACCACATGAACATTACAGTGCATCTTGATGTGGTCATATAACATTTACCTTCAGAGTGTCCACGTCCTCTCTGTCCACTGACGACAGCATGAACACGTCCTTGAAGTGAGGCCAGCCCTGCTGGTTTCTCAGTGTCTTCAGCTGTTCTTTGCTCAGCGCAGAGGTCGGCTCACTCCCATCCTCAGGTTCTGCGTTTTCCTCACCCTCTGAAGCCCTTTCTGATCTTTTCTCTGCCCACGGGGGCTTGATCACTGGCCTGATCCGCATTTTGCATCCATTCACCACTCCACACGTCAACTGAGCCGTGATATCCAGCAGTCTATCTTTAGCCTTCATGAGGTCCACCTTAAAATAAAATATGCAAACATTATCGCCTTTTCATGCAGGAACTATTTTCTTTATACTATCACGGTGATGGAAACTGTAAAGGCAGCCACATGCACACTTGCTCTGTTTGGCAGTTGTAGCTCTGTAGAAAGAGAGTAGTAGTTCCTACATCCAACTCCGACAACACTTGAAAAGTCAATTAAAACCTTTAATTCTTGCAGTAAGAGAGCGTTTTATCGATTGTTTAATTAAGCAATCGGGTAAAAATACTTTTGAGCAATAATAAATACTCAAAAGAGAAAAACATAGCTCTTTTAAAATGAACTGCTCATTGGTTTCTATTTTAGACTGAAGTGTTTTAATACTTGCATACAGTATCTATAAAAAAGCAAAGCATTTAGGTATTTACCTGCCATATTAAAAACAATCTTAGATGCAAAAATAAATAATCATAACTACAGTAATGTCAAATAAAATTAGGTATAGATGCAAGCTCACTCTTTCTTCTTAGAAGGCTTAGTTACACAAGCAGGAGGTAAACAGTTGACAGTTTTTGTGTGTGCATATATTATATATTATATAATCTGCAAAACAGTGTTACTAAAGTCTTGAAATAAATATGGTCTCGTACACCCCATGCCCCCCTTTAGACTCACCCCTGCTTATGTGCACTTTAACTTCTGTAGCTTTGCTTCAGATATTCTCTGTGTAAAACAATCAGCGGTGGATGAGAGCAGCTACAAAGCTCGCTTTTCTTCACATTGGAGCTTGTTGAACAGGCGGTTTGGTTAAGGACTCAAGCCAGCTTTTTCCCAGTAAAGGACTTTATGGCAATTACAGTAACAAGCGCTGCTATTCTGTACACTAGAAAACCCTTTTCTTTCACTCCACCTGAGCTCACGGTCTCCGTAACAGCTCCACCTCTTTGCTCTAACTGAGCGCTACAGAGTCGTGGATTACACAAAGCACCAAACAAAAAACTTTGCATTGAGGATTTTCTATTATCGAGTGATTTGAATTAATCACTGCAGTGGAATTCACTGCAATGAATCCCATATTATTCCTTACTGTGGACAAACCTAATGAAAGGAACAAAGCTGTAACATAAACACATATTGGCAGCAACATTGTACTTAATGACCTTTCCCTGCTGCTGTAAATTCTTGTATTTTCTTTTTTTTTTAATCATCCTGTGGGGTTTGGGATGGAAGGCCACTGACATGATTCTGAAACTAGAAGCTACTGTGAGATGAACTGATTTTGGGCTCTTTATTTGGTTTGGTGACAGTGACACAAACACTGAATGATGCCAGCTTTAGCTTTTAGCTTCAATAATAATAATGAATTAGGATGTTATAGGCAAAAAAGTGCTTCTTGTAAAGTGTACAGTACATTAACTGCTACTATCCCTGCAAATACTGCTTGTTTTAAATAGTTATAAACAAGCATGTGAGGTGGTATAACTACAGTTATTACTAAGTACTTGTCAAGAGGTTACAATATGAGGCATTCATACAAGAGAAAGGCTAGACTACATTACTACATAAGCTTTTATCAATCAGATTTCTTCCTGCCTTGTAGTTTCTGCTTTTATGAATCATGCGAAACATGCACATTTTACTCCAGCAAAAAGTACCTTATTCAGCACTAGGACTGCCGGAATATCCGGGTGCTGGGCCAGGCATTTCAGCACCTCAAAGTCGAGCCTGCTGCACATCCATTTGTCTGCCACATCCACCATGACTACCACTGGAAATGCAATTATAAGCATTTAAAAGGGAGCACTGCGCACCACTGTTCACATTAGATCAGCACAAAGAATAATAATAAAAAAATAGAGACCGCTCAATTGCGGTTAATAAATGACCCAGAGTGAATATATCATACTTAGGTCAGCTTCTTTGACCGTGTTCCAGGGATCCACAAGTAAAGACTTCTCCAGCTGGTGTCTTTGAAGACAGAATTTATTCATGTATTACACAGCAGAATAAAACCAGAGGGAGACAGACTTGAGTAATATCTAAATGGGAAAAGCACCTTTTGACCTTTGATGGAGTAGTAAGACCAGGAGTATCAAGCAAGATCTACAAAAAACAAACAATTTATTGACAAAGGGATATAACTTCTGAGCAACATTCCTGGATTAAAACAGAAAGGAAGCAAAAAGGTTCGTACTATCTGTGTGTCTTCCTCTGTTAGGACGCCCAGTGCACGTGACCGTGTAGTGTGTACTTTCTTGGACACAGCAAACACCTTTAAGACAAGATTACAGATTTTAGAAGGTGAGAAATAAGACAAATATTTTACAGAGTAAAGATTTTTTAAAAACAAAAACAAAAACCTTTCTGCCAAGGAGCTGATTGGACAATGTGGATTTCCCAGCATTTGGGGCACCTATTATAGCCACTTTCAAAACCTTTGAGTTTTCAGGTTGATCTGGATGTTTCATTAACAGAGACAACTGTTCACCTAAAAAGACACAACACTAAACATTAGACAGACCATAAACACGACAGAAGGATGACATGTGCAATTTTTGGAAAAAGGCTGAGTTGGAATGATCAGGCAAATTTAGAGATGTAAATCTCTGAGGCAGTGGTCTGGTTACCGCTGTCTGGCGGAACTGAGGCTGGAAGGCGATAAATGTTGCCGTCTGCCTCTGCTGCTTTGCCTTTCATCAGTCTGCTGAGAAATGCCTCTGATGTAATAAAACAAGCAGGAGTGAAGATAAATCCGTTCCCCCCTCCACGGCTGCAGGCAGCATTTCCTGTAAAGACATCAAAATCTCCATCACTTCACTGCCAGCTGGCCCGCAAGCTGACTGACTGATTATTCTTACTGGGATGTTAATATGACACAGAATAGTGACGCATTCAGATTTTCTTTGTCCAAACCCTCTCCTGCCCTGCCTCCCCCCCCCCAAAAAAAAAAAACAGTTCACAAAATAAACCATACATCATCACATACAGTGGGGCAAAAAAGTATTTAGTCAGCCACCGATTGTGCAAGTTCCCCCACCTAAAATGATGACAGAGGTCAGTAATTTGCACCAGAGGTACACTTCAACTGTGAGAGACAGAATGTGAAAAAAAAATCCATGAATTCACATGGTAGGATTTGTAAAGAATTTATTCGTAAATTAGGGTGGAAAATAAGTATTTGGTCACCTCAAACAAGGAAAATCTCTGGCTCTCACAGACCTGTAACGTCTTCTGTAAGAAGCTTTTCTGTCCCCCACTCGTTACCTGTATGAATGGCACCTGTTTGAACTCATCATCTGTATAAAAGACACCTGTCCACAGCCTCAAACAGTCAGACTCCAAACTCCGCCATGGCCAAGACCAAAGAGCTTTCGAAGGACACCAGGAAAAGTATTGTAGACCTGCACCAGACTGGGAAGAGTGAATCTACAATAGGCAAGGGAATCAAATCCCGCAGTGCCAGACGTGTTCCGCTGCTGAAGCCAGTGCATGTCCAGGCCCGTCTGAAGTTTGCCAGAGAGCACATGGATGATACAGCAGAGGATTGGGAGAATGTCATGTGGTCAGATGAAACCAAAGTAGAACTTTTTGGTATAAACTCAACTCGTCGTGTTTGGAGGAAGAAGAATACTGAGTTGCATCCCAAGAACACCATACCTACTGTGAAGCATGGGGGTGGAAACATCATGCTATGGGGCTGTTTTTCTGCCAAGGGGACAGGACGACTGATCCGTGTTAAGGACAGAATGAATGGGGCCATGTATCGTGAGATTTTGAGCCAAAACCTCCTTCCATCAGTGAGAACTTTGAAGATGAAACGAGGCTGGGTCTTCCAACATGACAATGATCCAAAACACACCGCCCGGGCAACAAAGGAGTGGCTCCGTAAGAAGCATTTGAAAGTCCTGGAGTGGCCTAGCCAGTCTCCAGACCTCAACCCCATAGAAAATCTGTGGCGGGAGTTGAAAGTCCGTGTTGCTCGGCGACAGCCCCAAAACATCACTGCTCTCGAGAAGATCTGCATGGAGGAATGGGCCAAAATACCAGCTACTGTGTGTGCAAACCTGGTAAAGACCTATAGTAAACGTTTGACCTCTGTTATTGCCAACAAAGGTTATGTTACAAAGTATTGACTTGTATTTTTGTTATTGACCAAATACTTATTTTCCACCCTGATTTACGAATAAATTCTTTACAAATCCTACCATGTGGATTCATGGATTTTTTTTTCACATTCTGTCTCTCACAGTTGAAGTGTACCTCTGGTGCAAATTACTGACCTCTGTCATCATTTTAGGTGGGGGAACTTGCACAATCGGTGGCTGACTAAATACTTTTTTGTCCCACTGTAACTCCAAGATTTTTGTGCTGTCTTACCCCCAAAACTGCAGCTTTTAAAAGTCGTTTTGGATAACAAGCACTTTTATGGAGAAATGTGTTAACAAGCAATTTGTTGTTACTTTTGCAGAGAATTTTGAGCCTTAGTGGAGGTATAAAGTCTCAGGCTGCTCCTGTTAGCACTGTGCAGGAGAGAAATGATTCACTTTATCTAGCAAATATAAATGTAATCAATTTATGATTTAAACTACTTTTAAAATCAGCTTTCCAAAAGTTTAATAAGAAAGGACTTTAATAGTAAGAGGAGGGGGGATTCCTCCTTGAGCTGGACCAAAATCAACAGGATCATCTTCCAGAAACTCACTGCTCTACTCTCACTACATGAGGCCGGGCACTAGGGCAGTAGGGTCTGACAATGTCCGAGGATTTCATCCCGATACCTAATGGCAATCATGGTGCTGTTGCCTAGCCTGTAGAGGTCTTTGTGTCCCTCCATCAATATGGATCCCCAGACCATCACTGACCCAGTACCAAACCGGTTATACTGAACGATGTTACAGGCAGCATAACGTTCTCCACGGCTTCTCCAGACTCTGTCACATATGGTCAGGGTGAATCTGCTCTCATCTCTAAAAAGCAAAGGGCATCAGTGATGACCTGCCAATTCTGGTATTCTGATGGCAAAATCCAATCAGGATCAACATCATAGGGACCAACAGAGGATGTCAGTACTCAGGCCACCTTATGTAGTCTGTTTTTGATTGTGTGGTCAGAGACACTCACACCAGCAGGCTGTAGGAGGTCATTCTGGCGAAGCTCATCCTGTTCCTCCTTACACAAATGGAGCAGATGCCGATCCTGGTGATCGCTTATGGACCTTCTACAGCCCTGTCCAGTTCTCCTAGAGTAGTGGTTCCCCCCCCTGCACAAACACATACTCCAACCACACACGCCCATATTTTGTTTTCAAACTCCATTGCGGTTTATTTCACGCCTCAAACATTTAGTAAACAATTAAGCAAATACTAGTAAACTGCAATAAATTACAGGTAGTAATAAAATACACTACTAACTCTTTTACACTACATCCACACCTGCATGGGTATTTTCGAAAAACACAGCTGTTTCTGTGCGTTTGGGCCTTTCGTCAACACGTAAACGGTGTTTCGAATCACAGAAAACTGAGATTTTTTAAAACTCTTTTGCGAGGAATACAGACTTCATCGCGCAACGTCAAAGGTATGTGCCTTTTTTCACATCACGCTGTGTGCCACTGCCACGTTATTGTTTACATGAGATGAATTGCAGAATGGCATATAGAGACAAAATACTGTTAATCTGACTATCTGCAGGTTTTACACGCTTACATACACACACGCAGTTACTGTCCCTCCATTTAGAAAGGCAGAGAGGTCACGGTGTAATTATTTTACGTGTAGTTTTTTTTTCCTGTGTAATAATATTCAACATTGCTATCAACACATTTTTCAAAAAATGCCTCTCTGTGACAAAATGGATTCAAAAACAAAAACAACTGTGGGATACTGTTTGTCTGTGATTTGGACAGGGGGAACAAATTGTGGCCAGATCAGCCTGATATTATTTCTATCCCACTGTAACTTTACTCTATAAAGAGCTAACATCTCCAAAATGTCAGGAGTAGTTAGTCAAGAAGTGTTTGTGAACTAAAAATCGAGAATGTGGGATACTGTTTGTCCAAACCAATTCTGCAGGGGATACCTTACCTTGGCACTTGTTCAGGTGAAGCCAAAGGAAAGATATGCTTCAACATATTTTCTAGTCTTTGGCTTGGAAGGAAGTTGGTTTGGAAACATATTTGGCGATGCTTAATCTCCTGTTTTGCGTTTGTGTGAGAGCCCCGTCAAAAGCCTGTCCATTATGCTAGCAGTGTCCAAGAGTTCTTTTTTGTTTTGTTTTTTTCTTTCATACCACCCCTGCAATGGCTCTGCGCCCCCCCCCCTTTGGGAACCTCTGTCCTAGAGTAACTGGTTTTCTCCTGGACTTTCCTCTACACTCTTAAGACGGATTAACAGCCCCTCTACTACCTAACTACAAAGATCAATATCTCAGAAGTTTAACTGACTTGATGGTGTATTCAAAAAAATAAAAATCAGAATTGGTTGGGTCTGGGATGCGAACAGCCTACGTAATTCAAAGTAAATTTTACAAAATGTATCAATTAAAAAAAAAATGACAGTGTAAACCAATCAGTGTGAAACAAATACACACTGTCAACTGAGTCTACTCGACAGTTGACTGCCAGCTGGTTATATTCCTATAGAAGAGGATGGTTGCTCAGCACAAATATATTACAGGGTGTATCAGAAAGAGTCATCCACTTACAAAGCGCTTTAACCTTACAGCTATTTACTGGTAATGATCTAAACATGTACCTTTAGAAAAAAGGGATTCAAGAGTTTTTGTGAATGCTTGCCGGTAGGTAACAACAGGTAACAACAACAGCAGCTCCAGACACGCTTTCTTGTATGTTATTACTAACTTGACCCCAATCAATTGCAGACTGATGCCAGACTGACTCAGTCTTACAACAACATGGCAGGTTTTAATGACGTGTTGGAGAACGTCTCATTTTTCAGTCAAAAAACATCTGTAGTGAGAAAAGTGTCTGTGAAGGTTCTCAAAGCCACCTCCATAGGACAAGACTCAGCAGTCCATCTGCATCTTAAAGATAAAGGACACTCTTTCAAGGATGCCAATGTTCACATTTTGGACAGAGAAGACAGATGGTTTGAAAGAGGAGTGAAAGAAGCCATTTATGTCCACTGTGAGCGACCATCTTTGAACAGAGGCGGTGGTTTACGACACCAACTGTCTGCCATCTATAATCCAGTTTTGAGTTCTCAGCATGTAAGAAAACCCAGGTAAAGCATTGAGATAATATCATATCGATAACAATAGCTCATCTTTTCCGCCTCAAATTATCAGCCATATTTTCTGTCTGTTCACGGTCCTTTACACGGCGTCTATACAGTTAATCAAAGCAGCAATGACATCTTCATCCATGTAGATGTCATTATAATGTCTATGGTATTAGCATTCATTCATTCATTCCGAGCTACACTTTTCCCCATTTGGTATTAACCCCGAGCCTCAAATATTTCTCCTTTCAAAAATGAACAAAATAAACGATAAGCAGAAAAATAATGTCTCCACTGACCCGCTGTCAGAAACCATGACGCACTTTCCTGTCGAGCAGACACGGCGAGCCGCCTGGAGAGGACAGCCGAGTCTCTGAAAAAGCGACCACACACTCTGAGAGCCATCTTACTTTGACAAAACAACAGCTGCTGTGTTTTAGCTAATAAGACGTTGTTCGTCTGCGAAGAATTGGGTCACTTGTTTACATTCACATTGCCTGTAAGGTAAAACCATGTTGCTTTAACCAAAGAGAGGTATCTTCCGCTCTGGAGAGGGTCTGTATGAGTGTGCTTGTGAAAGCTACACCGCCCCCTAGCGGCTGCAGGGTCAACTGCATCCCTGAACATCCTACTCGCATTCATCTGAAACGTTAAAGTCAGATAGCAAATTAATCACAACCCACTGATTAAACTGATTTTTTTCAAGGCAAATAAAACTGAAATATTTATTGTTTGACAA
Organism: Copadichromis virginalis; assembly: GCF_057382275.1. NCBI lineage: Eukaryota > Metazoa > Chordata > Actinopteri > Cichliformes > Cichlidae > Copadichromis > Copadichromis virginalis. Next base: position 8,959,713 of record NC_140627.1, read on the forward strand.
GATTTACATCATAATATCCAACTACTCTCCTAATGACTCAGTAAAGACTGTACCAGTTGCGTACTCTTCACTGACTAAATCGAAAATGACAGTTCATGGTCTGAGTGACTGAAAATGATTGCATAAGAAGAGAAACAAGGAAACAAACAAATAAAGGCTGGGGAATGAGAAGAGAGATCATTGAGTTTGGAGGAACTATGCGATGGAGGAAATTATTCGAGTGAGCACAACTGTTCTCTAGGCCTTACTTCTACATAACAAAATAATATAACTGTTGTGTGTCATTTTGCAGCAAACCCTCTTTAACTCCCAGAAGTCCCCCGAGGCCCCAGCTTAGGAACCACCTGTCTACAGCAGGAAGGACAGAGACAAGCTGAAATCAGCCGACGGCAATCCCAAATCAGCTCATCACAATGCACAAACGCGTCTGCCAACCTGCAGTTTGACAGACCTCAAAGGGACTTTTAGAAGAGGTGATATTCTCTATATTACTTTGTGAGCAATGCTGCACCCACAACCGCAAATCAGATTGCACTGCTCAGACATTTTCTTTCCCTCTTGTCCCATGAGCGCACACAACAGAGCTGATCCCCAAGGGTGCTTGAAGCACAGTTTTGACAGTGTTGTTGAGGATATATTGAGCATGGGTCGCCTAAAGCAGCATACTAACCTGAAGAAAGCATGCATGCTGACAAACTCACTCACCTCCCCGTAAGATTTAAGCACTAATTCATGAGGATGAGCTGATATAATGGCCTGATAACCACAAAGTGCATGAGGTTAATAGTCGGACTAAAAGGACGCAGTTTGCGTGGTGATTGTTTACTGTAATACGTTGTTTTCAATATGCAAGGGAAAGCCAAGCAGAGCAGATGTCTCCCTGTAGTCCATCAAGCTCACCGGCTGTTTGTTAGTCCTGGAGGACTTGCTCGGGGTGGAACAAACACCTCCACTGGGGAGGATGATGAAGGATATCAGGTAGCTCACAATCTGTCATCATCTAACTCTAAAAGCTCAGCAGCAATGGAGGGGCAACAAAAATGGAGCTTTTAGCAGACACTTACTGCCAAATTCCAATTGAACCAGAAACCAAAAGGATATTTGAGGATCAGTAATGTTTGAACTTCCCCTCTATCTGCCTCTCTCTTTCTCTCTCTCAAATTCATTCAAGGCATTTTCTCCCTCCGGGCTTTCCTCACATGGCCACTTCACGTGGGAGTGTATCAGAGTCTTTCTATGACTGCATTAACTTTGGCCTTCAGAAAGAGCTCTCTCTCTCTCTCTCTAGAAAAAAAAGGAAAAAAAGACAAAAAGGCTTCGCCTGCAGACCATTTAATCATAAGCTGTAGCCCACTTTGGTATGTGAAGTGCACTTGCCAATGAGATGCTGCACAGTGTGATGGAAAACCTCTCTGCTACAGCGATTCAGCATGCTGTTGATTCCTAATCAATCTTTATTTTCAGTAATTCAAAAGAACACGCGGCACTGACGTTGTACGAGTCAGATCTCCCCGAATATGCAGAATTTTCTGCAGCCCGATGTGGAGATTTTCTCAAACTTCTATTTTTGATTTATTAATAACGCTAGCTGGAATTAGATGAGCAATAACTGGCAGTTTCTGTGCTAATAAGGAGAGCTTGCTCAGCACGAGGAATAACAAAGAACTATAAGCACGAGCCACGGGGCATGTCAACAGGGAGCAGAGGTGGGGGAAAAACAATCTGTCAGTGCGTCAGAGTATCCATCACTCCATCACCACTGATTGCAGTGAGAGGCGTGATGGGGCACAGCCGGCTGACTTTCTCTCAAACAGCCGCTCCTGAACTTTATCATGCTGAGAACTCCAACACAGATCGGCTATTTGCGAGGGATCCCACAGATTAATGAACGGATGGATGAATTTCCACATGTGAGAAATGAGATTCAACTGTTACATTTTATGTGACGCCCTGAAGGTCCCCCAAGGTCCCTCGATTCAGCAATCACTGCTCGAGACGTCCTTGCTCTGCCTGCTTTTTTTTTTTTTTTTTGTTAAAGAGGTGATTTAGCTCCTAAACTACCCATATAGGTCACACTGATGCTCTGATTGTACAATCTCTCTCTCCGTGGGGGAGATAAAGTGGAGTGGAAAAAAAAAACTTTTATTCATTCCAGACTTGCAATCGATGGGACTTGTCTGTGAAGTGGATCAATAATGCCTCCCTTTGAAATCATCAATCACGTCAGTGGTGAATTTAAAAAGCGTAATTAGGAACAGCGTTCTTAAACATCCTGTATTGACGTCTTCTTTGGTATGGAGAAAGACACCATTCTGCATCATTAACTTTGTATTATTGCCTGATGGAGCCTGCTGCTGCTACTTCCCCACCTGCTGAACTCGGAGCGCTCTGTGTGATTGGGCTTTCAGACCAAATTCTCCCTTCTTTCACTTGCTGATGGGGGGAAGTGAAGCTTGCAGGCCTAAATTGGCTGAAGTATTGTAATAAGCCCGGTCCATACTGGAGCTCAGGCCGCGGCTTCACAAAGCTTTGTATCAGAAATGTTTACGGGACTGAGCACGTGTAATTTTCTCTGTAATAATCTTATCTGATTACTTTTGCGGAGGCTCCAACGTGACAAGACATTACATAGCCGTGAGCACACATTCTTAAGCTTCCACAACTGGCCACGGTCTTCAGTGTTGTCGGTCTGTCTCTCTCTTGTAATAAAAATGGTATCAATACTGCAGAGAGGGCAGGTGGGCGATTGTAATGGAGTAATTTATTTTAGTTGTCACAGAAAAATAAGTCTTTGATTAGGGAGCTATACACATCAGGCTGCACAAATAGAACCTTTCATCAAATCACAAAGCATGTGACACTATTGACCAGGAGTCCTCTATCTGGGTTTTTATCTTCCCCAACAAGATTCATAATACAATATGTGAGCAGCACAATGAGGCAAAATGCAAGCAGAATATAGCATAATATAGCTCATGCTCAAGGCAAGTCATGTGCCATTCTTCCAGATGAGTAGGAAATTTTGGTCAGAGATGCGCACAAACAAGCTTAGAGGTAAATGAGCAATATTCAATATTCAAGGTTAGAATACTGATTATTGAAGTTAAATGGCAGGTCAAAACATCCTCACCTCAAGGCTGCTCACTCGTTTTCTTTTCGTGAAGTTTTCCGGATTATGCTTTAAATTCATAAATGAATTTCAAGACATCTAGGAGGGAATATACAAATGGGTGACTGAACTTTACTTGAGCTACATGTCCAAAAATATGAAGCATAACACCTATACACCTTGTATATACCTATACATGTACTGACGTGAAAATATATACATTGATGAGTATGAAATCATGCCACAGTACTTAATGTCACTGGGTCTCAACCCTGACTGACAGCTGCTCTTCACAGCAATCCCTGAAAACATTTGTGCTGCCTTAAAAACATTTGATTCAGCTTTTAGTCTCCGTCATGTTCAGATGCTTACAGCATTGCAAACTAGAGACCTGTATCAGATTAAAGGGAAAAAATACCTTCAATACAATTTCAGTGGACTGATGCATTGTTTCACCGAGTTTCTGCACTCTCTCAAGCTTACATTTTATTCCACTCTGACACCTCTTTCATATACTGAGTTGCGTTAATGTTAACAGGTATGTGTTTAATTCTGTTTGATTTTGCTTTAGTGAATTTTAGATCATTTGCTTAATTATTGAATTGAATTATTACTTGTTTTTTAAATTTTGATTTGTACCCATTATACTTTATTGTATTTACTTTGCTTTTAGATTAGTTTGGACTTTACAGGGAATTTTGTTTGTTTTTGTTTATGTCGTATTTTATTTTGCCATACACTATTCTGATTATTTAAGCTATTTTGACATAGGTTGTGTTTAAGTTTTCCAACTGCTGTAACAAAAGAATTTCCAATTTTCTGTGATGAATAAATTATAAATCCAACTCCGATGAATGCTGTCTCATTTCACTCTGTACTGTACCACTGTACATGGTTGAAATGATAATAAAAGCCACTTGACTTGACTTGACTTGAATGCCATAGCACATGATTTACACCATTTTCACACTCCTGAAACCATTCAGTAAACGCGTGTACCCTTTAGATAGGAGCACTGTCATATATGTAAGTCCATAATATGTTTCATACCTTACCACAGCTGATGAAGCTGCTGTTATTTTGTCTACAAAGCTCGTTAACCAAATCTAATTAGACTGAAGAAAAATAGACAGCTAAAGGCTAATATTTATTTACTGGCCTATGTAGGAACTATTTTAATGTATTTCACTAATTTCACGTCTAAATATTCAGCCGTCCAATCGCGCTTCAAGTTCACTGTCCCTTTAAACCACTCGGGCGTCCTGCTCAGCGCACGGCGCAGTCTGGAACGGTCCCAGCTACAGCGCATGCGCCAGAAGTTGCTGCCGCAGACAGCAGTGATTCGGCAGCACAGGGCAACGGGAGAAAATCTGTCCGTTTTAAACCATGGCGACGTACTAAACGATGCCTTTCGCAGAGGTAAACGGAGAGTAAGTAGTTGTATCTTTATAACACGCCTGCTGTCCGACACCGTGTGACGTCCTCTGAGAGTGTGGCGTAAATATTAGGAAAGGTTGAGAAGGCAACAATGGGACTGTGTATGTTTCAGACTGGCTGGCTAGGTTAGCTAGCCAGGAGCCTGGGCAGTCAGCTGGCACGCTGACTGGTAACATACAGGTTTATAGCAACTGTACTGCTCTCCTGCATTGGCCCTGTATCTACTGTAAAGCTCCCATCAAAGGCTTAAATCTCTCTGATACTCAACTATGTTTTAGTTAGAGGGAAAAGCCATAAATTCTCGATTAGAGCTGATGATAACTGTACAAACTGGGCTTATGTTGTGTTGTGTTCAGCTGGTTAGCTAGTTTATATTGTGCAATGTGACAGCCACCAGTGCGGATTAAGCTGAGCTGTATTTGCCTGCTAAAGTATCATCGTCATCATCATCACACTCGTATGTTCACAGATTAAAAATGTCATCAACAATGATGCAGGTAGTTTTGCGCCTCATCTCAAGCTAAATCGTAAGTGGTTCTCCAATAAGAAGCCAGTTGCGGATGAAAGTTACAAGTTAGGTTATTTTATACTGCTTGCTACCTTCAAAGTTGTCTACCCCTGGCTAGTGTCCGATATAATCATGAAAGCGTGCAACCATTTGCCAAGATTTAGAGTCTCGGCCGTCTCCACTCGACTGTACAGATGCTGTGCGCCCTCCTTGCTCTCCAGGCGCGTCTGCAAATGGCACCTCTTAAACATAACGCCACGGGGAAGTGTTTCCACCTGCAAAAGCAAGTGTTAAAGGTGATAACAAAAGGTTGACGTCACCGAGCTCATCCTGATCCTGCCGCACAACCTCGACCGCTGAGGAGGTGGAGGAGGAGGAGTGCAGGAGTAGTTTCAGAGGACGAGAACAGCTTCTGTTTTTAATGCTAGCACGTCTAATGGTTCGTGTCTGGAAGGAAAAGGTCTATCTCTGATCAAATTTCGGGTATCCTAAGGGCGCACTTAACTAATGGGATCATATCGACGTTTCTCCCCCTCCGAGCCCAATCTTTACACGGCGGAATGTTAATGTTGTCACAGCCTGTCCGTGTTGTCTTTGGCTGCTCTGCTTTTATTGCTGTAATCGGTCTGTAATGTCATGGAGCTTGTGACGGATTTGATTAAAAGGCAACTCTTCTGTTCTATGACTGACCGGACTATGGAAGTTATCTGCTTTGTGCTTCACATGGTAAGATGATAAAACTGTGAAATATCCAGCGATTTAAAAAAATAAACTAATAAAAGTGTTTTGTCTACATTTGCATGCCCCTTTGAAATAAAAATGTGTGTATATATATATATATATATATATATATATATATATATATATATATATATATATATATATATATATATATATATATATATATATATAATAAATAAAATAATAATCTGTCGTTATGTAAAAAAGCCTTTTATCTCTTCTTTACCACGACAAAGGTGGGACTGTCTAGTCTATAGCAACGAGGGAAGGATGTGCTCTGTGATATCCAGCGCTTACTCAAACAAGAGCCTCACATTACTTGCCCAGAAGTGCAGTTTTGCAATGTAGCTTTCTTCCTCTATATTTTCCAAAGAGCGGATAATTAAATTTCAGACCTTGTTGTCGGGGAAACTCGGGGGGCGCGGGGGGTGTCCCTAGAACTGTATTTTTTATTTTTATTTTTTTTGGCAATTATCGTGTAGCAGGAACCCTCTTTGCATTGGGATGCTATGTTTCCCAGCACAATGAAGCTTAATTGGGGCTCAACAGCAAATTAATATAAGGCCTCTGCCCATCTGTAAAATGCAGTTCACCTCTAATGACAGCAGTTATGTCAGTGAATATATCTCTGTGTGTGTGCCACTGGGTATGTGGTTGCTTCTATTTAGGTCTCAAAATGACGTGTTTGCTCTTAGTTATAGAGGCTGCAGATAAGTCTGGATGTCATGAGCGCATGGTTCATTCGTTCATGTCACGCTGGTCAGCTCTGTAGAAAATTACAGCGTTCCAGCAAATTGAAATACCACTTGAATGTATGTGTTAATTAGATCTCTGCATGCCTTTTCAAAAGTGTCTCTCCTCCTCTGCCCATGAGTCATGTGCTGACTCTTTGACCTGTCACCACAAATCCTGAGTCTTTGCTGAGGGCAAACTGAAAGAAAAGCAAAGTTTTTTTTCCCCCCTTTTTTTTTTTTCACCTTCCCAGCCAGCCACTGACAAATTTGAACATATTGATCTACACTAAGGGCAGAGGAGGGCAATTTCCTCTAAAGTACTTGTGCAGCATCTTGGCTGCTATTGCCTCTGTTTGTTGTGGCCCGCAGGTGACGTAAAACTATGGCATGGGGGGGGGGGGGGAAAGCTACATATTGTAGAGAACACACATGATTAGAGGCTTTAGAATAAGTCGAGTGTGATTGTAATGCACGCCTACGCAGTTTTCCAGACGCTATTCTTACACGTTGTTCTTGCAAACACATGGCAAAGCAGATATTAGTGAGTGATGACTAGCTTCACAAGGTTCAAACCAATCATTGTGAGCACCTTACACTGAAGCCCAGATGGTTTTGTGTTGCAGAAGGTTCTCCATTCGACAGCCAAACTGTCTGATTCCCAACATTAGGCTTGTTTCAGACAGCAGTAATAAGAGGATAACATCAAAGCTCTGCTTTATTTCTGAGAGACTTCAGAGCAAGACTATGAATAACAGATCACAAGGTACAAAGAGTGAACCAGAGAACTTAGGCAGCTTTTATGTTTCAGCTGTTGTTGGGATTCACGGGGAGCTCATTAAAACACATTGATGAGGAAGAGTCCCGATCCTCTGATTGTTGACTGTGAAATTGCTCAGCTAACCAACATATTTTTGATGCAATGATTTTTCTGTGCCGGAATGAGCCTCTTGGCTGATGCTCATTCAAAGCCAGTGATTTGATGTAGCATTTTAGAGACTGTACTTGAAATGGAAATGTGTAACCGTGTGCTCTTCCCCCAGTGCAATACATGTGTACCTTTCTTTTTTTTCTTTTCCTGCAGGGTCCTGTGTATGTTTAATCGCTCACAGGTGTTGTCAGTGAATTTTATGCCCAGCATATTTTCTATTTTCCACACTTGATCATTTTAGATGAGAATGATTTGTTGACTAGTTCCATTTGCTAAATAAGGCTGCCCCTCTACCCAGGTGCCAGGCAGAAGGACTGAGATTTCCTAGGTACCATTGATCTTTCCGCCAGCTCCACCTTTCAGTCCTCCCATCACCAGGGCAGCTGTCAGCCCACACTCACCCACTCAGCCACCCACCACTTGGAGAAACTCTCTCTGAGGCCACCCAATGTCTTCTCAGCTGAATGAGTCTGGTTTCAGACAGTGAACAGATGTTTGGTAGCCTCTGTGAGAAAGTCAGGAGACTCAGTATGTGGGTCAAACGCAGGTCAGACTCAGCATAGAGAACTGCAGCCACATGATACATCCAGATCAAGTGTTTACAACATGATGGGCAACTTCTGGATATCTCTGAGAAAAGAGACTCAACTGCAGGACTGAGGCTGTGGGTCAGCTGTTTGCATGGTATTCAGTTTGGTTCATGTGGGTGCTTTTATTTTGTGCAGTGACCGCAGGCAGTAGCCTTCATATGAAGATACAGTTTGTTTCTTTGTTTGCTGCATTTTTGTGCATAGATTTGCATGCTAGCTGGCAGGTCCAATTAGGGTAACAAAAAAAAGAAAAGAAAAATAAAGCCCCACTCTTGCTTGGTAGTTTGCATAATCAGCAAAGCCGAGCCCTTAAGCCAGGGAGTGATGTTACAAACACAAGGAGCAAAGGGCTTTCTGAAACTGTTATGTCTTCAGCTTGAGGGTAATCATGGACAAATCTCTAAGCCTCACAGTGCCATTCACAGCAATAACAACAGTTAGTGCAGTAGGACGAACAGGGCTAGGTCTAGGAGAGCATCTGTGTGATCAGGCTTGTCAGAGGCATTGCAGATGACGGGGTTGTTTATCCACCTCCATCTTCACAGGAACAGCAGAAGAGCAGGGCAGATACTGTTATCTGTTTATGGCACAAGAGAAGGGCATCTCAGTTGGATCACTGACCCTCCACGGGCACTCTCCGCCTCCTAGTACCAAGCGCTGTCTAATAAGAGGTCGCCAGACGAGTCCCATATCACTCTTAAGTGATCCTAATAGATGCCATTAGCATGTCCACGGTTATTGCTGCAGTTTTCCACTGACCATGCCAACTGTACATGTCAGGGCATCATTATCCACCGACAGGGAGGCTCAGAGTCTGACTCAAGTCTGTGGGGTCAGAAAGAATGCCACAACAAAGCAGCAGTGAAGCTGTAGAGGATATCAAGTGGTGGGGATATAGGGGAGAGTGAGCTCAAAGTGTCATAGTTGGCACAGACATTAGATAAAGCTTAGCTACAAGAGGATTAGAGAGGGAGGAGATGTAAAATGCTCTCGGCTAATTGGGCTTTATTTTTAATATTTCAGAGGGTTCATTAGACACTAAATTGGTGAAGTATTTCAGCTCTGTCTGTTGCCTGAGAGCCTTTTTCGGGACAAGCTTTACAACCTGAATAATGGCATAATTTTTGTTAAGGCCTGGTCATTGAAAATAGCACACTGGTATATTAAAATTCTCCCTTTTCCCCCTCCTGTTACAAGGTTAGATTTCATCTTTTTTGCCCAAATACAAGCTTAGTTGCAGGCCTACATCTGGGTCAGTCCATTCTGACTTCATCTACTTGACTTTTTTTGTTTTTTTCCTCTATGTAATTTTGAGCAGGTCACAGTTGCCTGAAGGATATACTTTAGGGTATCATACAGTTGTCTTTCAAACTGACAAAGCAGTGAATGACTTTGACAGTGGGTATGGGGCTCAGAGGCTTGGTCTGGGTGTTAAGCTCTGTGCTGGAAAGGGACGTAGGCTGTGCTGAGAGAGCTGTCGAGAGCGGTCAGTGCACAGCGCTTTGCCATGACCCTCCACAGCTTATCATCAGTTACACCACTTCTCCGGGCCTCAGTGTGTGGGTGTGTTTTTTCTGTGTCCGTGCAGCGTGCTGGAGACAGAGTGGTGCTTAGAATGGGGTCCTTTATAACCTCCTAACCCTCTGGTCCTGTTTGCTTCCATTGTTGGCCACAGTGAATGGTATCTCCGTGCCTTGAAAAGTAACCAGATGACATTCTTCCTGTTGTTCAAAAGGGCCTGGGGTTCCGTTGTAAAAAGCATCTGAAAGGATAGGCTAAGACTGTGACCTTCAGAGGCTAATCTCTGGCATGTCATTCAGTGCCTATTTGAAGCAAATGCAGACCTTTCTCCCTGGTAGCAACGCACCAGTTCAAACAAAGAAATTCCTTATCAGTTTTCAACACTTAGACTTTTAAAAACAGTCAAGATAGTTTTGGGTTTTTTTTTCCTTCTCCATAAAGGAACCAGAGGATGTTTTGTAGCAGCTGAAGTGAATCGTTATTCCAGACAGGCAGTGTGTCTGACACCTACATTGTCCAAACAGTCTCTTCAGCCTGTGACTGAGCCCTCTGTACACAGACCTGTGGCATCAGCAGCCCCTCTGTACTGAATGCTGAAATACCGCTGCTGCTGTGAAAGCAATGGGGATGAAATGCACTTAGTGAGACAGTAAACATCGGTGAGCTCTCAAACTATCTTACGTTGTTTATGTCTCCTCCTCTCCGGTGTATTTGCTGTGTTCAGCTGGCTGAGTTTCCTGGAATGTGCAGAGATGCGGTTGTCGCTCTGTAGGGGGATGTTGGCTTTAATCACAGTTCATAGTTCAACTCTGTAGTTGGACTCAACTGAGCAGCAATCAGACAAGAGTCACATTATTCTTCTGAACTGGAAGACCACACTTGATGTAGCTGTTTTATTATGAAGTTTGCTCTTTGCTCAACAGATTCAGATCATTTTTCCCCTCTTGTATATGAAGAGTTTGAAAAATGAGCTATTTAAACTTTGAACCACAACTATTGCATTTCTGACAACACTTGAAAGGGAGCAGCCTTCACAGCATAATACGGTACTGCTATTTAGTTGTAAAGTTTTACTTTTCATGACTCGCTCTTTAACAGATGCTTTTAGTCCACACCTAATGAGACTTTACCATTCATCTATTCAAGGGGATTTGCTTTTCAGCAAATTCACTTTAGTGGCATTGAGCTGTCTTTGTGCTTGTCTAAAAGATCTCTGAGAGCAGGCCTCCCATTGCAATGTTTCGTCTGTGCTTCATGTGTACCACCTGTATGGGGTTAAGACTAGGGTCAGACCTCTTGCAGAAGTCCATTGTCTGGGTTCCCGTTTTAAGCTGGATTGTGCTAAGGACTGACAAAAGGAAAAAGCTGTCAGGTTTATAGGGCCTCTTTCGTCAGGCATCTTTCAACAATAAATGATTGGCATATCTCCTGCCATTTCCCCCTTTTGTTTGCGGCCATTGAGTTTGAGAGCAAATAATGAAATTGACCATTACGTGCGATTTGTTTGCATCCCCTGCCTGCGTCCCTGAGCACATGCGCACACATAAAAAAAGCGAGGTTGTTTACAAAGGAAGCATTGGATTAGAAAAGGAAAATGCCAACTTTTATCATGCCACTGCACAAGCATTTTGCATTAGTCAGAAAATATCCCCTGAAGTAGTGTAACATCCGCAGAATGTGATTGAGATAGAGGGGGGAGACAGGGTGGGAGCAAAGGAAGAAGGGTGGGCCACAATTTGAAAGGCATACTTGAAAGTACTTGCAGTAAAGAGTCCTGAGGCAGGTCATGTTGCTGTGTGACAGAAAAGCATTCGTCTTGCTGTGTATCTGACGTCCCAGGGTCTCATTGCGAGGGCTTGCCTTCTCTGCGTGTCAGCTTTCTGTAATTAATAGCCAGTAGCCCGCTTACCCCATCAAGGGACCAGGTGCTGCTTAGATCTGCTCTGGCATGGAAAGACGGCAGATAAGCTGGTCGTGGGTTTTACAGTTATCAGGATAAAACCCACAGATGTCACCAGCCTCTCTATATAACTCAGTTGATTGTGTACATATAAACACAGTTGTAGACCTCAAACAAAGGGATGAATTTTAGTGGTGCACCGCTGATGGACGGCTTGTTGGTAAAGGATGCGGTTCATTTAGTCTATTTTGTGTCAAGCACCATTGTGCTCATGTCCTGTGCTGTTTAGCAGGACTTGCGGCCCTGACAGATTGCCATCCCGATGGGGAGATTTACCCAGCCAGCACTGCCAATGGCACTGACACCATCATTAGACTTTGATCAGCTGCATTCTGCAAGGGGAAGAAGAGAGAGTAATATTCTTGATCTAATTACTGAGACACATTTCAGGCAGTGTAATGTGTGATTTAACCTCTTGTCAGGGGCTATAAAAGGAAGCTGGGTTAATCTTCCTGGCAACCTCTTTTCCACGCAGGGGAGAGTGCCTTTAAATTTCCTTTTCCTAGGAAGCTACTAAAGACCAGCATCCCAGTGTGGTATGCTAGCACCACTTCTCCTGGCCTTCTAGTTGACATCTCTCAAGGCGAGAGTTCTCTGACCTTTGAATGTTCGCAACAGCTGGTTTGCAGGAACTCGTGCATTTGCAGAATTGCAAGAAGAACAAAAAACCCTGTCCTTTGACTTCTGTATGCTTCCTCCAAATGGATTGTTTTGCAGCCTCCTTTGTTACTCTCCCTCGTTCTTTTGCTCCCTCTCCATCACCACCCACACACTGCAGCATGAAGAGTGCAGGGGACTTGATTGAACAAATAGATTGTAAGTGGAAACGAGGGGTTTGGGTTAATCAGTCAAACATAGTTAAACAATTCTTTGGACATGAAGGGATTAGTCTTGCCTGCGTTGAGCTCATCAGAACCAATTCTTCCCAGTGCTGGCTAGGCTTTTAGGGCCAAGGGCCATGGCCTCTCTAGCTCCATGGAGAACCACACACGCACCCCTCAGCATGCTCCATTGCCTCTGAATGCCCCACCACTCTCCTCTTCCTTTGTTACAGACTACAATTGGAATGATGGATTAGCAAATTAAATGCAGACCTTTCTATTCATGGCTATTCTCGCTTAAAGTCTCATTCACTGGATCTATCACAAACCTGCTTTAAAATGGTTACCAGGTTCACTCCATGTCTTCTAATTCCTTCACAAACATGTCTTTTACACTTAAACATTTTGTGAGAAAATGGTCCACTGACTTTTTCCCACCATAAAGGGCTCTCTGTATCTTGTTTTTACAGGATGACTTCCTGTACGCTTTCTTCCCTCTTCTTTTTTTTTTCCTCTTTTAAACTGAGTGCTGATCACACTGATAGGAAGTGGCCCTGATATGATGATGTGTTGGCAAACGCAGAGTGTACAGCTGCAGCCAGCCTGAGCCTGCTCTAAATTAACCGTGTCACTGTCTTTTCCATGTTCCTGAGAGCTGAGCACTGACCCTGTTGGCCCATTCATATTGCATTTTTTCTGATATCATGTTATTTCACAGTTTTAATTGATGAGATAAATGGATTTACTCACTCAAATATAGGTCTCTCTCATATATATATATACACATATACATATATACCCTGATGGTAAGCGCATCATGGACAAAAGTAAAACAATGTCGGATGTGCCACGCAATGCTCAATTGGTGGGAACTAGTGCGTTAGCGCAGTTAGCTTGTTAACGTGTTGACACCGTCCAGCCTCACGCACGGGACAATCCGTGTTAACTCGTTAACGGAGATTTGCCGCGTTATGTCATTTTAACGAGATTAACGCTGACGGCACTAGCGGGAACACAACGAATATGACTGCACATTTACACCGACATCATCCTAGTGCAAAGTCAAGTGGAACCAGACAAAAACAACAAGCAGGCATGCTACAAACTTTACCCGAGTCATTTAGACAGCACATGATTCTCCTTATGGGGACCTGTGACAAAGTGGCTAGGACAGAATTCATTTGCCATTTGTCACTTGCATATATTGTTATTTTGTGTTCCGTTATCCTATAGTCTATCATAATGCTTTAATGTAAACACAGCACATGCAACCTTGGCTCTACATACTATCCCGGGTCTGTTTGTGGTAGCATTGGTTATATTCATTTCATCTGTGCAAAGGTACTTAAAGCTAAATGTCACTTCATCATTAATTGATTTGGATTCTTTCATTTGTTTATGTAGTTTGGTTATACTTACTACTGTTTGTTCCTTTGAGCAGGTCCTATGTGTAAAACAAGTATGTCAGAAGGGCCGCCCCAGTACTTCCTGATTTTATAGGATATGATGTCACTGATCATGTCAATTGGGTGTAACCAAATGAAGGGGTGTTTCTTTTGTGTAAAATTGTTTATTTCATTTAAAATAACCTAATGAAGTGAAGAGATTGACTTTTCAAACTGTTTAGTTGGGTGAATGAGTTTGTTAAGTGGAAAAATTATTTTATTCCTGTTTCTTTGTCTAGACTGTGTTATTTAGTCTACCCTGTTTTCCCAATGGTAGAGGTTAATGAGATCCAGGTGTGAGTGGAATTCTGTATAAAGCAGGTGAGATTTTGACTGACAGGTTCTTATGTTTTTGTGAAACAATTGTTGAAAGGCAACGCCAGAAAATAAAGAACACTTAAAAGAAACTTGAACAGTCTGCAGATGCTGTCTTCCTATCACTTTCCATGCTGCTTATGTTACGCTACTTCACAGAACCTGATATGTGTAATATGCTGCTGAGAATATGCCCCAGAAGAAGCGTATAGTATAGCTTTTATTTTGGAAAGAGCCATTTCTCTGTAACAAACTCTCTTTTCCAAAGATGAGTGATTTCCCGATCAGATAGATTATTTTTATTATTATTATTTTGATGTTTCAGCAACATTAAATTTAAAAGCTTTATAATTTTAATAAATGACAAATTAAAAAGGCATGAATATATATATATATATATATAATATTATTACACACACACACTTACTTTCTTGTCTGTTTACCACTGCCGCAAAAACATTGCTTTCCTATCTCTGCTTCCTCTGTCCCACAATTCGTCCTCCAGTGCAGTGTGGGGGGTGGATTGCTGTGCTCTGTAGAGACCCCAATTAGCAGGACAAGCATGCCTGTTGAAGGTCACTCCCAGAGCTTTGGTGTGAGAAAAAAGGAGGGCTGGGCCAGTGAGAAGTAGCTCTGACAGTGACCGGGCTGAGACTCAGCTGGACCCCAGAGTTCTCACACAACAACAACACTTTTTTAACCTTCTTAGCAGTTTGCATGATGTTAGCAAAAAGTGGCTGAGGGTTTTGCTAAAGGTCAAGTGTTCTCGGTGGATTGTCATACTATACTGCGACCATATCTGAGAGATCCATTTGTCATTAGCTCCAAAGTCCCCTACTTCATCAGCCCGTGTCTGGTGTCTGCTATCTCTGCCTGATTGATGGCTCTGTCCTTATTGCAGGGAACTGGGGTCGATGGCAAAAAATTTGCTGCTGGGTGCATTAATGCTGTGTTCAGTGGCATAGACCTTTGAGCACGCCTCATCAGTCTTGAATCATTGCACGGCCACAGGAGATCTGTATGAGCAGGCATGATGCAAGACAGGGAGAGAGGGGGAGCTAGGGACAGGAAAAGGAGTTTTAATCAGCTGGGTTAACTCTGTTACTCACATGACCCTATGTCACTGCTACAGGAGTATACTTAAATATTTTAAGCTTCAGAAGCCAATGCCAATGTTTACCAGTTTTCAATTTATTTGTCATGTTTTTGTTGTGATTTACTGATCTGTGCTAGGGGAAATGAAGAAATCTCCATCGTAAAACATTATTTAATGGCTTTAAAATATTTTTGTCTTCATTGCGAAATCTTGGAACATTTAACCAGCTTAAAATCACAGATAAATATCAACCATTTTCATGATTAATTGGCCTTTTATTTATTTATAATCTCTGTCAGAACTGTCTGAAATGGTTAGAAGGTAAGTTAAATCTGCTTCTTTTCATCACAGAAAAGAGCAAACTAATGGTTGCATGTAGCAGTTAACGGTTTCTTTTGCAGCTGAATTTTGCAATTCACTTGCAAAATAAACACATTTGTCTGTGCAAAACAGTATTAACTTCAGTATCTGGCTGTGTTCAAATTCTGAATTAAAGCTGCTCAGTGATTTAATTTAATATTCATAAAATAGTCCTGTGTTTGATTATGACATTTAGCCTGTTTGCTTTGGTATTGTAGAGATTGTTGATTGTTTGTATAATAAACCAGTACCTGTGTAGGAGTAAAAACTGTGGAGCCATGACAACACCAGTATACACCAACAGAGTGTGTGTAGGCTCACTGTCAGACAGGCAGACGGAGGGGCCCTCACAGCCTGGGAGGGCCAGATGTTCCCATGCAGACACAGAGGTGATATGTTTGCCATACTGGGCCTGTATTTGCCTGGCTCTCCACAGAGTCACCGGCTGGCTGCCCGATACCCCGAGCTGTTGTGTGCTGGGGAAAGAGCTGGGGTGGAGAGGCACGCACATAAACTCTGGAGATGAAAGAAACCTGCAAATGTCTTGTGTGTTGCCAGGGGCAAAAGAAGCACCTCTCATACAGTGCTGTCCACTGGAGAAAGAGCTGCATTTGCCTTCTTTTTTTTTTTGTCCTCTCTCAGATGACCACCAGATACGAGAAGGGCTGGGTTCAGCATCGCTGGAAGGCCAGGCTGAATGTTAGAGCTGCTATGGAGGCGGCTGACCTTCCCAACCTTTAATAGACACTGGAGGGACGTAGATTAGCCTTTACTGAATACATATACAATGTTGTTTATAACAGGGAAATGGCTATCTGTTTTTGACGTGTATGACAACAGATCTGGTCGTCGCCACCAGACCTGCAACTCTTTAATCTATTTTTACCAGCTGAACAAGTGGACGGTAAAAACCTGCATTTTCTGGCTTTAAAAGCTGAAACATGTTGCAGTGTTTTCCACACATTGCCTTTTATAAACCAATAAGCAATTAAACAGCATACAACATACCAGAGTTTAAGATGAAGCGCTAGTTCACTAAAATTCTTTTAGAGGTCAGTGTTTATTAATTGCAGCATGGCCCTGAGTTATTGAAGCATCTAGATTTTTAAAATTACTGATATTCTTTCACCACTTGGTGCTCACAAGTGTTTCACAAGCCACACTTAAGACTTTAAGTTATCTAAACCAAGCATGTGAGAAATGCGACGGCATTAAATAGGAAGAATTCTGGTAAACACAGTTGTAATGGAGGGCATTAAAGCAGAATTGTTGACGTGAGTTTTCCCGCAGAGTTGGATCAGGCATACGTCTAATTAAAGTTCTTTCTTTATGTGTTTGTACTGGTGTCTATACAGCTCATATGGGAGAGAGGCCAGTTAGTATAATGGCACAGTGGATAAATCTCTCACAGCAGGCCTGTGTAACACTGGAAGCTGTTTTTGTGTGTTAAGCCCTTTTAGGATGATTTGTGAGAGTCAGCACTTACACAGTTCTGCTAAGCAGAGCTGCTCTGACCCTGCACCCCCACTAAATCAGTTCAGCCCTTGCAAACAGGCCAGAGCTGGTTAATACTGGGTCAATAATATGGGTCTGAGTGGGACAAACACACAGAGACTTAACTTTTTTTCCCTCTCTTAAACACAGCATACATGTCAATAATAAGGCAGTGGATATACAGAGGAGGTCATTATTCCTACAGGGGGAAGTCACTAGTGCATATGTACGTGTGTGTATGTCGTTTTCTTTACATGTTGTGTATGTGAGAGAGAGAGAGAGAGCAGGAGAGAGTGAGAGCTGGGTGAACAGCTGCATTGATTTGGTTTTGTTTGCTGTCTACTCAGAGCAGAAATGTAAGCCGTGGGAACACCTGGAGAGTGGGGAAAATGGGAGAAGAGGTGGTGGTGGTGTCAGCTCTGCCCCTGGCTCTGTACCAAGCATACATGGATGCACAAACGCACACACACACAGACCTCACATGTGTGAGGGCAGCCTGGGATCCCAATCAGCAGCACTTAACAAAGCTTTCCTCTTTCTGCCTTTAATCGCAGGCTCAATTTGTCACTGGGGTGTCCAATTTCTGATAAGCGCTTTGACTGAGAGAGGAGAGGTGGGGAAGAACACAAAATGGATGCACCTGCTAACAAATGAAATCAAACCACTCCATCTTCATTTCCCCCCTTTTCCACCAGCTGGAACAATGCTGCCTTGCTTAGCTCTCGGCACATTAAGTTATTTCCCACTAACTGGAGTTATTTCCCCCCACTAACCAGCTAGAGGGCCTGGCTGACTTGCAGTCAAATAGGTAGCATCGCCTGATCCTTTAATGTCAAATTCTTCCACACTGACCATCCTCCTCCTGCTGGCTGAATATTGTTTAGTAGGTCCCTCCTTTTTTTTGGTTTATAGCTGTAAGATGGGAAAAGTTAAGGATGAGACGTTCCATTCTCAGATTTCTGACCATCAGAGTACTTCGTGTAGCTTTACTTGTGAGGCTAAGTATGGAAGTCAATCCTTTGAGATATTTTGAGGTAGGTATTGAGGCCAAATGGCCCAATTTCCTTGCTGACGTGCATTTTCATTTGTGCGTGTTGGGACAAGTTCATTGTCGGGCTTGTTATTTTTGTGCATCAATATAATTGTTTTGTACACTGAGTCTAATTGCAGTATATCGCATTACTTTATCCTGCTTCTAAGACAACTGTGCAATTTGTTACAGAGCCACATACAAAGCAAGCAGCTTGAAAAAAACAGCTGCCTCAGGTCTGGTGATTTCTATCACTTGCTGCACATACCACAACAAGCACACACTCACCATACACAATACTGCATTCTACTCTAGTTAGTGTTGGTGTCTAACCATAATATTCCAGTCCGGTACCAAAGCCCACAGTGTAACATCTGACACAGCAGCATGTGACTCAGCACATTGTTGTCTGGTGTGATGTGAGGATATGTGAAGATAACACAGATGTGGTGGCACCAGTGAGGAGATGAAAAGAGCGGCGATGATAATGGTGTGTTTGTGTGAGCGCTGTATCTGGTTGTGTGATCTGATGGTTACCAGAAGGCTGGATTAGCATTGGAGTTCTTGCAGCTATGATTCTTAAACTTTTCTTCTTCTTTATTTAGGACTATTGTCAAGATGCTACAGCCTCACTCTGGTAGCACTCGTACTTCCTTTTTACATTTGCTTCCAAGCGATCAAGTCAAATGGTAATTGCAGCACCGAGCAAAGACGTGGCCAGTATTTGAACCTTATCACGAGTGACTTTTGAACAGCCTCTCAGTAATACGTGCCAATCAGAACTCCTCTGAGCTGAATTAAAACAGTTAGGAAATCAATTCCAATCTCCAGTGTTGCTTTATGAAATCTTTGCTTTCCTCTTCTTTTACTGTATGTCAGGTCTTTTTTTCCCCTCCCTCAAGTGTTTTAAGAGTCATGTCTGAGAATAGGCTGGCTCTTTCCTCACTGAGGCATGCCCAGCTTCTGGCTGTGCTCTCGATGGATTTGCTGCAGATAAATAAATAACTAGGCTGGCACCCCTCACTTTGGTTCCCCTCTGTTTTGGCAGGCCATCCACACTGCATTTTCTATCAGGTGTAAACATGTCTGTCAAACGGCGCAGTCAGGGGCCCCAGCATTTTGGCATTCATGACGCCATGCATGCACCGCTGCCAGCACTTTCTGTCTGCCCGTCTGACCTTGGCCAGCCTTGACGTGGCTGAGCACACTTAGCTCTACCTTCCACTTTTGTAGAGCTCTTGGGGAAGCCAAGCAGGCTTAAGTGGCTGTTAGTGAAACTGACCCCAAGTTGAAGAACGGACTTTGGCTGGCTGTCCTTGCAGCAGTTATGTGGTGGATGGGTAATGACCATGACATAGCTGTGGCATACATATCCTAGCTAGACCAGGACACTTGCAGGCGGATACGTTTTCATTCTCTCATCTCGCTACCATGTCGCTGTCATCATCTCCACTGTGACGAGCCGTGGTCATCATCCAAGAGGCTACGAACTACTGATGCAAATACAAAACAGGACAAATGGGGTCAGCCTGATAAGAGAAGAGGCCTCTTACTGTCAGGGTTACTGTCCTTTTCTCAGTTTCATGGTGCACAACTTCTCTAAGAGTCTGTGTTCTCATCCTGAAACCAACCCTCCATATCTGACACCTATGCAAAGATTTAGCCAATCCAACTGTGGACTGTGCAGTATTCTAGGGGCATGCTGCCTCTCTCCGCTCCACATCCACCGTCTCACCTCGGGGAACTGTCACTCTTTCATCAGTTAGTTACTGAGCATTCATACCGTCTCCCAGTTGTTTCACAAACCCCTCCCTCCCTCTAAAGAAGAGCATCTTCAAGTAGCTGTCTTCCTCTCTCCCAAAGTATTGCAGCAGTTTCCTTACTTGACAGATTTATCCCTGACACACTCTTGCAACTTGGAAACCACTACTTTACAGACTCTCAATTTGTGTGCAAGTTGAGTTTGGGTTGGCTGTCTTCTCTTCTGCTTCTTCTTCTTTCTTTTCTTTTCTTTTTTCTTTTTTTTTTTTTTTTAACCCTCTGCTCGTGATCAGAGCTATCTCCCACTCTCTCGCCCTTTCTCTTTTGGCGAGATAACACTCGGGGTTGATGAGGGGATCTCTGCTAACTGAAAAGCAAACGGCCCATCCCGAACGCCTCGGGATGTGCTGGAGTCATCAGGATCCATTGTGTGAAACTGTGAAACCAGCCTGTCATAGCCTAACACGCCCGTGTCCCTCAGCTAGCAACAGCAATCCTTCCTGCCTCTGTTGTTTGTGCAGCCTGATGGGCTAATGAAGGCCATACCAAAGTGTTATTTCTTCCCACCGTGCTCAAGAGCCAAGGCTTTTTCCCCTTTCTTTTGACAGAATACTCTGGTTTGGTATTCAAGGGTAAAAAGCTGTTCTCATCTTCCTGCTCTCTTTTTTTCTTCTTTCTTTACCTCCTATTCAGACTCAGCTTGCAAAGAAAAGTAATTTCACTCTTTCTGTCCCTGAGAGAATCAACACAGTGAAGTTGCATTGAATTCCTGCTGCAACATTTTTTTTTCTTGGCTCTATTTCAGACCCATAACCTGGGGGTAAACATGCAATTAAAATAACAGCAGCCTGCTTTCTCCACCACTCTCTTCTTCAGCTGTTAGCGCAAGCCATGTACAACATGGTGACTAGGCTCTCCTAATTGCTTTTGCTCATAATTGGTATAGAAAAACTGCTAATATAATACCAGCATCCAAACATGCTTTCTCACCTTATTTCCCCGACCTTCCCCCTCCTTCATTGTATTTCTGCACAAATATTGTAGATGTCTGCTTCTAATTAGCTTATTTTCTGTGACCCCCCCCCCCCCCTCCCCCCATTTTAATATGCTATGCAATTAGCCTGATGCTATTTCCAAATTTCTAACAAATGCAGATTATAGTTGATGGAGAGGATATTGATCAAAACAATCAGCACATAAATGCAGTCAGCTGGTCTCATTTCCTAAATGGCTTCCATCTATCCTCTTCCTCCTTCACTTCTCTGTAATCTTTTTTTTTTTCAAACTTTCAGATGGCTTTCTATTTCTCCTTCCCCAGTGAGAAATGAAAAGAAAATATAGGTCAGCTTTTATGGGAGCAATTTGACACATGACACAAGCCATGCGCATCACTTGCTCAAGTCCTGATTTGTCTTCTTGCCTTTATTTGTCTATAATGAAAGCCGCACAGTTATTCACACGCTTTATTACAGTTCTATAAGTAGCTGGTGGAGACTTGCCGAGTCACGGCCCCCCCCCTAATACTTTGAGAACCCCGTAGTGTCTGTCTGCACGGGGCTGATAGTGTGAGACGCCTGGCTAAACTCCACCAAGCCAATCCCTGCTCCACAGGCCTTCCCAGCTGGCTTGGCTGGGCCTCCTTATACGCAACTGTGTTTCCACTTATAACAGGAGGGGCTTGTCTCTGTACGACAAGGACTATTAGGTGATTAGGGTAGATATTTACCTGAATGGATGGGCAGCTTGAGGGTCAAGCTCCCTGTTTAGAGTAGGCTAAACCCCCTGGTAGTTACAGGGCAATTTGGACAGCCAGCAGGCGACCGAGTCATGTGTCCAATTACATCCTGCAGAGAGGCACCTCCAACTATCGCGAGCTTGGTCCCTGTCTGGATCTGACACTCTGTCAGGTGTATTCGTGCCGCTTCTGATACAAATAGTCTGAGTGTTGGGAGGGGGGGAAAAAAAGAAAGCCTCCATGGGGGTGTGCGCCTTTGTAGAAAGTGCCACTGTTTGGCGTGTGATGTATATTTGAAGTCACTGTGGCAGTGGTGCTGAAAGGCAAGTCAGTAAACGTCAGGCTTCTGTCTGTCGGGTTTCATGTCCGCCTGCTCTGCGCTACAAAGCAGAGCGTCAGCTTGGGCATTACCATAGGCTGACCTTTGTTTCTGCACTCCCCACTGCACACTTTTCTGACATTCAGGGGCGCTGTGGGGGAGGCAGGAAGGGGGTGGCCTGTTGGGTGGTTGGGTTTTTTTGCATGTAGTGTGTTGTGTGTGTTCTTACAACAAATTAACGGACAGTTATGTGCTCGGTTTTGTTTTGTTTTCCCCAACATCATTTCACTCTGCTGCCACCGTTCTGCTTTTGAAACCCTCCTAACAAAGACACTGCTGTATTTGATATTTAGCTTTCCTCCACACCAAACCTGCCTGTTGTCAAAGAGATTGCTGTTATCTTTCTGTGAAATCTTGGCATCCTGATAAATGAGAGAGGGCTGGAAATCTTGCCTGTTGACATCAAGGCACCATGTACCTAAAATCCTTCCAAGGCCAGAGGGAAAAGAATAACATATCAACCCAATTAAAGTTAATGCATGGTGACACGCTGAATTGAGGGCAGGGATTGCAGCCATATGGCAGTCCAGGCTGTAAATCAGAAGGCACAGGAAAGGGGAGGAGGATGAGAGGAGTGGGAGCAGAGGCCAAGCAACAGAAAAGGTGACGCAGTGTCAGTGCGGCAGAACACCCCCGAAATCCTCAGATCCATCTCAGAACTGCCCCCTCCCCATGCAGCACCCTAAGGTGCAATCCCCTCAGGTGTCTGTGTAGAACTGGCAGCTTCATTAAGGCTTGTTTTTTTGTTTTGTTTTTTTTTTTTTTTGGGGGGGGGGGGGGGGGTGTCTCTACTTCTTGCTGGGAGGATTTAAATGAGCTGTCATCCTGACCTTTTTGAGCTCCTGCTTTTTAAAGCAAGTTCAGCCCCCGCCACCCCTCTACTACCACCCTAAACCCGGTACCCTTCTTTCTTCCTTTTCACCTTTCTCTCTCGCTTTGTCACTCTTTCCTCCACTTGTCTCTTCTCCCCGCAGGGGGGAAGACACTTTTAAGCCATCACCCTGCGGC
Source organism: Copadichromis virginalis (assembly GCF_057382275.1). Classification (NCBI taxonomy): domain Eukaryota; kingdom Metazoa; phylum Chordata; class Actinopteri; order Cichliformes; family Cichlidae; genus Copadichromis; species Copadichromis virginalis. The sequence goes on from NC_140627.1 coordinate 8,982,685, forward strand.
AGACAGGCATGGCAAGGTTGTTATGTGGGTAATTGCCTCTCTCATAGACGCTTGTTTGTCTGCGCTCACTTGCCACCCTCCTCTGATGCCACACGGCAAACGGGGAGGGCACGGACTCTGTAGACTTAATTTGCTCCCTGACTGTTCTTCAGTGCTGATTAAGCAAGCATCTGTGGTGTTTTTGAATACAGCAGTAAGCCAAGTGGAGCATGGCTAACGTTTTCTCCCTCACTGTTACATCAAATTATTGCACAAAGTGGCAGACATTTATGGGAGCCGTAGCCATGTTTATTCATTTCTTTCCACCCGTCCCTAGCTGACTCCATTGTTTAATGTCCCCGAAATAAGGGCCTCTTTGAGGTCTGGAGGACTGCAGTATCGATCAGAGATGCACTAACTTGTCAGAGCCAGGCCTCTTGAGTGTGTTCTTTTTGGGTATACAGGAGTCATTAATTTCCTCTGCCACGGTCTGATAGTGGCAGAGAATTAAAGTGTGGGTAGCGGGGTCCAACTAGGTGACTAACATGCAAGTCGAGTAGGAGGAGGGACTGAGTCGATTTAAAGCTGCCAGTCCCTCAGGCCCAGCCTGCCCGTTTTACTTCAGCTGTTTGATGTTTAATTGAAGTTGTTATTGGCATCAAATGTCACCTTACCCGATGCTCCAGGTGTGAATCAGTTTCTAATTGAAAGGTAACTATGTCTCCCTCAGCCCCGTGCCTCAGGGGACTTGCTACTGAGTTCTATTTGCCTGCACCCAGCCTCTGCATCGACAGGCACCATGTGCTGCCTTGGAGTTATGTCTGACCTCTCCCTCTCTTTTTCTCTCCACAGTGTGAGGAGAAGTGTGTGTCCCATGTTGCATTAGTGTCTGTGTGAAATGCTGGCCTGTCTGCCAGGGCCAGGTGACCTCCCCCTCCAGCTTCTCCCCCACACGCAGATGAACACTGGACTTCAGAAATGTAAGTACTGCTCTCGGGACACACATGCACACTGTTAACTACCACCACCACCACCACCACCACCACCATCATCCCACACAGCAAACCAAGCTGTTACAATCCTGCTGGCCGCCCCACATTAGATCCCCATGCCAACCCTGGCCTGGATCTCTTCTGCAGCTCTGTGTTAAAACCAGAAAGAGTGAGAGTGAGAGAGAATATTTTAGTGCTCCAGGACCATAGATCTGTCTTCAAGGGAAATTAAGATGAACTGCACCATTAATTTGCTGATGAAAGGCAAACCGACTCCCTCCCTCTCTCATCGCCCCTGAGGATCTGTCTGTCACAAGAGTGTGGTCCTGTGTGCTCACTGCAACATTGCATGTGTTTGAACATGAGCATCTCAGCTACTTTTCACCATCAGGAAGAGTCAGTTACTGTCAGACTTGCAGACAGATTGCGGCTGAGTGGTTTTGCCCCGATGATCTTGTAATGTGGGTGAATTTAAGAAGCAATCTGCTGGCCCGGTTTAACAGCAGAGTAGTCAGTGCCGGCCCGCTGAATTCAATGTGTTTGAATTTTACAACTGCTGAAAAACTTGGACACTTTTGGGTGTCAGCAGCACAAATGGAGAGTCGAAGTCAGCAAATGCCAGCGAGAGCGCAGACTTCAGAGGCTCTGACAAGTGATGATGAAGGAGAAAAATACACAAAGAAACAGTAGATTACCGTTCTTTGTTTTTAAGAGTAAATATATTCACATTTTGTTATGAATTGCACAGTTTGTCCATTTGATGCCAGGTCACAGTCATACTTGCCTTTTGTTTCATCTTCAGTTAGTTTTTTATACCCAGCAGATCAGTCACGTCTGAGACATTATGCTCAATACTTTTGGTCAGCTTTATTTACACAAAACGTCTTGGTCTCCTTTTCCTCCTGTCTCCTCCCTGAGCTCAGCTCCAGGCGTGACCCATTTCTACTGCCCTTTTTTTTTCTTTTTCTTTTTTTTTGTAAAATGCTCCAGCTCATCAAGACTGTAATTTCAGAATCACAGTAATCAGCCAACCCCCAGGAGATCGGCAAGCGCGAGGGAGTCTGCTAAGTGCCAGCGTCTGTTGCCTCACTCAGGCAGGCTTGTGACATGGTACAGCCATCAGCCAGACTCTTTCCCTGCTCTTCCTTTATGTGACACACCAAGACAACTGGAGCTCAATTTGTTTTTTCTGCTCAGGACTGTAATCCATTTAGGTGATGGAGTGTGCTTCCCACAGCCACGGCCATTCCTAGAAGTGTAATTCCAGTCCTCTTTTTTTTTTTTTTTTTCTTATCATTTTCTCATAATGCTTTTCATCTGTTAGTCAAACAGGCGCCGACCCGAATGTCATGTGAACTGTATCATTTTTATCAAAGTGCCATGAAAAAAGTGAATTTGAAAAGAAATAGGCTCTCTCTGGTTTGCCTCTTTTACCACCCATAATCTATCACCTGTAGCTCACCTCCTGCATGTTAGCAGTCTTAGCAGTTGTCAGGCCTGAACCCTCGAGTAATGCTCCACCGTCTCCCTGCTGGCTGTCCACAGAGTTCACTGTCTCTCCAGAGCTTCTATCGCTTACCCAGCACAGAAGATAATTTGACAGCTTGACTCCGTGAGAGATGTGCTCGACTGCTTTTAGGTGAAATTCATAGACTGGTTGTTACTTGAAATCTTTATTCAGTGCACTGACAAGTCCTTGCAAAAAAAGAAAAAGGGGGAAAAAAAAGCTCAGATGGGAGGTTTACATAATTAGCTCCTATTTGTTTTGCTATTCTTGAGCTCGAGCCTTTCAGCTACTCGGTGCTCCCTAATGCCGAGTCTTGTGTAACACAATCTTGTCTTTGACACTTTCCCACCACTCAATAATCACCAAGAGCTCCAAAACGCCAGGCTGGCTGTGCCCTGCCTCTCCTCCTGCGGGGGAATCTGCGCACTGGAGAGTCATTTAAAGTTACGAGCTTGCAGGCTGCTGTCAGAGGCAAGGCCAGGGCAGCTGCTCTATTTATCATCAGGGAGTGTCTGCTAACAGATGACGGCTGTGAAATGTAAAGACTGTCGGAGGAGCAGATCAGGTACGCTAAGAGACAGCGGGTCACGAAGAAAACTGCTCATCCTCCAGGCAGGATGACTCAAGTACCAGGAAGTGGCCCTTGGTCCTCACATCTCACAGGCAGAACAAACTGTGAGTACAGCTGGGCCACTTGGCTGATTCTCACATCTTAGTCCCCACTGAGATCAAAAGCAACCTTCTCTTCCTCCTCTCCTCATAATAGTTTTCATTTTCTTTGAAGGTTATGCTCTCTTCATAACTCGGCAAAAATGTAGGGAGGTCTCTTCACGTGAGAAACCAAACTCATGTCTAATTTGATGCCGAAGCTTCAGACCTAATTTCCTGCTCTTGTGTGAAAAATGCAATTTACAGCAGCATGAGCCCCTGCTCCCTGCTGCTTAAACCTTGTTCAATAAAAACAGTAGTTTGAATAAAAGAAACCCTAATTAGTGCCTGCTGACTGTGCACTTGTGTTCCAACTAGCTCGCTTGCAGTGGGATAATTAGCGCGCGGCCAGACTGCCCTCTTTCCCCTGCTCCCTCCCTGGAAACGTGCTTAGCTGGAGATCTGAGAGATGATGTGCTTGCAGCCACCAGCAGCCGCCTACAAACTTCACTCATATTCCTCATTAACCCTCCCTTGATGCTTTAAGCCCTTCAACTAATCCAGGTTCCAGGTTAAGGTTGAAATGCTAATAAGCTACACTTGCTTACTAGAACCCATAATCAACAGCTGCCAGGAGCCTTAAGCAGATGTAAACAGCGAGAGGTCGATTTTATCCACTGTTAGTGGGGAAGCTGCTCTAAACAGTAATTTACCGATTTCATTACACATTTTACAGCGGTGCTGTTAAACCCTTTATCCTGATTTGCCTTTTTTTCCCTCCGCCCTCCCCAAAATGTCAGCCTAAGCTGTGTTAACAATGTATAATCCCTTTTCCAATTTAATGGATTGGTCACTTTCCATTGGCAGTGCTTTCTTTGCTACTTGCCTGAATCTTACAACTTAAGTATAAAACTCATTACACAAATGCCAGTGGCAAAGAAATAACACTGTAGGCAGTTACATGTCTGTGGGTTAGTATTTTTTTGTTTGTTTTAATTTTTTTCTTGCTGTAGATTTCAATCTAAAAGAAACAGTTGTCTTCCCCTGCATAGAAATATGAAAAAATACACTTTTTCTTGTCAATTTAAGGTTTTTATTAAAATTGCATGTATTTTACCTTCGTTCTATTTGGATCTCTCATGTGAACTAGTCTAGAAGCCTGCACAGAAAACATGAAGTGATTTTGCATTTAGATGTGCTGTAGTTATTAAAAAGCAGGGTTATTATTTTTATTTCCATCTCCTTATTTTTATTTGTGGACATCTATTAACTCCAGTAATTTTGCATGACCTCAGTGCCATTCATCTTCTATCTGAAACAACAAGAAAACCAGCTCTCTTGTGAATGGCTGCGTCTCTTTCAAAGATGTCGCCAACAACAGGTGGGTGTGGCTGCTTCATGCTTCAGAGTGTGATTGGGATATCATCGACTGACATCACACAGAGCCAAGAGTAGAAAAAACACTCAACTGGAGCATGCAGAGCAGTTTGAAGCCTGATTCGTGGCTCACGGGGATTACCTTCATGTGTGCTGACATTCGTGTTTTTAAAACTTTGGCCAACATATATGACAGAATGTAAGGAAAAGCATAACATTCTGTCATGCTGTGCACAATCTTGGTATCAAATAGAAGATTCCATCCCCGTAAAATGATAAAAGATGTTTTATTCATCGCAACAGATGATGTACTCACTTCCCACCCACTTACAACCCTTTCTACAGCTACACTGACATGAGGTTTTGACAGCAGCTGCAGACCACGGAGGCTGTGCCAAGATCTTCCAAACTGAACACAGAGAGCAAACAACTTGCATTTATTAATGCATACTCCTTTATACTCTTTGCACTCTGTAGTAAAGGTAACCTACTAATTACTGGAAAAACGGAGTGAGGTTTTATTTGTGTTATGATCAAACTTCCTTTGGGTTTTTTTTTTGTTTTGTTTTGTTTTTTGCAGGCTCATTAATCATTTCCTGTATTTGACAGGTGAAACCTCTGCTCATCATGTCTGTGTGCTCCTGTGTAAGTGTTCATTTATCTGTGTTTGCTTACCCTGGCATTTATTCAGTGACAGACATTAGGCCTCAGTGATGGTGGGTGTCAAGCTCCAGCTCTTTGGCCCAGACCCCTGCATTAATGAGGCTGCCATCAGCAGGCTGAATGCTTAGTTACAGCCGCCCCCTGTGTGCCGCCCTATGCCGGCCCCGCACATCGCTGCCCATTGTTTCCTGTTCACAAATAAAGCTCGAATTAATTAGCCAGTTGGCACAACTCTTGGTGCCGCCGTGTCAGCGCCCTCCATTCAGCTCCGTGCCTCATCCCACATGTCCAGTCCTCCCGCTGTGAGACCATGGCTGCCTGAAACCGCAGACCTCTGCCAGAATTTCAGACTTTTAAAATTACTGCTCACTCAACAACAGAGGAGTAGCCAGTGTGCTATAAAGACGTGTTTTACTTGAGCTGAAAATCCCCCCCCCCTCCTCAAACAGGATGAAAGAGGGAATTAAATGGAGCTCAGAGACCGGTCAGAGCAGCGATTCTCTTCACACATCGGCTCCACTCATGTCCATCAGTCAGAGAGGTGTGGTGGAAGTAGGTCAGGCTGGCAGGGCTGAGGTGATGGGGGTAGCATGGTGGAGGACAGCAGGGACAGAAGCCTTTTTTTTTTTTTTTTTGTGGAAGTGAGATCAGTGTGTTAGAAAGATGCGAGCAGTCACATCCACCGAGGCTGAAAATGGACACAAGCGGTTGTTGCGCAAGCCAGCACCTGCACGATCCTGTCACAAATTTTTTAAAAGGAGCTTCACGCATACACAAACACACAATCGTGCTCACATTGTCACTTTGGCATTGTTAAATTTAGCCACAGTGCTTAGCAGGTGTAACAAATGTCTGCGAGCTGAGGCCTGGGAGGTGTTCCCACAGATCAGAGACGCTGCTTCTGTGTCTGATTACTTGTCTGCTGTCATGGAGCTGTGCTCTCTGCGTCTATCTCGCTCTCTCTTTTTTCCTTCTCCCCTTGCCAGCCACAGGGGACCATCACAGCCTTTTTTTTCTGTTTATCTTGTGATATTTTTTTTAGTAGCAAGCGGCACAGCCCACCCCTCAGATGCATTCTTATTCTTTGCCCAGATAATGCGTCAATTAAGGCCACTAAAAGCTCCTGACCTCAAAGTCCCCAATGATACCACCAAATTGGATTTTAGACTGGGAATGTGTCGGCACCGATAATTCTGCAGAGACTCAGATTGGAAATCTTTTTCTTTGAGACGGGGGGTTTAGGAGAAAAACAGGCAAGTATGAAATATGAGAGTGCGTTCCAAATCAAGTTCACTCAGCTACTCTGATTTCAACTGATGTGCTCTTTTGTGCCATATACATTTCTACCTGAATTAAAGCTGGGGTAGGAAACATGTTTTTGGCATCAGTGGTTTAAAAAAAAATCTATAATAACCTTTCAGCATATGGTGATTTAAGTGAGTTGAAACTAGACTCCTGCACCTATTCTGAGATCTGTTTTCATGCTCTAGAAAATCTAGGCCATGAGGAGAGACTGGTAGAAGGTAAGTGGTATAAAGGATAAGAAGTAAGATGAATGAAGGACTTTGACATGGGAGAGCACAGCATGAAGACAAAAGTTATCATTAAGCATATCTCAAGCTTCCTCTTCTGAAGTTGTAGGGGTTTTTTTCATTCTAGATTTTGGCCTGCTGCCTAATGTCTCTCTCTAATTTTTCCCCCTACCCTCTGTCTCCTTTTGCTTTCTGCTTCTTGCCTCCGATCTATCCTGTTCTTCACCTCAGGGGACACCACACAAAGGATGAGATCCGCTCCGTTTCCAACCCCTGCAGAATTGGATGCATATGCTAAGAAGGTTGCCAACAACCCCCTCACCATTAAGATCTTCCCCAACAGTGTCAAGGTCCCCCAGAGGAACCACGTGCGCCGTACTGTCAACGGGCTGGATACGTCAGGCCAGCGCTACAGCCCTTATCCTTCCTCTCAGGCCAGTGCCAAGACAGGCCTCCTCGCCATCATCAAGGTGCCCACTGTCAAAGGCATCCTAAAAGATTTTGACGGTAGCCGGGCTCGCTTGCACCCTGACGTCATCATGAACCCCCTTACGGGACCCTATCAGGTGGCTTCAACCAGCACTTTAAACCACCAGGTGCAGAACCTTCCCCGGCCCCAGCAGAGGTTACCCCTTCCACCGCAGGACCCCCCTCAGACTGTGCATATACCCCTTCCCCAGCAGCAGGTGCACACCCAGAGTCTCAGACAGCCTCCCCCAATGGCCCAGCACCCTCAGGGCCCAGCCAGACTCCAGACTCAGTCTCAGCACCCAGCTCTCGGGCAAACACAGGGGCCACCTACTGTCATGCTCCAGCAGCAGCACCTTCAGCAGCAGCAGCAGCAGCCTCCACCTGGCCTGCAGGGAAGCAGAAAGCTTCCCGATGGCGATGCACCACCTAATGTTACTGTCTCTACCTCAACCATTCCACTCTCTATGGCTGCTGGTCTGCACCAGGGCCGCCAGGCTGACCTGAACACCATCGTACATCAGATCAACCAATTCTGCCAAGCTCGGGCCCAGGGTGCAGGAACCACCTCCATGTGTGAGGGCCAGATCGCCAACCCCAGCCCCATCAGTCGCAACCTGCTTATCAGCGCTTGTTCTAGGGTTTCCATGCACAGTAACCCTGCCACCCCTGGCTTCCCCCCACCCAACTGCATCATTGGCTCTCAAGAGAAAGCCACAGCCCCAGTGGGAGCTCACCCTCCACCCAGTGTGGCTGCTATGAACCACTTGCCTTCCAACCACACTGATCTCAAGCAGCAGCACCAGCTGCAGCAGCACCAACTGCACCCACATCAGAATCAGCAGCAGCAACTACAACACACCACGCAGCAGCAGCAGAAGATGCGCTCTTGGAATCAACATCAGTTGGCTCATGTACCCCACATTCAGAATGGGGGGAGCCACCTCTGCAAGCAGCCTTCCAGGGACGCCACCTTCCATTTTAAGGGCATGGGCTACCCTGCAGAGGTGTGCGTGGGTCAGCCTTACTCACTAAAACCTCCCGTAGAGAGGCCCACCCCCTCCCCACCTGTTAACAACAATGGCATGCCCGGCCCCATGGCCCACTACACTAACGGTCACTACTTCCAGTCGCACATTTGGAACAGCAGCATCCTACCCACACCCAACAGTGACAGCTCCGGGTCTCAGGACATAGCCATGCCATTCCACGGTGCAGGCCCAGGAGGGTGCACCACGCTAGACTGTGGGCCCCCTGGGGCTCCCCATTACCGGCTAGGATCAAGCTCCTCCTCCTCCTCCTCCGCCCAGACTAATCTGATGCAAACAGCAGATTACTTGGGTGGAGACTTTCAGACGCCCTATTTCCGCGATCAGAATCTAGGGTTGATGGGCAAGATGCACAGGCCCCCTCTGAGCAGGGTAGGTCCAGAGGTTGGGGATGGCAGAACCGCTCTCATCCAGCACCCAGGGTACAGATAAGCTATGGCCTTGTCTCCACAACTGTTATCAGCACCCTTTGTTTAGTCTTAAGAAAGGAAACATGAATAAAACTCAACTTATAACTTAAGCAAATGACTGCTAATGTTAAAGAGGGTAAATTAATATATTTAATGAAGATCAGTAGGTTTTTTTTTGTTTGTTTGTTTAATCTTGCAAGTGATCAATTGCTAATTCTAGGTTTGTTAACGAGGGCTTCTAACTGGCACTTCATACTGTTTATTACCTGCTTTTTTCCCTTGATGATACTTGTCAATTTACGTGCCTGGATCTCAAGTGATCCTGTGTCATTTCTACTTCAGACCTGCCACTAAAGTTTCCTTATGCATGCAAGAAAGAAAAACAGATCCCTCTCTGAAAAAACATCTGCTGATAGATTTTTTTTTTCTTCTTCCTGTAACAGGATCATGTCAGGAAATTTTTTGGCTCCGACTAGGTTCATTAAATTAGTTTCATTTCGATGATTAAACGCAGTCACTTCAGGACAAAAGAGAGAGAGATGACCGTGCTTCAATGCAAAGCCATCAGTTAGTGAAGTATAACAGAGTCCAGCTGGGACCTGTTCCAGAAAGCAGGTTTAGTTAGTTTGAGTTGATGAAGTGCAGCTGGGTCAGTCAGCTTAGGTAATATTAAAAAAAAAAAAAAAAAAAAAAAGCAGTTATCAGTGGAGCTCCGAGTCCAACAATCACTATGGCAACGGGTAAATAAAGAGCAAATCTTCCACTTTAAATGGAAATATGAATGTTTGTCAATCTGTCACATTTTTCTTTTTTTCTTTCTTTCGTTTTTTTTTTTTTAAAGCCACATTTTATTCAGCTTGAATTTTACTTATTTTTTTTTAATGGAAGTTGGAATCCTACCTTTTATTGGCTACAATATCTGAAGGCTGAAATACAGGAAACAGCAGTGGAATATTGGAATATGGATCAAACAGATATGATGGCATTTAATTACTGTAACGTCAAAGTGTGTTGTAATGATTTGCAGTAAAAAAACTGACTGTACCTTTTAAGACAGCTTTGTTGCATTCGCTCAGTAGCATATATTGACCTCAGCATGTGTGCATATTTCACATGCTATGGGAACACTTTTGGACTGTCTGCAGTCTGTAAGACTCAAAGACTCACTCTGAACTACATGTAGCTTGGTTTAAGAAGCTGGTTTCAGCAGGTACGCAATCATCCTCCCTCAGTCATCTTCACCATGTTATGCCGCTGTGATAAAATAGGATATATCATGAGATATGATAATAATACTCGAAGTATGTACCTTATAAACGATAGTATGGCCAATAAACAGGACAAGCTTCATGCAGAGGATTTTTTTTATTTAAACAGGGATTATGCCAATATGCAGTTTAGTGTCGAGAAAGTGGTTAAGAACCTGACAGCTGCCATCCTGTCTACAGAGTTATAACGGAAGACCATGTAGCATGCAATAGATTTTATTCTTCCATGTCCACGGATCGCTGTATGTCCAGATCGATAGTCTTGAAAGGAAGAAAGTCCTCGGACAACAAAGTCAATATTCAACCAGATAGTATCCTAACTCTCAACTCTGCATTCACTGCTGGATAATAGGAGGTTAAAAAGAACCTGCAGGTTAGAGTCACAGAGTCGGTTATGCCAACTGACTGATCCAGCATGTCAAAGTTAACAAACCTCAAAGTTTGGCTAAATCTGCTTTCTGGAATAGGCCTCGGGCAAAGCTTGCAGTATGCACACATGCACAAAGGGGTTCTCCTTCTTTTTAAATGTCATTATTTGTATAATAGGATTCTTCAAGATCGATACCTCTCCGTCACTTAAGGAAGTCTGTAATCAGGTTGTTTGTACATATTTAAGTTCCAAGAGGGAGCAAACAAGTTGAAAAACTTTGATGCTTGGTCCTGCTTCACATGCTGCAATGAATTCAGGTGTTTACAAAGGAAAGAAAAAAGAGAAAAAGAAATAAAGGCATAACAGACTGCGTTAGTGCCACGTTTGGCAGCAAGATTGTGAAATGTTTATGACAAGGAAGGTTGTGATAAAATTTACTCCTACCTTTTTAAAAGCGACCAAAGTCAGGTTAACAAGGACACACTGTTAGGAAGCGGTGCCATTTTTAAAGTTCGTGTCCTTTTCAGATCGTCTTTGTATCTATGACAAATGTGTTTACTTGAATGTTTGAGATGATTTGTTTTGAAGGTATTGAAAGGCACAGACAAAAGTCTCTGAAGTAGATGAAATCCGCGTCAATGCCCCGTAGGAACTCACTACACGCCTAGCTAGATTTGTGGTCCCAACAATGGGCACCTCAGCAAACAGAGTTACATGTTGTTGCTACTGATGCTGAAATGAAAAGACCAAATTGATCACTTGCAAGAGCACTCGGAGGTAAACGAAGCCCGACTTTTAAGTGAAACAGCAAATGCATTGTTTATTTTATTGTACACTGGCTTACCTACTAGACTACTGTAACTTTAAAGTTTAATGATTGTGTATGAATGCTGCCTGTGGATGTGGGAACGGTTAAGGGTGAGTGTGTGTGTGTGTGTGCAGTAGACAGTGTGTGTGTGAGATATAACGCAATGGCACCCATGTTTTGTTCTCCTAACCCCCTAATGACCCTTAAAAAGCCTTAAGTGTTTGGTCCTTGGACTTTCCTTTGAAAATGAGCATGGTTTAATGAAAACCCCAAATAAGAAGGAAGAGGCAATGGTAAGGATCCACAGAAACAGCAATTTTATTTTGCTTTTCTTTTTTTTTTTTTTGACTTTTTACTTTAATGAAGTTTTGTTGAATAGGCAGAGCAATTCCTTAGATATTCTTTATTATGTAAAGTGAGGAAAATGAGTAATATTTTGTAATTATATATTTTTAGCAATGTGTAGTTTTTTGAGCTGTAACAATTTTTTTTTCTTCTCCCTCCCCTCCCCACAATCTTTCAAAGCTTCAGTTTGCAGTTGTGACTATTTATAATACTTGATTTGCTTGTTATTTAAAATTTTATTTTTTTTCTTTATTTCTTGTACTGTTGCTGTGAAATGGAAGAAGGTCCACGAGCCTTTCTTTTGTGTCATTCTGTACGACAGATAAGAGGCAAGAGCGTGAGAGTTGTGCTACTCTTTTTGTAATATTGTAATAATAAAATAAAGTTCTAATTTATGCTTTGAACTCAGTTCGCTTGAACATTAATTTGTCTAAATTAACAGCAGGCAGCCTAGCTCTTGTCATCCTCTGTGACAGTTCAGGTAGCTACACACACACACACACACACACACATTTGTCTCTCTCATAATCAGCCCTAGAAGCGACTCGGTGTTTCTAAAGGCTTGTCTAAGCCACATTTGTAACTGTGACAGGTAGAGCCAAAGGTGGTGATTGCTACACCAATTGCTGCCGCTTCATGCCATTTATCCAGGCCGGAACAGGAAGTGGAGTAGACAAAGCAAGCTGTGAAATCTGTGGGACTGATCTGGTCGCAGTAGATTTAGCTTGTCTGGCTGTGATGAAAATGGGCCTAGTATAAAGGGCACACAGTGGGAGGGAAGGATCAGCACCTTGGTGAGTGGCATTACTCCACGAAGGTTTTCGAGCGATACCAGAGGTGCCAGCAGGTTATGGCCTTTGAGCAGAGGATGTGCATCCAGTTGACGTGCAGGAGCAGCATGTAGAAGAAGCCGCTGGATTAAATGTTCTGCTTTAAAGGTTTGCTTTAAAATTTCTTTGCTATTTGCACAACACTGCCTGGCGTTCAATACTGATAAATATTGCTGTTTTACACTGTTGTCAGTCAAACCCAAAGTGTCCACAAGGTTTTCTTGGGAAGGTTACACTGGGGTATCAATCAGTCAGTAAAGTAGATTATCCATGTCTGTTAAAATTATTGGGCAAGTAAAACAGCCAGTCAGGCTGAGTAGCCAGAGAGCAGCTCTCTGTTAGACCGGTGTCATCTCTGTGGACTGGTACGCCTGCCACCGCCTACTGCCATCCATGAATAAGCCTCTCCAGCTCCTCCCTGTGGGTAAAGCAGGAAAATGTTAGTGGACTCGAATTACTTTCCTCCCTCACACAAATCCATGAATTCATGTTTCCGCACCTCTTTGTTGGCTCCTAGGCGGGGTTTCAGTGCCTGGCTGCTGGACACGCTCCCAACAGCCGGGATCCTCATCGATTTTGACCAGGTTGCTGTTCCATTTGTTCCAGTTGACTTCCTCCACTCTGAGGAGACAAGAGGACACATGCTCCAATTACTGTCTGCCGTGTGACACATCAATCAGCTGTCAACAAAATTAGCGAACAACATGGTGTACTGTGCATCAATCGATTATGCTCACACAGCCGCGTCTTGGATGAACTCTTCAATGCTAAACCTTTGTTTCTCCTTTGTTACTGTGCCTTGATGAAGTTGGCCTTTATCAGCCTTTATTGTGAGCAGCAGAGTGGTGATCAGTTTCATGCAAGGGATTTTATACTCCTTGATATGAAGAATCTTAATATGAAAACCTGGCCAATAAAGTCAGATAATAAGTCTAATATTAGACCTCATACATCATCCTTCCTGTCACCAGGAAACCCACTACAAACCCACAAAGACTGACACACATGCAGAGGTTCAATTTAGCACAGCTGAACACAAATAATATAGCCAATACTGAAACGTAGCCAAATGTATGACTAATAACTCTAATAATTATGTATTCAATACCCAAACGCATTCTTTTCTCCTGTCTTTATACATGTCTGGATTTATCTGCAAGCGAGTTCAAGCCGCAGCTCACTAACAGCCAGTTTTCTAGATTTTGTTTTTCTGCAGCCACAGAAGCCAACTAGTGCTAATGCACGTTGTAGTGATCAAACTAACAAATTTAGTAAAGTAAATGCAACATTTGAACATCATGTCAGCTGAAATAATTCAAAGTTAGACTAAGTTAGATTATAGTCATTATTTATGTCAGGCATTTTTAGTCTTTCTTGGACAAGGACAATTGTAAAGCAGGGGAAAAGCAAGAATGACACAGGACATGCAGACCCATGTAGTAGTGTTTTTTTTTTTTTTTTTTTTTTTTTACATTTTAAGAGAAAAAGCTTTGACCCAACAGGGCCTCCATAACTTGTGAGGCTGCATTTGGCATCATAGTGCTTTGTGCTAAATTATCCATGTTCAGCTGGTTTAGTATGTTGGTGTGCAATAAATGCAAAGTGCAGATGAGGCTGATTGGAACAACAATAATTGACAAATAACTTGTTACCCCTGAAAACTACTAGGAAAAACCACTGAAGCTCTTTTCTGAGCTGAGTGGTATCTGTCATATTTCACCTTATTGAACAAAATGACTGCGTGTGCATCAGAAGCTAGTGAAGGTGGTCTCTGCCTGTTCAGCTATTCTTGGAAAAACCCAAAAACTGTTCTAATGGTTATCAAACCGCGTCTTGATAACACCTCCTTAACGACGAGGTGTTGCAACCCGTCGTTAAGTAAACATAAATGCAGAATGAAACATTTGATTTTGTAATACTGCTAGATGAAAACTAAAGGAACTTCCTGTATTATAATCGTGTGCAGCTCTATATTTTCACTCTTGGACTTCATTAGAGTAACTTTGCATGACTCACAGTTAAAAAAAAAAATTCTTCTGGACTGATGCTCCTAATAAAAGAAAGGCTTTAACAGCAGATGGGTGTGGCCGCTGGGCTCACTGATGTGCCTGAGACAGCCTTATTAACCCTGTAACACCAAATGTATCATATTTGACACGTGAGCTTTTGATATCTATATAAGTGTGTCTTCTCTTCCCCCCCCCCCCCCCCCCCCACAAAAAAAATAAAATAAAATAAATAAATAAATATAACTATAAACTATAAATCTTTCTTTATTTGAAACTTTTTGCCATGTTTAAACTAGGAATGTACAAGAGCTGCAGCCTTCAGGAAGCTGGGACTTCAATCAACAGATTTCCAACCCTGCCCTATGCCAATATGTCATTGGAAAAAATGAGGCCTCTATCTCCAGTAGGGGTTAAGGTAAGGGCGTAGCATTCAAGAAGGAAGAAGCTTCATGTTGATCTTTGTGGTATCTATTAATGTCTGCTTGCTAACATGTTGTCTTTGTCAACAGAAACATTAGATGGTATTGGTTAAAAGCTTAGATTTCATTAAAAAAAAAGCTATGAAGATGCTAAACCACAAATGTCAACCCTATGTTGGAGCTAGAATGTCCAGGGCATTTGCAGCCCTTTGAAAATGTGTGACTAACCACTGTGCTGTCACTGAACTGAATAGAAGCCAACCTGAAACACCGTCGGCGGTCCTTTCCGGTAGCAGTGTTGAGATTTTTCTCCACCCCACAGCGAAAATAACCCTTCAGGCAACAGGGCAGTCTCCTCTCCATGTCCAGGATAGTGATAGCCCTCTGAAAGCAGTCACATCATTTAAATCACGCATACTTCACTTATATACTCACATCAGCTCTGAACACTCTGACCTGTAGCTTCCAGATGCTGGTGGTCTCATTGGTGAGCTTCTCCACAGTGCGGTTCATGAGCGCGATGAGCATGTTGAGCAGCAGGATGTAGGTAAGTATGATATAGAAGATGAGGAGCACATAGAAGACGTCTATGTACTTGTAATTCTGGATGAACTCCATGTCGCCCATGCCAATGGTGAACTTGAAGAGCTGCAGGGTAGTGTAGGAGATGTTTGAGAAGGTGGGTTTGACACAATCCTCAAGACCAACAAGGAGAAAACGAGGTGATTTAGTGGTGTTTGTTGTATTCAGCTCTTTATCAGGAGACTTGTCCGCTGTAGGGTCTTTGAGCAGGGTGACCACCGCTGTGATAGGAAGCAGGTTACAGCAGGTTAAGCAGGTCTGATCAGGGTACACAAGCTGCAGATTCTGTCCCAAAATACTCTTTTTGTAAAAGAGTATTTTGTATGTAAAACTTTTTAAATGGAATCAAAAAATGCAGATGTTTTTGTGCAAACCTTTCTCCTTTTTAGAGAGGGTATAATACCTGCTGAAAATCCAAAGAGGAAGACGATGTAGACAAACAGGAAGCGCAGGATGTCACTGAGGATCATCTGCAAACAAGGAGACAGAGAGCCTCAGTGATGGGATCAGTTGCTACTATCTTCTCTGTGGAACTGCGTGACATGCGAGGGCTACCTTTTGTATCATGACACTATAGATGCCCATGTGCTCGTTGCCCCTGGAGAAGTAGAGTATGTTCACCCAGCTGAGAGCAAGACACAACACCAGGAAGCTGAGGTACTCATCCCTCCCAAACAGGTGGAGCCCAGTGGAGATCAGGAAGAGGACACCCTGCAAAAGACTATCAGCGGCAGCACTGTAATAACTATTAACATGACTGCTGAGGAGTTTTACTGTGCTGTACATCTTCCACAAACCATTTATTTGCAAAGTGTTGTGGAAAAACCTATTTTTTCCCAAAAGAAGCACAATGCCTATAGAAAGTATATAACCAACTTACCAATGTTTGGACACAAACATGCTTTTTATTTATTTTTACGACTTTCTACATTGTGGATACAAACTGAATACATCAAATCTATGAAGTAAGATATATGAAATTATGTAGCAAAGAAAAAATTTATGAATAATTCTAAATATGTCTTATCTTTTAGATTCCCCAAAGTAGCCACCTTTGCTTTGGCGACAGCACTGCAAACCTTCAATCATTCTGGAAAATTACAAAAACTTTGTGTCCCCAAGTGCATTCGCAAAAACCATCAAGTGCTATGACGAAACTGGCTCACATGAGGACCACCCCAGGAAAGGAAGACCAAGAGTCACCTCTGCTGCTGAGGATAAATTCATCCAAATCACCAGCCTCAGAAATCGCAAGTTAACCGATTAGAGCAGATTAGAGGTCAAATAGCTGCTAAGAAACGCCTACTAGGGAAAAGAAACAAGCAGAAGAGATTTGTTTAAACCAAGAAACACAAAGAATGGACATTAGACCGTTGAAAATCTGTGCTTTGGTCTGATGAGTCCAAATTAGAGATCTTTGGTTCCACCCGTCGTGTCTTTGTGCGACGCAGAAAAGGTGAACGGATGGTCTCTACATACATGGTTCCCACTGTGAAGCATGGAGGAGGAGGTGTTTTGGTGTCGGAGTGCATCCACAGCATCCTGCAGCAACATGCCATCCCATCCGGGTTTGTGTTTAGCTGGAGCATCATTTATTTATCAATAGGACAATGACCCCAAACACACCTCCAGGCTTTGTAAGGCCTATTTGACCAAGAAGGAGAGTGATGGAGTGCTGCACCAGATTGCCTGGCCTCCACAGTCACCTAACCTAAACCAAATTGAGATGGTTTGGGATGAGATTTGACCGCAGAGTGAAGGCAAAAGGCCCAACAAGTGCTCAGCATCTCTGGGAACTCCTTCAAGACTGTTTGAAAACCATTTCAGGCGACTACCTCATGAAGATCACTGAGAGAATGCCAAGAGTGTGCAAAGCAGTAATCAAAGAAAAGGGTGGCTATTTTGAAGAATCTAAAATATAAAACATGTTTTGAGGTATTTGACACTTTTTTGTTTACTACATAATTCCATATGTGTTCATTCACAGTTTTGATGCCTTCAGTAAGAATCTACAATGTAAATAGAAAAACACATTAAATGAGAAGGTGTGTCCAAACTTTTGACATCATTAAATCACAACAACTGCTGCAGTCAATTGAAACTATTAAAAGGAAATGTTAGTAGTAAAGGGGCTTCAGCTGATTGCTGCACGAATGCAAGTTGCGACTCTGTATCAGGAATAATACTGCATTATAAAGAGGTGAGAAAACTCCACAAGGTAACTTTAATTTTGAGCATGCCTGCTACTTACAAAAGAATCTCATAATATCCGTCAACCAGCAGGGTCTCCAGCTTTGGTCGTTTCCTCATCATATCTATAATCTAGGAATTCAGATGAGGTAATCAGTCATGTTACTGGACTACAACTTCCACTAGGTGGTGATATAAGAAAGTAGATGTACACAAACACAAAGTTAACTACATACCCCTATGAGAAAGAAGTAGCAGTTCGCAACTGCTGTCAGCAGCCAAGCTAAAATGTACAGGTGATCATCAGTCTTGAGGTTAATGTGAAACATTGGCTGTGGGGCACAGAGAGAACATCATCCACATTAACACAGGCCTGTCTGTGATGCTTGCACAGCTCACCTCTTTTGTGTCAGTCAGCTTACCATGCTTTCTTTCTTATAGTAGGCTAGGAGAGTAAAGATGATCAAGTACACAAGGTAGGACAGGAAGTTGAAGAAAAACATTCCACTGGCAAACCTATTCCACTTTTCTTCAAGCAGTTGGATCAGAGGCTCCGTCTCGAGCATCTCGTGACGGTTCTGAGAGGAGAAAGGAAGGGATGCACATTTGAGAACCGAACAGCATGCAACTACTGCTCTGACTGGTGTCACGATGCTGGAACTCACAGGGATGTCGCTGCCGTAGATCAGTATCTTCAGCACTGAGTTCTCCTCATATGAGTCCACGGAGGCCAGGTCGTACAGGGAGCAGTGGACGGGCCCATAAACCCACTCGGTGAATTTACGGGACAAGTGTTTGGTTCCAGTCTCTTGGAACTCTCGTCTTAAGATGTGTGAGAACAGCTGTAGACAAGTAAAAAGGAAAGCTAGAACAAAGAGAGTCTGTGAAGGTCTGATCTATTTCTGAAAACCCAGAAACCCACAGATCCCACCAAAACGTATAGTTTCTGCCCTGTCAGTAGTAAAGGAGCTCTGCACTTCATTCTCACTGTTGCTTTTCTCACTTGGTAGTACTCTTAATGTCAAACTGCAGTGTTTTACCCCAGTCTTGCCAGTGTGGGCAGCCATTTTGAGAGGTGTCAGGCCCTTCTTGTTCTCAATGTTTTCCAGCTGCACCTCGGGATACAGTCTCGCTGTGATCTTTAGGATACGGTCGTACATGCTGACTATGAATTCTGTGTTGCACTTGGAGTTGTCAGCCACCATCACAAGGGCATGCAGGACCGTGTTGCCTTGAGAATCTACCATCTTAGCATCTGCTCGCTGGTATTCATTGTCCATTAAGAAGTCTACCACGTCGGGCTGGTTGGTGCAGGCTGCCAGAGACAGGGGCAGCTCACCTGCAGACAAAGATTTGATGATATTTTAAAGTTTTATTTCAGCCTTACTTATTTTTTTGAATCAAAATCAGGGTGTTGAAAGTGGAAGTGAAACACTAAATGTTTAAAGGCTACACCATGGAGCCCTGCCCTCAACAACTGACACAGATGTAACTGGATTTAAAAAATAAGTGCTTAAAGGCTTTAAAACATGTTTTGCGCCATCTTCTTTCAGTACAGAACATTACATCAAATTGTAAATGGCCTGTATTTGTATAGCGCTTTGCTAGTCCCTAAGGACCAATAAGCGCTTTACACATCCAGTCATTCACACACTGGTGATAGGAAGCTACATTGTAGCCACAGCCACCCTGGGGCGTACTGACAGAGGCGAGGCTGCCAGACACTGGCGCCACCGGGCCCTCTGACCACCACCAGTAGGCAACGGGTGAAGTGTCTTGCCCAAGGACACAACGACTAAGACTGTCCAAGCCAGGGCTCGAACCGGCAACCTTCTGATTACAAGACAAACTCCCAACTCTTGAGCCACGATCACATCACTGGGTTGAAAATTAAAAATCAGTCAAAAGGGACTATTTTTTTGCTGGTCCATTCTATGTCTAGTCAATCCAAACCATTAAAGAGCAAGCTGACAAATTCATGCTATCAGTACTGAACAGTACAGTACTGTGCAAAAGTATTACAGCTATTGTATTATAGGCATTGACCATTGCTCATTCAACCATTAAAAAGGATACCCAAGTCAAGGAACGAACCAGTGTTGTGTCTGCACATACCAGACAACAATGAACCGATTTGAAATTGTATCTTTAAGCACTTTGTCACTTAGTCTGCTGCAAAAAGAGATGTTTTGTTCTAATTTCTTTAGTTAAATCTATGAAAAATGCCAAAAACAACAGTTTGACAGACATGAAATAATATTTTTGCACCAACAAGGTGATTCCCAAAGAGCTATTATCGAAGAACTTGGCATATGTCGACATGGTGTGCAAAGTGTCCTTAAAAAGTTTGAAGAAACTGGATAGGTGGAGAACAAAAGAACTGGCAGGCCTAAAAAAAGACTATCTGCAACAGATGAACAATATCTGAAAGAAAGAAATGGCACTGAGGTGGTACTGAGGAGTTCAAGAGACAGGTACAACAAATAGTGTCTACACCCATCTGTAAAGGACGGTGGAGGCTCTATCATGGGTTGTGGCTGTATTTTAACCAGAGGTGTTGGGGATCTTGTCAAAATTTGGTAAATTGTAAATTACTGTAACTATTTCCCACTTTCCTAACAAAATGTTAAGAAAAGACGGTTAGCTCAATTCAATTCAATTCAATTCAATTCAATTTTATTTATATAGCGCCAAATCACAACATAAGTCGCCTCAAGGCGCTTCATAGATACAGAGAAAAACCCAACAATCATATGACCCCCTATGAGCAGCACTTTGGCAACAGTGGGAAGGAAAAACTCCCTTTTAACAGGAAGAAACCTCCGGCAGAACCAGGCTCAGGGAGGGGCGGCCATCTGCTGCGACCGGTTGGGGTGAGAGAAGGAAGACAGGATAAAAGACATGCTGTGGAAGAGAGACAGAGGTTAATAACAGATGTGATTCAATGCAGAGAGGTCTGTTAATACATAGTGAGCGAGAAAGGTGACTGGAAAGGAAAAACTCAATGCATCATGGGAATCCCCCGGCAGCCTATGTCTATTGCAGCATAACTAAGGGAGGATTCAGGGTCACCTGGTCCAGCCCTAACTATATGCTTTAGCAAAAAGGAAAGTTTTAAGCCTAATCTTGAAAGTAGAGATAGTGTCTGTCTCCTGAATCCAAACTGGAAGCTGGTTCCACAGAAGAGGGGCCTGAAAACTGAAGGCTCTCCCTCCCATTCTACTTTTAAATACTCAAGACTTGCACTGTAATAAATTTTGCCAGCTGTTGCAGTTCATCGCTTGGTTTTTGAGGTTCACCGAGCAGCTGAGGAAACATTTTTTTGTAACTTGCATTATATTGTGACAACTAGTTTTGAATCCAGTCATGGTTTCCTCTATGATTTAGGGACTACACACGAAGCTATCAGTGGGGGAAAGATTCCTGCATTACTCGTATTGTCCATTTTTATCTCTATCTTCCCTCTGAAGCTAGAGATGCAAATGCAAAACTGGAAAAATTTATTTTCGGGATCCTTAAGCAAAGGATGAGACTGTTGGTAGCAAGAGTGTTCTGTTTTTCTTTGTGGTGTGTTTGCAGTTAAATTTCCATTGACCAATGATGTTTGAGCAAGCTTTTGTTGCTCATGCAGAAAAAAATTCTGTCCAGGCAGCAACAGAAAAACACACATATGGTGAAACCGCCTTGAAACCATCAGCTAATATAAGTCGTTGATTTAGCCATTAACTAGATTAAAAAAAAAAAATCAGCATTTGTAAAAACTATCTGGCCGAAAGAAGAGCAAGTTTGACCCAAATAATCTTTTTGTTAAACTGGTAATAGAGGAAGATGAGTTACAGAGAGATAATTAATTGATTATAAATTGTGAAATTTATGGCCAACATGAAGATCATATTTACTTAATATTCCAGGTATTCTGTACATTTGAAACAATTATTTTATGTTTGATTAAAGAGTATACTGTTACACGCCAAAGAAAAATGTATCATATGTGACTTTTAAGGCTTTAATAAGTACCAGAGGTTATGTAACAGTATGTAGATAGGGATACTAATATAGTTGGTGTCATAGTTAAAGGGAACCCGAGGAAACCTTTACTTATCTTGAGTTCGCTCTTGTTTCTCATTCGAGATTCAAAGCTGTACTGGTCTTTTAATGTACTCACATGTAATTCAGAATTCTGCATTTTGCAAAAGAATAAGAAACTTGGAAAGGTAGTAGCATGTCCAAAAATAGGACAATCTTTCCCTTTGAACAACTTGCACATTGTTCCTCTATACATATTTGAGTATTAAGTATTGATCGAGGAAACTGGGCCATCATATTGTTCCTTCAAAAAAAAAAAAAAATCACACTTCTGCTCTGATTCTAAAAACTACAAAAATAACTGGCTGACTCACTGCGTCGGCATATGATCTTTGCATGAGGAAACTCCTCTCTGCAGCAGCATGTGCTCACCAAAGTAGAAGTAGGGACCCTTGTGTGGTTGGAAGAATTTCCCGCAAGCTCTGACGTGGACGTCTGCACCTTTGCTGACCAGCAGCTTCACATAAAAAATACTTCTCCTCTCGATGGCTATATGCAGAGCTGTCTGGCCTGCAAGAAAATGAGTCTTATTTAAACATGTCCACTGCATTACTGGAAAAAAATACTGGAATACGGATATCGTGACAAGGTTAAAAGACTTCAAATAAATCTCCCGGACACAGAAAATCTGTTACCTTTGTAGTAGTTGTTGGTGTAGGCTGCGTTCACAAACTCCTTAACATCACCCATCTTCTCTGAAATGTCAATCAACATTTCGACGGTCTCATTCCTGCCATCTTTGAGGTGCAGCAGAGCTTTCATTAAGGGCGTTTTACCGTAGGACCGATCTGTGGATGTAAACACAAATCCATGTGGTTAACACATAGGTCAGCATGTTCTACTTTAGTTGCAGCTGTTGCATTACCGGTCCTCCAACACTCACACAAAGAGTCAGAGAGTTTCTTCATATTTTGGCGCAAGTACTCTTGAAGGCCATCTAGTTTGCTGATATCTCTGCTGGCCACTGCTTCAAACAGTCTGTCACGGTTATACGTCTTGCTGTCTCTCCTGTTATCATGCTGATCCACACCTCGAATCCCTCTATACAAAAAACCAAAAAAGTGTAACAGTTGGGTTGCTGAGGGTTATTAAATCAGCACTTTGGGGCTTGAAAATACCCAGCACCAATCCTATAATGAGTGTTATATTGAGGCAAACTTCATTTTATCACTGCATGGAGAGGCTCACTTGTCAAAGTTGAAATTGAATCTGATCTGAGGTTTCGTCTTCTCCATTTCTTCCTGGTAATCAGTGTCCATAGGTGTCTTGGGGTCCTCCGGGCTCAACCTCAAAGCCAGACCATCTTTCTTAGTCATCTTTTGGCGCGACCTCTCCTCCTCTGTCCTGTCGTCTGTCTCCAGAGTGAAACCAAACATCTCAGATTTCTTCATTTTTCACCCTTTCCTCCAGTGATCTGCATGGAAATACGACACAGTTATACATAATCCAGAAGTGACAGAGGTGCTGCAAGGAGTTTTCAATACAAAGTGTAGAGATTTTTTTCAAGACACTGTTACTGTTTCACTGCTAATACCTAATAACTAAGACACTCAGTAACTACCATTTTACTGGTGCTTTTTTTAAATTTTATTTTCATTTAAATTGTAGTTAACCGGGTTTATGAGCTTTAAGGAGACTAAGTTTGGTAGTGGTTGTATGTGTGTCATGTCAAAATTTAACCTCTGACCTCACTTTTACATTTAACCCCAAATGCATTACAGATTTAAAGAAAGTAATGTCAAGAGAAAGAGCATGAGCTGCTAGTCAGTTATTTACGTCTAGTTACAAGTTGTAAAAATCAATATTATAACAAACCTATTATCCGTTAGCTTCTCCTACACAAGTTTGGTATTTTGTTTACAAAGTACCAGTTTGGTATTTTGTAAACAAAATAACAAAATACAAATTTTTGTATTTTGTTTACAAAATTTTGTTTACAAAATACCAAACTATACCAAATTATTCCCTTAAAAGTGTCTTGGCTGTCTTGGTGGAGGTTTGTTCTCTCTGGGTGCTTCTTGTTGAAAAAATCTACTAAAAGCAACTAATCGAGTCCTATTTAGCCTGCAGAAATTTGAAACATGAGAAAAAGGGCAATAAAATCACTGTACACCCAAATCTGTGTCCACAGTAAGTCATCTACAACAATTGGAGGAATCAAAGTAAAGATTTAAGTTAAACCATATAAAACTATGTCATTACACTGCTTGGATTGAATTGGTTACAAACACAGCCATGAGCCACTGTAAATAATTCAGGTCAGAGCGTGTAGCGTGGCTGCATCAGCAGAATCGGAAACATGTTTACCACAGGGGCTTATCTAATCCGTCTTAAATGGCACGAGCATAGCTTTCAGACATGTGATGTTTCCTCAACCAGTGGAACAAAGGAGTTTTTATTTAAAACACTTCCTTGACAACAGTAGAAACACAGCACTCGATCTTCTTGCTGCTTGCTGCTTTGTGACATGACCAATTGGTTTACAGTGTGGTTACACATTCACAGTCTAAAAGGATTCCAAGTTCAGCTGATAGTAAACAGACACTATGCCCCGATGTTAAAGAAAGATGCGTTAAGGGCCATGAGACCGTACAGAAATCTTCTGTGGCTTCTTGTTCCTCTTTTTGAGTCAGAAAATGGGGAATTACTGATTCAGTGGAAACTGTGTTATACCCCATGGACATCATGGGAGGAACACAGCAAAAAAAACAACAACGGACTAAAAACTGAGAATAAGAACATCTGTTGTGGTAAAAAAAACATTTTGCTGAACATCATGTAAAAGATGAATTAAATAGATGCTTTCAATCGCACAACTGAAACGGTAGTATTTTAAAGAAAGAAATGCTAAGCTTGCATGTCTATAAATGTTTTCATTGTAAAACTGCTTGTACAGGAACCTCTCCGACATCATGTGATTATGTCCTGGTGTATTATTTATGACTTATTGATCCATGATGCTCAGTAATGTGAGCCATGTATGTTTTTTTTAATGCTGCACAAACATGTCTCTACAATAATAAAGATAATCTGCTCTGTATTCTCACTGAGGCGCAATCTAAACTGTGAAAAACATCCCTTTAACTGCATACATGCCATCCATATACCGAAGCAGTGCAACATGCCACGGCAGTAGCACATTCTTCATGAACTAAAGCATTTTTTTTATAAAGTGGCAATCAAAGCAGTAACAAACGAGCTGACTCACCAGACTTCAATCTTCGTCGTCTGTACTGTTTCCTTTGTTTAAAAAGTTTTGAAAAAAATCTGATGTTAATGTCAAAACCACTGAGGTATTGACACACCCTCAGAGACATGGGCGTGTGAATACTGTTGTGTCTCTGAAGATGCCTGCTTAGCATTAAGAGAAATGAAATAGTAGGACCAAGGCAGAGGGAAATATGATAACCGGCCCTTGAGAAAATTAGAGCACTTTACTCTGGGCTTGAGTGCTTAAAAGGATGCTGTACTGACCATTACTGGACATGACAAAATACCACAGAGAATGCAGTGTATTTTCTGACCTAACACAACAGAGCTTGGCTTTTTTTGATGACTTCAGGAAAGAGGAGCTACAGAGCAGATTGCAGTGTTAAAACAACAGTTAAAATCTTTTATTATCTTTGAATTTATACAAACTAAATAATCCACTGAAGCACTTAGCTGAACAAAAAAGCAGGCATGAAGCAGAAGAGCACTGGCGTGTTGTCCACAGAAAATCCACAGAAAATGAAAGCAGAAGTTTCAAAAAGGAGAAACTTACCCTGAAGAATCAAATTGAAGATTTTGGTCGTAAGTCTTCTGGGGTTTTTTTTTTTTAGTCCATAAAGCTGCTCAAGAGTTTCCTGTACGTCTTACAAGCCTCTTCGTGTTCTCAATGTGATGTACTTGTGCGTTTTATTTAGTGCTGCTCTGGTCCTGTGACTAAATGTGTGGTTGCGGAGCATCTGCCTACCAGCGTGAGCTGTAGCTGCAGAGCTCGCATGAGACAACTTCCTTTTTTTACTTTTGAAAAGGATGCATGAGATTGTTATCGTTTGCATATGATGGCATAACCAAAACCGTCACTTGAACCCCAAAAAAACTTCTCTGTGATCTTGATCCCATTTGTATCTGAGCTTGTCATTCTCAAAGGAGCCTTGATTAAATACAAAACAGAAATGTGCACAAAGCTAAAACTCTCTTTATTAGCCCGTCTGAGCTCACGCAGGCAGAAAAACACATTCAACGACAGTCGGGCACAAATTCAGTTATTAACACCGGTTTATTTCTAGTAGCATCACTATCACTGTGGCTTAATGCAGCATAATGAGTGAGTGAACACACTTATAACGCAGTGGACTGTGACGTCTATATGTGCCTGTGGGAAAAAAAACTGTGTTTATGTGATTATAGTAAAATATGAAGCTATAGACTTGACAAACAGGTTTTCTCTTTAACTGGTTGATGACTTTTAATCTTCATAATCATAATCGTATCTCCTTAAACCAAATGACAACAAGTATGAAAAGGAATATTAAAAAAACAAACAAAGGACATCCATGAACTTTTTGAGTAGAACATATACTAAGTTAAAGGTCAAATTAAGGTTGAATGTCAGAAGAGGTGAATAAAGAGCAGTAAACATCAGAAAGAAGATTTCCCATGGCTCTTACAGGTCAGTTAAAGGATACTGCGATGACCCCCCCCCCAAGGCAGTAGGTGCTTTGTTACTGTAGCTTATAAAGTCTTATAAAGACCAGAGCAATCTGGCTTTGGGAGATTCTGACATGTATTAAATAAAAAGTTATGTTACTGTTTTGCTGAAAGTTATGGTCACTGAGCTGTCCTCGGCTTGTGATTCATGTGGCTTTGAGCTTGGCTGGGCCTGTGCCTGGTGTGTTTAAGTCTGTATAAGGTGCAGCTGCTGTTCTGTCCCTGATGGAATGTGGATTCTCTCTGGTCTGTTGGGGAGGGTTTTTTTTAGTGTTTTGTCAAAAAAGGTTGTCTTGGAGGCACATCCAAGGTTGCAGGTGTCATTGACGGTTCTAGCTGCTTCACTAGGCTCAAGGGTTTCAGCGCTTACGTTCCCGCCACAATTATCATAAAGGTGATACAGATTGTTCAGCCCTCAAACTTTTCATCACATCTGTTTACTCAAATTTTGAAACGAGTCTGAGTAAGGCATAATCACATTCAGAGCCACTTTATTGGTTCCATCAAACTTTGAAAACACTGCTGTGGGGGTAATGTGAATTAGGCCAGGTTTGGGAAAGACCCATGGCTGTTTGTTGCTGGCTGCCAGGGATGTAATTCAACTCATTACTGGGTTTAGTCTAAATGAGATGGTATTTGGTCACACGGTTTGCTTCGGGATTCTGTGGTACAGCCTGAACCCCATTGAGATAGTGAATCCGGTTCTGGATTATAGAAATGAAGCATCTTAATTATCCAAAAGCCAAACTGCAGCAGTTCAGTCCAGGTGAGCAGGTTTTAGCTCTGATGCCATTTGGTGGTGTCTCATTTCAGGGCACTTTATGGTCCCTTTGCCATTCAAGTTCAGAGTAGAACTATTTGTTTTTTAAATTCATTTTTGTCATATTAATCTGCTTAAACCCCATTACATCAGGGTGTCCCAGCCCTGTAAAACTGGGGAAGACATACCACAGCACAGTGGGAAGCATGGATTCACTGGCACATGAGGGTGATGGGGTAAACCCATCCAGTGAAAGCCTGCCGAGGAAGGACCCTCTGTAAATTGGAAGCCCGTTCACGTCTGTCATCATGAATGATTATTCGTTTGTCAGACTCAAACACACCTAACAGAGCATGGTATTGATGTGGGTGACGCACAACTGATTCACTGGCGTTTTAAGACTTTCTGGGAAAGAAAAGAGAAGGTGATGGAGAAGGAAATTCAGTATATGTTCAATTATAGTATTGTGAACCTTCATCTTCAAGCTGGGCTTCTCCCTGTTTGTTGGTGGATACAGCCAACAACTCCCGGGTTCTGTACCAATCACTGAAAAGTGGGTTGACTAAACCAGATGCTTATCCTCTACCATGGATGGAAGACTGCGTGAACAGGGTGGGTTCAGCTCAGTTTGTCAGTAAACTTGATGTACTGAACAGTTCCTAGCAAGTTCCCCTAACGGAGCAAGTGACACATCAGTCTTTATCACTCATTCAATTTCCTGCACTCATTCTGTTGTCCAAATGCACTGGCTTTTTTGTTTTTGCAATCATATGGCTCAGACATCCATCACATCAGGGATCTTATGGGGTTTTTGTATATATATGTATATACTTTTTTTTTTTTGCTTTATTAGACAGATGCAGTGAAGATTGATGGGAAAAAGAGAGAGAGAAATGTGGCAAAGAGCTGCAGGTCAAATTCGAACCTGGCCAGGCCACTCTCAGCCACACGCCATATGGTTGCCTGCTCATCCAACTGAGATAAACCAGCACCCAGTGATTTGATGTTTTGTGGTGCTTTGTCAAGAGCAACTTATTCTTGAGACTATACTCAGTTTTCTGGTAGCTTTCCAGCTCCTTCATTTTTTCCAGCCTACTGTTCAAGTGCCTATTCCAAGCACCAGGTTTCCTGAGTTAGAGAGTGGAGTTAGCACTGACTGGGGAGGCTGTTGCAGTAAACTTGGTGAACATGATACAACAGAGTGTGGTTGAAAATGAGACATTGTAACTGAGTAAAACTTTTATATGCAGTAGTGTAAATGGAGGGGAAAGCAATGATTTGGATTCAGCTGGTGTCCAGGAAGAGTGTGACAACCCCCAGCCACTAGGTGTCTCTGCTATGGTTATAGTGCTGTTACTTGTAGAAGTAACTGGCTGCATGAGCTACACTTGGGCCCAATTAGTTAAAAGATTCATTACTAGTTACTACCTCCGTTTTGAGCCTGTGAGCCAAGCTGTGACAGTGCGATTAAAAAAGAAAAATAAGGCTCAGTGGGAGTTGACGGGCACTGTGAGAGTCTACACTGAAACAAACACTCAAGTCTCTCATCATTCTCAAGAATGAAAAAAGGTGCTAAAAATGAAACCATTCCATTGGATTCCTGCTATTATGACACTGGTTGATTCTAAACCAAGCGTGGATCACCCTGGTAATCTGCGCTTCATGATCAGACTGAATTCTGATCAATCAGTGTTTTGAAATACTTAACCCACAAACACACAAAGATTCGACCTGTTTCAATCAGGCAGCTGAAAAGGAAACACCCATCCCACAGGAAACTACAAATGAATCTGTCCCAGACACCTAAAATGAAGGCACCTCAACATGCTGTTTTCTGCTTCAGTGTTGACATGTTGATTGTATCTTCATCTCAGGGAACATAAATCATGCAGAAGCTTTAAAGCATTCCAACTCACTGTGATTTCTCTCCATGTCATTATTTAATTTCAGACACCTACAGTTAACAAGTTTGAATTTGTTGCCTCTATCATTTAATGCATCTGTCTGGTGCTGCATTAAGCAGCTGTAAAGCTAAGTGACAGAGGCCTGACTTTTTTCCTGAGGAATGAAGAGCAGCTAGGTCTAGGAAAAAGATGCCGTCCTTTGATTGTGACTTACACTGTAACAAAATCCAACCCCAAATATCAGAAATGCCCAGTATATTGATGAGAGCTGTTCAGTCACAGTAAAATCTTTGAGCTTTCACGAACATCTTCTATCT
This sequence comes from Copadichromis virginalis, assembly GCF_057382275.1. Classification (NCBI taxonomy): domain Eukaryota; kingdom Metazoa; phylum Chordata; class Actinopteri; order Cichliformes; family Cichlidae; genus Copadichromis; species Copadichromis virginalis. Next base: position 9,011,893 of record NC_140627.1, read on the forward strand.
TTTGGTCCTATAAAATTGCTAACATTGGATCTCTATCCTGTCAAACACAGCCTTTTCTTTAAGATTCAAAATAAAAATGAGCTGTGTAAGATTTGTTAGGGTCAGCTTTAGTTGATGTGCAAAATTCTCAGTCATGTAAACAGACAGAACTGGATAGCGATTCCAATTCAAAGGCGGTCACAGAGAATCATTGCCACGCCCAAAGCAGAGTCTGCGTTCTGTCCGTATACCACCTGCAGAGGGAACGCCTTCTCCACTTCCTGTCTTAGCACTTCGTTCCGAGTGAGTGCGCTCCCACTGCCCACAATCCTGCGGACCCCCGCCTGCTGCAGATGCTCTACGGGCATCATCGAGGTGACGTTGTCCAGGACTCCATGGCAGAGAGCCCTGATCACATGACCCAGGGAGAGATTGGAGGTGGAGATGCCAGTCACGTGGCCCAGGCAGAGAGGGTCATGTCTCTCTCCCAAGATAGTAGGACTCACCCTCAGGTTGCTGGTTTCCTGGTTCAGGGCACAATGAATCAGCTTTTCGTATAAGCACGAGTCACTCAGCTCTGCACCTGTGGAGATTGGGGGGGGCATTTTAGTGTCATCTATCTGTGCAGACTTTAGTTTAACTGTTCTACAGTTGTTATTTTGTTTATTGCATTCATGATTAATTATTCATTTAATGTCAGTTTTCTCTAATCTCTGCGCCGTCTCTGGTCTTTGCTTTCATCTTTAAGCAGCTTTGATTGTTGATCTGCAAGTATAACCTTTCCCTAGAACTGTTTGCCAACGTTTCTGAATAAAGCTGGGATGTATTTTGGTTCTTGCATCTCCAGTAACGAGTTTAGAGAGGTGTCATTTATCATCTCTATGAATATGTTAAGTATATGAGCCTGTGAGGTGTACATGGATCTTTCCAAATGAGCTCACATAAACCCTGATTAAGCAGCAGATAAAACTTTCTGTATATCAGAATATACCACAGTTTTAAACCTGGTGTCTATAGTGCCATTCCCTTTAGTTATAGGTTTTATGTAAAGACTGTATATAAATGATGGGCACAGCATAATCATCAAGTGTGAAATGTGAAGATAATGAAGATATACCTTAAAACTACATTTTTCCTAATGGCCAACAGGGAGCGGTCCATCTGGTTGAAACAGTTGTAAAAAAAAGTATATGATAACACGTCCTGCTGCTCACTTGTACGACTAAGACTAGGATTAATCAACAATGTCAGCTGGCATTAGCTATTTGCTGATCTATCTGTATCAATATTATAACTGCTGATGAATAAAAAAAATTTAAAAACTAAAGAAGAGACAGAAGAAACATCCTTCAACCATGTCTTGAGTTTTGAAATTACATAGTTTTCCCACCAGTGGGAGCTCTTGTTGTTGGCAACACACTTCTTTGGAAAGCCACAAACACAACATCCAGCTAATCCGAGCAGTTAGGTTAAATAATTACATAAATAACTACGCATAACAAACGTTAGGGAAGTCTGTTTATGATTTGTGCCTGAAAAGAGAAAAGAAATGGCCAAAATACAGCTTTTTCAACCCTGAATATTGGTATCCGCCGGTTTATGCAAAGTGTCAGTAAACATTTTCTTATTGAGGTTTTTGGTCTCACAAATCTTATCAATACACAATGTGATGCGCGATTTTACATTTTAATCCGTTTTAGAGTAAAGAGGGGGTAGGATTTTTAGAGAAGTTGTCACCTTATGAATATGAAACTGTTGAAATAATTTGTTTCGTTATATTGTACTTGACTTTACTAAGCTATTCTACTTTTTTAAGCCTTTTGTAATAATCATGATTAAAAAATAAAACTAATGTGTGGAATCACAGTGTCTGTGTCCATCTGCAAGTCAGCCTGCACTGTTTGGTTTTCCTGAGAGGGATGACGATGGATTAAGGTCTAGAAAATAGAAGAAGAATACAAACCAAGCTCTCTCATCCAGGAAGTCAGCATCTCCACAAAACTTGCCAACACATTCCCGCCATTGAGCGATGCTGCAACAGCCAAGTATGTGGACTCAAAGTAAGGGAAGTAGGAGATGGACGAGGCAGGCTGAAGAGAATCTGGAGGTTTGAAGTCAGCTGGCATGGCGTAGGTCAGCTGGGCTGAAGTGCTTATGTTAAGGACTGGGAAATTTGAAAAAAAGAAAGAAACTGTCAGCTAAAGAGAATTAGCTGTGATGGTTAGTGATGTGTTTGTCCTGAAATATAAACCCCTAAGTCAGCTACAATAAGTTTTATATTGGATTTTTTTCCTCAACCTTATTGTTTGTTGATCTCTCACTTGACATGCAACAGTGTGGTTTGTGTCTGTGAAGGTTCTCAGTCATCCAGGTCATCGTAGTCTAAGGAGCTTGGAAAGAAAAGCGTCTGGACTTCTTTGAGTTGCTTGAAGACGTTTCACCTCTTATCCAAGAAGCTTCTTCAGTTCTAAGAGTCAAATGGTGGAGAGCCCCAGATTTAAACCCAGTGGGAGTTTCCCCCCAAAGAGGGACAAAGGACCCCCTGATGATCCTCTACCTAATCACATGAGCCAAGGTGTGAAAGCGGGTGTGCTTTACAACTAGAGCTGGGCGATATAAGATTTTTTCATATCACGATATGTTTTTTTCATTTCAGGCGATAACGATATCTATCACGATATAAGCCAAATAACTATATTTGTAAGATTTAAATGTGCCATTGCTCACAAGTAAAATGTGAAATAATCAGCAGCTTGTTTTTATTTAAATATTTATTTCCCATAATAAGTTCATCCATTAAGCGGATGTGAATGGATGGATGAAGTTCAACAGGGTAGATGTACTTAAGGAACATGAGACTTTTTCAGATAAATAAAGGCAAATATTGCAAACTACACAAAAGGCAGCCGCTAAAGCGTTTAAGTTTCAAAATAGAACAAACGAAACAGACTAAATTGTCAATTCCACTTAGAAACAAAATATTAATTCTAAAAATAAATCTTAGTTTGTTTTACAGAAGAACAGACAAAACTGACTAACTTTTGTCAATATCAAATAAACTGAGAACTAAAAAGAAATTCTCGATCTCTCCTTGTTGTATAGCTTAGCTTTTCAAACAGTTTTAACAGTTACTTTAGTCTGACAAAAGCCGAATGACGAATTAGCGCTTCCAGTCAGAGACTGAGGCTACGTCCACACGTACACGGGTATTTTTGAAAACGGAGATTTTCCGTTTCCGTTTTAAAAAATAATCCCGTCCACACATAAAGGCAGAAATGAAGGAAAACGCTGCTATGAACATGCCAAAGCAGCAGGTGGAGCTAGATTCCTAACCGTGCAGAAATGTTGGCCAATCAGAAGTCTACAAGCCTCGGTGGGAAAAAGTAAACAAAGCTGGGGCATAGAAGCAGAACCGAGTCGTATGTGTGGACGGACAGTAACTGTGTGTATATGTAAGCATTTAAACACTGCAGAGAGTAGAATTAACAGTAACAGTATTGTAGAAATTCATTTCATCGAAACAATAACGTGGCGCACAGTGTGACGCATGCACCAGTTTATTGTATTTCCGGACTTGCTTTCGGCACAATTTACAGTGCACGCTACTCTGTTTTTTGTCAGACTTGAAATAGCCGAAATACCTTCACACTACGGAACTTCTATGGCTCTTCCGTTCGACAATCTCTCCGGCATTGGAACCATCATCTGTTTTCTCTTCGGTAACCTTCGGTCACGCTCGGTTGATTTTTCTAGTCGGCACACTCATTTCCTCCACTACCCGGGCGGTACGGTGGCTGGCTGCTTCCCAAACACATGTGCGGCCTGGCAGTTGTGCTGTACGTAACAAGTCACGCGACGTGACGCTGCGGCTGTGATTGGTTCGGCTCTGCGCTACTTAATTTGGATTGGCTGACCTTTTTTTTTTTTTTTTTTTTTTTTTTTAAAGAGGATAAGAGCGGCGAGGTCTATCGCGATAGTTTAATTTCTCTATCGAGTAAAAGTTATATCGCGATAAATATCGTTATCGTTCTATCGCCCAGCTCTAGTTACAATCAGCCAAGGTTTCGGGTGAGCTCATTGTGAAACCTGGCCCCACCTTATCATGCAATTTCCTGAGGTCAGATGGCCCAGGATGTGAGTGGACGTTAAGGCGTCTGGGAAGGGATCTCAAAACTGGATTATAGATGGCAGACAGTTGGTGTCGTAAACCACCACCTCTGTTCAAAGATGGTCGCTCACAGTGGACGTAAATGGCTTCTTTCACTCCTCTTTCAAACCATCTGTCTTCTCTGCCCAAAATGGGAATATTTGCACCCTCGAAAGAGTGACATTTGTCCTTTAGATGCAGATGGACAGCTGAGTCTTGTCCCGTGGAGGTGGCTCTTCTATGTTGTGCCATGCGCTTGGCTGTTTGGTCTCTCCGATGTAGAGGTCTGGGCATTCCTCGCTGCACTGTACAGCACACACCACATTGTTAAGTTTGTGTTTAGGAGTTTTGTCTTTCGGGTGAACCAGTTTTTGTCTGAGTGTGTTGCTGGGTCTGAAGTACACCGGGATGTCGTGCTTGGAGAAGAGCCTCCTGAGTTTCTCTGATACACCGGCTACATAGGAGATGAAAATGTTGTTGCATCTGTCTTTCTTATCCTCCCTCGCTGGTGTCTGATCTTCTTTTCTGTGCATCTTTGCTGACTTTATAAGCAGCCAATTAGGATAACCATATGTTTTAAGTGCTTCCTTTACATGTGTGTGTTCCTTCTTTTTTCCTTCAGGCTTAGAGGGAACATGTTCTGCCCGGTGGTGTAGGGTCCAGATTACCCCAAGTTTGTGTTCCAGAGGGTGATGGGAGTCAAAGAGGAGGTACTGGTCTGTGTGTGTGGGCTTCCGGTAAACTTCAATGTTGAGGTTGCCATTCTCTTCAATGTGCACAGCGCAGTCCAGGAAAGGCAAACAGTTGTCCTTTGTGTCTTCCCTGGTGAACTTGATGTTTTTATCCACAGCGATAATGTGCGCAGTGAAGGATTCCACTTCTTGTGTTTTAATTTTGACCCAGGTGTCGTCTACATATCTGTACCAGTGGCTGGGTACTCTCCCTTTAAAAGAGCCAAGAGCCTTACATTCGACTTCCTCCATGTAAATGTTGGCTACAATAGGCAATAGTGTGGTTTGTGATTCAGCTAAGCTGTAAACAAATTCCCCTTTTGGGATTATTAAAGTTATCCGAATCTGAATTAACTTATAAATGCAGATCCACAATCAACTGTGAGAACATTGTGCATTTAGTTCATTAAGAGAGATAAATGGATATCCTGTTTCACCTGCATCTGTCCGTTCGCTCATGCAGGAGTAGACGGAGCACTGGAAGTCTCCTAGCGCGGCCCCTACTGGCGTGCCAGCAGGGATGCCGTGCCACTGAGAGCAGGTCTTTCCTGCCAAGCTACCAGATGGCACACACTTAGGAAGCAGGTGCAAAGGGAAGCCAGCACCCTTCAGACTAGAGGACACACACACACATACAGTGCTTGTTACGTATGCTTGCACTGATGCAAAAAGTGTTAGGTAAATGAGGCTGCAAACCAAACATGCACAACAGTTTTCATGCAGTAGGTGCATCTAGTAAAGTGTTGTAAAAAGGAAGGACGTTCAACACTATACAAACATGTTTTCGTTCCACTGATTGGATGACGTGTTGAAGAAGCCCCAGCTGGCTGCATTCTGGGGTGTCATCACACACCTGTCCAAACCGCACAGCATGGACACCACATAGTCCTGGATAGTACCTGCAACCGTAAAGTCCTCAAGGAATTTGGGTCTGCGGCAAAACCACACAGCTTCAGCTTTTGTATCCCAATTGCAAAATGTATTTATTTATAATGTATTTATTTTTAAAGATGTGAGCTTACTTGTGTTTCATGTACCAGAAGATTGTTGCACAGCCAAACCCCGTGGCGACGCTGAGATGAGAGTCTGGTCTGGGAAGAGAGGTGAGGAAGTCATTGCTGCAACGTCCATCTTGCCAGGTGATCAGCTGACTGGTGTCTTTGGCTGTTAAGGAATCACTATTGGACCAGACGCAACCTGGGTGGTGCAAAAGACAGTCAACTGAGTGCTTACAACTTTAATACAACCCTTGTTTGAGTTGTTATGTTGACTGCTGTGTTCTTGAAAGACTCTGTCCTTTGCCCTGTCCTATTATCAATCAATGTTGTTCTAAAGCCTCTGGATCCACTTAAACATTAGTCAAACTAAACTGCATGCTTATTTTAGATACCACTCTATACAGATACTCTATACGTATCTGTCGCTATTCTTTGTGACCATATGGATCGGTCCCTCATATTACCATTATTTCACCCAAAGGCACCAAGTTAATACTTAAAAAAGCTGCAACAATACACACAAATATAAAAAGTACTTGGTGACAACTTTGCTTTTAGCCTTTAACCCTCTGGGGTTCAGGGTATAACTGGTTGTTTTTTGACTACTTTTAATTTGTCCTCTATATTTCACCTTTAAAAACTGTTTATCTTGCCAATTCTGTTATTTTCACATTTTGACATACTGTATAAGCACAACTGATCTAAATTCAGACAAAATTTAAAATATGAGTAGAAAAAAGTTATATTTTTGACTGTAAAAAACACAAACATGTTTTACGAATCATTTTCATAACTTGAAATGCAAATAGAAATTGTACATTTTTTGAAAATATGCACAAGTTTTGCAAACAACAAAGTTATATGGTACTATTTATCTAAAAATGCAGCCAAGGCTCAGACGTTTTTTATATAACCATTTAAAACTATTTAGAGAACAATGAGGTGTTCTGCATCAAATAAGAAGACACACAAATTATATATGCAACTCCAAAAATAGTTTGTGTCCACTATAAGACAGAGGAGAACAGCACAGGGATAAATCCTGCAGGTATGACAGAAGGTGTGTCACTCCTGTTTTCCATGTGGAGACAGCGTTTACATCTGCCTTTGGTGGCTTTTTTTGCAGCAACTATGACATTCACTAGTAGAAGTGACACACAAAACAAAACAACGACTACACTACACATTAACTACACAAGACAACACACTAACTTGAGTCCAAACACAGTAAACATCACAAATCTATCATGTATCAAAACTCACTCGCTCACTCTCGCCGGTGTCACTCCTAAAACTTCGCCCTCTTCCTAAACAACCAAATGCCACATAATTTTTGATTGGTCGACATGGCATTTTTTTCCACTTTTTCTTTTTTTTCACTCCCAAGCAGAGAGTGTTTGCTACCGCTGTCCGTAGAAAACGCCGTTTTTACAGTTTCTTCCCGCTGTAAACACCACTGTTTTATTTAGAATTGAAACTAACACTCAGTCCGTCAACCCTAGAGGGTTAATCAGAAAGCCTTAAGTTGGCTAGTTATGTAACTGGCTAAATGTTTAAAGTAGGGGTGGGCGATATAAACGATATACGATAGAAACGATATAAATTTGGCCAACGATAGAGATTTTGAATATCACGATAGCGCATGTTGATGATGTCATCAAGCTGCGCCTGTTTTGGTCGAAAGCATCGCAGCTGCTACAACCATTATCATCTGCAAATTATGCCGGGCGACAGTCATAGCAAAGAGATGAAACATTTTTGAAACATGGGGAAAGCCAAAAACTGCGCTTCCTCCACTTCCGTAACCTTGATTCATTAATGTTGAATTCTCTCGCAGCTGTTCTATTCCCATATTGTTCATCCTCCAGCTTCACTGTGCTAATGTTATGCTAACATAGCTGTGTCGCTAGCAATCACATAGCACAACATTATATACCAGGTAGTCCAACTTCAGTAACTCTGCAAACACCACTGCTGTTTAGTTTTCTGTCTTCATTTATGTTGAAAGTGGTAGCAGAGCTGTACGTTTTAATTAGTTTCAAAAATCTCTCAGTCAGAATATGGTATGTCATGTTTAGGTGGAAACTAGCGAGCTAACTTCCTGTTAACTTCTAACTCCATTAAATTTAATAAATTCTGTTTTTATGGATGCATGGATGTTAAACTTAATTGTTACACCTGATAAAGCAGCAACGCTGATGATTTTATTAAAGATGAAAGAGTTTAGACCGTTTTTAACTCTTAGTGTTGGTTTGACTTTGGGACCTGAAGGGGATGAGGTTTTGGACACAGATTACTCCGCGAAGCTCCTCACTATGGCAGCCGTAATGCTCTGACAATCCAGAATTCATATATAAGGCACACTCTCGATTTATGAGAAAATTAAAGGATTTTAAGTGTGCCTTATAGAGTGGAAAATACGTTATACAGAAGAAAAGAATATATCGCGATATATATCGTTACCGCACATGCTTCAAATTATACCACGATATGAATTTTAGGCCATATCGCCCAGCCCTAGTTTAAAGCTTTCACATGAGTAAAGTAACACATATTACTGCTACTGCTAAGTAATGTTAGCTAAGTTCACAGCATATTCCATAAATCTTAATGCCATAACTAACTGTATAATAGCGCTGCCGTATTGCATCACACTCATTGCATTTCAATCATTTCTCCAGCGAGTTTGATAGCTAGCAAAATAATAATCATAATTTTAAAAATTAGCATGTGTAACGTACTGGAAAATTATTCACTAGGACTCACCTATCATGCGACTGGAGAGCGCAAACTCCGCCATTGTCGTTTTCCATCAAACACTCATTAAAACAGCAACTGCAGGTATGTTTTTTGTTTTTGTTTTTGTTTAAGAACTTTATAACTGCAGGTATGTTAGCGTGCTCATCCCGACAGTTAGGGGGAGAGGCGGGTCACATATTGAAACAGACAGCCACAGAGGTGCAAGGCAGCCCAGGCAGAGAAATTTTGCTTTTACATTTTGCGACTCATTTTATTTCTCTATCTGATAAAAATAAATAAATAAATCAATTAGATAGTTATTTGTGGTGAATGAAATACAGTTACACTTTCAAGCACTTTTAAGCACCACATCTGAAATGTAAGCAATCACCCTTACGAACCCTGATACTGAATACACAGATGCTAAAAAAAAAAAGGGGTTCCAGAGTGTTTGGCAGTGTGGAAAGATTAAAATATCTTGGGAAGAGATCAGATTGACAAGTGAGAAAATAATTACTTAGTGAAAATAAATGAAAATATTCTATTGATAAACAGCGCGATAGTCAGAAAACTATAGGACTTTTAAATGGTGATTACATGGTAAGTCAAGAAAGCTTTGCAGGAGGTATACATGTTTCCAGTGTGTCCTAGTGTAAGCTGTATAAGTGTCCAAATGTGTGGCTGTAAACACCCTAAGAAAAATTCTCTCCAATCTATCTAAGATTTGCATCACTTCAGTACCTAATCTGTGATGATCCTGGTATAATTCATCCATCTTTACACAAATGTTTCCATCCTCCACCTAAATGAATGTATCCAAGATACAAGAATTAAGATTACACTGATACACACAGTATGTTTCCTGAATCCCTGATGGTTGTGTTCAGAGAAGGGACATTGGGTGGTAAAGGTCCTAAAACATGATCAACTACTCCCCACTCACAATTTACCATTAGACTGGAGCACTGTTAATCACACATTGCTTCATGCCATTGGATCAGGGCATAGATAGGATCAATGGTGAGATGTAAGTGAGGACTGCACTTCATTACATTCATGATAATGTTTTAGTTACTTATTAATTTGTAGATCTTAAAATCTATCCATGTTCTACCTTCACTCTTTGACCCTACCACATCTGGGTCCCAGGAAAGAGGTAGACAATGAAAAAAACAGAACCTGTGTTATGTGGTATTATAAAAGTCAAAGCACTGTCAAAGTAATGTCTCTAATTCTGAAATAGCTCCTGAATGTAGTGCGAAATCGTTTGACTCATTTCTTAATTGGTATTATGACTTTTACTTGAGTAAAGAGCCGAAGTACTTGTTTCGTCACTTTGCCAAACAAAGACTATTTTGGCTCTTGCGCAGTGTCATCTGTATTTGGCACAGGGCTGCACGTGAGCCTGAAAATCATGTCTAATCTTTCCTTTGACACCTGATTTTGTTTTTGATCATGTTTTTCTCATTTCCCGTGAAAAGAAAATCAGAAACAATCCCCAATCATAGAGCCGTTGTTACACAAGTTACCACACTGACGATGAAATGCCACAGCCCGCGCGCAGAATAACTTTACCGCTTTTTGGTTTCCAGAATAAAACTCCGTGCATCTGTCCGGTCAGCCCGATGCAGCACACATGCTGCAGTTTGTCTCTGGGCAGGAGGCCAATGCACCGGTCCAGAGTGTCTATGATCCGACCCGTGTCCTGCTCTTTCGCCTGCGTTACACACAATCACACAGAGGTGTTTAGATTACTGAGCTGTAGTTAAAATTGCGGGACAAGTGAACGCACTCACCTTTATCCCGCTATCGTCGGCTAAATCAGAAACAGTCGGTAAAGACTGACTGGCAGCTATAGCTCTACATCCTCTGTCTAATAAAACGGCTTTTACTGAAGAGGTACCCACGTCCAAACCCAGGATAAAGTTAGACATGACTGATGTTTACGATGTGTACCTTGAGCTTTTTTCATACCGAAATGCAAAAGTCCTCACTGCTGCATTCATGTGATTAAAGGAGTTTAGAGCTTCTTTGCTACTTAGATTAAATTTGCTGTTATAAAACTGCTGTTTTAGCCAAAAATGTGAAATAACGAATTTACATTTTGATGTAACATAGTGTCTCCTTCAATACAAATTCAAAGGTAGCTTCCCTGCTTAAACGTTATTCAGGGTAGATCAATTTCCTACTGTTTTACTGTCAAGGAATGCACCAAATCGGCTCCTCCTGAGGCTGACTACCGCCTTCCCACAATGCACTGCGCAGGAGCATGGCTGACTTTCGTATAGGAGTGTCATCCGAACGAGAATGAATGCACTTTTTCTTTTGGTGACAGCAGCTGACTTTTCCTGTAACTGCTTTAGATTCAGGTTTGCTAAGTAAATCTTGCATGTTATGTTTTTGTGACCGCGTCGTGAGGAGTCGACAGGAAGTCCCTACATTAATCTCCGGTGAGAACCTGTCACCGTCAGTGGGCAGCTGGGAGAGCTAGCACTGCTAGAATTAGCACTGGTAGAAATGTTAAAATAGTTCAGCTGATGTGCAGTTTAGCCCCCAATAGTCTGACTCTGCTTTGTGTAGTTTGAAAACTGATGTCTGTGTCGTATAATTTTACCTTTTTATGTCAAAACGAGGCTTTGAATCACCTTGAAGTTTGGCAATAGCTAAGCGAACCCGACTTGCTTTCTTTGTCACGCAGAGTGAAGAGCTTTAATGTGTCCAGATTTGTAGTTTTATGTTGATTCAGTGTCATGATGATCGGTCTTTCTTTTTTAATATAATAACCTTCATTACCAGCAGTAAGATGGCCCTTAAATTATTCCTGGTGAAAATTGTCTGTCAATGGATTTTTAAAGTAAAACCGATCGGTCTCTGTTTTAAATGAGCTATTTTTGTTTTGTTTCTATTTGGTGTTAATTCTATAAAGCATCCCGAGTCAAGATGTTTAGGATTTGAAATCATTAGTCCTACTATTCATCATGTTATTTCGATTTTGATTATTTATGAATTAAAAACCTCATTGTGCGAGGTACATAAAATCATAGTAGGTACTGTTGCTCTAACATTGTTGCCTTAATCTTTGATGTTACAGCAGCACCTTCTGTGGTAGCCGACCAGAGCCAAGATGGCTGGAGTTGGGGCCAAGCGCGAGGGACCACAGTTCATCAGTGAAGTGGCAGTGAGAGGCAACGCGGCAGTGCTGGATTACTGCCGCACCTCTGTGTCTGCGCTCTCGGGAGCAACAGCCGGTATCCTTGGCCTGACGGGACTGTACGGCTTCATCTTTTATTTCCTATCATCCTTTCTCCTCTCGCTGCTGCTTATTCTCAAGGCCGGACGGCGGTGGAACAAATTCTTCAAATCACGGCGGCTGCTCTTTACTGGAGGCCTCGTCGGAGGCCTCTTCACATATGTCCTGTTCTGGACTTTCTTGTACGGGATGGTGCACGTATACTAGAACATCTACTCGAAATAACTCAGAAATATTTGTCTAATGCTCTGTAATTCTTTAGGTTTGTCTGCCCTGCTGTTGTAGATAGGCTGTTAGTGGAAGGCTTCCATTGTGAACTGTTTATATGTTAAACGATGAGTTAAGAGAATTAACTGTCCTTTTCTTTCCTCCATATTTACCAGAGAATGAACTCTAACCTGTACTTAGAGAGCTATAGTTATAATGTAGGTTTACAGATCAAATCCTCACAAGTTAAACCAAGTCAGAAAACAGCAGATGTAATTACTGACTGGATTAAAGATCTCTCTAGAAGTTTTTTGGATCACTTTTTCTTCACTGGGGAATGTCACTAATAATAATAAAATTGTGATGACAAAAATGTGTTTCCAATGACAAAGAACATTCAATAAATAGAAACAGGAACAGCAAACAAAGGGAGACTCTGCATTTCAGTTTCCATTCATTACACAGAGAATATGTCCACTTGGACTCGTAGAGCATGTCAGGCTGTATTCTTCAGTGTCGCCAGTGAATACTGTGTAAAAGCTTCATATCAAAGCCATAATCAGTACAGTTAACTGAACATACAGCAGAAAGCAGCAACAGTGTTTGTGCATTTTAACAACACAATACATGTGTTGAGCTGTAAAAACACAATTAAGACCACACATTTTCTTATGAATTGCTTCTAAGTGTAGTTTTTAAAAACTTTCATGCCTACTTTTTTTTACTTTTATTACTATATATTGTAATTACTGTCACTGCTAATTGCCAGTTGAGTGGTAATGAATCTGTTTTGAATCCTGACCCTGCTACTTTCTTTGACGTCCTGATGTCATGCACTTTGCACAACATTTACATTCCCCTGGATCAACACATCTTCAGTCAGGGCATCATTCATGCTAGTGACCGTGCTAGCAGTTGTGCCGGCAGGTAAGACGTGGACGTCAGTCCCACCTTTGGGTTCTGCCTCATGCAGGAAAACAAACAGGTGATCTTGCTCTGCCTGCAGACCTAATTGTGAGCCATGAAAGTGATATGATGCTTCGTCTCGGTGCCTTGGGGTGGAGCAGAGTATCGCTGTCCCGTGTTACGTGGAATTGTGGGACCCCTTTTCTCTGTAGGTGGCTGGCTCTCTGCAGAAGATCCTGCAGTGGGCTCAGTTTCTCCTGGATTTTTGATGGAATTTGTAGCCCCTTTCTCTGTCCCTGGTCTTCTGGACCTCTTTTCCCGATGGCCCGTTTTCTCATCTTTAACTTTGGTCCTCTCTTTTCTGTTGCACACAGCATTAGAGAGGTGTGCGAAAGTGAGGAGCAAGATTTAGAAAATGGCAAAGTTTTTGCAAACATATGAAGTCCTACTTGAAGTTGATGATTTCAAATTTCCTCTCTCTGTAGAAGGAGCTCGTGTTCATCATGTACAATAATATCATATCACAGGCAAAGGCTCCCTAAAAGAGAAAAATAAACAAATGAACTGGAACAGGAGAGAATATTACTTTTCTTGGTGGGGATTACACATCATCCACTGTCCTGTAAAATGACAGTTTTTGAACTTAGCACCGTGGTAATTGCACAGCAATCATCCACACATGCGTCAGCAGAATATTCTAATAAATTACTCACTGCACCGAGGAGAGCAACACCTGAGCCAATGGCAATTACTGTGGGGACAATATTGAATTTCCCGGCCTGTAAAACAATAACCAGAAACTCACTGTTAATCTCCCACCAGAATGATGTGCTTTAGAAAAAAACTAAACTGCTACTATCTCCACAGTACCTGACCATTGATCATTATATCAAAGCGAATCCCATACACTTTATACAGCGTGCGATAGGTTTCCCCATTTTGATCCTTATAGTATCTGGCATATCTGTAGAAAAAATAGTTGACATAAGATGTAAAGGCTGAAAACATGTTGGAAACAGTGAGCAGAGTGAAGGTAGTGGGTACCATACCTGAAGTTGTATCCCGATGTGATTGAGTTGTTCAAATTAATGTCCAAACGGGTGAAGCTGTACTGTGGATTACACAGAGAATAATCTTTATCCAGGTCACAGTTCCACTCAATGAGAATGCCAACAGAGCCGCCCTGATGGACACAAAGGGTAAATATTAATAGCACATCAGCGGATACACCACAAACCATACCGTACAGAGTGCTTTACAAAAAGTAAAACTTTTTAAACATAACATACCACGACCAGAGAAGACATACGCAGATAAAATCAAGTTACATGAGGCTTTGGCAAGAAAATGCTTATTTTGAACAACTGTGTTCATTTGGGATGTAATTCAGTTGAGGTGCCCTGATCTTTCTCCCTCAGAGCCTCAAACTCAAGTTGCTTGTAACGGGCAACACAGATTTAATTTGGGACCAGCCAATGTGGAGCATCAAAGCTAATAGAGGAATATCTTACTTAAACGCACTTCCAGAAACTCAGTTTTTCATAACTCTAAACAGAAACTGAAAAGGATTAAATACTACTGAAAACTCCACATGTCCATCATCCATTTTCTTCCAGCTGATTATATAACAGATACATCTACATATACAGATGAAGACCACAAGATGTGTCAAAAAGCTTCACGACAACGACACATAACGACATGTATGTGGATCTAACCAGTTCATGAATGACCCTGCTGTTAGTAGTCTACCAGAGGCTGGCTTTTAATACACAGCTTTACTGTATTTGCATTGCAGAGAGATTCAAGTGTTTGTGGGATATTTGCAGATTTTCTCACAAATCATTAAAGAAATCAGCTTTTTTGTGCAAGCAGACCATCTCCCTATAAATCAATCAACTGATTTGAGTTTGTGTGTCCACAGAGAGATAAACTGTGTATTGCAGAATCTTCACTGTACTTTGTCCTCTTCTAACATTTTATAATGTTAGAAGATCTGCTCAAGAAATCTAAACAAGTGATGGCGAGCTACTGAGACCAGATTTCTATTATAGTTTGTTAGCAAACAACTGTGAGGAAGTGAGGAACCAAAATCACTCCCGCACATAGTCTTAATTGTTTGTCTGTCTGTGTGTTTGTTTGCTGTTTTGCATCCAGAGTTTGTCAAATTTCAATTTCAAATTCATTCATTCATTCTCAAATTTAGTTTGAGGTTAGATATCAATAACAACTCAAGCTGATTCAATTTTGGTCAAAATCTGGTTAAAGTCAAGGTCGCACCAAATGTAAAAATCAGTTTAAAAAATCTTCAAACTTCACAACAATATGCTACACCCTGGGGGACATGAGTACCTGAAATTGGCCATTAACATTGGCCTTTAATGTTAGCACCCAAGGTTAAAGTTGACCTTGACCAAAAAAAATTAAACCATATTGAGTATTATATCATATGAAAGGGCATGCAAAGAGCTGTACGACGCACTTTTTATTTTCTCAATTCAACATCCTATGACGTCACCATGATGCTGGAAAGCTTTGCAAAACCACATAATTATATCTTTAAAGCTCATGTTTTACAGCTTATAGAAGTCAAAGATTCCAGCCAGAGCTGCTCCAGTATTAAAGGTAAAGATCATAAAATACACTATTCTAGCATGTAATGCTTAAAAGGTCATTGGTCAAAGGTCAGGGTCATATGAGCTAGGATCATCTCCAAACTTTAAACCAAGATATTCGTCACTGGGGGGGACATAAGAACTTTCTTTTTTTTTAGCTCTTTTTTCAATACAACGCTTGACGACTTCAAAACGACACAAAATGATCAATATGCTACACTAATATACTCCAGTAGATTTCCATGTTAACAATGCTGACATGATCATGAAACATTAAAGTTTTAGCATAGGTCTTAGCCTTCAGGGGAATTTGCTCTCTTTGAGTGTTGTTGTTTCACTTTGTACCTTAACAGCCATTTCCTGGAAGTCATGTCCAGCACTGCTGACAAGATCTCTGAGGCGAAAGATGGGGCAGTAAGGATGATTCTCTTTTTCATAGAAACATCTCTTTAGGTAGCTTTCATCAGAAGTTTCAAGGACATTGGCTCTAGAAGTAATAGACAGCAGATGTGGAGTTAATGATATCAGAAACTTGTGTTTTCACTCAATGAAATGACTTAAGTGAAAAGATGGAAGTTAGAGTTATCGGGGTTTTGCTGATGGCAGCAGATAAGGCACAGCTGGTTCCATGCCTGAACCAGCTGTGCTCTTTCTGTCTAAAGTTTGTATGTTTTCCATGTGCCTGTTTGGGGTTTCTTCTCACAGACCAAAGGCATGCATGTTGTGTTATGTGGTCATTCTGAGTGGCCGCAGGCGTGGATGTGAGAATGTGTGCTCTCTTTTTTGCCCTGTGATGGACTGGCTGCCTGTTCAGGGTGTACCCTGCATCTTAGCTGACATTGGCAGCTAGATGGATAAGCATTTAAGAAAAATGGGATGGATGGATGACTTGAAAGTGCAACATCAGAGTCTGACCACCGGTTGTCATACTTAGGATAATATTGACAATTTGACTGAAAACTTGAATCTCTGAAAATATGATTTTTAGAATATATATTAGTCTTTGGTATTTCTTCCTTTTGCTTTACTAAGACCCAACCTTTGGTCTTCTTTACACCATAAAATGTTGGGCTTGGCCTATTATCCTGCAGCACTGTGAATCCTTCAGATGCAAAACAGAGGCCATGTTTCTGAACAGGAAGGGGCTACTGGCTGAGCGTGAAGGTCCTTTATTATAGACATACTTGTCCAGGGTAGAAAACAACTCTAGACTTCACATCCAGAAGAAGGTGTAAGCCGAAGCATGTAGGTGTATTTTTAGTGTCACTTGCCCACAAAGAAGCTACTTTATTACTCGCATAAACTACTAGGACTGCCAGGACCTGGATTTTTTAAGCCAGTTTTGGTTAGATTCATTCATTTTCTTCCTCCTGATGGTTTTCTTGTGCCCAGTAGTCTGTTACTTCCATAGCACTAGGTGGTCTTCTCAATAAATAGGACTTTTTTCCATTATGTACATTTTTTAATATAACTTTTGCTGACTTTTGCTCACTTGGTCTTTATTGATGTCTTTTGATTTATCTGTTTTTGTTTTGTTTTTTTCCTGCAGTGAATAAAGCTGGATGTATTGATCTTCTATGGCTGCTTTTGGACACTCTGCATCCATTTTCCAGCATTTTAGAGCTCTGCCCTGTGGGAACCTTCACACTCACAATGACCCGGTCAAAGCTCTTTGTTGCTAAGAATAACAGGCTGACTAGTGACACTTTTGCTCAGTTATGATGGAATATGTGTTCTCCAAATCAACCTGTTCTATTCTGCTTCAGGGGAAGGAAACAACTCAAAAAATGTTACTTTTTGCACAAAGATGTTAACAAATTCAGTGCCACAGTTTGGCTAGAAATATGGAAGAATCTAAGATTTATCTTCCTTTTTTTATATGATTATAAATCTTTATAACATTTTTTTTTTTTTTTTTAAAGGGGAGAAGATTTTTAATGTGATCTCATACCATTTTAACTTTGCCTTAACTTTGGTCCTCAGATACGCACATATGCCTCTGCATCTGTACCACTGTGCACTTCAGAGTTTCACTGTCTGGACTCCAACTAATCTGACTAAGCTTTCTTCAGTGTACACTACAAAAGTGGCGCATGCAGCATGCGTATGTCAGTCAAACCAAAGCTTACACCCTCTAGCTGCAAGCAAAAGAAAAAAACGTAACTGGATACAGGACACTGTAAGATGTGTAGTGTTGCCGGCCATTTGAAGTAAGTTCCATTCAGGCGAAAGCATTACCTCATTAATCACAGGCATGCCAAGATTAGTAGGGGAACATAAGAGATGTATCCGTAATTATAGTAAGATCTTGACAGATGAATTAGCTATAGCTGGGGCATCTCTGTGTATTATTGCAGGACTCGTGCAGGGAACAGCGGAGAGGGTAGCTCAATGGGCTAGCCCATTCTGATCAGACACCTGTCCAGGGCAAGGCTTGCTGTCAAGGACGTCTCAGATGACTGTTTCACTGTCTCACTGAGTGCAATGCACAGAATGGTATAAATAGAAAGCTCTCTGCACCCTAAAGCTATTTAAAGCAGCCACTGGAGCGTGCATATCCCCCCAGGTCACTCTATGCCCCAATCCCTGGAAGACATAGGCACACCAGCAATCAGCAGCCACTTATAGCTACTTACTTGGAGAACTCAAACTTGGGGAACCTGATGAAATTCTTGATGTAGATGGTGAAGTTTTCTGCATCACTCAGTAAGGGCTCTCTGGAAATGAAAGAGACAGGCAGCTGTGTGAAAAAAGAAAAGGGAGGCGACAGCCTATGCCAGTAATAAATAGAACCTGTGAAATATCTGGGTCTGTGTGAGGGATCAGAGCCAGTGTTAATGCAGCAGCAGCTCAAAATGGCAAATTTCCAAAGTTCTGTGAGGGATGATGAATGCTCACGCGGGTCTCTTGTTGTATTCAACGGGACACCAGGCATGAATCTCGCAGGTCCCGGTGCTGTTTAAACACAAGCCAGTCTTGATTCCTAACAGAGAGAGAGAGAGCAAAGAGTTGGCAGGCTGTGTGGTGGAGCTGAACAAGAACTTAAAAAATGAAAAGACACAGAGAGACATAATGAAATGTGTAATATTAAAGAGTGGCGGTATCAGGACAATATTTTGTATTGTTTCATTATACAGATCATAAATCAGAGAATGGAAAAAGCGAGGATAAATCCAAACAAACAATCAGATTTTTACATCCCTCACCATGACCTGCTGTTACAGGCTCCCCCTCCATGCAGTCATCATCAGTTTTGCATCGTCCATCTGGCACCTTGGAACTCTGTTAGAGGCACGATAAATAAAATAAAATTAAAAAAAAAAAAAAAAAAATATATATATATATATATATATATATATATATATATATATATATATATATATATATTTTTTTTTTATTTTTTTTACTATGATTTTTCTGCTTTCAGAAAATGCTAATTTCCTTCCAATACGCACCTCAGCACAGAAGCCCAGCCTTTGATTGGGGGTCTCTATGTAATTTGTTACAACAAAGAACACCTGCTCACCCTGCAAAATAAAATTAAGTCCTGGCAGTGAGATGAAGAAGCAAAATGTTAAACAAATTAGTGCCCCCAAGAAGCTCAATATTGTTAAATCTGCCGAGGCAGACATTGAGACTAATGATACAAGGCAGCCCAAACATTCAATAGCCTCGTAATATGTCTTGACAGGAACATAATTAGCGAGTGCTGCTATCAGTGCCATCAGTGTTGCTATCCTACAAACTAAAAGATAGACTCACATTTGGGGGTATGACATAGTCCTCGGCACTCCACAGGTAAGGCCCCGTCTCAGAAGTGTTGGTCAGAGTGACACCTTTAAGCTTGGTGATGACTGAGCTCTGGATGGCCTCTTCTTTCTCCTGGTACCCCTTCTTCACCACAAACACCCACCTGGGACATTCAGCATAACTTCATGACGTGTTCAATGTAGCCCTTGTCTACATTGCAGAGTTATGTTATTATTACTAATATTATGATTATTAAAGTGTTTTAGAAAATATCTCGCACATGCATAAGGGGTAAAACGCTTGAAAATACCATAAATTAAAGATTACTGAACGAAAAATCGACTGTTAATAGCAGGCTTGATTGTATAACCACCAGCCACTTAAAAATGTCACACTACAGTTTGTCCTCAACCAGATAACCCACACGGGAGTATTAGTAGGAAAGGCCCATACTGCGCTACCACTTTAACACAAAGTAAAAACCTTTCCACAAGCTCCACTATTTTTAACTTTGTTAGTCACTCTCCCTTTTATTATTCCATAAAGGAAACACGCTAGTTGGAGGGGGTGCATGCAGTTCACCTCACCCAATAATGTATCCCAGCACTGCCAGCTGGTAGAGCCGAAATAATATTCCGATTCTTCTGTTTTCTGCTATGACATATTTCTCCGTTTTGTAGTTGAGAAGAGAAAATAAGAAGCCCCCCCAGCCTGCCATTCCTCCCCGCACGGTGGAGCCGAGTGAGACGGCAGCTCGCAGTCCCCCAGCTGATATATACAGCTGCTTCTCTTGTCATGCAGCGGGCAAACCCACTGAGACAGGGGTCTTCCACTCAGTTCCTTGTGGAAGAGCGACGCAGGGAAAGTTTATGTTGTTGCATGGTTTGATTACACACTCACTTTGACTTACATGAGCTGTGTGCAGCAGCACCTTTGCTAATAATTCATTCCTGTGCAAATACGGCGACTTGTACTTTTCCAACAGCGTTTTCCAACACTGTCATGAGTGTTTACAAGTATAGTAAAATTATTTTTGTAACTGTTGCATTTTTAAAAATTAAAATGTGGACGGAGCGAAACGCACACTTGCCATTGGTTACTACCCTCGAGTTTCAGCTGTTCTTCCTGAAAAAAGCAAATTTCATAGAAAAAGCTATTTACCAAATTCGGCCATGTTTGTAGTTTTGTGCTGTTCTACACTTGTACTGCATTCTGTTTATGTTGTTCACAATCAACATGCTGAGCAGAAACATTTAGTACTTTTTTTTATTTATCGATGGCTCAAATCACAGCACAGTGTTTTGTTTCGGGGTTTCTTTTTTTTGGGGGGGGGGGGGGGGGGGGGGATTTATAGAATTTATGTTGCAATGGATGGCCAGTCAAAAAACAAAAAAACAAAAAGAGAGAAAGAAAGAAAAAGAATGACAGGCACTTGACGTCTATAACTGGAAGGAGAACTGAGAATGAAGACAACATATTCATTGTTGAGAAATGCTGCAGAAAGGTTGAGGAAGCTGCAGCAGAGCGCCTTCGCTAACACTCATTCAGGAAGGACAGGTACAGGAAATCTTTAACACTACATGCCATCATGCGCTAATATCTAGTAGATGACATCTGTAGCTTACATCTTCTTTTGATGTAAGCTTCCTGCGTTTACGACCCTTTGGTCAGCAGGAGGTCTGACACACACACACACATTCTCACATAACACACACACACACACACACACACACACACACACATTCTTACAGAAGTTCACACATATACATAAAATGCTTTGTCTTAGAACCAAGGGGGCGTGGCTTTGTTCTGACGTGTTTTGTGTGAACTGTCTCTCAATAAAAGGTAGCAGGAGGAGGTCAGATCTGGGGGTCATTTTCGTGGTGGACACAGACGAGGCCTCCCTTGCGCAAATAATCGATCGATCGACTGTCTTGTTTTCTTCATGATGAATAAGTCTCTAGAATTAGCGGGGCTTGTGGAAACACAGACCCAACACCAACCAAAATGCCATGCATGCTCTCACCTTAGAATCTCGATTTCAGTAAACGGTGTTCGGTAAGATTTCTGGGACTGGATTTCACTGGAACACCTGGAGCCTGTGGCTCTGCGAATTCATGTAACCAGAATGAAGATTGATTTGATTGGAGAACTTGTAGTAAGCACAGAAGTAAGCTCCTTCTCCCTCTCCCCTCTCCCTTATCTTTCCTGCTTAGTTTCTTGTTTGATGTTCAGTAAAGACTCTGGATTCGTGATTACTAGCAAGCTTTGCTTACTGTGTAACTGAGCAGACATTACACGTAAGCCACCCCACTCCCGGGGGGGCGGGTCTCACTTTTGCGCAGCGTACTACACGGAACAGGTATATTGAAGCAGCATTAATGAACAATATTAGTCAGATGTTCTACACTTCTCATGTCTTTTGTATAGTCTCGCTTATTCTCTAACCCCAAGAGAGTCTCCCAGACTTGTTCTCTAAAAACCTACAGAAGAATTATGGATTTCATCAACTGGTCCCTTAACGAAACTGACAACTCCTGAGCTTGGGAGAGCCTGATTGTCCTGCAGAGACGTTTGCTGCCGGATACTCGATGGTCGGTTGCGCCGTGTGTCTGGCGACACTCTTGATGGAGGACTTTGAATGACATCTACCAATTCGGAACCATGATAACAGAGTTCTGGCTGATTGGAGCTGGCTCGGACCTGGCTTATCGCCACAAGGCTGGCCAACATGATAGACAATGGGCAGGGCTGTGAGTACTCAGACTGTGTTTTTGTGGAACACAATATGGATAAGATCTTGGAGAAGCTCATGGCTCTGCAATATAGGTAACATCTTGAAGAAGAACAACAGGAATTGAGAGACCTGGTGACCAGTGACGGACATTAGACCAACTTTAAAATTTGAAGCATTTTGTTCGCACCAACCAAAACAACTACCATCTTCATCTCATGTGGCCTCCCTGGTGCCAGCTGGATGCTCAAGGCAAAAGCTGACAGAATAACAATTCTCTCCCTTAGATAACAAGACTGTGTTGTGATTCTCTTCCCCCTCCTTCAAGGCCACCCGCGTGTCGACTGAAGATTGTTGACTTTTGCTTAACCGGGTGAAAGGACACTTTCTCTCGACTGAACACGGAACACACACACACAAGCATGTACACTGACACAGACCTACACTCACCCCCTCTAAAGCTTATGTCTTCCATGTTGCGAGATGTGATGATTCATGTGCTGAGGTGTTTTTTTCTGTTCTCAAACAGAGCTCCCCATTGGAGCTCAGTCTGGGGGGAGTTCTTTTTTCTCATGTTGTGCATTTTCCATTGTTATACCTTTCTGACCCGTCTTCCCCATGTGATGTTTGTGTAATGTATGTATGGTCGGAAGGGTAAGATGGCACTGGCAAAGGTCGGCAGCTTTAACCCAATTTCCTTCGGGGTCAACCTTCAGGATCAATGAAGTTTTATTGATTGAATGATTCCTGTGGCATTTCATGAATAACAAGCTTCATCTTGCCACAGTGTGACCAGTCAAAAGCTCAATTTCTGTTCCAGAATTTCAGTAAACTGTAAATAACACTTTTCACTTAACTGGTCTGAAGAGAAAAACAAGTGTGCTCCACTTATAAAGGGTGTAAAGCAACAAAGACTAATTATTAAAGAGCATGGGCAGAAGCTGAGTTTATTCAAATTTTTATTAAGCCATCAAAAGCCCAACTTAACATAACACAAGTTGATTAATATACAGCATAAGATGATTTATCATGCAAGTGCATTTTAGTAAGGCTGTATATGCATTTGAATCAAAGGGAAACCGCCCTAGAATTTAATCTAATCCTTTATTCAGTTAGGTTCTGTTGCAAAGTAAATAAAAACACTTAATCATTTATTGGCCACCCCTGAGACGCAGGACAAGGTGGAGGGTGGACTCCTTCTGGATGTTGTAGTCAGAGAGGGTGCGGCCATCTTCCAGCTGCTTGCCAGCAAAGATCAGCCTCTGCTGGTCAGGGGGAATGCCTTCCTTATCCTGGATTTTGGCCTTCACGTTTTCAATGGTGTCACTTGGCTCAACCTCCAGGGTGATGGTCTTGCCAGTGAGGGTCTTCACGAAGATCTGCATGCCACCCCTGAGACGCAGGACAAGGTGGAGGGTGGACTCCTTCTGGATGTTGTAGTCAGAGAGGGTGCGGCCATCTTCTAGCTGCTTGCCGGCAAAGATCAGCCTCTGCTGGTCGGGGGGAATGCCTTCCTTGTCCTGGATTTTGGCCTTCACGTTTTCAATTGTGTCACTTGGCTCAACCTCCAGGGTGATGGTCTTGCCAGTGAGGGTCTTCACGAAGATCTGCATGCCACCCCTGAGACGCAGGACAAGGTGGAGGGTGGACTCCTTCTGGATGTTGTAGTCAGAGAGGGTGCGGCCATCTTCCAGCTGCTTGCCAGCAAAGATCAGCCTCTGCTGGTCGGGGGGAATGCCCTCCTTATCCTGGATTTTGGCCTTGACATTCTCAATGGTGTCACTGGGCTCAACCTCGAGAGTGATGGTCTTACCAGTTAGGGTTTTCACAAAGATCTGCATGTTTTCTCCTGTGAAAAAGATTCCATATTACCAATAATAAAACATAAGGCAGGCACACACACACACACACACACACACACACACACACACACACACACACACACACAAAGATATTTGATCAGCATGCTGTGCAATAGTACTGTATTTGTAAAATGCTGGGCAATTATTTCTTCCTTGTAGAAACGCACACCAAAATTGGCTTATGCATACGTTTTCTTTATATACTATCAGTCGGTCTACTAGTTATCCTTCCAGCAGGCGCGATAAACAGGACTGAGTCATACACCAGTTTTATAACATACTGGTAGGAAACCGGTGTTTCGCGTACCAGCGCCATTTTAACATAAGCGATTGTTGTTTGCCTCCTTTTTGTCCAGCTGACGTTACAACCTAATGGACGGTAGCCATTTTTATTAGTTAACGTTAGCGTTTTTACGGCATAGTTCATAGAAAGCATCTTGCTTCCAACGTAACATAACGACAGTATTCGTTTTAGAATTGATATATCAGGTGCTAAACAAGTTACATCTTTACAGTCACTCTTTATATAGCTGTTGGGTCGCACATTAAAAAATAACTAAATGAAGAACATTTAAAATGTGTTTCACAGATCAGCGGAAAAGCAGTTGATGTCAGAAATCTAACAAAAACCGCTTTTAAAAAAAACGCATAGTCATACTTACAGCTTGGGTTCACTTACGTTTCCTTGCTCTCACAGATACACAGACACCACCCTCTAACTGCAGTTGCCAAGGGAAACAGGACTTTTTATACTGGAGAAGCGTCATCGACTGATATTCATCCGCAAATAAAACTAGATCCATGTTCTAGCAGTTTTTATTGTATTAGTATTGTCCAGTGTTTTCTTTTGATAGGGAAAATTTACATTACATTAAACGGACTTTTGTATGTTTGCTTGTTTCAAACTGTAGTAAATGAATCTATTTTTCTGCCCCAATAAAGTGAATAAAATGAATGGCCCTAAAAATAATTCACAACTTTATTGTTTTTGTTATGTTTATCCCGTGTTAATCTTACACTATGTATAGCTATAGCTGCCCTGCCTCAGTGGTCATAATAATAATATGTAGCATGATTAATACAACTACTGCACATGTGCATTTAAAATGATAAACCTAGGTGAACCACATGAATTGATGTATGATTATGCTATGATTAATATCAATTATATATCACCAAACAATAGTCCCCTCAAAGTCCTTTAAGACCCTACAGAGAGAAAATCCCAACAACCAGACGACCCCAGAACCAGGCTCAGAGAGGGGCAGCCATGTACTGCGACCGGTTGGGGGGTTACAGTAGGGAGGCAGGACAAAAGCTGTGACAAAAATAATTAAGCATTAAATGCAGAGTGCTATATAAACACCGAGTGAAGAGAGGTGAATGAAGAAGAAATGCTCAGTGCATCATGGGAAACTTTCAGCAGCCTGGGCCTGCAGCTTAGGTTCTCCTGATCCTGTCCTACTTTTTAATTTATATATAAACAACATTTGTGATGTGTCAAAAATGTTACATTTTGTTTTGTTTGCAGATGACACAATCTTTTTATTATTCTGGAGAAAACTTGAAAAAATTGGCTAAAGTTGAGGTTATTGAAATGAAAAAAAACTAAAAAGAAATGGTTTGATGTAAATAAATTATGGCTGAACTCCGTTTTCTGGGTGTAATAGTGGAACACAAGTTAACATGGAAATCTCATATTGAACATGTTGAAAAAAGATCGCCAAAACAATTTACATCCTGCGCAATGTAAGATATATATTAGATTACAAGGCAATGCAAATATTATATATTTTTTATATTTTTACCATGAGTTATTGTGTTGAAGTGTGAGGGGATATGTATGTGACTAATATAAAAACATTAACCCCTTTAAAATATGCTTTAGTTCACATTTTAATCCAGTAAGTCAGTAATCAACATATAAACATCATCTGTGCAAAGATTTATCCTTCTGAAGTGAAACAGTGAAAAATGACTGCACTTTTAATAAATACATATTCTGGCATTCCGTACTTTGTCCAATTTTGAAAAACTTTGGACACCATATGTGCCATGCAGCAGAATTGATCACCAGCTGCCTTTTATTATCACACTAAACCTTAAAGAAGACTAAATCCTGCATCGGAGTAAGTAGTTCGGATCTCTCCCATATGTTTCATCAGATATTAATAAGTATCAGAAGCGTGCCATCTAGTCTAACCTCCCTGGTACCTGTCCTAGCCTGTGCAACATGGGCTTCCTCCCATCTGTAGGGTTGCAGCGATAACTAGTGCCTGCTCCACCTTTACATGATATCACCCCTTATCATAAAACTGAGTGATTTCATGTCTGATTTTTGCAAACATAAACTGAGCACAAAAGGTGAGACAGTTTGTGTTTGGTCTTTTTTTTTTTTGTTGCAACTATGCTTCTTGGCAATAAATCTTATACTGCTGGAAACCCTGTTTATGAAATGGTGTATGTGGGTTGTGGCCATGAGAAGTAGGGGCCTCAGTAACATGTGGAAGCACCTTACACAGCCACAACAGCCTGGCACCTCCTCCTCATGCTGCTCACCAGCTTGGTCACACACCAAGCTGGTGACCAGCCCTAACCCTAACCCTCTTTCTGTCACTATATTTTACTCAAAGCTTTGTGGAAAATGCTTCACCTGTAAAAGTTTCAAAGTCACCGGTGACATTTTTTCACCAGCAGAACGTTCAACAGCTTCATCAGAATGAACCACAGTTGATGACATCACGAGAGTCAGAACACAGAACTACTAAAAAAAATCTATGACGTTCATCTCTGCATCATTTAATTTGGATGTAGTTGGTGGAGAAATATCAGTAAACAGTTCGCAGCGTTCACACAGCAATCAGTAGCGATTAGTCCACATTTGCTTCGTGTGTTTAAACAGTTTGCTAAAGAGATTTCAAATCTTTTTCAACGACATTCTAAAAGTTTGAAACCAGTCAGCTAACGTTTGACAGCTGTACCGACCAGATTCCTCCAGCCTATTGTAGCAGACTGTTTTCATCCTAAATAAATGGAGAGAGGAGACGGACCACAAAACGGTATGTTGCGCAGGTTATTGAATGAAGAAAACCTCCGTGTTCTGGGTCAAGTTATTAATCAGCTGCCACAACGTGATATTGAGGAGGACAATCTTCAGAATGACGAGGAAGAGGCTAATGACGATGATGAGGAAGATGAGGAGGTGGTTGATGTTCCAGTAGGAGGCATTGAAAGAAATCCACCTCAGGAAATAGAAGGACCCTGGTACAATAATGGAGCAGGAGACTTTGAATTAAACCAGCTGAGCAAGCAGAAGATCTGATAATTGAGGAAATGAGGTGGTTCTGGGAAGATGAGGAGTCTGAGAGTGACACTGTCCCTGAAAATGGTCCTGATAGTGACACGGATAACAGTGACAGTGATGATGACGGAGACAATGGCCAGGATGCTCCTGTGTTATTGCCTCCCAACCCAGTACCAGGAGGTTCAAGGAGGAGACCAAGGGAGGAGGAGGATGAAGAAGAAGATGGGAGAGCTAGAAAACAATTTAAACACTGAACTTTGAGCTGAGCTGAAAACTCAGTGTTGCACCCATCTTCTAAAGCTACATAATGTAATTATAATATATATATATACATATATATAATATATATATATATAATATACATTGTGTTTCTTTCTACAGAAGAGCTTGCATCCAATAAAAGCAGCAGGAACAAACCCAGGAAACAAATAAGAAGAAAAAAGTGAAAAACTGCAAAGCAGAAAATTAGGAAAACAGAGACTTAAAGAAAGGAAGATAAATAACAGAAAGAAAAGAAGAAAATGTCATGGCTGTGTGAAGGCAGGCAGGAATGGTGGACCCAAGAGCAGGACTCACGGAGACAAATGTGAAGTCAAAACACCCGGCTTTATTGGGAGATTGGAGACTGAATAGAAAACTAACTAAAGTGGGAAAGCAACAGGCAGGAAAACGGGCAAACAGAGTAGAAAGAGGGATGATGCAACGACGAGCAGGGGAAGACACAGACACTAAATACAAGAGGTGAACAGGACTGAGAGGAAACAGCTGTGAGACACGGCTGACACTGATTACACAGACGAGACAGGGAGAGCACAAAACTGAACACACGGACATAAGATGCAGACCAAAATAAAACAGGAAATGCACAGAGTGGACTCAGAGACACAGTAACAGACAGAGTACAGAGGGAACACAGAACCAAAATCATAAAAACCAAAAAGTCTAAACCCAAACACATAATCAGAATGAACTAGAACACAAGATCATAATAATAATAAACATAAAACACTGGGTCAAATGACCCAGGATCATGACAGAAAAATAAAATATGAGAGAAGAAATTCATGACCAGATAGGCAGCAAATGAGTCAGGTCATGCAGCAAATTGTCAGACATCACCTCCAGATCCAGATGACCGTGTGTCAGCATCGTCTACATCAGCATCAGCTGGATACTGGAAGCGAAAATGAAAGGATGATGAAGACGAAGATGGGAAAGACAGAAAACAATTCAAACGCTGAATTTTGCTGATGGACAATCATCATTACACCCTACCTTTCAAGGCCAGTGTCCAACATGTAAAATCCTCAGAGACTGAATCTCGGCTGGCCCCTCTGACCCACTGACTTCCTGCCACCAGGGACCTGTTTACCGGACTGCCACAGTGGTGCCACAAGTGGAATGCAACATGAGTGTTTCATACCACTGGTACCTTGTTAGATGGTGATGATTGTGGTCTTACTGGTTGCAGTCATGGAGTGACAGATTAGGAATGCAGGGTTGGGGCTTTCCTATCATCATTATGCTAATGTGATTAATATGGTTTGTCTGTCTTCCTGCCCTTAACCCTGATTGGTCCTGCCAGATAGCTGCCCCACCCTGAGCATGGTTCTGTGGAAGTTTCTTCCTGTTTAAAGCCAGGTTTTCCTTCCTACTCTCACCAAATGCTGGTGATGATTGTGGTTTTACTGGTCGCAGTCATGGAGGGAGTGGTCTTATTGGTTGGCTCCTACATTAGGGAGGTGGGGTTGGGGCCTCCCTATCACCATTATGCTATCATACTTAAACAATAAATAGCATTTACAACACCACCATCTTCAGATAGAAAAACACATATTGGAACGCTATCAGTTGTGGATTGGCCTCCCCACAGCCTGGACATCAACATTAGTGAATAGTGGGGATCATCTTGACAGAGAAGGGAACAAAAGGCAGCCAGCATCCAAAGAAGAGATTTGAATGTCCTTCAAGAAGCCGAACGAATGAAAGTATTCCTGAAGAATACTTTCGTTGTAATTTAAAAAAAAATAAAAATAAAGCAAAGGTAGTTGTCAGTTTGGGTGTTGCAGTCCTTTAATAATCAAAGAAAAAAGTTGTAAATCCACAATTTAAAAAAAATGTTTTTATTATAAATAATCCTGGTGTGGATTAGTTACTTACACATCAAACCAATGTTTTACAGGCAGAACATTGCTCATCTGAGTTTTTACAAACCCAGAGTGAAATTCAGACAAGTTCAGCTTTCGTCACCTGATCAGTACGCCACTGAAGCAGACGATTCACCATGAGAAATTGGCATTTCTTGCTCCAACTGTCCACAATATGAAAGTCACAGGAAAAACAGAGACATGTCTTTTTTTTGTTTGTTTATTTTTTAGCCCACTGTGGGGTCACTTAACATCCCCGTGTTTGAACAGTACACTTCTATTCTGCTTTTACAGCAATCGTTGATGTGCAGGGAAACATCAAGGTTAGCAAGCTCACAGCGCAAGTTTTCTTTCTCTGGTCCACATGCGTAATATTTATGTTTTTGTCCATCGAGCCACTCCATAGAGCTTCACCACAAGTAACATTCAATTGCAGCAGAGAATGCAGCAAAGCCTCCACATCCCAGAACATCTGAACACCAACTGCAAAACAGAAAAATAAACACGTGGACAAGATGCATAAATTTGCTGTAATGCAAACTATTAGTTAATAAAGTAAGTTACATACCAGGAAAGCCAATAGCTCCTCCACTCACACAACCACTGTACACATCATTCTTCCAGTCAGATTTGCCTCTGTGCTGTAAATAAAAAACAGGTACAAAAAGACAGTTATTTACACAGTGGATAGTAAATCTGTACTTGAGTAGATGTACTATGTTAAATTCCAGCTATGTTCCTATCCATAGATAGAACCTCTGGGCATGCCCCAGCACCGCACACAGAAAGTGTTTTGTTTTTCATCTGCATGGCAGGAGGTAGTAACAGCAGATAATAAATTAATGTTGGGGAGAGCATTCATTAATCAGCATATATCTGTAACAGTATCCTCATATAAATTACCATCACTTTGTTTAGCACATTCTAACGATTTGTTAACGTATCCTTTAACCACTTCTGCAAACAACCTGTGCCTGACTTTATCATAGTAAATTACATGGTGACAATCAAACAAAGCATATAATTACTAAACCGGGTAGCAGTGGGAGTGGGAGCATGATTTTGGAAGAAATCATAGAATTCTAAGGGGGGGGTTAGCAGCTGTTTTTGTCTCTCTCCCGCTGTTTCCATTTGTTGGTGACAAATGTTGCTGGACTGAGTGTGTGATGCAACATTTCCAGCAGTGCTTGCAGTTGTAAAAATACTATATGCACTGCTAGATGAATATTATGACTGTTACTGTTTTAGGAGTAATAGATTATTATTTTTTTTACTCCTGTTTTTTGTTTCCAGATTAAAACTAAATAAAGAAAATGTTGGTTGGGAATATATTGTCACGTTGAGGCTAAAAATCTATGTTAACCTCCATCCCCCTTTAAAAAAAATCAAAATGCTCTCATTTTGTCTCTCTATGTTTTAAGATCTGCATTAGAGTATAATATTTTAACTAAAATTCTTGAAACTTAAAATATTGCTTCATATTGTCATCTCCATGATTCTGCAATCACTGGAATTTATTCTGTTTATACCATGTCTTTAAATCATTCACAATATCAATAGTCTCCCCCATCCAGAGCAACATCTGGAAATTTGACATTTCAAATCTCGACATGCTGCTCCCTCTGGTGGTAACGGCACTACATTCAGCCACAGACCTTACTGAGTTTACAGAAAATGCTGCACTGATGAAGAACTGTGATCTATATCCTACTATGTAAACAAAGTAACACAATGCCCTTTCAAATAAGTATGCTAACAGTAGACTAAGCTTTCATTTTTCTATCATTAATTTAACTATAAATTAGCATAAATAAATATCAGAGGCCTAATTAACCTTTTAAGCCCCAAAGGGCTTTCTGAGCTTTCTGCTCAACAATGACATGCACCAAATAAATGGAGTATTTCTCTGCAATTACAAACTCTGAGTAAACAGTCGTGGTATCGAAATAAGGTTAACACTTGTGATATTTAATCAACTGACTGTTGTTTTGGGATAAACTTATTTGTGTTTTTAATTGACATATTTCAAAATATTATTACTATATTTAATAGCATAGTAAAATCAAAAGTACCCCATGGCTGAGTGTGTGACATTGTCTCTTAGAAGTACCCCCCCCCCCCCCCCCCCTCACTCACACACACTCTGGTAATATTTACATTTCAGTATCTTCTAAACCTCAGATTATTTTTGTATCTTGCAATGTATACTTAACTGCTTTGTATCATTTTATGCTTTCTCTCATTCCTTTTTCTGTTGTGTGGATAGCTGAGACCTGTTTCAATCTGCAGGTACTGCTTGCCTTTCAGTTTCATTTGTAAATTGTTATTTAAAGTAAATGTGCATTTAAATATTTCGTTAATCATTTACTTAGAATTTTTAAAAGATACCATGAGTCATTAACAACACACAAGTAACTGCTTTGCAGTTGGTGTGATACTTTATTTAGAAATGTTAATCGACTGTCTGATCACAGCAAACTAGGAACGACAGTCTGTACAGTTGAATGTCACTGGCATAAAAATGATTTTTTTTTTTTTAAAAAGGCCCAAAAAAGATTGATAGCGGCTAAAGGAAACTTGTAAAAGGAGAATAACAATGGACCCAGAATCTAACCCCACTGGTTAAACATGCTGTGTAAGATCAGAATCTGCTTGCAAGAAAGAGAATGTTCTTCCAGACAGTCATTTTCAGTACAACCTTTTTCATTTATACAGTTTTATGTATCACATGACACCTTGTATCTAATGACATGGCCTTTGAGTGCCATTGAGCACAGTTTAAAATGGTACAACCAACCTGAGTACAGTTACTGACCATGTCCATTCAGGATCATTTAGGATCACGGTCTTACCCATCTTATGAGGTCTGCTGCCAGCAGGATACTATGCCATGTCACACAGCTCAAATCACAAATTTCAAACTGGTTTTCTTGAGCATGAAAATGAGTTCACTTTACTCACATGACCTCCAAAGTTACTAGATCTCAGTCTATAGAGCACCTTTGGTATGTGGTGGAATGGTAGATTTTTATCATAGATGAGCAACAGATAAATGCCTGAGGAATCTTTCCAGTGCCTTGTTGACTCTATGTTACAGAGTAAAAGCAGTTCTGAAGGCAAAAAGGGGTTCATCCTGGTGCTAGCAAGGCATACGTGATACAAGTCCCATCCAATGCCGATGATGCATCTTCACTGTACTTAGCCTTGAATGAAAGACTTTTGAAGCAAAAATAAAACAGAAATAAAATAAAATAATGTTATCACCACAATCAGATAGCAAAGACTAGCTCTTCTTTATTGTAAAACAGGCCTAACTTTGCTTTTATTCTTTATTTGGTGCGGGTGACTTCATAGTGACTGGAACGGCTGATAATACTTGTAAAGCTGCATACACACTGAAAGTGATTTGCAGTGACGTGGTGATGAGAGACCACAGAAAGTAAACGATATTCACTTCAAGTGACTTTGGGCAAAAAAAAAAAAAAAAAAAAAGTGGCTATCACCTATTTTTCGTAGGTGATAGCCACTTTGTTTTCTGAACTTTCGGGCGAGAGACTGAAGCAACTACCAATGAGAGTGAAGAAATGCACTGATTGACATCTGACCTTTTAGTAAATACAAAGGGGATCACCTAGGTAACCTGAATCTGGAATGTCCAAAAGCATAGAGCCTTTAGCTTCAAAGCGATGCGCGATGAGCAAATTGCTTGCAGTGTATACAAAGCTTTAAAGTACTTATAGTTCAAAGATGGTTCAGAGACAACCTTTTTTAACTTAGAGGTCATTCTTTTTCGTAAAAACAACAACAACAACAAACAAACAAACAAACAAACAAAAAAACATTCCTTAATCACCATGACTGAACTAGCAGCAGGTTTTGGATTTAAATGAGCAGCACAGGGCTCAATGTATAGAAAATGACTCCAAGGTCACTTTAGATGAACAATAGTGAGAGCAGGAGTCTGATCATACTGCATCCTCAGAAGCGACAGCAGAAGATTAGTCTGTTCTGCTACCGTGCTCACAGAATCAAGTAGTGGATCACCTACACCGGTGAATGTCACCATGGTGGGACTTGATGGGTCTTCTGCATCAATCTGAAAAAACCCAAAACAATACAAAAGTTAGAGAGACATATTAGTAAAAGCTGCAGCAAAGTGTTCAACACCAAGCAAACATCCCCCTTGTGGGGGTACTGTGGGCAGACCAACACAGCCCACAAGTTGGCAAGCCCACTATGGGTTGCTGACAGAGTGCCCACAGAATTCCCCAAAAGAGAAACAGTTCTTTGGGCCCCACATAGGCTAGATTACAGAGGCCCCACATGTGCAAGTCTAGTGTGGAGTCCCCACAGAATTCCCTCCTCGGGGCCCAACAGGAGGGAATTATATTGGCAGGTTCGGAGCATGTCCCAGACTGGTTACCTTCAACAAAGTTTCAGAGTGAACAGGGGTATTTAGTCCAAGGAGGCAGTCTCCACGTCTCATTAGCCAGTCTCCAGTACCTCCTCCTCAAGATGAAGGCTGCTGCTTTAGGCTGCCTTTGCCTGGTAAAAATACCCTTCTTGTTCCCCACCACACGATGGATTGCTGTAGACAGACAATTAAATATCATTGTTACAGGGCAGAATATAATAAGGTGACTGAATAAAGCTTCAAATACTAAGTATTAAATATTAAGATAATTTAAGACAATTGTTTGGTATTTACAATTTGTGCAAAAACTTGTGCAGTGCAGATTTAAATTGGTTAAAGTGACAGTGTGTAGAATGTCAAGAGGGGTCATTTCTTTCCACAGAAGTTCATCTAGAAACTTGACTATGTTGCCATTTTGTTTTTTAGCCCAGATTTCCTTTTGAGTTTCCCTTTAATCTCCTGATATAAATTATCACCTAGGAGGAAAAGAGCTCTCATCTTTAGACAAAACATAGGCTATACTGTATACTATCAGTACTGTAGAAACAGGAAAAATGGCAGCAGTTCTGGTTCTACAGGTTGCTTGATTTTGAAGCTGCAGTACCTTGTGCAGTCATGAAGTCTGCAAAGTTCCAGATGAGTTCACCAATAACATACTGCTTCCTCTTCTGGTCAAACACATCATGGTAGCTCTGCAGGAGAGCATTCTGGTACTCCTCAGTGAACATCATGGGCGGATCCTGTAGAGTGACAGTAAAACTTGTTAAAGATGCTGAAGTGACATGTGACTAGGTCACTGAGTGAGTGAGTTTATTCTCACCATGTGAAGCCCTGGAAGTGCATCTGCTCCATATTCACTCTGGATTATGGGTTTCTTGTACTTTCCATACCAGTTCTCAAACTGAGCGTTGAGCTGAATAGGAATGACCTCCAAGTGGCCTGGATCATGGTACCAGGAGAAGTAACTGTTTACACATACAACATCTACAAAGGGAGCCTAGAGGGCGGGAAAAAAAATAATTAGATTTAAAATATTTTAGAGGTATTCTTCAACATGATGACGACATATTTTTTAAAAATATTTTAAAGGCCACAAGAGAACTCCACCTTCTTGAGCTTTCCTTTATTATTCATGTACAAGCTTAAAGCATATTTGTTGTTAGACAAAAATTGTAAAATGTATTTCCATAAAACTTTGTGTACTCGCACAGCCATTCCTTCATGGATGGATTTTAAGGGATTCCCGTGGGGTGGGGGGTGGGGTCACAGGTGGAGGCTTGTTGCTAAATTGTAAATTGCTACTTAAGGGTGGTCTTAAAGTGCTGTGCATCTTTTGCTAGTTTAATATATTCTTGATAGTGAGGTGAAGGCTGTGGAAGCTCACCCCTTTGTCCCTGGCATAGTTACTGTCTGTGATGTAGGTGACAGGTCGGGTATGGTCCAGAGCTTTGGTATGCTTTATCAAAGTCCTGCAAGGAAAACAAATGTTGTTGACGTTGATATACCTGAGGAGTCACCAGGATTATCAGATGCATAGTTAGAATGTCACATAATCGATGACAGAAAAACATTTCTTTTCTATCAATCGTGGCTCAAGAGTTGGGCGTTCGCCTTGTAATCGGAAGGTTGCCGGTTCGAGCCCCGGCTTGGACAGTCTCGGTCGTTGTGTCCTTGGGCAAGACACTTCACCCGTTGCCTACTGGTGGTGGTCAGAGGGCACGGTGGCGCCAGTGTCCAGCAGCCTCGCCTCTGTCAGTGCGCCAGGGTGGCTGTGGCTACAATGTAGCTTGCCATCACCAGTGTGTGAATGTGTGAATGACTGGTTGTGTAAAGCGCTTTGGGGTCCTTAGGGACTAGAAAAGCGCTATACAAATACAGGCCATTTACCATTAGTCTTTAATCTGAAGTAATTGGTGGCTCCATGGTATAGTGGTCACTCGATCAAGAGCTGCATAAACCCAGTCCCAACCTCAGCACATCCTTCTGCTGTGGTGACTCCATGTGAAATATGAGAGCAGCCACAAGTACCAGTTTAATCTGAACTATTTTATTCTCTTAGGCCTTCAGCATGACAGAACATATGCTTGAATTACCATTTAAATTTACAGTTTAAAAACATATTGAACCATCTGGCATCATGTTGCTTGATTGTGTAGTGATGACTATTTGAACAGTGGCTATAATAAGTGCTTTACACCTCAAAAGAAAAATAACCTGTACTCACTTGAAATAAAATTCAGCAGGAGGCATTTCTGAGGCGGGCTCATTGGCTACCGACCACATGACCACAGAGGGATGGTTCTTGTCCCGGCGCACAAGCTCATCCATGACAACCAAGTGGTGAGACAGAGAGGCGTTTCCAAAACTGCGACTATCAGCAAGGCACAAAAGATACATCTCAGCCTGAGCTGAAAGACTAACAACTTAGATCAATCCATCTTTTGGGCTCTACAGAGACCACAAGACAAAGCTAGCACTGCAAGAAGTGAAGACCTAACTCACAACTAGGGATGGGTATCGTTTAGGTTTTATCCAATACCGGTGCCAAACCGGTACTTTTGAAACGGTGCCGGTGCTCAAACCGGTGCTTAAAGAATGGAGAACACTAAATTGGTCCAAATACCTCTCATGTTCAGCTGTTTCTTTTGTTAAAAGATAACAATGTTAGCCTTTTCTGCAGCTATGGGGCATATATGGTATCACTCTTGGCTGGAAGCAGCTTAAACAATGGAAAAAAAACACAAACTTTGTTCAAAAACGGTTTTCCACTTTTTCCTTGGTTATTTTAGCCTTTTTGGCCAGGGTGAAGGGAGTAACTGCCATCAAACAAGAAGACAGCCGCATGTAGCTATGATGATGTTTGCTAGTTCACCGTACTGCATTAATATAATAACGTGGTTAGCCTACTCAACGTAAATTACAAACGAACAACATTAAGCTACTCACGCAGAGAAGAATGGCTGCTGCTGCCGTCATCATCCGTCATCATTTCTGCTACACTGGCAGGGCTAGGGGCCAGGACTCTACTCTTCGGGTTTTTGGGGGGATGTTGCTAACTCCGGGTCCGATAACAGGCAACCCACCCGCAGTAGATGTGCACGGTGTGAGGTCTCGCAGCAAGCTATCAAATACGGCGCATTTCTCGGCTTTTAAAAAAAAACGCTATGCGTCGCCAGGTGTTTCATCGGATTTGAGGTGTTACCTCCTTTGACAGTATCAGCTTAAAGCACTTGTTGCAGGCTGCTGAGTTTGCATATTTTGCTGTGAAGTACAGCCAGACTTTTGGCCGCTTCGCCTTGGGCATTTTAATCTGTAGCTCTGCTCTAACAGAACGTACGTACCTGGACCCACCTACTATCCTCGGAAACGTAAAATGATTGGCTAGAATCTAAAGTCTATCACAGCTCAGGAAAAAAAAAAGCACCGAAATAAAGCACCGAAATGTGCGCTGCTTTTCGGTCTGGTTACTACCGTTTATGTCAGAACCGGTGCCATCATAGCACCGGATACCGGTACCCATCCCTACTTGTGCTGAGTCACAGGATTGCCATACCAATATGCAAGTTTCTCCATATCTTCACACATTGTAACACAGAATTTCTCACTGTTGACCTCAAACATACTCATGGGCTACAGAGATGCGTTTAGTGACACTTACATGTCTTTGATGC
Source organism: Copadichromis virginalis (assembly GCF_057382275.1). Lineage (NCBI taxonomy): Eukaryota > Metazoa > Chordata > Actinopteri > Cichliformes > Cichlidae > Copadichromis > Copadichromis virginalis. Next base: position 9,049,347 of record NC_140627.1, read on the forward strand.
CAACACCTGGGCACTCATCTATCACCACAATCCCATGACGGTCACACATCTGCAGGATCTCCTCAGCATAGGGGTAGTGGCTGGTACGGAACGAGTTGGCTCCCAACCACTTAATTAAGTTAAAGTCCTTTACAATTAGGGGCCAGTCTAATCCTTTACCTCGAATCTACAACACATTAAAACCAGGAAAATAAAGATGAGGTCATTAAATTAAGTCTCTTAATTGTGATTCAAATTAATGTTGACACATTGTTTCAAAGACAAATAAGACAGAGTCATTCTGGATTTTCATCCCTCTAGTGGTACTCACATCAGAGTCCTCATGTTTATTAACACCATGGAAATAAAACGGCTTGTTGTTAATGAGGAACTGGGTCTTGGTAACGTTGACTGTGCGGATGCCGACTGGCAGAGTATACACATCTTCATATGTTGATGTCTCACTGACTGCTATTAGGTGGACCTAGAGGTTAAAGTACAAATGGTAGAAATGTTGTTCTTTACATCTTCTTCAGCAGACATGATGTCACCAGAAATGTAGCAGTTGGCACCAATACCAGTAGAACTGTGCAATTCTCTGTAGCCAATTTGATATCAAAACAAAATCACGATCCCACGTAATTAAACAAACCGTTTTCAAACAGACATGGCAGCACATCATTTATTTAAAATGTTATTATGTTTATGTCAACAGGACACCGACTAAAATGTTAGGATGGTTGCTGAGAAGCTTACTAATATTAGCATAAGAATAAGCTAACATTACATTAGCATAAGCATTTCATGTTAAAGTGAAATATATTTAATTTACTGAACAGGTATTCTTGGTGTGTGTTGTGATTGCTAGTATTTCAATTTTCCAGTATAAGAGAGGTTTAGCAGCAGATTAGTATCAAGTATAATAATATTTATATATTTTTAAATCACAAGGTTAATACACGCACATTCTTGTGACAATGCAACACACAGTTTAGGGTTCATTCAGTGGTTTTTGTAAGGTACAGCTTAACAAGCTGCGAATATAAAAAGTATTCCCCCAGCAGAGAATCTATAATGCACTTAAAACATGCTGTGAATAAAATAATCAGGGAAAATGTGGCACTTTCAGTTGAATTGAAACTTGCATATTAGGCTAATGTTTATAGAACAATTAAAAAAAAATAAATAAAAATAAAAAATCAAAGATTAAAGTTGCTTCTAAGACAAAGACATTAGATCCAAATAAAAATAGCAAAAACCCAGGGTTAACCCTTAAGTTACCTGGATAAGTCAAAATCCTGGTTTCCGCTTTTCCTCGTGGTACATAAACTGTGATTTTTACACTGTTTACACTCTACTAACCAATTAATAAAAGATCATTACTTCTTAACAAACCCCCTTAATGAGCCTCACAAATCTAATGGCCATATTGTCAAACCACATCACACCGCAGGAACACACTTCCCTGTCTGCAAGCATGTTGTCTTACCTCCATAGAATAAAGGTAACCTGGATTCTCGTGCATCAAGTACGGCCACCACAGCTTCACGTCTACAACTTTGAGGACTCCAGATGGTGTGTTAGAGGAGGCCACACAGTGGCCATCTTTGTCCATCAGAGTAACCTTCAGGGTGGCTGTTGCAGCACCTTGAACAGATACTTTGTATCTAACAAGACCTAGAATCCAGAAGAAACAGCAATATCTGATAAATAGTAATAGCACATTCAATCTGTATTGTATTAATGTGGATCCTATTCACTATGTTTTTGCACAGTTCCAAAAAAAAAAAAAAGCTGGGATGCTGTGTAACATGTAAATAAAAACAGAATGCACTAATTGTAAAATCTGTGATTTTTTAAATCACCATGATGCACCCTCATGTGTTCAGAGATGCAGACTTTTGAGTGCAGATAAGAATCCAGACTGTCCCGCTCCTCTTTAGTCTCAAGGATGCAGCATCCATTTGCAGGTGCAAAGTGGTTGACGTCGGTTGTGGTGGTAATCCCCGAGCCAGTGGTGGACAACAAAAGGTGAAGAGAGCTATCGAGCTGTAGAAGACTTGGTTAGCCTGTGCCACTTTGGTGGCAGCAGATGGGTCCGTACCCATCTGCTGCCACCAAAGTGGCACAGGCCACGCAGGCCAAGCAGACATGGCTCAGGAGGTGGCTAAAGCAAAAGCTTGGGTGTGAGGAGTTCAGTGACGAAAAAGACTTTCAGACTGCCTCAGAGTGATTCTGTCAAACGATTTAGGAGGGGAAAGTGGTGCTCTACTCACATGGTAGTGCAGAGCGGCACTACTGACTTTAAATGAGGATATAGTCAGGTAAACTTCAGGTACCTCCTTAATCCCACTGTCACCTCTTCTGTAGAGGATGTAGGGTCTGAGGATCACTCGCCCATCACTGGGGTCAGGTCACTGAGGTAATATAACTCTTTGGTGGCAGCGCCCCTTGGTAGTATGAGATTGCTCCTGATTTCCTGAAGGCTCTAGATGTTGTATGGCTGACTTGGTTTACACGCCTCTGCAACGTCATGTCAAGATCTGGGGCAGTGCCTCTGAATTGGCAGACTGGGATGGTGGTTCCCACATTTAAGAAGGGACTCGGAGGGTGTGCTCCAATTACAAGGGAATCAAACTCCTCAGCCTCCCTGAGAAGATCTATTCCAGAGTACCGAAAAGCAGAGTTTGTATGTTAGTGGAACCTCAGATTCAAGAGGAACATTTTTATTTTTAAGGATATTTAAAAGTGTGTGGGAGTTCAGCCATCCAGTCTACATGTGTTTTGTAGACTTGAAGAAGGCATTCGACTGTGCCCCTCAGGCTATTCTGTGGACCGTGCTGCTAGGGTAAGAGGGGTTTCTAGTAGGGGTGCAACAATACACAAAATTCACGGTTCGGTTCGGTTCGATACTTTGGTGTCACGGTTCGATATTTTTTTCGATACAAAAAAAAGTTCATGCCTTTTTAATTTGTCATTTATTAAATTTTTACGGCACATTCCGCACCACATCTCTGTGCGTTCATCATTTGTTTGAAGCCAGCTCACCTCCTGCAACTACTTTTCCGACAATACGTGCTTCTTTTGTGGTTCGGACTCCTTCTGACATTTCTTTGGAGGTGGAGGAACATCACAGTAATTGCTTAAAGGAGCTTCTTCGACATCTTTAAGAGTTCTAAACAAATGTCTGTCCTCCTCCTGAAAATCTTATGTATGCAAACACGCGTTGCAACTTCTTATCTTGTGCCCGTTTTTTATTTTGACAGCGAATGCGCACCTGCGGACCACTTATGTGCAGCCCTGGTTATTTCGCTTGTCATATTGCAGCCACAGAAATTCTTTTGTCCATGAAACCATAAAGCTGCACTTTCTTTTTGCCTTATAGTCTGATTTGTCATAACTTTTCCGTTTTGTGGTAAGTTTTTCTTTGGCTGTCACTTCTTCACCCTGACCTGTCTTATTTGGCTCAGCAGAACTAAAATATTGTGGCGAGCTCAGACAAGGAGGAGACGGAGGTATCGTTTGGTCTTGCTTCCCGTGAGCTAGCCAGGGAGCACAGCCGTTTATTGACATCTGCAGAAGAACACTGCCGCTAGCTAACTGCTCAGCGCGGCAACAGCACAGCAGCAACAACAACAACAACAACAACAACAACAACACCACCACCACACAGGGCGCCCTCTGACCCCGGAAGGACACACCGTCGCAGCGAGAGGGCGCCACCCGTCACTATGGCAACATAAACAAAACATAACTGTACAAACAGAACCCCGAACAGCCCTGATCCGCTACAATATATATCCTGCTGCTTTTACACACGCACTCACATAATGACTATGCTGTCTGTGTTGAGCGCTCAGTGGATCTGCGCTCGACAGTGCAGCCTAGGCGGAGTAGTCGAACGCAGATTCACTGAGCGCTCAACACAGACAGCATAGTCAGAAGGAAAGTTGATAAAATAAATTACAAATGTTGTATTGTTCATACATATGCATACCGAACCGAAAGCACTGTATCGAACGGTTCAATATCGATACGAATATTGTTGCACCCCTAGTTTCTAGCCTTTTGTTAGGAGTTATTTAATCCTCGCGCAACTACCGTAGTTTTCGGGTCATAAGCCGCTACTTTTTTCCCCCCCACACTGCGGCTTATACTGACGTGCGGCTAATGCATTTTTTTTTTTTTTTTCATGCGGCCAAAAACATTTTTCCTGGTAACAGTAGACCAATAAAATTGATAAGTAGTATATATACGGTATATATTTTTACCGGTTGTTAAGAGACGTTGTAATGTTGTTTGTGCACTGTTCCGTAATAAAAACATAAGCAATGTGATTTGTGTGTTACCGATACGTACGTATACTTAAAGGTAGCCGTGTTACAGGCGCTGTTCGAGGAAAAAAAAAAAAAAAGCATTTGCAGTATGTATTTTTGTATGTTACCATAACGTTTGTGTTACCATGTTTATGTTACCTTACGGATTAAATTAAACGTTAAAAATCCTCACGTGTAATATTTCTGTGTAAATATCTCATATTACGAGTGAAACGCATACGGCTTAAAAGCCGGTGCGGCCTATACAAGTACAAAATTGATTTTCTTTCTAAAATTAGAGCATGCAGCTTTTAATCAGGTGCGCTCTGTAGTCCGGGAATTACGGTACATTAAGAGCTTGGCCTGCATTTCTGGCAATAAGTCAGACTCATCTGCAGTGGGCATTGGATTTTGCCAGGGCTATCCTTTACTAATGATTCTGTTCAAAGTTTTTATGGACCTAATTTCAACTCAGGTGGCAGAAGGCCTCCAACTTAATGACCTTAAAATCTCTTTTTGTAGATGTTGTGGTCCTCTTGACTTTATCAGGTGGTGGTAGCACTGTAGTTATTCATAGCCGAGCATGAAGTAGAGCTGAGTATGTGAGAGTTTTTCCCACCTATGATGGTTAAAATGGCTTTATCGTAACCATGGAGTATAAATGGTCATGTCAATATTAAGCTGTCTGCATTTAATTCAATCTGAGTTTTTTGTTGTTTTTTTTTACTCCCACACGCTGAGAATGCATCATTAATCCCAACTGGAAATTTTTCTACCTGGCACACAGGGCTGAGCATGCGTGTTTATACACTACCAGATAGGGAAAAATATGGCAACAGTGGAAGTTTCAGACGAGCAGGGAATTTGACTCAGTGTTGTTTGGATTTCACGAGAAGGATGTCGAGCAAAATGTGGTAATTTACAAAACATGCTGTAAAACTATGGAGGTATACTAGACATGTCCTACTGGGAGGAGGCCACGGAGTATACCCAGCACATGCTGGAGAAAATATCTCTCATCTTGCCTGGAAATGACTCGGTGTTCCCCTGGTGCAGCTGGAAGAGCTATCTGGGGAGAGCAAGGTTTTAGGGGCAGGGATAGCTAAGTAGGTAGCATGCCATGAGGTACCCCTGAGCAAGGTACCGTCCCTACACACTGCTCCCCGGGCGTCTGATTAGTGCCTGCCCACTGCTTCACTGAGTGAATGGGCTAAATGCCGAGAGAATAACTTCACAATTTTACAATGAAGAACATTATTCTGCAATTGTTTCACAATTTGTAGATACAGTTTTTTGCAGACTGGCAAACTTCTGCCTAGCTTTACTTCTGAGAAAGTCTACCTTTCTAAGATGCTCTTCATGTTACTCACTTGTTGCCAGTTAAACTAATTAGTTGTAATATTCATTCATTGGTTTCTTTTGAGTACCACTTATTTTCCAACCTCAAATTCAAAATGAACCAATATTTGTCATGAAATAGTGAAATGTCAGTGCGCCCCAGGACGGCTGTGGCTACAATGTAGCTTGCCATCACCAGTGTGTGAATGTGTGTGTGAAGGGTGGACGACTGAATGTGTAAAGCGCTTTGGGGTCCTTAGGGACTATGTAAAGCGCTATACAAATACAGGCCAAATGTCTCAGTTTAAATATTTAATGAGTTTTCTGTAGTCTCTGAATAAATTTGTTTTTGTTTTGCAAATCATTGCATTTTGTTTTCATTAACACATTGTTCCAACACTTTTAGAATTGGGGTTGTCCATCAGTTTACCTGCTCACATATTCTTTGGTGCTAGTAAGGAAATTTGAAATGAATTTACCAGTGTTATCCATGAAGTTGGTCTCCACTATGATGTCATCCACATACACCGTAGGAGTAGTATACAACAGTACAGGACGATGTATCCCAGCATAGTTGAAGAAATCAAAGTAGATGTTTTGCACAAAAAAACCATCAGGATACCTGCAGACCAAACAGTCTTCACATCATCTACATTCTCACCGATGCATCAGCTTAAAGTTTTAAAGGGTGGCAATAAAGTTAAAAATATGAACCAAAGAATGAGGGTACCTGGTACGGTCATTCATGTACTGGATGGTGCCTGGAGGAAGAGTCTCCAAAGTTAGAGTGTTGTTTACAGCAATGGTGATTCTGCATGGCTTCGTTGGGTCCCTGCGGATTAAACTACTAATCTCTGCCTCAAAAGGCAGATGGCCACCTTCATGCTCTGTCACTTTCTCTCCATTCACCCACTGCAACAGAGAATGATCACCGTTTTACATGAGCTACAATTTAGTGACACACAATCTTATTTACAATGAAGCAAGGATGTATTTTGAAACAATACATTTCTTCCTTATTTTAGCAAAATGATGGCAAACCACAGTCTGCATGTATCACAACAGCCTGAATCAACAGTTTTATTGAGTTTAGGTTCTAAACTAGCCTGCCTACAGCCCAAACTTGTCATCTACTGAAAACATTTGTTGCATTACCAAGCAACAAACAAACTTTTAAACAGTTCAGACCTTATATCAGGAAATACAGATGCTGGTGTCCTAGCTTTCTTAAAATAAGTATATATTTTCCAAGAAATTGTTTCATTATGTGTGTTTTTGGATCATTAATCGATAAATCCATAAATATCATTGATAATTACTAAAATAATAATTAATATGTTTGTAAAAATAAATAATAATAAATAAATATTTTTACAATTATCATGATACCCACCACTATTGAGTAATAGTGAGCACTTCCCACTCTAAGAACCACTCTTGTTCCCTCATCGGAGATCCAGCGGGCCGGCACGAACACCTCTCGCTCATACCACACCCAGCCAATGAAATCTCTTAGTGTGGGGTCCTGTGTGATGTCATTGTAGCTGGCAGGAACTGGCATTTCAATCACTGGGCCGGTCTAAAGAATATAAAACAACAAAGAGAAGACAGGACTTTACAGGGACACCTGTAGCAGCCATTTGAAAGTAGGCAATACACATGTTTATGTATTTGACTTCATTTTGATTCTCATGGTTAGCCCCCTTCGTGTGCATTTGCCAAATATTTATAATGTAAGGTTTTGACCTTTGTTCTCCATCCATCCATTCGCTTCCACCTATCCTTTTTTAGGGTCGCAGGGGTGCTGGAGCCTATCCCAGCTGTCATAGGGCAAGAGGCGGGGTACACCCTGGACAGGTCATCAGTCTGTCGCAGGGCTAACACACAGGGACAGACAACCATTTGCACTCACATTCACTCCCGCATTCACACCTATGGGCAATTTAGATTTTTCAATGAACCTATCCCCACAAAGTTCTCATCTTGTTTATTTTTTCCTTGTGAAATTGTGAATATTTTCTGCGATAAATGCCTCTAAACACCTCAAAACAAGACAATCTGACAGGAATGTATCCATTTGTGCTTGGTTTAAAGCAAGGCTTTGTGAAACACGGAAACATTTAAAGCATGTGAGAATTGTGTAACTGTTTTGAAACAGTCTGATAACCATCTCCAAAGTGACTGGACACTTTTTTTTTTGCTATTGCCATGAATTGATAATGGTATTCTGTGAAACAATGACACATAAAGGCCTTGCACAACTCTAATTTTACTTAGTATGCCAGACTATCAATTATGATCAACATGTTTTGGTTTTGAAAAATCATCATGCAGCATAGCAAGAAAAACTTTGACACTGTTAAAAACAGCAGGCTGTGACTGATGAACAGCATGTTTCAGCAAATATCATTTCCCCTCCTGTTGCGTTAACATACGTGAGGTGGTTTCAGTTGCTTAATAATTCGATGCAATGCATAATGAACCACTTTATAAAATAAATTATATATTGCAAAAAAACTGTTTTTGTTATAACCTCATATTTTTGTGGACTTAGATGTCACCTACTTTGAAGGTAGCTTAAGTAAAGTTAATTGAATGCTTCCAATAATGGTCATGCAAAATGAAAATCAAGTAACAATGTCTAAATTTGTTATTTCTAAAGCTTTTTCTTTCTTTCTTTTTTAGTTTTCTATAAGTTACCTCCTCAAACTTGATGTGATAGGTATAACAGGAATAAAAATCTATTTTTGCTAATGTAAAGCTGTGGATAAGCAACACATCCAGTGGATCGTGTTCTTAGAGCAAGCATTAGGGAACTCTGCTGTGGTTGCTGCCGATAACGACTTTTAGGCTTTCTGGGAGTTTACCAGGCTTGTTCCAGCAGCAGAAAAGCCACCTATCCAAACTGAGGATGCACGAAAGCTTCAGTTCGCAGTGGTCATGAGACTTTCCACCCGGGCTTTGAAACTTAGTTTTGAACACCCAGTTACTAGCTAAACGTATGAATGAGTCAACCCAAAAAGTTTGAGGGTTTCTTGTATTTGTGTTAACACGTTTTATGGCATTCCAAGTAGCTTTTATTTACGATTTTTTTTTTTTGGTATAACTACATAATTGCAGGATGTTTAAAGGTTCTTGTTTACAGAGATTAAAATGTGCACATTACTGTATGTGCACTTTGTTTTACTATTGACAGGGTTACAACAACCCTGTCAATAGTAAAACAAAGTGGGCTGATTTATTTCATCTGACCTGCTATCACCTCCGTTCCCGCTCACCTCTGCCAGCCGACGTTTGTACCAAGCCTTCTCGAAGCCCTCGTTCCTGTTGAGGGACCCGTCAGGCCTGAAATCCCACAGCCCGTTCAGCTCCTTCACCTCCCTGGAGGTGGACTCCCGGGGAAAGAGCATGCCGCCGTCCAGCGGGAGCACCGTGCCAAACACTGATAGCAACCACAAGACACGGAGCACCGCGGAACTTCCAGGTACAGACATCCTGAAGCCCTCTTCTACTGCCCTCTCGGAGACGAACCCCGAAGTTTTCTTTGTTGTTCCGCTTTAGAGGTCACGTGACAACGGCATTACGTAACATCCCCACCGCTTTTCTGCTTAAAGCCCTCCAACGCTCTTCCCTTTTTTTCAGTCCTGTCATTTTCTCCCCTCAAGCTAATCTTTAACTCTTTCAGGCTGGAGACAGACGAAGTTTCGCATTTCAACGCTAAGCATTAACCTTTTATAAAAAAAAATAGTAGGTTTACCCTGCCGACAGTTTCCCTGCCAGCGTTGGTTTTTTTTTGTTTTGCTTTGTTTTTTGGCCGACAGACACAGTGTCCTCACTTTTCATCTTCCTTAAAAAAAGGAAAATTAAAAAAAAAATCAGCTGCTATATTCAGAATTAAATGTTTTAGTTCTTCTAATGTGACATTAAAGTAGGCAGGAAACATCCAGGATGTCACCAAAGAAACTAACTTAGCACAATATGTCTGTTTGTCATATTTAAGTCATATCTGTTTTCACATGAATTCGAAATGCAGATTCACAGATTCAAAGTTCAGTGCTTTTGTTTACACTTAAAGGTTCAACAACTGGAGACAACCGATAGATCCAGTGTAATCCACAACTTCACAGTTACAGTCTCAAGAAGACACCATTTTAATCAAGCCCTCACTCCTTGCCACAAGATCACTCTGGGAGGATTACTAACACCCAAATATCCTGGGCAGAAGGGAGCAGGAGTCACAAGGACATAAATGTTTAACCACAGGAGGGCCAAGTCCACTAACAGTTCTTAGTTAAAAATCCAGCCTTGCGTGAACTGCTTCATCAAGCTTAAGTAGGAGACCGGTCATAATCAAATAACCCACAGGTGAGATAATCAGCCCAGGTGCACAATGTTGGTAGGCAGGAGATGGAGGAAGAACCGCCTCTGAAACACAGGGTGTAGTTAGTACGCACACACACATACACACACACACACGGAGAGAGAGAGCGAGAGAGGTGAGTCTCTCTCTCTCTCACACACACACACACACACGGAGAGAGAGAGAGAGAGAGAGAGAGGTGAGTCGGCCAGGAGCACTGAGGGTCCATGACACTGTCTAGAATCAAATTTTGACTGTGACTCAGTTTCCATCATAATGCCATGCATACAGTGACCTGTTGCTTACAAACATATTAAACCTTTTTCACCTACCTAAACCTCTGTTCAACTCTATCCAAATTTACAATTATACTATATTTATATTATAAAAACGACCCAAGCACAACTATTGTAGTGTCTAAAAATTATTTAGACCTAATAATCACAGATTTCAATAATTTTATAGCCTTGGGTTAGTTATCAAATCTAAGGCCAAAGCTCATACATGTCCTTCCTTTATTGTGCAGATTCAACAAGGGGCAGGTACCTCCGTTCAAAGAGGGGAGAAATAGACTTCGGTGTTACAGCTGTAATTTAAAACCATGTTTGGAGTGCAGTGGATCCTGTTAAATGTCACAGTTCATATCAATGCATATATTCTCTTTAGAACCTCAGCTGACATTTTGAAGTGAGTCATTAGAAAGAACACAAAGCAAGCATGAAACCTCATTCTTCCTGCACTTGTGTCTCTGTCCATCCTCCTAATTGCTTTTCTGGATTGACGTTCCCACATAAACACTGTTTGTGTTGACTTTGACTACACTTTAACCCTTTAGTTAAATGTCTGCCACTTCATCACTTTCTTGCCTTTTCCGTCTCCCAGTTATAAAGGGCAGAGTGGATGGGAACTATCATATTATTGATTCTTAATCATTGACTTATTCATTTGTTCATGTGTGTACCCCTTTAATCCTGCAGTTGGAGATGGGTTTAATTACTTATATAGTCATGGGTAGCTTCAGCTATGATAACTAAAGCTTTAGTAATACAGGTGTGTGATTCCAGAAAGTTTTAGAAAGATCATCAGAAAGGTAGTTCAAGAATAATAGCTGTTTAAGTCCACAGCTAGGTTAGTTAAAATATTAATACTCATATGAGATTATTCAGCTGGCTATGCAAGAGTACAGAGGAGGACATCATGGCTGACTCAGAAGAGATAGTAATAAGGAAGAAAATTAAGAATAATTTCCTAGATAAGCAACAGAGCCTCATTGCATAATATTCCAGTTTATTGTGAAAAACAGGAAATAAATCATCTGATGATAATATCCTATTGGGGAGGATCCCTCAGACCAACAACTGTATGGAAAAAAAATCATTGATCTACCACTCATTAAGCATTTTTCAATAGGTATGTGTTACATGGAGAGGCTTCTTATATTTAAATGTTAACACCCTAACAGATGTTTTGTGAGCCAGTCCAACCACATTTACTGTTTTAGATGATGGTGAACATAAGTGCACAGGTATATGTTCCAATTGAAATAAGACATGGCAAACTTTAGCTTATTTTAATATGCTTATTGTTTACTTTGAGATCAGTTTCCATCTAAGCTTTCTTCTACGATACAGTAGTGTGCACATGCCAGGAATAAACCCTTGATGTTATTTCCCAGTATTATGTCTACCATCTTTCCTCTGGGTAACCTGCTTGATGTCAATAGATGGCACAGCATCTTTGCAAATAAAAAACCCTGATAACCTTCAGCGTTCTCCAGAAGGTGAACCTAACCATACTACCGTTTTTGCAATGACTTAGCACTGAAGCGCAGGCAAAGGTATAGTAATGTCCTTTAATTCAGGACCCTTATCATGAAACTTTGTTGTAGCTAGTAGTACATGATGTTAATTCAAGGCAATATTTAACTAATTTGCATTTATTCCTAAGGTATTTTCACATTCATACATGAAAGGCTGTATTTCTTGCATGTCATATCTAGCTGTTTACATCTAAACATGCATGGAACCAGAAGTCCTTTGGCTGACAGTTTATAAAAGTATTTGTTCTAAAAAAAAAAAAAAAAAAAAGAAAAAAAGAAAAAAAAGTATGCTTTGATTATAATCTATGCCACAGCTTTACATGAATCATGGTTCAAGGCAGACATAGTATAGTTGTGTTTTATTCAGGAGAAAAGTTTAAAGTTTGCAGGCTTGTTCTTTTTCAACATAAACATCCCCCCCCCCCCCCCCCCCCAAAAAAAAAATCAGTGTCTCACACCCTATTGCTGTCTGTCATATACAAAAAGCAGCAACACTTAAATGGCGTTCAATCCTTTATTGATATGCAATATTTGGTCGAAAAAGGTTAAAACTTAGCAGTGGGTAACAATTTCGTAACAAGGCATTCATACCATCAGCTGTTTATTTTAAGGAAGCAACATTAATGGAATTGTATTGAATCATTTCTTTACTGCCCACCCCTGAGACGCAGAACAAGGTGGAGGGTGGACTCCTTCTGGATGTTGTAGTCAGAGAGGGTGCGGCCATCTTCCAGCTGCTTGCCAGCAAAGATCAGCCTCTGCTGGTCAGGGGGAATGCCTTCCTTATCCTGGATCTTGGCCTTGACGTTCTCGATGGTGTCACTGGGCTCAACCTCCAGGGTGATGGTCTTGCCAGTGAGGGTCTTCACGAAGATCTGCATGCCACCCCTGAGACGCAGGACAAGGTGGAGGGTGGACTCCTTCTGGATGTTGTAGTCAGAGAGGGTGCGGCCATCTTCCAGCTGCTTGCCAGCAAAGATCAGCCTCTGCTGGTCGGGGGGAATGCCTTCCTTATCCTGGATCTTGGCCTTGACGTTCTCGATGGTGTCACTGGGCTCAACCTCCAGGGTGATGGTCTTGCCAGTGAGGGTCTTCACGAAGATCTGCATGCCACCCCTGAGACGCAGGACAAGGTGGAGGGTGGACTCCTTCTGGATGTTGTAGTCAGAGAGGGTGCGGCCATCTTCCAGCTGTTTGCCAGCAAAGATCAGCCTCTGCTGGTCGGGGGGAATTCCCTCCTTATCCTGGATCTTGGCCTTGACGTTCTCGATGGTGTCACTGGGCTCAACCTCCAGGGTGATGGTCTTGCCAGTGAGGGTCTTCACGAAGATCTGCATGCCACCCCTGAGACGCAGGACAAGGTGGAGGGTGGACTCCTTCTGGATGTTGTAGTCAGAGAGGGTGCGGCCATCTTCTAGCTGCTTGCCGGCAAAGATCAGCCTCTGCTGGTCGGGGGGAATTCCCTCCTTATCCTGGATTTTGGCCTTGACGTTCTCAATGGTGTCACTGGGCTCAACCTCCAGGGTGATGGTCTTGCCAGTGAGGGTCTTCACGAAGATCTGCATGCCACCCCTGAGACGCAGGACAAGGTGGAGGGTGGACTCCTTCTGGATGTTGTAGTCAGAGAGGGTGCGGCCATCTTCCAGCTGCTTGCCGGCAAAGATCAGCCTCTGCTGGTCGGGGGGAATGCCCTCCTTATCCTGGATTTTGGCCTTGACGTTCTCAATGGTGTCACTGGGCTCAACCTCCAGGGTGATGGTCTTGCCAGTGAGGGTCTTCACGAAGATCTGCATGCCACCCCTGAGACGCAGGACAAGGTGGAGGGTGGACTCCTTCTGGATGTTGTAGTCAGAGAGGGTGCGGCCATCTTCTAGCTGCTTGCCGGCAAAGATCAGCCTCTGCTGGTCGGGGGGAATGCCCTCCTTATCCTGGATTTTGGCCTTCACGTTCTCAATGGTGTCACTGGGCTCAACCTCCAGGGTGATGGTCTTGCCAGTGAGGGTCTTCACGAAGATCTGCATGCCACCCCTGAGACGCAGGACAAGGTGGAGGGTGGACTCCTTCTGGATGTTGTAGTCAGAGAGGGTGCGGCCATCTTCCAGCTGCTTGCCAGCAAAGATCAGCCTCTGCTGGTCAGGGGGAATGCCTTCCTTGTCCTGGATTTTGGCCTTCACGTTCTCGATGGTGTCGCTGGGCTCAACCTCAAGGGTGATGGTCTTGCCAGTGAGCGTTTTCACAAAGATCTGCATGTTTGCGCCTGTATAAAATTTGATGGATATTAATTAAGAATTAAAAGCAATTTAAAACATTCCACATTACTCCAACACACACACACAAAATCAGATAAATATGAATAAATAGATAAAGATGAATTATTGATTAAAAAGCTCTTTACCCCCCCTCCCCCCCAAAAATAAATAAATAAATGCATTAGAAATTACATTACTTTAAGTTTAAGCTCAAATATGGATTAAAAAGAAATTCTTTAAAAAAAGAAAAGAAAAAAGTATTAAATAATATTACTATGAAGCGCCTAAGAATGAGAACAGCAGGAGCCATTTCAGCCCAAGCGCCATTTTGAGATCTCAGTGACCTTCCTTTTGTTCAGCAGCCGGTAATGGAGGTTACTGGAAATGTTGAGTCACTGCTGTAAGCGAACGTTACCAAAACGCTGCTGCGTAACAAAAGGGTAGTAAAAAGAAAGAAAATCGACAATGGAACGACGACGAAATACGTATTAACTTTATATAAGAGAAAAATATAATTCGGAAGAACTACTGTATTTTGGAGACCTTTGTTACCTCTCGTTAGCGCAACCCAAATATCGTTCAACACAATGATACTAATGCAACATATTTATTAAAAACAAACGTTTCTGGAATATCAAAAGATATAGAAATAGGAAAATACTTACGACTGGTAAGTGAGGCGAAAAACTGCTCTGAGGCACGAAATTGTCTTTCTCTTTTCTTTCACGTAGGTAGGTTTGCGGGAGCAATGTCTAGCAGTGTGTTATATAGTATGGAGGTGCACACGTCATCCAGAAATCTCCATCCGCGTCAATAAGTAGTTCCCACCCTCCCAAAAGTCACTGCTTCAATATTTATAAGTCCAATATTTATAACTTAGTTCTACAATAATATATATTTTTTAATTATTTTACTCATAAACGTAATTATTTCAAAGTCGAAGCTATTACGTTTGTAAGAATGCACTCATAAATCCTCCACCGCGGAATGATATCATCTATGCACTACGACTCTGGAATTTGCTCGAACCAGCACAGCAACGGGAATCTTCCCCGAGCTTCTGATTGGATGACACAGTTGTTTGTTTGATCAGCGATTGGTTGCTGTGTTACAGTAAGTAACATTTCACGATAAAGTTATGGTTATGTCCAATGACTGGCTATGACAATAAGGTTAAAAAAGGAGCTTAAACGTGACCTAAATCGACAAACCATTATATATATTTTAGGCTATAGAAGTATAGGCTACGTGTCACATTCAAGCGTCGCGTCATGGATATAGATTGAAAAATAAGAGTTCGCCATGTCAGAATGACTATTCGTATGACTAACATACCGAAGACTGACATGTACACTCAGGAAGTGTGTTCATCTCTATCAGATATTTCAACCTTTAACAGATGGCAACGCGCTTAGTAAATGTAATAGCAGCTGACGCGACAGCGGGATATTTTAAGGCGGAAGTTCGCCTCTATGGCCGACCTCATTTTTTTTTTTAGCAAGCCACACTGCGCATCTAAAAAAAAAGAATGCGTTAATGATGAATAGTCAGGACATCAGTACAAAATACTGATTATGGGCACACCGTGTATGCATAGATGCACAGTATATGCACACCTAACGTTGATGATAAGCAAGGTTTAGCAGACCTGATGTGCTTATTTGCTGTGTTGCCAACTTATAGGGATCTGTTACTGTGTAACTTAAAATTAAGTAGCTTATTCAAATGCTAGCTTGGTTTATTTGAATCTAGTTGTTATCAGTGAAAATATGCACATAAAAGTTACTATAAAGTAAAAGCATGACTAGTATGTTTCTCTTTAGTCTCATGATGCACATGCACAGACAGGTCATTGTCAAGTCTCCACTGGAGAGATAAACCTGTATGGGGGGTAGAAATTCAACTACATTATCTACATTGCTGAACACAATGATAAACAATTAGTTTCCTCATAGAGTATAATAAACTTATTCAGGCCTCACAGACATATTGTTATCTTTGTGGCTTGGGCTGAACAGTTCTAACAGCTTTAGTGTAATGCTTACACCTACTTTGTAAGTCCCTCAGGTAATATGACATCTCTTCATTTTATTTCCATGAGCAATATCAAGAAAACACGAGTTCATCTAGTTTCAGCATGTTGTCAACACGCAGTTGAAACTAGAACATTCCAACAAGGTAAAGTCAGATTGAACATTGTAGGGAATGACTGCAGGTCATTAAGTGATCTATCTGTTTAGAGCATCTAATTTTTTGTATTTCCTGGTTTCCAAAGTTTATTTCCAGGACTGTAATTACTGATCAGTGCCCACTTTTAGCACCCACCACTATTTAAGGTAGCACTGTAAACTAAATCAGCTTGGGCTCATGGGGCCTTGTGGGTTTCTATTTTTGGGAGTTTGGCTATAATGCAGCTCTGAGAGCCCTGATTCAAATAAAATATGTATTTGGGTCACAGCATTCTGTTAGCCCACCCCTCTGGCACTGTGTCATATGAAACCCAACTCATGATGCACCACGCCTTTGCTTTCCAACACAGAGCAGGGCATCTGGCTGATCTAGTTCTGCCTCTGAGGAATGTGTTTGTGCAAGCCTGCTGTACCTCGCCCTGCTCTTTGTTATGTGGACTATCTCAAAGTGTTCCAGGAAAAGATTGCAAGCAGGAAGTAGGTCTGGTTAACATGGAATCAACATGTTCACACCTTGGAAAAACAAGAAATCTGACTTTTATTTTAAATATAAAATGAGTACATGAGTTGCTGTGTTTGAATCAAAAGCTTAGCTTCTGTAGGTAAAAGGTTCTTTATCAATTCAAATGTGGTTCTTATCAGAGCTGCACTTTAATCAGGTTCATTGTTTTCCATGGCAGGATGACTGGAACTTTTGATTGGGAGCTCCACGTCAGCAAGTTTCACAACTAACATGTGACACCCTTTCAACCTGAACTTTACGTAAGACTTGGATAGAGACATTCTAGCATTTTCCTTCACGTGGCTTAAAAAGGTGAATCCTTACCAAATCTCACTGTAAATGTATTTATACTGATTCAATTACAGCATGGACCTGGTGAAACATACAGGTGGCTGCCACTGTGGGGCTGTGCGATTTGAAGTCTGGAATTCCCCAGACCTCCATGTTTTTCATTGCAAGTATGAACAATTAATTCAGTGATAGAAACTAGGTAGTAATTCTGGAACATAGCCTAAACGTTCAAATATCTTATTCATGCCATGTTGAAGGCATTTCAAACAACAACGTACACTTTAATCCATATGAACTGATATGTTCTCTCCAGTTGCAGCATTTGCACAAAGAAGCAAAATCATCATTTCATTGTGCCAAAAAATCGCTTCACGCTCTTACAGGTAAGGAACTTTGTTTGAAACGCATTGTTTTATTTAATATACAGTACTGTGCAAAAGTCTAGAGGCACCCTTATTTTTTATGTATTGCTTCCAAAGGAGCCAGACTCTTCTATAATTTTTCAAAGTGGTCTTAACCATTAATTCTTCAGGCTTTCTGAAGGTTGTCAAATGGCTTATGAATCTATGAATCATTCAATCATAAAATAGCACCTGACTCAAGCTGTTAGCTAAAAACATGGAATATCTTGGCCTTAAAAAAAACTGAGGAAACTGTAAGGTGGAGGACAAAAGAATGACTGGCAGGCCTGTCTCCAGCAGATGAGCAGTATCTGAAAGTCATGTTCCTAAAAAACAATCCCAGACAATTTTTCCTGAAGACTATTTAAATAAATTACAGGACAGTTCGTCTGGAAGAATTCAGGCTGTGTGGAAGAATAAAGGTGGCTATACCAAATACTGACTTTCATTCAAATCTACTTTTGCCTTATATACTGTATTTTGATGTATGTTTGCACATATATTAAAATTAATTACTGCACCTAGCAAAATTAGGGTTGACCCAAGACTTCTACAATCCTGGATATTTAAAATTTACATTGAATTTTAGCATACTTTGTTTTGTTTTTTTCCATTCTTAGGGTTTGGAAAATCTGACCACGTACACATTTAACACTCATGTTGCAAAACACACCTTCTGTAAAACCTGTGGAGTTCAAAGTTTCTACACACCACGCTCCAACCCAGACGGATATGGTATGACCCTGACAACTCACCGACACACTTGGTCTCATGTGTTGTAAACAGAATTCAACACCCCGCTAATGTTTACTCCATACCAACCAACCCAGTTGTCTCTTTAATGTCATGTTTTTATGCTATTTGTAGCACACAGAAACTGTATGTTCACAGTGGGATTTGAATGCAAATCAAATGACAACCTTCTGTTATTCATGTCTTCATCTCAATTAGGCATTGCTCCACATTGTCTGGATCCAGGTACTGTGCACAGTGTCACAGTGGAGAACTTTTGTGGGGAGAAGTGGGAAGAAAGTATGCAAGTTCACGAAACTATCAGAGACATGTCAAAACCAGAGGAAAACCAACCTACTGTCATATAAGAAACTTTATTTTTCAATCAGCATGACATCAGAAACATTCAACAGTACTTTCATTGGTCTTTAAAGTAATAAAAAAAAGTCATAACCCCTTGGAAAAGCTTAAATACTCTATATTTTAATACAGTGCTGTGACTGAGTCAATAAAAGTTTTTCTGTAACAAAAAAGGATGAGAAGTTTCTTCTATTATTAAATATTATGTAAAAAATAACAGTGTTTAAGAAAAATGCATATCACCTACTGCTGTTAACAGAGTATCAAAGACATTTGTAAACAGCTTCTAAATTCCCTGTAGTGCAAGAAATGTGGCAATCAGTGCATCAGAGCTTTTAATAGATCTTCAGGTTCTTTGGTCCCTGAGCAATGGTTTGGAATGTGTTTATGAACATGTAGCGTGAGAACGTGATGTAGAGGTAACGAAACCACAGCAGCTGAGTGCGATGGCACAGCATGGCAGCCTGAAAAAGACACAAAGTTGTTTTTAAGGGAGATAATACAACTCGCACTTCTCGCTCTACCTCTGAGAAAGAGTCCAGCCACCCTTTAGAGGATGTTCATCTCTGCAGCTCGTATCTGCGATCTCATTCTTTTGGTCAATACTGAGAGCTCGCGGTTGTAGATCAATCGATAAATCAACAGGTTTGCTCTCTCGTCACCACTACAGATGACTACAGTGCGTGGATCACAGCAGACACGCCCAATCTGCCTGTCGATCTCCCGGTCCATTCTCCCCTCAGTCACATTAACAGCAGTGTCATGTTATCTAATATAACATGAAAACATTTCCAACAGTTTCATGTTAGATAAAATGAAACTGTTGGAAATGATAACAGATAATTGACAAATGTATCTTTCCTTTAAAAACAGGGACAGTTTGAGTGTTAGTGTAGACTGTACATGATCTTATTAGAGTGTGCACTTCTCAGAGTAGAGAACATAAAGTCCTGCCAACACACAGTCTCTAGTTGGAGGCTTACTTTGGCTTGCTTGTAGGGCTTTGAGCCTATAATACAGCAGACACACGAGGGCAGAAACCAGCTGAGGGGAACATCCAGGAAGGAGATGTACTTCCTGAGAAGGCCAACGGTCACCAGGGAGAGCAAAGTGCAGTCTGGGAGAAAAGACAGAGCTGTTAATGTTTTTAAATGCTTATTTCAGAAGCATACAATTAACGAGGCCATCGTCCAGGTGCCACGCCAGCACAACGTCATTGTTTGTGATACAGTTCGTTTGAAGTGAGAATGCCTGGTACTGCTATGCTACACAAAAACACAAACTGTCAGTACTTCTTTCAGTTATTGTCTTGTGGCAGAAACACGTGAACCTTAGAGGTTTAGGAAAAGAGCAGGGAGCTTTGTTTTACAGCTGAGTGACGAGGATTAATGTCACTCTGAATTCTCATCTACTTCCCCTTTACTGTAAGACCAGTCTAACAGCTGAGGTGTAAATTCCTACTAACAAAGAACCACAGTTAATGGCATGCTGCTGGTCAAGATCATCCACTGAGCTCATGTGGGCAAAGCGGATTGACGAGCTTCTACCACAGAAACAAGTGTGTTTGTGTTTATGGTGTGGGTTCATGATTACCTGAATGTCTGTTTCTTATCACCTCTCTCCTCAAATATGTATGCTTTGATATGGCCTGTGGGCTGTAATGTTTATCAGATAAGCAAATAAGGTTGTGTAGCATGGCCCCCCACCTCACTGACCTACTTTTCCTTCTACATTCTGTTAGAAAGAATTCCCAGAATTTATCACCACAAGAACTTAGAAAAACAAAGTGAAAATTTAGTCATTTTGGAAATTCCTTTAAAAAAAAAAAAAAAAAAAAGATTCACAAAAGACATTCTAATATCTGCGGTCAACAAGTCTTCAGAAGTTTGATGGTACATTCTTATCACATTTAGAGTTTAGGTCCAATTCATTCTTCCTGCTGCCACCAACAGACCAGCGCCTTTAGTGGAGATACAATGCTCATGGGGCTTTTATGAACAGTAGAGGGCGCTGTACATTAACAAACCAGCCAGTGTACTTTGCATGGTTCTCTGCAAAAACGCAGCTGGAGAGGTGCCGTTTCTCCTGTGAAAGAACTTTGCATTTTAATATAAAGTGCTACCTAAAGCTTTCATGGTGATGAACATATTCACAAGCATACTGTACTGTAAGCAGGATAAAGTACCCCAAGAATTACTTTTACAGACGACTGTTCTGAGAGTGATCAGTGAATCTAACGCTCCTAAGCTTAGAAACCTCTTAAAAGTTCTCCCAGTGTCAAACCTACCATTGGGTACTTCTCCAGTGGAAGCGAGATGCCTGTAAGACAAAATAGTGAACATCAGTGCTGCACACAGAAAATGTCATGGAAGTGGCCACTCTGCGTGTGTGTGTGTCGAAGGATATATCAAATGCTGGGAGGTTTTTGGAAGTTTTCCTGCACTTGCATTTTTTTATGCAATGGTTATTAACACGCTGACAGAAAATGACAGCACACTGTCAAGATTTAGAGGCTGTGAAACTCGCACTCAGCCTCTCCCCCTTTTGTGTTCCAGTCAAATGGGAATTTCCAGATTCGATCTGGAGAGCACAAATCTCATTAAGGCCCACAAATGAACAGAGAGCCTTATGAGAGAAAAGAGCACGGCTCACTGCACAGACAGGTAAGTGTGGTACAGGGACTACGATGTTCTCTTCAGTGTGCAAAACACTTTTTCTTTTCTTTTTTTTGGTTTCAAACCAACAGTCTGATGCAACTTCTTGCTTGGCCGGCCTCTCCAAACCAAAGCTGCCCTCCCACCTCACCACTTCAGGGACAGGATTTACTGTTGCTCGCTGGGAGCAGAGCCGAGTGCCTCTGAGGACTCTGTTTGGATGACCTCTCAGCTATGTAACAGACCAATTCTGAAAAACATGGTGTGTGTGTGTACTTGTGGGGAAACATTTGGAACGATGGATGTTGATGTGGGTCCAAATGTTCAGCATTTTCCTGGATTGTGTTTAATGATAGCAGGGTGAATTGCTTTCTGTGTTTAAGTCACAGAGTATCCCCTCAAAATGGCATCTTAAAGTTAAGGAACTGAAGAAATAAAATAAAAAGGTTTTCCTGATGGCAAAAATCTTTAAAGTCCTTCCTGTACCTGACGGCGTTATAGATAGCTATGTGATTGGCATGGCCGCTCACGCCGCTTCCATCGAAGGTCAGCACCTGAAACAACAAAATATGTCACTGTGTGGGTGAAAAGCCGAGTCTGGGTATCTAGAAGCTGAGGCAAAGGCAGCAAGAAAGATTTTCTTAGGTTTATGTGTGTGACTGTGGAGGCTTTTTGGCAGCCGACAACTGATATTTAAAAGCCTTTTTTGTGCATGCATGCTTGCGCACCAGAGGAAACAGGTGAAAAAAAAAATCAGGTCAAAGGGAAGAGAACAAAACTCAACTAAAAGACTTGAAGTGTTTGCTCTGCTCAGGCGATATTCTACCATGACTTTGCAATCAAGCACAAGTTTAAGCAGCCAAACCAATATGTTATAAATAACGCATGATCTTTGCATCTAACTGCAAAAACACTTCAACCAAAGAAACAACATTATTCAGTTGGAAAAAAAGGAAATGGAAGTCTGTTTCCTCTGTGCTTTCCCCTGCTTATATTCATTAGAGAAAATGTTTTCTTTGCAACTGAAAGGACTCTTTAAGTTACTTTTTCACTAAAGGTGCTTTTGGCTGTGACGCGTGACAGGATGGGAGGAGACTGCCTGTTTGTTTGTCATCTTTGATAGCCAAAAAAGATCAGCAGCTAAAGCAGAATAACTCAGTCGTGCTTCTCCATTTTCTACCATGAAGACCCCCACCCCACGCCATTACTGCTGCTGTGCTTTCAGTGACTATTTTTGTTGTTGCTGAGAAAGAAATTGTCCAATTCTCAATTTACATCATTCCCATTAACTAATAGTGCGGAACTGCATTGAGTATGATAAGAATCTCTGCATACACACAGAGCACAGGCCATTTCCCCCTGGCTTCAAGGAGCCTCAAAATGCAGTCTAGTTAGGACTGAAAAGGAAGGCAGCTGACAAGGTTATTATGCAGACCACCGTGAAACTGGGATAATCAACAAGGAAGCTGCGGTGCCAAAACACATTGTACAAAGAAAACAATACAGTACATGTATTTCTAACATATAATGGCGGGGAAATTGTGCGGTGACACCGAACAGGAAATGACACAAAAGCCACTTCTTTGAAAGGCACGAACCAAACACAGAGTGGGGCGTACCATGTTGATGGAGTGAGCTCTTATGTGCTTCAGGATTTCAGAGGAGACCAATGAGACGCTCCATTCTGCTTTGGGATCATCTGGGAGTTTTCTGTAGGGCAAAAAAAAAAAAAGGAAGAAAGGGACTGCGGTTATGTATCCAGTTAGTATTAAAACAGAGTTATACAGTGTCTGCTTTGTAACCAGTTTGAACATTTAACACAGCATTTTATATATATAAAAAAAAAAAGGGCTGTTGTAGAATACAAACATGTGGGAGCGCTGGGAAATACAGAGGTTATGGATCTGAAGGCCCTTAGTATTGTGTATATCTGAAACGCCTGGAGGCCCTCGTTTCCACAAACATCACACTTGGCCTGCTGACTCTCTTGGCCCACTAACATGCACACTCCCTTTAGGCTATAAAACGGAAGCACTGCTTTCTATGGTTGTTCAATGTCCTAAACTCGGGAGACAGAGAAAAAAAGAAACACAATATAAACACACTCACTTGCCACTGCATTAAGTACACCTGCTCATTAACATAAATATCTCATCAACTGATCCCTCAGTGTATTTAACCTTGTAGACACGGCCAAGATGACCTGCAGAAGTTCAAACTGAGCATCAGAATGGGGAAGAAATGTGATTTTAGTTACTTTGAACGTGGCGTGGTTGTTGGTGCCAGATGGTCATAAACGGCTTATTTGTCCTGCATGAGTATCTCTACAGTTTACAAAGAATAATCAGAGAAAATATCCAGTGAGCAGTTGTCCACTGGGTGAAATTTCTTGTTGATGTCAGAGCAGAATGGCTAGAAGATTGTTTGAAGCTGCTAGGAAGGCAACAGTAACTAAAATAAGCACTCATAATAACCATAGTATGCAGATGAGCATCTCTGAATGTGCTGCATGTTGAATCTTGAAGCAGATGGGCTACAGCAGCAGAAGACCACAATAAGCGCCACCATCCCATGAGCATCGTTTAAACGTCAAAGGCCACCCGTGTTTGTTGCTGACCACGTCCATCCCTTTCTGAGTTATCCTGTTGGCTGCTTCCAGCAGGATAACTCAACATGCCACAAAGCTCATATCATGACCTTGACAATGAGTTCACTGCACTCAATGGCCTCCACAGTCACCAGATCCCAGTCAAACCTTCGGGATGTGGTGGAAGGGTAGATTTGCATCCTGGATGTACAATCGACAAATCTGCAGCACCTGTGTGATGCTGTCATTCCGATATGGACCAGAATATCTGACAAATGTTTCTAGCTCAAGGTAAACTTGTGGCATGTGCGTGTACAAAGTCAGGGAAGAAACAAAAATATTTAGAACAGCAGTTTATAGAGTGATGTTGTTTTTTCTTTCAAGGGAAACGTATAGATAGGGAGATACATCAATGCCATGACATACTGTTGTACACTTGGGCTAACATGTGGGTGGAACATGTGAGACTGCATGCATGCAAGTATGTAGAGCCAGTTGCCGACATTTCTTAAGTTAAAAACAGCAAACATTTGCCACCTGCATATTCTCCAGTATGAACATTTTTGAGTCTGTTTACAGGATGAAAGAAGGTGAAATACATACACATTGTTCTCAAATCCAATATTCAGATTTCCATGTATTGTGTAAATTTGTGTAACATTTTTTCTTATTTCATTTTAATTGTATTTGTGAAGATACAAAGTAAAAATGTACCTATTTTGAAAAACATTCCAAGAATTCCTGAATCTGGAGCTCCATAAGTTAATCACTTCTAAATTGGGCCAAGCCCCATCTCTGGTAAAATTTGCACCCAAAGCCATCCAGAACATTTGGAGATTGATAGTTTGTCTCCTTGGCAACTAGCTGCAGGCTTGTATATAGACCGTGCATGGAATGGGGGTAGGTGCGGCTGTGTGTCAGCAGCTGCGTCCCTCCCCTTCATTGCTAACAATGAGCAATGAGTGGTCAGGGTCTGCTGTAAGAGGTGGAGGATGGGGTTGGGTTGGAGGGCTGACTGTGTCATCAGAGGGAGGGACAGAGGGTTAGGGGTTCACAGATAGTTTAAAACTGTCTGTCTTCGAGTGAATGCCCCACTCTTGCACTTGGATACCAGTGACCTACATTTAATAAGAGCAGTGTGTATGGACCTGCTTTGGGCTAAAAGAGAATAAAGCCAGAGTGAGATATTCATGATGCATTATTCTCACTGCTGCATTTAATTGTTTATTACTCAAAACATTTTGAATGACTCTCGATAACTGTAGCTGTGTGAAAGCTGGAAGAGGAAGGAGGAGAGAAGAAAAAAAAAAAGAACAACAAAAGATAAAAGACACCTGACCTTTCTCAAGCAGGATGTAGGCTGAGTGTCAGCTTTGCCATGGCAACAGTGCAAAATGTCCTAAAGTAACCTCCCCAGCTCCCTTTTGCAGCTTTGCATGTGGATGTCTAATTGCTTGCAGGCATCTGTATGCAGTTGTTGAACTTTGGCCCACTAAAGGGATTCTGTGTGTGTGTGTGTGTGTGTGTGTGTGTGTGTGTGTGTGTGTGTGTGTGTGTGTGTGTGTGTGTGTCAGGGAGGGCTTGTTTAGTCTGGTCACATGGACCACAGGTCTATGCAACTGCCAGACTTCTGTCCACACAGTCAGATTATATGTCCTGCTGGGAATGGCTGAGATGCCACTACGCGCCAATTGTACGCCCCTAATACAATTGGCCAGTGTAATAAGGCAGTTACAACTATAGTAACAACACTAGCTTACACGTGACGTTTCATGATAATTTACAGACATGTGCGGCTGCAGGTATGGCCAATATTTACCCATATTTAACTATTTGCAGAAAAAGAACCATGATGGAATAGGTGTGTGCTATTCACCATGGAAATTATTATCTTACTGTTGTTTTGGAAGTAATTTGTGCAGAAAAAGAGGGATTTAATGTGACAAAATTCAAAATTTGTTGTTGGCTGCAAGGTTCGGTGAATGGAAAACTAACAGTGTGACTACACAGAGGCCGATCTGTGCTGCTGACAAATGAATCTTGAGTAAAAGTACCTCTGGCTATACTCGGGCTGGAACATCTCATCACGGTTTACTTGGCCCTGCCATGAGCTTATAAATCAGCCAGGACTATTTTTAACCACTGATCAATGTATATTTAATGCTTGTGTGTGGATGTGCTGTCTCTGCTTGCGAGTACCACTTTCCTTTCCTGAAACTTGTGCTGAGCTCTGTGTTTACATGACTACAGAGAACTACACTAATCCAATTGACAACAGACGCTATTAGTTGATTGTTTACTTCTGCGAGAAGCTTTCTGAGTACACGTGAAATATGTTAACAGGGAAGTACAATTATTGAAGTCACAAAGAAATGAGGTAAGCCAGACAGAGTGAGACTTCACTTTAGTCTGATAGATAATGTCATGAAGAAGAAGAATGGCTGAATTTGTGCAGCGAGCAGCTATAATCAAGTTCCAGGGAGCAGAAAGAGGTAATGCCGGAGCAAGTGGAGAGGCAGCAGAGCGTGCTCAGATTGAGCTTGATCACAAAGGCCCCAACATGCACCGGGGCCCCTAGATACTGTCAACACAGCTGTCCTATTCAGTGTGCACTAAAGGGAAAATCATAATGTAAAGAAGAAGGCGCATGTTATTCCTGTGATCTTGGAGAACACTGATACAGTTGTGAGTGAGTACCATCGAAATCTGACATATAAAAAACACAATCCTACGGCCTGCTTAAAAAGCAGAAAATCCAACAGGGCCCACCCAATCTTAAATCTTCACTCTAATCAAAGTACAAGAGAGAGTGATGTATTTCCTTAAAAAAATGTAATTCAAATATACATAAACAACAGAGGCCGTAGGTTAAAAATTGCTAAAGCTACCCAGTCACATGCAAAGTGTTACTCACCTGCCACTGGGGCACAAACTTCAAAAGAAGAGCAGTAAATTTAGGTCAGAGCAATGAGTAATATCACAAAATCACCACCAAATATAACTACAGCTCACCTACAGTACCGTTGTGGCCCACCAGGAGGCCCCACTTTGGCGACAGTGGGAAGGAAAAACTCCCTTTTAACAGGAAGAAACCTCCGGAAGAACCGGGCTCAGAGGAGGGGCAGCCATCTGCTGTGACCAGTGGGGGTTATTATGTACAGTCAGCACATTATTTAGTGTTAGTTAGTTAGTGGTTGCATTACAAAAGGAGCCACATCGAACAAAAACCCAACAAAAACTCTGTGGCTCTAAACATCAGCTATTTTCCCCAATGACTAAAGCATATGGGATCAATGTTTCACAGCTGGAGGGACCAAAAACAGAAGAATTGTAATATTTCTTTATATCCTTTGGATCTTTCCCAATCCTCTCCAATATAACACAGCAACTTTGTGAAAAAGGCTCAAAAATTACTGAGAGGCTGAGCCCAAGTATGCATACTTTTATGACACACTGATGTACAAAAGAATTCACTTATTAAAACCTGCCCAAAATAATCAACCAATTAAATAAATCATTCTGCTCACTTCCCCCCTTACGTCCTTGTTTGGAGGGGATCAGGTGCTTAATATCAGCTATCAGTATCACTCCCTGTACCCATCTGACAAACCACATAATGATCGCCAAACATCGCCAAACAATTTTATTTTAGTGAGATTTACAATGACATATATGCGTTCACATGAGTATCCAATATTTATGAATATTAGAAACACACCTCAGTATAAAAAATAGATTATAAAATTAGGCAAACGTGAACATTATAAGCTTAATGCGGCTAAAAGATGTGCACAAATAGACGCACACTGATTCTCCTATTCAAATCGTAGAAAAATGCCTCTAAATCTGAAGGCTACATAGCCCTATCCCTGCTGAGATTATGCCTAAAAGACAGCACTGCCTGTGTAATTGAGCACTGTTTGACTATTGTGTGTTAGATTTCAAACTTTGAACTTGAACAGAGGGGGTTAAGAGCAAAAAGCCAAAGACTGGCTAGCTGTGTACAGACACACTAAGGGAAAAACATTTTGGAATGACCTACATTAGCAGTGCTTAGAGCGTGGCCAAAATGTATCCCACAGTCCTTGGCAGTTGCCTTCAGTAGACATGGACAAGAGGAGGAGGGGTGGGATAGATCGAGAGAGCACGAGAGAGGCTGACTGTCAGAGAGTGGAACTCAGGCTCTTAAAGTGCTGATTAGGTGTGTGTTTTGGGCAAACAACAAAATACAAAGAAAGGGAAAATGGGCCACACTCCAGTTCAGCAGAAGTGCAGAGAGCCCTAAGATCAAAGTTCAGCTATATTTTGTGTGCACAAGATGATAAAATGGGAAGTGTGTGCATGTGAGTTCAAAAAAAGCACACACACACACACACACACACACACACACACACACTACTCTCCAGGGCAGACAACCTGGGCAGTCTGCCAGCTTATAACTGAGTTCCAGGTTAGTGCAGAGTTCATACAGCTCTCCTGGTGAGCCAACATGGAGACACTCACATGTAGGCAGCCCTGATGTTCTTAGAAACCACAACATTTTCAAGAAAAGCTGCACAGTTGATCCACAGGAGAGGGGAAAACAATACTCTTTACCATTACCTTTTCTGTGTAACTTGACCTTCTATTGTGCTTTTAGCTGTAGCATAACCTGTTCTGTGTTTCTGCAACAAAACTGGAATGCACGGGCATCTTTCTTTCCGCAAGAAAATTGTTGTGCCACCAAAGAGTGACACAGTTCTCTTTAACCCCTGCCTCCCCGAGACACACACTTTTATAGATTTTCCAGTAGAACTAGCATTACTAAAAGGATCACCTCGTACACATCACTAAACCTTTAATTGACATAAATGTCAAGTTTTGAACACAATACTGAAGAATAAAGGGCTTTATTTAGGTCGCGTCCCATTTTATATAATTTAATTCCGTATTCAGGAGAAAAATATCATCATGCAACTAACATGATAAAACTTCCAACAAATACTTTCAGCTCCGGTACAGACATCCCAGTCTGCCCAGTTATTTTTTCCCAGGGATCGCTAACTAATCCTTTGTGACTGCTTAAACAGGCTGATTGATTGCTCCGGGTGTACAAACAGGCAAATGTTCTTCTAAAGACTTTCAAAAGTAACGAAATAGATACTTTAATGATAATTTGTTCTATAAATACTTGACTCTTTCAAAGATGCACATTTAAATAGATCTGTATATACAAGCTGTAAATGGATAAAAGGATCAATAGACTGATTCCGTGATGGAATTTTTAAGGTCTTTAAAGAGCCTTTTGTCCCACAGGGCTGACCCATCGCTGCCTCCAGAGCCTACTCATATATTTCCCCTGTGACACAAAGGTAATATATCAGGTCAGGCTACATCGGAGCTGTCACAGTGAGAATGGGAGGGTTGTGATTTGTGGTCAACTCTCTTATTTGTTCTTATAGACACTGGTTGGCAGGGAGGGGGTGATGAGCTCCAGCAGGAACACATGCTGAGACCTGACTCCTTAATTGAGGGCAGCATACATCAATGGACAACGCACACATCTGTATATTTAGTGGCACAAACTCCCTGATTGTGAAAGGCAAAAAACAGAATGACTCTTATTTTTATGTTGCATGCTTGGGGTAGATGGCTTCTTACTTGTGGTTTATGATGATGATTCTGGACGCTGGTATCCCCAACACGGCACAGCTGTTCAGAAGTTCTTTTTTACGCTGAGCTCCTTGATTGTAGTAGTTTCCTGCGTAACATGTAGAGGTCACATTAGATGTTAGATATGGTATTATCGCAGTAGATTATGTATAATTAGCAGTTTTTATAGTTTTAAATATGGGGGTGGCGTACAGATGGCCTCTGGAACAGGACTGGGGTTTCCCAAAGAGAACTCTGAACAACAGCCATGTTTCTTGTTCTTGTACCACTTATTGGGAAGCTTTGATTGCACTTCTGGTACCTGACAACTTGTTTTTAACTTAAGCAGTGCTTGTCACAAAGGATGTAGGCTTAAGGTAGGTACTAAAATCATTCAAAATTCAAAAACAAAACAGAAGAAGAAGAAGAAGTAAAATAAAAAGGACATAGACAACAGTGCAATGACATACAAAAAATGAACATAGTTCACAACATAAGGGAAGGTATGAAGGTACATCGATTATGTTCTCTTTCAGTTCTTATACTTTTTTTATATTTCAAACCAAATTGCAAAAAATTGGAAATGCTGTCTGAAATGTGAATAATCACTGAATTGTGTTCTAACTTTTTACACAGCATTTTAACTTTTTAGGAATTGGTGTTGTACTCCTGAAAGATGCATGAGCACTTGGTACTCTTGTGGTGTAATAACTGCTGGAAAATTAAGGAGCTCCTGTATGTCTGCAGAGCATTGCATGCACTCAAACGGGATGGATAAATCATTAAATGTGCTTGAAGTTACGGTTTGTTCACTCATTTCTCCTCTGCCTGGATCTGCTCTGTGTGCATACATTTATGTTGGATTTGAGGTGTGGTGACAAATAAGAACAACAGGGAGCAGAGGAGAAAAGCTAGTGTGACCCTAACTGACAGTAAAACAAACAAACAAACAAACAAAAAGTGGGTACAAGTCTTTAATTGGTCTATATATAAATATATGGTTCTATCCGATTAGCAGGTAGGACCACTTTTCATTTTAATTTTCTGTATCTTTATATTGGTTTTTTTCTTGAGTATGCAAATATGAGTGTGCTGTCACCGTACCTTCAGACAAACAGAGCAAATGTACGGTGGCATTTAATTCAATGAGTCGTATGATCGTTGGCGCGAAGAACATACACTCGTCATCTGGATGCGCAGTTACGACCAGAGCTCTGATATCCTCGCCGTTTGTTTCTCTGCTTGATGGAGCATTCAATGCACGCTTCAACGACTTCACCAAAGTCCGCCGATGTCGAAAAAAAATGCATTTTATCAAAGCCAAATAGGACAAAATTATGATGACAGCCAAGTACAAAGTCATTATTTTGACCGTTACCGCATAAAATCCGTGTAAAAACAAAAGCCTGAAGTGTAAATGGTTCCATGTGTAACCCCCCCCCCCCTAAAACAACACCCCTCGCGCAGTCTTTTAACTGTTACTAACGTTAGGCATTTATTAATTAACGCAGCAACTGGAAGTATAACTCAATTCAACAAGCATGGGTTCACATGTTTATTCCCACGATTGCCATATTTTTTGTACTAATTGCAGTCTCGGTGACTTTTATTTTCGTTTCACTTTAAATAGATATATAATGAGAACGCAAGACAGAATAATTTTCTGTCTTGTCTGAATAAATATAAGAAGGAACACGTTTATATCGTTGTATAAATCGAGAGAAATAATCGTTTCTGAAAAGTGAAATAAAGAAAAAAACACTGAGAACATTACCGTGTTTGAGGGGAAGATTTAGTTGTCACACCATTACATTGTCCTTGCAGATATATAACACTCCAAAATAATATTTTAAATTTCCTCGCAAAAAATGGCATTTGGCAGCCACTTGCTCTGTTTTCTGCAGAGTCTAGTTTTATTCGTATATACATATATTTTAAGGACTAGATATACCCTGGGGATTCATTAATAATAAGGGGAATCTTTTTTACTCTGCCAGGACATCAACCGACAAATGCGGCGCAGCCTTCAGACTGCACAGTCGTCCACAGCCCATAACCCGCGGATTTACAATCAACTATTGCCACATATTTCTGCACAGGGAACCCTTTCTCTGCCATCGATATATTTTCTTATAATGAGGTAAGTAAAAATAGTTACCATGCAGCACATCAACATGTCTAATTAGCACGCTATTTAAGCGCCCCGGTCTACGCTGAAAATCTGCCTTGCAAGATGGCGACGTGGTTGAGATTTCAAAGGTGAAATACGGCTAACTTAGCAAGCTAGCGACAACAACAGCAATATCTTAAACGCCACGACACTAAGCTAAAGCGTTAAAGTACCGCATATTTTAAAAATGGACCTTTATTGTCGTGCACGATTTTGGCGCATTTCCGGGGATGCTCTCTGCTGTAGAAATAACCCCATTCCGCCGATCAAGATAAGATACAAATTCAGTTGCGTTTATATGACAGTGTGGCGTTAAAAGACAACAATAACAACGTACAACAGCATTATTTCACCATGCATGCCTGTAGCTGAGGCCAGGGAGGTCACCACAGCTGCTGGGTTAGTGTGGAAATTATCAGAGGGACCACTGTAAATAATTTACTTGCTAACTTTACCTAGAACTTTACCGCGATACGAAGAAAACTGATGAAAGTAGGATTTTTTTTTTAAATTCTGCAGACGTAACGACCCCAATCCGGTCGAATATTACAATTAAGACGCTGAGAACACACAGGAGCATCATTTTCGTTTAGCTGCCATATTACATTATTTTAAAGTGCGAGAGATCCAAGAAATGACTCCCATCATGGGTTTGTTTGCAAGTTACACTAACATACACTACAACTGAGAACGAGGCTATAGTCAGGCCCCTAAGAAGTAGAGTTCCAGATTGTAATGCTAAGCATACCTATGTCATTATTATTATGCTCTGCTTTTAGAAAACATCGTGTTAAGAAAGGTTTAAGTGATTTAATGCCCTGAATGAAGCACTGTAAGAGACAATGCATTCTGGAGCCTAGGAGGTTAGCTGTTTCTTATTGAGAGGACACGTGTTAATATTTTTAAATTATTTTGAATTATATTTAGAAGTATATGACTTCCCTAGCTTCATCCTTGCGACTTTAACAAAATACTTTCCAGGTTTGGTTTGTGTGTCAGCTATGCTTGTAAATAGAAGGTCATCGCCACATGCTGCGATTCGGTTTGTTCAGAACAATAAAATGGTAATACTTCAGGCAGCTGTGGGGCTGCTGGGAACTCTTTTAGCAGTTTCTCTTATTTCATTTACCGCCAAACATTTTGACCTGTAATTGCTGAGCTGATTTGTTCTACCTGAATTTGGCTCAAAGCCATAAGGTGCTGTTGAAAATGAGGTTGAGCCTTTTATAGATTTAAGAACCACATTCACAGACTGTCTGGTGCTGGTTTTGTGGAGATGATGATGATGAACACATTTGTCACTGCATTTAGGGTTTACAAAGGGAGCCATGAAAGTTATTTTTTTTATTTGTTTTTATTAAAAAAAAACCCCACCAGCAATCACCAGTTGGGTAGTTACAAGTTATTTTGTTGTTTGTAGTCTTTTTCTAATTATTAAAATAGATCTTGGCCAGGGATTGAAAGGTAAATGGTAAGTATTTGTATAGCGCTTTACTAGTCCCTAAGGACCCCAAAGCGCTTTACACAGCCTTCACACATCCACACTGGTGATGTGTGAAGGCACCCTGGGGCGCACTGACAGAGGCGAGGCTGCCAGACACTGGCGCCACCGGGCCCTCTGACCACCACCAGTAGGCAACGGGTGAAGTGTCTTGCCCAAGGACACAACGACCGAGACTGTCCAAGCCAGGGCTCGAGCCGGCAACCTTCCGATTACAAGGCGAACGCCCAACTCTTGAGCCATGATCGCCCCATAAAGTAACATCTCTTCAACTTTAGTGACCGGTAACGGTTATAACTGTTTGCAGTAAACTAGCATGCAGACTAAATTAGTTTTAGTTCATCAGTATAGTGCTGACTGCTGAATAGTGCCGTCATTATTACTGCAAGAGGATCCTGCACTATTAGGCCATCATTTTTTATTTTTTGTACATGCACTATATATTCATACTCTGCATGCAAACACTTCAAATTTTCAGGAAAAGCACATTCAGAAATGGCTTAAAATTTCTATCAGTCATTCATTATTTGGAGTTTTGTTAGCAGTGTACCTATTTATTGCCTGTATCTGTAGAATATTAAACACGCTTGTACTTGCTTATGGCGAGTCATATCGTGTAATCTATGATATTGGCACTGTTGTCACACATGGCAGATTTTCCTTGTGTCTTACAGGCCTATTGTTGGTATGTGTTGTTTTTATCCATAAATATTTAGTCAAAATACAAAACTTTGTGCATTAGTTCATTTGGAACGCACTGGAGTATCTGGGCTCTATGATTTGTTATTAGAGAGAAGACAATGCACCCTGGCTCGGTCCTGGCTCTTGTTCTTTGTACGATGCTTGACTAATTGAGGGTGACAGGATTCTGCGCAGCCAAGACAAACTCACTAATTTTCATCTGAATCCAGTTTTGTTTAAATGCAGTGGCTAAGTTGTTCATCGTGGGTACAGTTATGGGACGCTATTCTGACAGAAGAACATGAAACAACATGAATAGAAAGTTTAAACCACCTCCGAACAGAAGTTTGTTAAAATCTGAGAAACTGTTCCCATGTAAAGGGAAATAGCCTTCAATACACAGTAGATTGTTTGTACAGAAGATAGAAACCATAATAATATATTGATTAAAAATCTATGAATCTTGTGCCACGTGTAGAAAATGTCTTCACAGTTTTAAAAATAAATTGTAGAAATAAATTGACATTTAAATGCTGGTTTTCTGCAATCCGTTTATCCAGATGTTATAATCTGATTTCAGTGTAACCGAAGACATGGAGGCAGTAAATGAATAGTATGAATACATCTGTGACTCAAAGTAGCTGAAATAGACCCTCACAGTAGTTTTCTTTCCCCTATAGTCAGTATTTTCACGATAAAATGTCAATAAAATTCCTTCATTAAACCACCTGTTCACTACCCTCCACCTCTCTCTTTTTTTTAACAGTGATGCCTACAGCAAGGCTGAGTCTATATTTATTTTAAAGCTTAAGTTACTAAATATTTTGCAGATTTAGGTTATTAATCTCAAATATAGAGCAGCATGGTGGAGTCATGGCTAGCACTCTCCTCACAGCAACAGGGTTCTGGGTTGGAGTCTTGTTCTGCCCTTACCTGTGTGGGTTCACTTCGGGTACTCTAAGAGTCCAAAAACATTAATTGGCAATTGGCCGGAGGTGTGAAAGTCTTTTTTTTTTTCTTCTTTAAAATAAATCTAAAAAATATCTAAATATTGGTGGTCTTTTTTGTTGGTGCTTTTGAATCTGGGTGCATTTTTGTATGTTTGAGCTCCCTACACATTACACAGTCTAAAACAAAAGGTTTAGTTTAATACAAACAGTCATGAATCAGGTTCATTGAATTATAAATAATAATGTTAGTGTTATAATTATTTTATTTTGGGGTATGTTAACTTCATTACTTACACTGGGAATGAGGTGATTTTTGATCAAAGCCAAAATTCTCCTCACAGATACTTTGTTGTTCATATAAATACGTCTTAACCAGCCTGATCACATTGGGACTGGTCTGTTCCCTAGTGCCTATGTGTTTGTGTTGCTCATTTCCAGTTGTGGTTTGCGTAATTTTTCCAGGGTTCTTGAAAAATATTTTTATCATGCACTTAAATATTTTCAGCTTATATGATGACTTGATTAGGTTTTTTTAAGTACAGAAAAATACTTTTAAAAAAATATATACATTCATGTCTTAAATGTGACTCTTTGAAAAGTGCATGTATGTTTCTGTCTGGTGCAGGTGGTTCGTGTCTCCTAACATGGTCTAGCTAAACTCTGCATTCCGTGAAGCAGCTACAGCCCGCTAGCACTGAGCCAGGATGTCCAGTAGCTCGGGCTACCCCCCGAGTCAGGGGAGCTTCAGCAGTGAGCAGAGCCGATACCCATCACAATCTGTCCAGTACACCTTTACCAGCAGCCGGCACCCACAGGTAAAGCCTCCTTTCTGCTTTCTTTTGTTTTGAGCGAACAGTCATGTTTGTATCCTCACCGAGTCAACCACTATTAGCCTTTTTGTTGTGGTGTAGAATCTCACTGACAGCTTTGATCGTGTTGCATTAGTGTTTGCCTGTATGATAGATTTTAAGCTGTTGATGGTGATATCTGAAAGAGCAGGGGATAGATTATTTTCACTTTTCAAAAATACCACTTGTTCTGAGTTGACCAATCAGTGTCCTCCCAGGATTGAACCAGGGATCTTTTGCTTGTTGGGCTAATGCCAAAAGAAGCTACACTATGGAGCCATAGCTTTACTTCTATGAGAAATTACACTACTGTTTTCAGTAAAAAAAAAAAGGTGTAAAATGATTTTATTTATTTTATCTTTTTTTTCTCTCTCCTTTCAAACTTGCTATGACATTTGCCTCTCCCTGCTGGAAACTACCTAAAACTTTGTGATTTGTTTTCTTCCTCTACTTGGCTAAAAGCTATCTTTTAGTGGTGCACTTGGTTTTTGGTTTAAGGAAAAAAGTGAGAGCTTTGAAGTGAAAATAAATGCAATAGATTAATCAGTCCTGTAGCATAAATACACACCATTTGGTTTTTGTAATTGTTGGATGTCAAAAATGGGATAGAATCTAAAATTTGATTAGTAGTCTAGCTTTAGCTAGTATTCCAAATGAAATCAATCTGTTCCTCTTTCTGTTAATTGTGGCTTAGGGTGCAGTATGAGTAGATATCTCTTCATACTGAATTGGAACCTCACTCCTTACCAAGAAGTTTTTGTTTTTGTTTATATTTTATGTGTGAATAAAAGATTGGCCAATGACAGCAGAACTTTAAAGATGTTGTTAATTTAGGCTTTGGGCTTGCTTTTGAACCAGTTGATTTGAAAAGGTAATGCACACGCTAGGACTAATTTACAGCCAGATTCCATCTTTGCATGGAAAACGAGTCCAAAGTTGAGTTTTTACCAAGCTCACTGTCATGTTGTTTGTGGCTTTTAAGATTTTAAGGAGCTTTATTGCTTCATTTTCAACTACAACTGAAGATTGAAGTGATTTAAAAAAACAAAACAAAACCCAAGACCAAACCCATTTTTTAATTTATTAGTGTTACATTGTTTATTTAAACCAATTAGAAATGCATCGATGCTGATTAAGTTTGCTTGTAGTCTCAGTAGTGAAAAACCATGTGTGGTGGTAATTCCCGTAGCAGTATTTAACTCTAGAGCATCGTCCTTTTGCGCATTCATTTGAGAATGTTGGATGGTGTTTGGACATTTTCAGTGACACGTTTCTTAGAAGCATACTTTCACAGAAAACTCTCGATGGGACATTTCTGAGCATTCACATTGTTTGCTTAAATCTGGGACAAAATGGGAATTTAGAAATGTTTCCTGTAACTGCATTTGCTTGTTCAGGTTTGTTTGGCAGTCACACTGTGCTGATAACATTTCTGTGTTACCCCATACGGTTTTGGATAAAAGCCCCTGACTATTACAGACATTTTAATCAATGTTCTTGCCATCAACAACATTCCTTTTAGTTTGCCAGAGGAGGAGTAGTGCTGCTGGTTTCAGTAATTCCATTGTGAACTGACTAATGACACGTTTGAAAAACGAGTGGAACTGGGCCTCACTTCAGGCCAGCCCTTATTCTCTAGTACTAGGATATATATATATTTTTTGTATATTCCTGGTAAGCTTAACCATGTCTGCAATCTCTGCCCCCCCCTCCCACCCCCCGGGCAGAGGTCAGAGTAAGGACAGAATACAACATTGGCCTATCCCTGCTGATTAATTTGGGAACTTTGTTGTTTTAATAAGGTGAGATCACAGATGAAAATGGCCTCTTGGATAACTGTGCTGCATTTATAGCTGTTTTTCTTTTTCTATATATCTGCAATGTCACTGTTAAATAAACCAAAAAATAAAATTATGTAAGCTAACAAAATAAGCAAAGCTAATTAGCTTAATTATTTATGATTTTAATCTCTGATTGCTGGCATCGTGATTGTCTACTCAGAGTTGCAGCTGAGTGGCAGAAATGCCCATTGAGTTGCCTTTATTAGATTAAGTAGAACAGAGTTTACAGGAAATGAGATGGGTGGGGTTGCAGACATGTGTTTATGTGCGTATGTATGCATGAGGTGAGATGCAGCACAGGTCCATGGCTAGACTCTAACTGGGGACATCACAGTTACATGATTTTTGTGCCCCTCAAAGCTTTTGGCAGCGCATTGTACAGCCAGTGATGGTGCTTACATGAGCTGCTAAGGGGTAAAAAAAAGAAAAAGCATTGTGCTTCAGGTTATAGTTCATGTGTAAAAGTGTGAGTGAAGCAGGCAGTGGAGGCAGCTTTACTGATTCAAAGTAAGATGTATCTGTAGCAGAGAAATGTGTCGCTTTTGTAGACACTACTTTCTAAGGATGATCCGGTTGCTGCATCTGTGAGGTGCTTATAGTTTGTTATGGTATGTGAGGTGATGTTTGTTTTTGTGTATTGATTTCCATTTTCCCTGCTTCACACTGTCAAGAATTTGAATGAGATTGAGATTTGAGAATTAATTTGCTAAGTGTTCCTCTTGCCTTTAGGATTTCACCGTCCCAGACTACCGGAATCACATGCAGGATCCACAGGGTCGCAGAAGACCGTCTTTACTGTCCGAATTCCACCCTGGAGCTGAAAGGTAGGAGCGTAATATTCAAATACCAAGCTGCTTATTAGGCTTTATTAGGTGCTTTCTTATTTCATTTTAGGTTTTGTTCTAGAGAGGTTTTCCCTTCTTGCATCTAGAGCAGGGCGATATGGCCAAAACTATTTATCATGATATATATTTAAAATTTGCGATAACAATATAACTGACAATATAATTGATGCGAGACAAAATACAACTCCACAACTTTACTAGCGCAAAACCCCCCCATCCATGTATTTTCACTTAAACAAGCAGCTGTTTTTTTTATGTGCATTAAAGCTATATAAAAATTTAACATTGCAAAAGCAAATTCCTTGCTGAAAGTTTAACCAAAAGGCATTTCCAGTAGAAATGGGCTGACATATCCTGAGCATAACCATGTATAATATCCACTGAAGTTAAACAGAGGTGCTTTGCAACATTAAACTGCAGTGTGCCAAATAAAAAAGTCAAATACGTATTTTTCGGACCATAAGGTGCATGGGATTATAAGACACATTAAGTGAAACAAAGCAGTCAGATAACTCAAACTATTCTTGCTTCCTCCATTTCTGTACCATTGATTCATTAATGCTGTATTCTATCACAGCTGCTTTATTCCCATGTTGTACGTTTGAATTTTTTCAGAAATCTCTCAGTCAGAACATGCTACATCATGCTTGGGTAACTAACAAAGCTAGCGAGCTAACTTCCACTAACGTCCTGTTAACTTCTAACTCCGTTAAATGTAATAAATTCTGTTTTCATGGATGCCGGATGTTAAACTTCATAGTTACACCTGGTAAAGCAGCAACGCTGATCATTTTATTAAAGGTGAAAGAATTTAGACAGTTTTTAACTCTCAGTGATGCTGCAGTGTTCGTTTGACTTTGGGACCTGAAATTGACTGAGTTTAGGACACAGATTACTCCCAGATTTACGAGTACCTTAGTCTAAATACGGCAATAATGACGGCCCACGTGCATGTTCTACAAAAAAATGTGCTTTGTTGTGTATCTGACGGACAAACACCAAACCAGTTCCACATCACTGAAGTAGCACCATTTTTACAAACCAATTCTGGTTCATCCGTTTCACTGAACGATCCGCTTTCTCTCTTCTCATTCTCCGTTGCCGCCATGCTTTTTCGGCCATGTGCGCATGCGCGTTTTACTCATATTCTATCACGATATTTCATTTACTTATCGTTGCCTAACATTGTACCGGTATTACCGTGAACGGTATAATATGGCCCAGCCTTACTTGCATCCTCCAATTAATTTTGACAGCTAGTTGCAGTTTCTGATAAATCTGTAAATTTCTTGTTTACTTTTCTTTGTCAGGCCTCCAGAGAGGCGCCATGGTTACGAACAGCAGTTTCACTCTGTCTCAGCCCAACCTGAGCATGAGGTCTTGGAGGCTAAACGCCCTCGCCTGGAGACTGTTGCTGAGGCTCATATCACCCGCACCCCTTCCACTGCAGGGGGTATTGTTCTGCCTGTGCCCCATAGTGTACAGGACAGCCTAAGAGCCACTGTGGAGGTCAAGAAGGTGGGCATCATATTTTTTATTTTGTAGGTCCTGTATTTGAACCAGTTTATCAGGCAGAAATAATTAAGCTTAAGATTGGACTAACATTTACTAATGTCAGTCTTCAGTATTCATAAAAGTTATTGTTATGAACATCAGAAAGACAAAAAATGAGGTCAGTTCTTTCCCATAATTAAGATTTCTTTATTTTGTTGGAACAAAAGTGAATATAAATGAGGACTAAAGCACAATCACTGTACAAAATAAGGCTCTCCACTATGGATAATGGCCAAATTTTAAAACATCAGCCATAGGCCCTTTATTTTGCAGTTGCTAAAGTCTTGAACTTAACAATAGGTTCTTGTAGACAATAAAAAAAAACTTGAGTCTGAGTAGACACTCATGGATTCTCAAACAGTTAACACTAATGCAGTCATGATGTTTTATGAAGGTTTTATTGCTGGATGGGGCTGTTTTGGTAAGGTGTTGATTTGATTTGTATCTTCAGAGGATGTAATTTATAGGCCTTTGGACCTGAGCAGTGCATATTTGCTGATACTGTCAGGTTAGCCAGTAAGCCATGCACCGGCTCATGTTTCTCTACTGTCAGTACTTGATGTTGTTCAGCTGCCTTTTTGCTTAGTCTCTCATCCTACAATCAGAGGAACTCTGCTGTCTTGGACTGCCAGTGAAGGTTGTAGTCCTTGTTCTGCCCTGGACATCATCTGTGAACGGGAAAGGCAGAGTAGAACAAGAAATGCTCTTTCTAGCTGCTAGACAATGACAGTCAGAGTCAGTCTGTAGGAGGTGAGAACGACTGGAGAGGTAGCTGAATGGCTCAGAGCCTGCGCATAGGGAAGCATGAAACCAAACAGGTTTGTGTTGGTTAGTGGTGAATTAATTTTCAAAAATAAAATACTTGGTAAATTAAGCTCTTCTGTCATATTATTGCCAGATTGCCTACCAATAATTTGTATAAACTTATTTAACAGTTTTTTGGTTTTTTTGCCAGGAGACTCAGTTCACTGTCAAAGTGGAGTCTTCCCCAGGAGGACCTACACTACACATGGGGGAGGAGCAGGACACCTCTCCTTCTAAACTGTCCAAGGAAGAGCTGATCCAGAGTATGGACCGTGTAGACCGAGAGATTGCTAAAGTGGAGCAGCAGATTTTCAAGTTGAAGAAAAAGCAGGTTGGTTACCCAGCTTGGCCTTTTTTCTCTTAACATATTTCAAACACAATGAGTGTTGTGTAAGAAAACATGGCACAGATAATGTTTTTCTTTCTTTTTCTTTAAGAAATAAACTGAGAGACTGATATGATACAAATTTTAGAACAGCATTGAGGAAGTGCTTAAATATAAATGTTTTGTTGCTTTTATGCAAC
The DNA here is from genome assembly GCF_057382275.1 of Copadichromis virginalis. Taxonomy (NCBI): domain Eukaryota; kingdom Metazoa; phylum Chordata; class Actinopteri; order Cichliformes; family Cichlidae; genus Copadichromis; species Copadichromis virginalis. The sequence continues at coordinate 9,090,474 of NC_140627.1, forward strand.
TGTATCACAGCTAAACTTCAAACTGACTTTTTATTGAAAGTGACACTGAGGATAAATACTAAGAAAAATATTCATGGGAGGGTCTCAGAAATCCGCAAATCCATTTAGTGTAAAAAGTGTTGTACTTTCAGCTCAGGGTTAAAGTAATCTACCGGAAGTCTTTCCCTTTGAGAAAAGCCTGTTCAGTATGTCTGGTGCTAAATATCAAGTCAAATATCAGTTCTCTACTGACTTGGTGATGATAAGCCCTGGAGGCTTGCTTGTCTTCTCGGTGAGCTCCAAGTTGCTCTTTGACCTTGAAAATTAAAGCATTCCTCAGGGCTATAAGATGCCACTGCTGTAAATCTATAGGCTGACAGACTTGTGTCTTTCATTTTCTTGTATTTTTCCTAGAAGGCACTCTCAGAAACGACATTTCTAGATCCCTAGGTTTACTTTTTTTCTTCAGCTCAGCATCCTATTTAGATTAGATTGTTGTTGTTTTTTTGTTTGTTTTTTTGCTTCTTGGTCGTCTTCGAACTGCTATCTCTTTTGGAATTCTACTTAATTAGATAGAAATGTTAGCTGATCAAGGCTGCAAGAGAATACCTCTCCCTTTTCTAGTCTGCCTTTTCCCAAGGTTTTCAGGGATTTAATGTTTATTTGAGGTATTTCAGGAACTCCTAATCTGGTCCCTGTAACCTGGTAGTTTACATAACCTTTAGCTTGTAAACATTGACCTAGCAAACATTCAGCAGATTAGTGTGTCTGTGTTTATTAACATGGCCCCAGTTAGGGCTGTTCGATATAACGGTATATATCGGATGACAGTATAAAAACGTCTATCATTTCATTTTACGCTATCGTTTGTTTCGTGGTGTCGCAAAATAAACTGTTTACGGCAATGTTTTTTTTCATCGTTTTGATGGTCACTGTTGTGGCTATATTAATTTCTTAAAGTTCTCTCTTTCTCTTATATTTAATATAACCACACTACGGACGGACAAGCGCCTGTTTTTATGGGTTGTCGTTAGCAACAACGACGGTAACACCATCGCACCATCCGCTTGTTTATTTTCCAGTCCACATAAACCTTTCACAATAAAGCTCAAGATCCTATTGAGAATTTTCAAAATAAACGGAATCACGTGAAAAAGTATGCAGAGTATTGACGGATGAGAAGCAAAAGAGTTGTCAGGTGCTAAAAAATAAACCTTAGACTCAAATGTTAGAACAGGCTTTCCCCGCAGCACGTCGTGTAATAAATACTCACAAAAAAAAACGGCGGCCGTTACAACCTATGCCTAAAAATGTGTAGTTTCATGCATTGGTTAAAACACTCGACTCCAGGTACAAGACGCCCAGCTGGAAACACTTCACCTATCCGAGATTCACAGAATTTACAGAAAATATTACATTTTTTGTGATTTATATCGTTATCGGACGATAGATGTTTTATATCGGGATATGAGATTTTGGTGATATCGCACAGCCCTAGCCCCAGTGGCAGAAACCTTCAGCCTTATACACAAAAACGCCTGCAGGGAATAATTTGACAATACCTGCATGGTCCTCATATATGAGATGCCGGGATCAGATCACTACACTGTTTATGGGTCTGTGTTTTTTCACAATCTGCTCTGTATGGTCATGCATAGATGAAATAAGTCTCTCCACTCCACATTGTTATTCTGATCTTGTGTGCCATAGGTCAAAAATTCATGTGTTCTTGTTGTCTCTTAGCAACAACTTGAAGAGGAAGCAGCAAAGCCAGTGGAGCCCGAAAAGCCAGTGACTCCTCCCCCGGTGGAGCACAAGCACCGCAGCATAGTCCAAATCATCTACGACGAAAACAGGGTTAGTCGTCTCATGCAAACACAAAGACACGCCTGCAAGTAGCATTGGTTCTTTGCTCTCTGGTCTCTGTTAGTTTATTATCTTGAATAATTGCAAACAGTGTCTGCAGAGCTGGGAGAACAACATTACTTTTTCTGTTTAAAATCGTGCCACAATAAGCTGTGAGCAAGTGTTAAAACCACCAATGACACCAGCCAACCCGTGACAGTCTCCACCCTCAAATTAAGTAATTCTTTTTGTTAGCTGATGGGTTTGGAGTTTAATTTCACTCCCACTAATCACTTTCTGTAGTATCTAAGCTGTGGTAACCAACTGATGATATCTGAACGGTTCCTGTTATTGCTGACTCTCCTCACCCCCGTTTATATGCATCATCTGTTAGAAGAAGATGGAATATTTTGTGGTTGTAGCATTGTGTTTTGAAGTTAATGGGACTAGAAATGATGCTTCTTTTAAGTGCCGAATCTGTTTATCAAACAGAAGATGTGATTCTTTGTATCAGTTAAGAATATATTAATCTCATTCAAGGGCGGAGGTAAGCCTCATTATGTGTATTTCAGTTGAACAACAGTGCAGCAAGTGAGGATGTGTTTACAGAGGTCACTGGAGTTCATGTGTGTCAGAAAGTGTTGTGGTAGGAGAGCGCTGGGACACGCCTTCCCTTCTCAGTCAACCATTAACCCTTTAGGCTGTAAAGCTGCTCAGGCTTTGCACATAGCATTTAGTCTGGCAGCTGTGGTTGTTTATCTCAGTCTACAGATGGGGGTTTGTGAAATGTGAAAATGAAGAGTTGGTATGTCCCTAATGATCTTGAAAAAGCTGACAGACTGCAGCGATCCAAGAATACTGCCTTGACTGCACTATTATTTACACTTCAGTGGGAGTTCTCACTCTTATATTTATTTCGTTTTTTTGTATTGTGAATTGCTTTTCAGGCTTTTGCAATTTCTTGCTTTTTGAATTAATTAATGGAGGAAGATTATATGTCAAGCCAACTGAATACATCTGAAATAATCAAACACGTGTCTGTTAAACATTTTTGTTTAGTTTAGTCTTAAGATTATGGTTGTGGCCATAGTTCAGTACTTCACTTGAGAAAGGAAAAACATTTGCCCCCTCTATTTTAACTGAACCTTCCTTTTAATGCTGTGCTGGCAAAATGTCTCAGAATCAACATAAACATCCATATCTGAAGATGGTGTGTTCCTGCTGTTTCTTTTTTAGTCTCCTGTTGTAATCTTTTTTTTTTTTTTTCTTTCCCCGATCTAGAAAAAAGCTGAAGAAGCCCATAAAATATTAGAAGGCCTTGGTCCCAAGGTTGAGCTGGTAAGTAGTTTAATGGTTAAGATTTTTGACCTTACATAAGCTTTGTTTAAGAAGTAGTGTTACAGTTTGTCTGTTGGCTAATAATTAATCCACCATCTGTTGCTGGTCTGTTGGGTTTTTTTTTCCCCTCTTGTTTTTTAGCCTTTGTATAACCAGCCGTCAGACACAAAGGTGTACCATGACAACATCAAGACGTGAGTGTCCATGTTTCTTTGTTGTTGTTTTTTTACAAATAGATTTAATAAATATCCTAAGTACAGGATCTGATGCTTGCCTCGGTATCAGTATAAGAAGCCTCTGAGCTGAGGACAGCAGTGGCTGTAATATTGACCATGGCGAGATAAACCCGCTGATAAGTCAGTCTAATCTTAATGCTGAGTCACCTCATTGAACTGGCCTACTGACACCAAGGAGAGCAAGAAAGGAAGTGAGAAAATGTGTGTATGTGCCTGCATTGGGTGTGTTTAAAGCAGGTTGCGTTGGGTTGAAGGTCGTGTCGTCTGGGACAAAACCCTTATCGCTGTGTACCTTGAGAGCAGCCCATCTGGCTCTGCTTTTATCAGGACAGGGCCCACTTCTGTGTGAATCTGCTGCACAGGTTGCACATTCAGGGTCGGCGCACTCGCTATTCTTTCCCCACCATCATGTGCAAACAGAATACTTATCAGTATTTTGTATTTGCTACACAAATAAAGTGTTTGGTAGTGTGCTGGAACAGAATTTGAGCTTATTGCATCAATGAATTTTGTAATTCTTAAAGGTAGCAGCTAAAGGCAACTCTTGCTCTGTTGAAACTAAAGTTGTTTTTTTTGTTTTTGTTTTTTTGTTTTGGTAATACTTTAAAAATAGTGACTGATTTTTGGCAACTGTTTACTTTCAGAAACCAAGTCATGAGGAAGAAGCTGATTTTGTTTTTTAAGAGGAGGAACCATGCACGTAAGCAAAGGGTAAGTGTCCTTGTACATTTATTTGTGTCATTGTTATGGATACAGCTCAAATAGCATCCCGTATTTCCATGGTTAGTGTGACATCCATAACGTATGTGACTGTCCTTAGATGACCTGAGCTGAACTTGATGTGATATAAGCACATTGTGATAAATGTTTTTTTATATGTGCTAGATTCTTTGCTTATGTAAAGCTAAATAGTATTGAGATAGTCTTGACATATTGAGCCCTAAGACGCAACGTGTCTTTTGTCCTGTCTTCCTTCACTCACACATAACTGGTTCCAACAGATGGCTGTATCTCCCTAAGTATGGTTGTGCTGGACATTTCTTCCTGTTAAAAGGGAGTTTTTCCTTCCCACTGTCACCAAGTGCTTTCTCAGAGGGAGCCATCTTGATTATTGGGGTCTTCTCTGCATTATTGCAGGGTCTTTACGTTAAAATATTAACCGCCTTGAGGCGACAGTTGGTGTGAGTTGGCGCTATCTACATGAAAAAGAATTGAATTGAATCTTGAAGCAATACATGACACAAATAACAAAACATTTATTCAGGTTTTAAAGTTTGTATCAGAACATCCGACAGTTTTACGGGGTCCATTTTATTAGACTGACTAATAAATGCTGAACCTTGGTGAACATTTAATTTAAATATTTTTTTAATAGTTTTCTTTAAAAGAAACTCTTGTAATTATCTGTAGTTAAATATAGAAGGTTATAGTGAAGCAAATTAGCATTTTATCTTACTCATGAAAGTTTAATAATTGAGACTTCCAATTTGGACAAAGTTTAAAAAGGGTACCGTATTTTCCGCACTATAAGGCGCACTTAAAATCCTTTAATTTTCTCAAAAATCAGGAGTGCGCCTTATAATCTGGTGTGCCTTATCTATGAATTCTGGCTGTGTTTATTGACCTCGAACCAATTTTAAGTGGTACACGGCGCTCAAAAATCTGTCAAAAAATTTTTTAGTAGGACTTTGCTAAGCTACAAAGCCACACCACTTGATGGATTGTCTGAGTGTTATGGCTACCGTAGTCAGGAGCCTCACGACTCATAGTAATCTGGGTCCAAAAATTCGTCCGCATCAGGTCCCAAAGTCAAACGAACACTGTGTAAATTCTTTCATCTTTAATAAAAATGATCAGTGTTGCTGCTTTACCAGGTGTTACAATTAAGTTTAACATCCAGGCATCCATGAAAACAGAATTTATTAAATTTAACGGAGTTAGAAGTTAGCAGAAAGTTAGCTCGCTAGTTTCGCTAGTTACCTAAACATGATATACCATGTTCTGAGAGATTTCTGGGCAAAAATAAAACGTACAGCCCTGCTATCACTTCCAAAATAAATGAAGACAGAAAACTACACGGCAGTAATGTTTGTAGGGTTACTGAAGTCGGACTAGCTGGTATATAATGCTGTGCTAGTGATCGCTAGCGACACAGCTATGTTAGCATAACAAAGCATAAGAGAGTGGGCCCAAAACTCCGTCTGCTTCTGGTTCCAAAGTCAAACGAACACTGTGGCATCACTGAGAGTTAAAAACTGTCTAAATTCTTCCATCTTTAATAAAATGATCAGCGTAGCTGCTTTACCAGGTGTAACAATTAAGTTTAATATCCAGGCATCCATGAAAACATGGTATATGGTATATACTGCTGTGCTAGTGATCGTTAGCGACACAGCTATGTTAGCATAACAAAGCATAACACAGTGAACCTGGAGAATGAACGCTAACTTTTTTCCACTTGATAAAAGTTCCCGATGTGTTTTTTTTGACAAATGCAATTGCGTGGAAAATTACTATAAATGGACCAAACTTCAGTAGGGGAGAACAACTGAGATAATCCAGCCTAGGGCTGTGCGATATGACAAAAATCTCATATCCCGATATAAGACATTTATCGTCCTGACAACGATATAAATCACAAAAATGTAATATTTTCTGTAAATTCTGTGAATCTCAGGCAACTCGACTTGCGTTTAGTTTTTCCAGCTGGGCGTCCTTTACCTGGATTCGAGTGTTTTAACTGATGCATGAAACTATACATTTTTAGACATAAGTTGTAACGGCCACCACTTTCTTTCAAAGTTTGAGTCTAAGGTTTATTTTTTAGCACCTGACGGCTCTTTTTTTTTGCTTCTCATCCGTAAACTCTCTGCATACTCTTTCATTTGATTCAGTTTATTCTGAAAAGTCTCAACAGGATCTTGAGCTTTATTGTGAAAGGTTTACGTGGAAAACAAACAAGCGGACAGCGGAGCCAGGCAATGGTTTTACCGTCATTGTTGCTAATGACAACACGTAAAAACAGGCACTTGTCCGTCCATAGTGTGGTTATATTAAATATAAGAGAAAGAGAGGCTTTAAGAAATTAATATAGCCACTACAGTGACTGTCAAAACGATGAAAAATATTGCTGTAAACAGTTTAGTTTACGACACCACGAAAGAAACGATAGCGTAATAGGAAATGATAGACGTTTTTATATTGTCATCCGATATATATCGTTATATCGAACAGCCCTAATCCAGCCACAGTATGAGGTTAGTCATAGGGGTGGGCGATATAAATGATATACGATAGAAACTATATAAATTTGGCCAACAATAGAGCTTTTGACTATACCGCTCTATCGCGATACCACATGTTAATGATGTCATCAAGCTGCGCCTGTTTTGGTCGAAATCTGTTTCATGGCTCTAATGAATTTTGTTTCCCCAAAATTAATTTTAAGACCTACATGGAGAGCATTGCTGGGGAGAAGGGACTTTTTTATGTATATAACTATGGTTGGGCGATATTTAAAAATTTGCCAACCAACAATCCATCGTCCATTGTCCAATAATCGACAATGGGCGATATATTCACGCATGCGCAGACTTTTTGATGGGTGGAGCAATGTAATTATGCACGGACCGATTTACAACACAGAAGAAGTCCAAACATGGATATATAAAGTCGCCAATTTGGGATTTCTTTGGCTTTAAACCAATGAAAGAGGTAAACTTAAGGATGTAACCAAAACGGTGTGCCGCTGACGTATAGTGCGAGAGCAAAGGACTGAAACATGACTAACTTGCATTAGCATGTATGTGTCCACCATCTGAATGTTTTTTTCTGAAAATAGGCTACTACCTTTCTTTCTTTCTGTTATGAGTTTGAGTAAATGAATCACTGCATTTGGGCACACTCTGAGGACGGTGTATCTACTCGCAGATGAAAGATGGTGCTGTTAAAACAGCACTATTATTTATTTTTTTTTCTGTTTACTGCTTCTATTAGCTCCATCATTATTAGCAAACTTACTCATGGGCAAATACATAAATAAATCGCCCTTGTAAAAACAATTGACGATAGGCTGTAGTCAATATATTCGTCCAATCGCCCAACCCTATACATAACCCATCTGCCCCATTCAACTCTCGTGCAAATTTCATTTCAAATCAGACTTTGACAGGCCAGAAGAGGAAAATGATGGAATAATCCTGTCCGTTTTTTCATATTTACAGTAAATTTTAAACAACATCTCACAAAAAAGGGAGCAGATCGAGCGTTTTGTAATCTTTATTCCAAAAAAACTGTTGGAACTGTTGCCATTAACAATCAACATTAGCATGTTGGTAAGAAAACCTTTTGAAATTAAGTTAACTAAGTATCCTGTATGTTAACTAGAGTTTGAGCATTTGTAACAAACATAACAGATAAAAATCTGTTGGAAACTCTACGAGTTATCCAGCGCACCTCACTCTGACTCATTTTTCCAGTGAACATCAGCAAGCAGTTCTGCATCTGTTATCTGAGTGTCAGGCCTGTGGTCAGTAGACCAGCATTGTTGTCCCTTGAGCTGTGCTAATGGCTAATAAACATAATGTACTGATGTATTTACAGAACAGGAAACATCTTGTTTTCCCTTGTTTGTTCACTGTGGCAGCCAATAAATGCTTTTTTTATGTAACAGAATAATAAATATTGTCACATCAAAGACCATTTCTTAGAAACGGCTGGCCAATTCTTGGTCTTTCTTATCAGTTACCATTTATTTAAATATTTCAAACGTAAGCTATGTGGAAACACGTGTGTGTGTGTGTGTGTGTGTGTGTGTGTGTGTGTGTGTGTGTGTGTGTGTGTGTGTGGCAGTGGCAGTGGCAGTGGCTCAGTGAGTCCCACCTTTCCCTCTGTGTCAGACAGGCTTTTGGACTCTGAACAATGGCAGAGTGCACATGGCTACATGCCAAGAGGAAGGTGAATTGTTTGTCTATCGCTGCACAAAGTGGAAATGAGGCTATATTGTCCTGCAGTCTTTCCAGATCGTAACTTAACATTTTAACTGTGACAATTTTGGAAATTATTACAAACAAATCCTTTTTTCCCTCCACAGTTACTAATAAATATATGGTACCTGTGTGTGTTAATAACAACTAAAACAAAGAGGCAATGAGCTTTTGAACCTTATTTGTAGATAGAATTGGTGGATGGGAGCAGCTTGTGCGTGGGTCAGGATACAAACCGCACAACCGACACGAGTTCCCGAGCAGCTTGTACTCAGTGAACTCTTCTGCTTTCACTTCAGCCCGTCTGTCGCCATGTTTACTTTCTCACTCCCTTTCAATGATAAAGTACAACACAGGTTTCAGTGACTGGTCAAATAACACATGTGCTAATAAACACACGCTTAACTGCATGTAAAATCACAATCATTGGGGGTTTTTTGGGGGTTTTTTTCTTCAACTTTTTAACCTTTAACATTATTTGCATCTGTTTTGCCTCATCTGTCCACTGGTGTAGCAGCGTTTGGGTTGGCCCCAACAAACTGAGTTGTTGCCTTTGTTTGTTCAAAAATGTTTGAGTGCAGTTCCTGGCGAATGAGCCAGACTTTTTAAAGGCACAGAGATTTTTGCTGGTGTTTAACAGCAATGCTGTTATGATCCACCAGATTTGGTGCATTTTTGTTATTTGAATTAATTATAAATCTGTGTTGGGGAGTGTTACTTTACATCACACGATCGTTACAATTAAAATCCATTGAGAGCGTAACCTACTGTCATTACATTATATTGCAACAGTTCACAACAGCTTCTAGGACAATCGGCCAGTAAAAGACAGTAAATGTTGGTACTACTTTTTTTTAGCACTTATTGCACTTTTAGAGACAGCTTTTGACAATATTGCATGATAAAAGAAGACGGTGTTGAGTTAGAGTACTGGTCCTAGTTGAAAGTTTCCTCACATAAATACTGGATGTCAAGGCAATGCCATCCAGATTAAATATCTCTTTCACATATTCTGCAGAGCCAGATATAAAAACTTAATTTTTGTTTGGAGATTGCAGGTGCTTCCTTAAAATGTGGTGTATATTGCTTAAAAGAATGAAGGGAACACTTGATTCTCACAATCCAACACAAGGTCGGTTAAATTTCAGGTATAAGGAAGCATAAACCATGTCTGTTGCAAATGAAAGTAACATCAGGAGCACTAGAAATGCAACAAGATAAAAAAAGGAATGGTTGTAGAGGTGTTGGCCACAGATCATTGCTCTCTCCTGAGTAATTTTTCTCTATTTGCGATTTTTGCTGATGTCCTTGTCAATGCTGATAGGATGAGCTGCCCATTCAGGTTGCATAAGCAGTGTAGCTCCTCCAGCATGGCATACCCATAAGTGCCAAGAAGGGTTAAGTAAGTAAAACTTTATTTATATAGCACCTTTCAGGATATAAAATCACAAAGTGCTTCACAAGAGCCAACAATGTAAAAATAAATAAATAAATAAATGAATAAAAGCAGATTTAGAGAGATGTTTTTAACTGGCTTTTAAAAGAGACTGTACAGTCAAGTCCAAAGGAAGAGAGTTGCAGAGTCTGAAGGCCACTGAACAGAAGGCTCTGTCTCCTTTTGTTTTCAGCTTAGTATGGGGCATCATCAGCAGACCCTGGTCACAGGACCTCGGGGACCTATGGGTACAGAAGTCCTCTGATATAACCTAGTGCCTGTCCACGAAGAGCTCTCAGTGAGTGAAAGAATCTTAAATTTCACTCTGATGTAGACCGAAAGCCAGTATAGCTATATCAAGAGCAGCATTTTAAAGAACTTGCAAGCGTTCTTTGGGGGCTTTGCTAAGACATGTATACAGTGCATTGCAGTAATCCAATCGTGATGAAACCAAAGCATGAATGATCATTTCCAGTTTAGGACGTGACACAATGGATCTTAGTTTGGCAATATTTTTTAGATGATAAAAACAGGAGCGAACCAGAGACTTGATGTGCATATAAAGTAAAACTAGAGGTTCCATAATCAAGTTTCTTTAAAAAAAATTGCCAAACATTGAAATCAGTAGGTACCTTACTGGAGGCCAGTGAAACATTGACAATAGTGAGCACACTGGAACTAATGCACTGTAAGACATTTTTCAACAAAGATGTAGGTAAAATGTCCAGAGAGCAAGAAGAGGCTTTCATTGTACCAATAAGCTTCGCTAGCAGGTAAAGTTACTGCTGCAAAGCTGTGTAAGATAACTGGCCGAGCTGGTGTGGGAACCATCAACATAGATGCTGAGGAAAAGATATTATTTCTTACATTTCTGACTTTATCAACAAAAAAGGAAAGATAACGTTGACAGTCCTCATTTAAGAGTATAGGAGCAGTAGGTGTAGCAGAGGACTGTAAAACTGGTACTGATCTTGTTTTAAAAGGATAGATATAGTCTAAAATAGAAAGGCAATGTTAATAAAGTTAAATCAAAAGTCAGCTTTATTGTCAAAAACCATATGTACAGATAATAGACCGGAATTTGAAATTGCAGTGCTCCCATGGCCCTCAGTGTTACACTAAAACAACAGAAAGATAAAAAGAATTAAAATCTTATATACATTAAAATGATCCATTAGGATATCTACATCATTATAAGAGAATAAAAATAAATTAAAGCCTCAGAAAACGTGCTGGCAGTAGATGATTTTAATAAGAGCAGACCTCATAGTGAGCTGAAGACGGGGTCACAGTCACAGATAAATTAAAAATAACACTGCAGTGGTTGGAAATAAAAATGTCCTCAGAACAGAGAGAATCAACGGACAGACCCAAAGTAAAAACGAGTTCCAAAGGACAGTTGGGCTGGATAAAATTAAAAGTGTCCAGAGTCATTATCAGTATGGATGACAAAAATCCTTGACTACAACCAGTCAACGGTTTTAGGGTGGATGATTTAAAAAAAGTCACTAAAATCCTTTTTGTCATGCTGTTTGGAGCAGGTGAATGGTACACTACAGCACAATATAAAGGATCCTTTCCCCCGATTTTAATAACTTAAGACGACACCGAGGAGTCTGGAGAAACACTCATGAGATACCTGTGTTGCGGAAATCCAGGCCTATCACATCCAGGCAGAGATGTGGATGTAGAGAACCCCTCTGATATAATCCCAGGGGAGTAGGTGATCGGTAACGCCGCTGACATTTACCAGTACAGATGAGTCTGAGTTCATGTGCTTGTTTTCAGTCCAAACTCTCAAAAGACAGATGGTGTTGCAGGCAGTGTAACGTTCACCATTGAGTCTTTTTCATGTCAGTCCCATGTGCTCGATGTGAACCTGCTCTCATTTGCAATGAGAACAGGGCGCCAGTAGTGGTCTTCCAGTTCTGATGTTCAGCAGCAGTCTGCTCAGCCCTGCTTGGCTCTCATTGTGTAACAGCACATCTGCTGGTATCTCCTCCACACTCCTCAGACTGTGTTGGGAGCTGCTGCTTGTATTGATGTACCACGCTGGAGGAGCTCGATTATTTGTGTAACCTGAGTGGACACACTGATATCCCTGAAGTTTAACTTAACCCCCTCTTGATGTAGTCGTGCATGTTTCATGCTGTGTACACAGGAGCAGAAGATCTGCCAGCGTTATGACCAGCTGATGGAAGCATGGGAGAAGAAGGTGGAGAGAATGGAGAACAACCCCAGACGCAAAGCCAAGGAGAGCAGAACACGGGAGTACTATGAAAGGCAATTCCCCGAGATCCGCAAGCAGAGAGAGCAGCAGGAACGCTTCCAGAGGTAAAAATGTAAAAAAAACAAAACAACCCAGAGACATATGATTAGATATTTTTGGTACTTTTTTCACAAACACACTGATGCCTTTTGAACTTCGCAAAGTGAGGATTTGGTTTAAAGAGGTCAACATACAGATTAGGGTTAAACTGAAAGTAATTGGTTTTATTTTCAGTTTTGATCAATTTTCTTTTCACCAATCAATTTAATGATCTGTGAAATGCTTGCGGTTACATTCAGAGTGAAGTCCACATGGCTGCTTGTACTGTGTAGCGAGGAGTCATTCTGGCCATGCATGGAGTCTGATCAAAACACGTAGCGTGAGTTAAAATCATAAAAAAGGAATAGTGTACGCTGGATGTGATTAAAACTGAAGGCGCCACTGTGAATTTTCACTCTCGCAGGGATTTGATACATTAACAACAAGAACTGGCACTACACCTAGATGTTAAAATTGCCTTTTCTGTCTTTAAGAGGCCTGTTCAGCGATCTCTTAAATGGAGGGCATTTGGTGGTATGTAATGGCCTACTTTGGCTCTCTGGGTTTGAGACGGGGTCAGGGTCCAGAGTCTGGTTGTTCCTGGCGCTGGCGCTTTGTGCTTTAATTGAAATATCCACATAAGAGTTTTTATCTCAGCGCTATTCATGTAGACTGCTAGACCGTGAAGGAGGAAGCCAGTAATAACTGTTCAGGGAGACTGTTTTCTTCATTAATAACGGGCACAAGGACTTTGATCTTGAAGAGGGCTTTGAAAGTCCAAAATTTCCCTTTCTCAGCAATTTGTCCCTGAGTTTGGAGGTTTATTTTTTGTTTTTTTGTTCTTAAAGGGTGTCAATGTCAGCTAGGTTCTATACAGATGTTATGGATTACTCTCTCTCTTTTTTCTTTTCTTTTTTTTTTAACATTATTTTGACAACATTTGAAATAAATGATCAATATTGTAACATTTATAACTCTGCTTTTTCACAGGGTTGGACAAAGGGGAACAGGTCTGTCTGCAACAATTGCAAGAAGCGAACATGAGATTTCTGAAATCATAGATGGGCTTTCTGAGCAGGAGGTGGGTATTAAGTGGACATAATTTGAAATGTGCTATGAGGTTCCTATGCCACAGTCATGAGCAGCTGTAACCAGTTCAGCCACTCTGGCCCTCTGAGGGTTTCTTTTTTTTCCCCCCATTGCGCCAAACAGAAAGTAGAAATATTTAGATGATAATGAGTTCTGCTGATTCTGCGGTAACCACACTAGTCTTTCTGTAACTGCTTCACTATAAAAGCATCACTGGTTTTGTGGTATAATGCTTTTAATGTGAAACTGAAACAACCGAAACAGCTGGTTAAGCAAAAAGGAGTGAAACTGTAAAAGGAGGCTCTCGAACTCACATAGTTCAAACACTGCCTGTTTGAAAAGTGTCTAGGTTTTTGTGTATTTGGAGAGGGAGAGATGTCTCTTTTATCTCCCTTACTACATCACCTCAAATCATAAAGCACATAATCTTCATGAGTAAGCTGTAAGGTGGTGTATTGGTTAAGAGGGGTAACAGAGGCTGCTTTGTCTGTGTTCCACAGAACAACGAGAAGCAGATGAGACAGCTGTCAGTCATCCCACCCATGATGTATGACTCTGAGCAGAGGCGAGTGAAGTTCATTAACATGAACGGCTTGATGGACGACCCAATGAAGGTGTACAAAGCCCGGCAGTTCATGAATGTTTGGACCGAACACGAAAAGGAGATCTTCAAGGAGAAGTGAGTTGTTTTCGTTTTGCTGGTGGCACAAGATGTTACAGTCGCAATGTCTCCCTGTACTTCAGATGTGGTTTATGGGACTTAATGCTAGCTTGCTCTTGTGGTTTTGGCACATGAATAATCTGTGGATTGTTTGTGCAGGTTTGTCCAACACCCCAAGAACTTTGGCCTGATTGCCTCCTATCTTGAAAGAAAGGTAAACTGCAGTTAAAGTGTTTGTCATAAGACTGCTTATTCTGATCTTTTGTAAGAAATTTATGTGTTCATTTTAGTTCCTATTTTTGTAGGTCTGCAAATCAATCAAATTTTATATGTATGGCACTTTATATGCAGGTCAGTGTAGTTCAGAGTGCTTGAAAGATGATTTATAAGCCAATAATAAGTAATACAATAATACAAATAATACCCGGCAAAATAAAAGTATGGAGTGCTTTGACTGCTCTGGGAGATGGGCCCTGTGAAAGAATCAATACATTTACCAAAAACAAAAAAATTAGTAGATGCATGGAATAATAAAATAGAAAAAATAGAAATAATTACAGCTGCAAGCAGCAATGAGAGGGCCCTCCCATTCTGGTGTACCTCCAAGCGTGATGTGGTCAAATTTTGCTGAACGCCCCCAGACTTTTTTGATCCTCTTGGCATGTTACACATGTGTACCAAATTTCATTCATGTAGCTCAAACCATGCGCTGGTTGTACTATCATAAGTGACGCCATTGAGCCATTTCCTGCTCTCTGTATGTGAATCCAATAAAATATGTACATTTTCACCAGACCTTACACATGTGCAAAATTTTATGATTTTTTTTTTTTTGCATTATAAAGCCTCAAAAAGGTGTTCAAAGACATAAAATAATAATAATAAACAGAACAGATACAATAGGGCCTTTGAACATTTTGTGCTCAGGCCCTAAAAAGCAAATACAGTTGCATCACAAAATAGAATAAAATGATGAATAAAATGAAAAAGCTTCCATCAGCAAATAAAAACAAGTTGGTGTTAGAAAGTAAATAAAAAATAAATGAAGTGATGTCTATAAAGCAGACTTCTTTGTACACTTACAGTGGATATAAAAAGCATAACACATCCAGGATTTTTTATGTTAAAACAAATAAGACTGCAATAAATTTCAAACCTTTTCCACCTTTAATATGCCCTACAATTTGGACAATTCAGCTGAAAAACAAACATAATCTGTTAGGGAAAAAATAGATAGTTGATAATAATAAACCAGGTTTAAGAACGGGAAATTCTTAAATTTGATATTCCTGTTTCAGTGTGTTGCTGATTGTGTCCTATACTACTACTTGACCAAAAAGAACAACAACTACAAGACACTGGTGAGGCGAAACTATGGAAGACGGAGGAGGAACCAGGTAAATCAAACACTTTTTAAAAATGTGATGTCGCTATTTTCACACTGGTACTGCAGCCCTAAATGTCTGATACACTGGGATCAGACATTAAAGAGTCTTAATGGTCTAACCAACCAAATCTCTGTGTAATGTGAGAGCAGCATAGGTGCGGTGAATTCAGTGGGCCACAGGGTGCTGTGCATCCTTTCTTCTGCATGCTGTACAGGGAGCACCCTCACTTAAACCAGACCTTTAAATCACACCCCCACTTAAATCAAACCAACCTGATTCACCCAAGATTTACAGAGTTCATGTGTTTTATTTATTTTCTTTTTACTAGTGTCAGTAACACGATGATGGATTTGTCTTTCACAGGCTTCTTTTATTAATAGGAAATTAGGTCAACTTTAGCAGTAAAACACCCTGTAAGCACTGGAAATAACAAATTATACAGTATGTCACTTGGCCTTATATTAAAACCATTGTTATGGATGGGCACAGCGTTTTCATCTGGCCATGACATGTCATTATTTCACAGTCTGCAGCACTGCCTTCGTCTTACTCTTACACACCTGTTTCATTTCTCATCAGACTGACAGCTGATAAATATACACATATGCTACATATATTACACAAGGACCACACCCCAGACTCTGCTTTGCTCGCAGTCTTCAAGGGCCAGAGAGAGCAACCTGAAAGCAGGGTTGACATTTACTTAATAATAATAATAATAATGGATTGCATTTATATAGCGCTTTTCGGGGGGCCTCAAAGCACTGTACAATTCCACTATTCATTCACTCTCACATTCACACACCGGTGGAGGCAAACTACAGTTGTAGCCACAGCTGCCCTGGGGCAGACTGACAGAGGCGAGGCTGCCATATCGCGCCATCGGCCCCTCTGGCCATCACCAGTAGGTGGTAGGTGAAGTGTTTTGCCCAAGGACACAACGACCGAGACTGTCCGACCCGGGGCTCGAACCGGCAACCTTCCGATTACATGAAGAACTGCCAACTCTTTGAGCCACGATCGCCCACTTAAGCTACGAGTAGTGAGATTATTACAATATGGGTTCAGTTTGACACAAACACTATCTGCACACGATAAAATATAAATAACCTCTGAGTTACTGAAATATAAATTAAAGTGTGCAGTGAAGTTTGGACAGTGAAAAATGTCGTCCAGGATTGGGTAACCTGACACTGTTGGTCTGACTTAAGTTTCTTAAATTCTTAAAAGACAACACTGTATAGATGAACAAGTTTATTAAAACGTCTCTTCATTTTTAATCTAGCCAGCAGTTTTGTTTTCTGGCATGGAATCACCATCATGCAAAGCCATGAAGAGTGCTGCTTTGTTGAAAATTGTATTAATTATTTTAAAAGTGGAGATACATTAATTTAATATTAATGTATTTTTTGAAAAGAAAATACTATATGTATTGTGGCAGTTACTTATTAAGTGCTGAATCTGCAATGCTAGAACACACAGAAAAGAAAAGTGAGTAAAAAAGGAGGTGTATGATTGAAAAGCTGTGCAGAAATACAGAACAGTGATTCAGAGACATGAAATAATTCCAGATTTTTGTGAATAATTCAGAGTAAGCTGGAATTCTTTTGAGATGATGCTACTTTCATCTGCCGCATGGGTCTCTCAAAAGACTTACTTGTCCCGGCATCAAGCAAAGAGACAAAGCGGAGCCGCGTCTTCCTTTGAAGCCTCAGTGTGCGAGCACTGTCAGATATGGAATGTAAACTTTGTTGATGCTAAAAGGAAACCTTTAGAGAGACATACATATGATTGTTGTCTTGGCTGCATCATTTTAAGTGCAGCCATCTCCTAACTCTGATTAAAATCAGTGCCAAATGTCAGCCAACACGTTCTGTTGGATTATTCTCCTCCCTGTTGGACTTTCCCCATTTCACTATAGTCTGTGTACAGGACATTCTGTCTCTGTGGCGTACATCTACTGTGCAGTACAATGGGTTGGTTGTAGACCATTTCTCTACATAAGCAAAAAAGCTGCCAGCAGCTGAGAGAGAACTTGACTTTTCTGTGACACATGAGGCCAACTATGAGCAGAGAAATGTCTTTCTGTATCGCCAGTTTCTGAGCTTATGATTGGTTGGACTTGTTGAAACCACTTTTTGTTTAACTTGTGGACGCTGGTATGTGATGTGGTGGATTGTTGTATACTGTTTACATTAACCGTTTTACTTGCATGCATAATAAGCAAGTCGGCTCTGTTGCAGATGCTGATTGATGCAGATTCCGAACTGCTTTTCCAAACAGTGGATGTTAAAGAAGGCTGTATACAGTAAATGGCCCTTTCTTTGAAAAGATTTTAAATTGTCAGAGTGATTATGGCTCTTACAGTCTTCTTTCATTCACAGATGAACTATAAAGGGTCCTTACCTGATTGATGAACATTGATTGATACTTAACTAGCCCAGGTCTACTTTTTTAGCTCACTAGAAAACATCAAAGTGTGAGCAATTTGTAATTTTTGTCACTTCGGAATGAAAATATTTAGTTCTTTTGTCACTTCTAAAGTAAAATCCCATCATCCTGTGATTCAGGGCAGTTCATTAAATAATTCAGTGTGTTGTTTTTCCCCCCATATACAATGGATTATTATTAATATTCGTAATAATGCACATCAGGACGTAGTGCACTTTTTAAGCTTTTTGTGCCTTAACAACTGCAGCTCAAGTGAGCAGAGTGAGTCATTAGAGTTGGAAGAAAAAGGACAAGAGTGAGCAAGAGTAAAGCAGTGGAATGTAGGGCGAGTGAGTGAAGCTGAGTGAAAAAAATCCTCAGTGAGACCGAGTCAGCGCTGGCAGCTTATCTGCTGTGTGCTGCTTTTTTTCTCTCTCTCTTTTTTTCTCCTCCTCGTTTTCCATTTCCTCTTTCTTCTGTTCTTCTGAGAGCGAGAGCGAGAGAAAGAGATATTCACCCCTCTCTGAGACGGCTGAGTTGGTACAGCCCGGCCATCTGACGGGCCCAAAAATCTCACTGTGCTGCTGTGAGTGCCAATCAAAGAGGAGTGCTCGACAGGGATTACCTTGAGTGACCCTGCATAGATTAGTGTGTGCATGTGAGATGGACAATTCTTTGGGCGGCTTAAGCGGCCTGATGACACGCTTTCCCGGAATATGTGTGGTTGTGCCGTGGCCCGGCAGCCCTTCTAAGGAGCTCTACTATGGTGCTGTCCTCCCCCTCTACTGCTACCGTTACCACCGCTATGGAAGCACCGGAGGGTAAATTCTCATTCGCACCACTGGTAAGCTGTGGCTCTCAGCGAAGGAAAGGGATTTTTATGACCAGCAAATGAGCTTACAGGTATGTCACTAACTGTAAAACCAGAGTTTTTAGTTTTGAGTTGAAGCCAGTTTACTTCTGTTGCTTTAGTCTGGGAGTTGATTTCTTGATTCCTCTGTTGCCTGTTTCTTCGCCTGCCTATTGAAACGTATTAGGACCTCTGCTGCGATGTTTTTTTTTCCCTTCTTTTTGAAAAAAATTCAAATCCATGATATGTGGTCATGCCTGTTTTGTATGTGCTTTGAGAAAATATTGGAAATTGCTTCAATGTCATGTTCATGCAGTGACATTAGCTACACGTTAACAGATTTAGCATATTTAAGCACATTTAATCCTCAAGTAGATACACGAGCAGATGACAAGTTGAATAAAAATATGAGATGTTGTAAGATGTCGGGCCACATCATTCTGCTTAAACGGCTTCAGCGAGCCTCGACTTTGACAATAATTAAATACGTTTCTGGAACTTTATTAAAACAATGTAACTATACCCTGACTGATCCTGGAGTTTTTGGCTGATTGCCAATACAAATGTTAGGGAGTAAATTCAGATATCAATATATCAGCTGATACTGAGTTTCCCACACTTAGACTTTACTTTGGCATAGTGCCCAACCAAATATACTTAGCATCGCATTTTAGCTTTGCGGTTTTTTTAAATCTGTGGACAATAATCTTACTTTTGTTTTGCCCATCTCGTGTTTTCCCACCAACAGGCCATCAGCCCTGTTTTTCAGATGCGGAGTCCTGCTTTGCTGTGGTAATTGGTTCATGAGCTGCTCCACAGTGTAGTTCAAAAAAAGTTAGCAACTTTGGTCTAATTTGGATTTCTGTGAGGAATCTCTGTAGAGCCTACAAAGTAACCTACGCAAGTGGCGAACGTCATTGCCAGCATTTCTGTTGTGCTGCTGCATTATGTGTTTATCACCATGTGGTCGTGTTAAATAAAGTGTCAGCCGATGGAAACAAATAAAATGCTGAGACTTTTTTCCCTCCTGGGTCTCCACTCTTTCTAGTGGTCAGGTTGTTTTGTTTAGTTGTTTTTCCCCAGAAGAAAACATATTTGTCTCTCAAGTTTTTTCACTTTTTTTGTACATTACCTCACATAAGGCCAGAAAATTTTTGTCACTTGTGATTCCTTATACTGATGAAGTGATTATTATTCATTATTACTGGGATGATGGCTGTTAATCTCTTACTGATAAATCCCAAAACTGTGGTAAAAACATAGCTGGAAATGCACAGGAGGAATTGATGGTTCTCAAGAGGCCAATCACGGTTAGGGATGGGTATCGAAACCCGGTTCTTGTTGAGAACCGGTTCCCACTGTTTCGATTCCTTGGAATTTTTGCCATTTTTGCAAACGATTCCCTTATCGATTCCAGTCGCCCCGAATGATGTCACCACGTTGCGGAGCGTCATTTACCTGGCAGGAAACACAGCACCTAAGCGGCTCAAACGCTCAAAAGTTTGGTTATACTTTACGAGAACGGATGACAACAGGGCAACTTGCAAAGTAGATATTTCATTTAAGGGAGGAAACACTACGAATATGCAAAAGCATTTGCTCACAAAACACGCGATAACCTTAAATGAATGTCGTGTTTTTAATTCCGCTCCGGACTCGTGAATCATGTAGTTACAATTCTGAGGAGGTGTACATCGGGTTATGCTGAAGGTTACAAGGTAGAGTTTCAGAGGGGATTGCAGTTACGATGTAGTTAGGGTGTAGATTTCCCACTGAAGCATACATCCCCAGTTTCCACAAAGCCACAGTTACCTCAGCTGTGGTGTTACTTTGGTTCAAGTGCATTAGACAGTGCTGAGGAACATAAACAATGGAGCCCCTACTGGAAAAATTCTGTCATGGCACCATTTTGAAATTATCCCAAATTTATTTTGTTGCTGCATTATGTTTTCATACCTGTACATAACAGGATGGCATATACTGAGATTCAGTATATCTGTGACAGCCCAATATCTGTGAGGCTTTATATGGAGCTATTCTTCCAATAGATCTTCCCTCATTAGGTGTTTTAGTCGTAGTATTGGAGAACTTTGTTAAACATGTACCTCATATGTATTTAACTTGACTGAAATTGTGTGAAAACCACTTTTACCACTCAGTTTCACTATAGATCTTTATATGTTATAACTTCGCTCTCCTCCACCGCTAGCTGGCTGACTAACAACAGCACAAGCAAGAGTTGGCTCACAAAACTGGTTTTAGCACATACTTTTACAGTGCCACCATCTGGCAACAGACCTCTCTGCAGGCAGATGGGCAGACCCTGGAGTGGAGCAGACAGCGAAGGCACTAGCTCTGCTTGATCATAAACTACACTTAAGTATCCTTGGGCAAGATACTGAACCCCAAGTTTCTCTCCGATGCATTTATCTGAGTATGAATGGGTGAATGAGGCATGTTGTGTAAAAAGCTTTGTGTGCTCAAGTAGTAGTAGCGCTGTATAAGAACCAGTCGCATAACTACATAGGGATCGGGCGACCTTATCCTGGAAGAAACCACTTGGTCAGAGGATAGAAGCGTCCAATTAGAACAACTTGTGTTGTGGTAAATTGCCCACCCACCCTCACCTATCAGGTGTAAAGCAAAGATTTTTGCAGACATTTTTATTTATTTGTCTGGCACTGTGAAACGTGCACGCATAGCTGGTACATTGTATTGGACTGGAGCATTCCATTCATTCCTAAATGAGAAAATGTACTCAACTCAGACCCAGGTGGACCCTTATAAACCATAGTAAACAGGGAAAATGATGATACTGATGTCACCCATCATCGTTTATATAGACACTTTAGGTGTTGACACTCAGAAGAAACCTCTGTATGAGCACTGGTAAAGGAGTAGAAGTGATTTCTTAGCTAGACACAGAGCACATAAGGTATGAACTGAGGTTGCAGGTTGTACCATTCTACTTGTGCAAGGTGATTACTCTTTGACCTTCAGTTTGTTTTGCCACAGTATTCCTTAATAGCCTCTTTCTCAGTTTCCTGCCAGTTTTTGAAGCCATGAAGTAGATTTTATTGGTTTATAGTTCTTCCCCACGCAGTGCTGGATAGTAACCATGGCAACTTTCTTTTCTTTTCTTTTTTTTGGGACAAGTTGCTACACTGTGCTTAGGAGAAACCACCAGGTGTGCATAGCATTTTCATAGAACTTGGAGTGGTTTGACAGTTTTTAATCTTTTTGGGTTCCTTTACCAGAATCCTTATAAAAATGTGTTTTCCTAGTATTTGTCTTATGTGTGATAGCAATAACTAATGAATATTAGGACTGTAGATGATCCATAGTAATAATCTTTTTGTTTTTTAAAAATTTCCTATTCCCACAGTGGAATGGTTTGTAGAAAGAGTGAGAGATTCCTCGGGTGGCCTGAGTTCTGTGGTAGGAAAAAGAAGATTGACTTGTGGCTCTGTCATTTCCTAAATTAAATACAACTTGTGAATCAGCAAAAGACGGGAGAAATTAAAACTCTTAAAATATTCAAGACAGGTCAGGAAAGAGCTTCATTTAAAAACACTGAAGAGCCACAGAGCCACAGGGACTCGCTGACTTTGGGAGAACATCTGTGTAGAAGCTCTTTACGCAGTGTGGGAGAAGAGGCAGGAATGCCATGGCTCTATGGCCATCTCCAAAGCAAACACGAGCATTCCCTGACCAAACCAGAACAGCGCCTCACAGAAGGACATGCATGGGGAGAATAAACTGGGCTGCTGTCCTTTGCAAAGAAAGGTCTTTGAATTGGCAAAACTGACCAAAAAGCAAGCGTCTCATGCTACTGTAGGTAGACAGTGAGTCAAGAGTTAAATCCAAGTGATAGGTTGTACTCTATCAATCCATCCATCCACTAGTAATCCCAGCTTCAGGCATGCAACACTTAAAGGCTGCATCATCATACTGCACGATCGATTCATTCATCTATTTTCTTAACTGCATATCCAACTTAGGGTCACAAGAGGCAAGTTTACACCCTGGACAGGTCATTAGTCAATTACATTATAGGCACTATATTATGCAATATTGTTACATGGATAGCATGGATTACATTGATTTTTTTTAAGTAGCTTGTGATCAACAGTTTTGACAGTTAAACAGCAAATTGCAACAACGTCAACCATGAACCATCAAAGTTTCCAGTTATGTGGACAATTAATTTAAAGGAAGCTCTGTGCACAGACTAATAGAGTTTATGGGAAAACTTGAGGACAGCACCACGTGCAGTTTTCTCGCATACTGTTGATTTGATTTCTCCTGTGTGTGTCTGTGTGCGTGTGTCCATTATGATGTAAAAACTCTCCGATATACTATCAGACTGGCTAAAGCAGCCACTAGTTCTTCAAGTTGAACACAGACTATTGTTCTACAGGAGTCGAGGCTGACTCCATTAAACTATGTTACAGTTTTCTTATTGCTTTTTTTTTGTGCTGTGTAGATTTTACTGTATAACAAGACAGCCAGACTCCTTGTGTGCAGAGACATGTTTTTGTAAAATAGACAAGACAGCCACATCCTTTTTTTTTCTTCTTCTTCTCCCCTAAGTGGTACCCGTGTCTTCATTCTATTTTCCTGCCCATATCTTTTGCCTTTACCATTGAGCGAAACACATTCCTTGGCCCCATCTGGTACCAGCATGGAATCTTTGGCTTGGCGTAGCCAGACTTGTTGCAGTGCAGCTCTTTCACTGAAACAGGCAGGAGAAAGCATTCTGTGGTGAACCACGCCAGCAATGATGATAAAGAATGCTGCTCTGTCCTCAATCACTCCATCTGGCTTGTGTTTTGTTTTTCTTTTTAATTCACATACAAATGATATTTTCACCCCATTCATATAGGTTTAATATTGAGTGAGTTAGTATTAAGTGAACTAATTTGCTTTGATGCAGTTTGTTTGTTTGTTTGCAGGACTACTCAAGCAGTCTCAAGCTGTTCTTGTTATCTGTTGGCAGTATGATATAAAGTTCATGAATAGTTAAGTGAGACACGAGAACTGGCCACACATCAGGGTTCTTCATTCTGTAATTAGGGCAAACACATAAAAGAGAACACTGTCTGCAATATTGGTTGTTTATGCTGGATAATAAAAATACAGTATAGGGTCACATCTAAAGAAGAGCGTACAAAGCTTGTTAATCTTCTGCCATATTTTGAGTTTTGCTGTAATTTGTGCAGATGAAAAGTAAGAGTAATCAATGAGGGGCAACATTTGTTTTTATCGTTTTATTACTGAACATTTAACCTTACTGTTTAGGTTGTGCTGTATGATAGTGAAGCAGCATCAGACTGGCGGAAGGTGAAACAAGCCCTTTGAGGGGGGAGAAAGATAAAATGCTTTTGTAGTGGTTGGAACTGCTTGAAGTGTCTTACTGGGTAGATTTTTACATTTGAATTGAAGCATTGATAAGACTTTGCTCTGTATAATAGTCTCCCTCTTTGAGTTCTTGATTTATATCAATCTTGGAAGCCATCGGCTGGTCTGCTGACTTTCGTCTGTAGCCTCTGGGAGAGCGGCCAATTTTTTGGTTCTTCCAGTGTAGCCAACGGCTATCCAGGCAAAAATTCCCATTCATATCCGCTGGTTGTTGTTTGTGAATGCAGATAATTTCAAATGGACAATCGACATTGCTAAGATGTTAGCCGATGGTTATCTGGTGCATTCTGACAAATGCAATCCTGTTTTTTGTGCTCCGCACGGGCTGTTAAACTACATGGAAGCAAAGCCTACACAAACAGGGTGGTTCAGTGGCACCTTGACTACAAGCAGATTATAAACTGAAAGCTTGTACTACCAAAAATCTTGTCAGATTCTGCATTTTCATATGAAGAATGCATTTTTAGAGATTATACTAAGTTTGAACAAATAAAATGTCTTTAACTAATCCACACTGTACTTAATGCTACTTCTTAATGCTCAATATTTCCCCCATGTGCTCTTGTCTTCAGCAAATAACACGTCCCTCACAAGAAGACAAGTCAGACGAGAAGAACGAAGAGGACAAGTCTGAGAAGTCAGAGAAAAAAGAGGACGAGGAAAAGAAGGACGAGGAAGAGAAAGATGAAAAGGAGGATTCTAGGTGAGTTATGAATAGTTGTTTGTCCTCGTGTCACCATTAGGCCCTGCAGGTAAAAGTCCTGTTTGTTTGATGTCAGTGTTTGATCCATTCACTCTGTGAGAAAGGATGTCATGGTTACATATGCTGTATTATATTTCACTGCTTTCAGTTAGCTGTAGTTATTAGGAAAGAGTTCACTTTTGATACCCAGCGACCCTGTACACTTTTGTACTTTAAATTAAGGTGTATTGCAGTGTATATTAGTGGTTCTTGGCTAATAGACAGACAACTTGCTAACTTGTAAATTTGTCTGTCCAGATTGTCTACGCCCAATCTCTAATAAGGTGTGTGTATGTGTGTGTGTTCAGTCAGCGAGGAGAAAGAACAGGTTACCGTAAGAGAGCTTGTTATTGCGGAGCCAAAAGCGAATAGATATTTGCAGTACCAACAGCTAAAAGCTGTGTTTCCCTGTCCAAAACCACAGGGACATTGGCAAGGACAAAGAAAAGTGTGACGGTGGGGAAGACGACGACGGAAAGGAGCAAAACACGCCGCGTGGCAGGAAGACTGCCAACAGCCAGGGACGCCGTAAGGGAAGGATCACCACACGCTCCATGGCCAATGAGGCTGCATCTGTGGCAGCTGAGGAAGCACCTCCCACTGCCCCCGAGCCTTCCTTGCCAGATCCACCACAGTTCCCTAAAACTGATCCAGCTCAGAAGGCCATGAAGGAGCCTGCAAAACCCCAGACTCCAGTAGCTTCCATGGATGCTGCTAAAGGTGAATACTCTCAGGATAGAGTCTGGGGTCTGGAGTGTTGTGAATTTTTGTGCACCACATTCAGTCGTATACTATTTAGGGAATGGGATTAAAATGTTAACAAAAGCAGTTCAATACTATGAAAGTATACATAGTTGGAACATTTTAAACATGACCCACAGCAATCTGTCAGCGAAAGCAAACTGCAGTTAATTTTTCTCTCGTCACTTCTTGTATTATGAGCTAACATGAATACCTATTAAAACAAGGTTGCAATAGAGACATAACACTCAAAGAGTGCTAAACTCATACTTGTGCATGAAAGTTCTACATCCGAGAAGGTGTCGTTTAAACTTCCAGAGGAAAAAACAATAATAATTCAAAGTGACTGGCTAAATAAGTTCTTGTGGTCATTTAAAATGGCTGCCATGTGTCAGCTTCTAGAAAGACTTTGGTACATGATGTGTTAGAATATTGCTCTGTTGGATTTCTTCTCATTAAAAATGTGTAGACTTTAAAGGTGGGAATAGTTTAAAAATGGAAAGTTGGCTCAGGTACTCATTGCCAGGTGTGTGCATTTCCCTCAGGAAGCTGTTTGCAGTCTGTCTCTCATCAGTGGACTGCTGTAGTTGTGTTCTTGTCATGGTACTCCTTTACACACTTTCAGTACTTGACGTCTGTCGCTCTGAGGGTGATAGCTCAGGTTACCAGTTACCCAGCTCCCTGTCTTTTAAGTTTCTCTTATAATTGAAGCACTCTTCTGCCACCCATGTTTAGTGCCATCTTCTGTCAGTACGGAATGCAACGTCATGTGGTTGGTTGGTTGCGGCTAATAGACTTACAATAGTTTATGTTAGCTAACTAGTGACAGAATCAACAACTGAGGGGAAAATAAGGACACTAAAACTAAAGGTCAGTTTAGGGGGATCACTTTTGTGCTGCCCCTGGCTGCAACAATGAGTTTTATGTTTAGAAAAAGAGGATATACTGTCCATTTTCACTGTCTCCTTAGCAGTAAGTTGCTTTATGTTGTTTGGCTAGCTGAACTCAAATGGGAAAATCCATCTGCTAGCTGTAATGTTTGGATTTCTAAAGCACTTTATGAATGTGTGGAGGAGAACCTGTTGGAGTCACCAGACCGAAAAGCTGGAGTCCAACACTCCAGCCAACACCGAGCCGTATCATAACCTGACAAAGCAGATGTTTGCATGATGCGATCAACGCTATTTTATGCAATAAAATATTCTCTCTTTTCCCAACACAACCAAACAGTTTACAAGATCAAAGGTTGCTACGAGCGTACACATGTAGTAAACTGTGATGTTGTAAACTGTTTGATTTCTTACCAAAGACCATTGGAAATCCTGACATCCATCGGCATGTCCACTTACATTTGGGCTTTGCTTTTCCTTACTTCTAATATGAAATAATGAAGTCAATGAGATAATGTGAAGAAAAAACAAAAGGTCTCCAAAAATTGTGGCATCTCTTCCTCAGAGCCTCCACTTTGTTTTTGTTTGTTTTCTTTCTGTCTATTGCACACTTCGACCTAATTTTTCTGCCCACATACTGCTGATGGGATTCCTGATTGTGCTTTGGTAAGAAACTTAGTTATGTTTGTGGTGTGGTGTTGTTATGTATGTAGTAAACTGTTTGGCTGTGTTTGGGCAAAGAAAGATTATTTTATTACTAGGGGTGCAACGATACACAAAATTCACGGTTCGGTTCGGTTCGATACTTTGGTGTCACGGTTCGATATTTTTTCGATACAAAAAAAATGTTCATGCCTTTTTAATTTGTCATTTATTAAAATTATAAATATATATTTTAACTCAAAAGTACAGTTTTTAAATTTAACCCTAACCCTTGTGCGTGTTTTTTATTTTGACAGCGAATGCGCACCTGCGGACCACTTATGTGCAGCCCTGGTTATTTAGCTCGTCATATTGCAGCCACAGAAATTCTTTTGTCCATGAAACCATAAAGCTGCACTTTCTTTTTGCCTTATAGTCTGATTTGTCATAACTTCTCCGTTTTGTGGTAAGCTTTTCTTTGGCTGTCACTTCTTCACCCTGACCTGTCTTATTTGGCTCAGCAGAACTAAAATATATATCTGTCTGTGAAGGTTCTCAGTCATCCAGGTCATCGTAGTCAAATATAAATCCTGCTGCTTTTACACACGCACTCACATAAGCTCAGCGATTCTCTGCGCGATCAACCTCTCACATGTTTAAGCTGCGGGAGATTTCACTTGTCATGTTTGCATAGTAAGCTAACAATTAATAAGACGATGTCAGAGGAATTGGTGCACAAATTATCATCACTCACAGATCAGTGCTGTCGCTCTCTATACACAGTTCGCACGATTGCAAAGTGAAAGCAAAAAAAACAAGCGCAAATTCAAACGCGATTTCAATATGTCACATATTGACAGTGGCTCACCGATGCCAATGACATAATTACCCAGCTACATTTCTGAAAGAATGCAAAAGCATTGACATATATTTTTCCTTCCTACAAAAGCCCGACGGGCAGGGCAGAGATAGCTTTTGGTAGCCCGACTGAAAAAATCGCTAGCTCTGGGACGTCGGGCTAGCGATATTGCGAGCCCTGTATCTGATTGAGGAATCACTCATCTTTGGAAAAGAGAGTTTATTACAGAGAAATGTCTCTTTCCAAAATAAAAGCTATACTATCCGCTTCTTCTGGGCTATATTCTCAGCAGCATATTAAACAGCTGTCTAAATGACTCGGCTAAAGTTAGTAGCATGCTTGCTTGTTTTTTTTTTTTCTGCTTCCACTTGTCTTTGCACTAGGATGATGTCGGCGTAAATGTGCAGTCATATTCGTTGTGTTCCCACTAGTGCTGTCGGAGTTAATCTCATTGAAATGACCTTAACGCCACAACACGGCAAATCTCCGTTAACGAGCTACCGCCGATCGCCCCGTGCATGGGGCTAGACGGCCAACACGTTAACGAGCTAACTGCGCTAACACACTAGTTCCCACCCATGTAATTGAGCATTGCATGGCACATCCAACATACTGTTTTACTTTAGTCCATGACTTGCTTACCTTCAGGGTCATACTCACATGAAAACCAAAATAATTCCAAACGCCAGATCTGAATGAGGGTGGGGGAGGTCCATCTTGTAAGGAGAGCTTAACTTCTGTCTCGCTAGCTTGCCCTGCGCTCTTCCTTCTGACGATGCTGTCTGTGTTGAGCGCTCAGTGAATCTGCGTTCGACTACTCCGCCTAGGCTGCACTGTCGACCCTAGGCGGAGCAGTCGAACGCAGATTCACTGAGCGCTCAACACAGACAGCATCGTCAGAAGTAAAGTTGATAAAATAAATGACAAATTTTGTATTGTTCGATACATATGCGTACCGAACCGAAAGCACTGTATCGAACAGTTCAATATCGATACGAATATCGTTGCACCCCTATTTATTACATAAAATATTGCAGATCACGTCAGCTGATTTCTCTGATTTATTGATTCTGTCACTAGTTAGACTTACATTAGTTTATGCTAGCTATTAGCCGCAACCAACCATCCAACCACAGGATGTCACGTTCCGTATTGACAGAAGATGGTGCTAAACATATTTTTAAAACTTGAACTTTAAGCACTTATTTCTTAAATCCAGCTTCACACACAGAGTGTTTTCTGCGTCAGTTTTTGAGAGCAGGGCTCCATGATGTAAATTAGCCTTTATATATGTAGCATTTCATGTCCTCTTTAACCCTTTACAGTGTCCACCCATGCTTCAAACCCTTTCTATCCTGGTTTATGTAGGACTTGTCAAACCTAATCTCCTTTAATGACTACATTGTGGATTTTGAGTGGGACTGTTTACTTGCTCAGTAACCCCTGCAGCCATGATGTTTCTTAGAAGTACGTGGGCAAAAGGGTAGCTATCTGTCAGTGTTGCCTAGCTGAAATGGGGCCAAGCAGATTGAGGAAGCTGCTGATTCAGTGGGGGTTTGGATTCTCTTTTGGGGGCTGGTGTGTGTGTGTATATATATATATATATATATATATATGTCATTAGGCCACATGCTATGCTGTAGGCGGACACTCTGTTTTCATATCCGACTGATTAAGAGCCACTCTAGAGGGGCCTCCCCTGTAGTGGGGTGCATTTCGTCAGTGAAGAAGAAAGCTTAGTCTGGTAGACATTTGCTTAACTAAAAGTAAAACACAGTGTGGCAGGAGAAGTCTGAACAGTGAGAATTGATCTCGTCTTCAAGATTGGTGGGTTTGAAGGGGGCAGACCACCTCTTAATGTCAAGGGTACATCTGCAGCTATATTTGTCCAAATGTTTACACAGTCTCAGTGGGTGCCATAGAGGAGAGTGGGCTAGAGTTCATTCAGCCCCCTCCACACTTACCGTGCTCTTCTGTGAATTTTGTTAGAGGCGGGGCAATGAACTGTGTAATCAAGCCAAGGCAAAGGGGAGGAGCGTGTATCTGTGCACGCGGGAGGGTTTTTGGGTTGGCTGTTCTGTCTATTTGTCTCCATCCAAGGCCATTTCCCAAAGAGGGAGGCATGGCTCTCAACTATCTGGTGCTACATCAGCTGACCAAGGCCCTCCCCTCTCGGATTAGAGAGGAGCAGGGCTTGCTCAGGGCTGTGGGGAAGGAGAGAGAACGAGAAAGCAGGAGAAAATGAGAGGAGGAGAGTAAGCTAGAGCGAGAGTGTAAGTGAGGGAGCAGGTCTCGGCAGCCCCTGAATGTAAACAGATTATTAGATTAGCGGCCATGAGAAGAAGACGACTGAAGAAAGAACTGTCATTCTCTCACCGTCACCCTCCCTCCTTCACTTTCTATTGCTTTTTTTCCCTCTCTCCTTCTATCAGTGCTGATGGGGCTGTGTCTGTCTTTGTTATTTAGCTGGCGCTGGTGAAACCGGAGAAACTTCTCGCTGGACCGAGGAGGAGATGGAGGTTGCCAAAAAAGGTACTGCTTTAATGAACTACTCTCTTTCCTTTATGTCTTTGTCCTTCCTGTTATCACTGTGCGGCTGAGACGCCTCTGCTTCTTACGATTGTGTTTTTCCCTCCATCTCCCGCCTTTTTCCATCCGCTTTGATTATCTGATATTGCGTTGCCCTGCCCGTTTCCTACATGCAAACGGGAATGACTGCGCACATGCATTCACACAAATAAAAACTATTCCTGGTGCTTTACTGGAAACTGTTGGAGAGCCTGTAGTCCGCCCCCCCCCCCCCCGCCCTTTTAGCTGCATTGCTGACTTCTCAGAAGTGATCTATTAAGGCCATCCAGGAAGCAGCAGACCGTGACGGTTTCTTTCAAAGATCTCTATCTATTATTCAGGTTCAGACGCTTTTCAGATTCTCTAAAAAACAGAAAGGAAAAAAAAGTGAAAGTTACTTCAACAAGTCTTCGAAATATTCATTGCACGCGTCGCTTGGTCTAAGGTTAGACACTACATGTCTTTAGTCAGCTAATGCCACACAAGTATGCCTACGCTTGCCCCTTTCTGCTTGGATTTGCTGGTGATAGGTTCTTATTCAGGGTAGATTGGCAGAGTAAACAAATGGATTCATGTTGAAAAATTAAGACTGTTGCGTGTTTCGATTTGCTCCACCTTTCCAAAAATACGAGTGGATATCATCTCCTCAGACAGGAAAGTCATATAACATAGTAGGTTCGGAAATCACCTTTATGCTGCCACATGTGGCTGATCAGGCAGGCCCAGTGAACAGTTTACCTCTGAGTAACTTGATTTGTTTATCTGAATAAGCCCTGGTGTTATTACAAGGCTGAGACATGCCAAGCTTGGTAGTCAAATCAGAACATCCCCTCAGATTAAGAAAGAATTTGGGTCATTGCAGTTCTTTATTGTTGTCTGGATGATTTCACACCTTTTACTAAAATGTGATATTAGTATAATTAGAATTTGGTATAATCACTTTCGTTTAAGCTGATGTAATACAGCTTATGTATTGTTGGTAGGCCATATACCCCTAGTTCCTCAGCGAAATCTGAGGTGTTAAAATCAGTCAGACCAGAGCAGCTACCACATTGAAGTTATAAAGCTCACAAAGGCCTTTTATTGCTAAGTGTATTACGGATATTTTGAATATATAACTGGATTGAATGTTGTCTTGGTAACACAAGAAACAGTGACACTTTCTTCGATTAGCTTTTAGAAGAAGTTCACTTGATTGTTTCCCAGTTTCTGCCTTCAGATTTAGTGCTGTGCTCACAGCACCATAACTTAATTTGTCAATGATTACTATGAACGTGTGAACCACTGATTGTAAATTAATCTCAAGACATATTCTGTTTGTGCACAGCACTGAGAAATACTATGAAACATCTGGCACAGTTGTGATTATGTGGAAGGAGTATTAGTTAAATATAGTACCAGAGCAGTTACAGCAGCACAGGAAAAAATATGACCAGGGCTGTAACAATATTGGCTAATTAACTTGTCATAGTGATCAAAGCAGATAAGCTAAGTGGTGATCGGATAGAGTGAGTTTACTGTATTCAAGTACACCCCCCCCCCCCCCCCCCCCCCGCGCGCTCCAAACAAAAAAAAAAAAAAACGAGAGCTGCTCTGAACTGGAACATTAATCAGGTTTTGTCTTTAGCTGTGCAGCGATTTGTCAAGCTGCCAGTATCCTTTATCTTAGTGGGATTGGGCGGGAGAGAGAGGTCACATGGGTTACAGGATTTAGTGAAGAGCTGCTCTAAAGGTAAATGGAAGTCTTCCAATTGACTGTAGGGTGAAAGAATAATTTCAAAGTTTAGTGGGACCATTAAAGCTGATTGTGCAGGATGGGGAAGACCAACAGCAAATCGCAGCAGCGGGGATCCTAAGAGTGTAGTGTAATTTTTGTGGTGATGCTTTTATTTGTTAAAAGATATCGTTAAGATTTAACTGAGATCATCTTCCAGAGCCACATTGGAGGTTCTGACACAGCATGAGAACCATTACTGCATGTTCACGCTAAATAGGGCTTTTAAAACTTGTCCTTTCTGCAGTGCCTTTTACATTACTGCAGCCAAACCTCGATTGAATACAGTGTCCATCGTGATTTTGTAAAGTCCTGTCTGGCATTAGTTTGTATTATTAAACATGAAATGCCTTGTTAATTTGTATTTTACCAAGTATTCAAGTTAGATTTTTGATTTTGCATCATCTCTCTCCGTCCTGCACCAGGGCTTGTTGAGCATGGGCGAAACTGGACAGCTATTGCCAAAATGGTGGGCACCAAAAGCGAGGCACAGTGCAAGAACTTCTATTTCAATTACAAGAGACGTCACAACTTGGACAACCTGTTGCAACAGCATAAGCAGGTAAGCTGATTGTAATCTGGATTCAGTTGCAGGCTGTCTTTAAGCTGTTGTAACTCTGTATGAATGAATGTATTTTATTAAATAAATTTTTTTGTTTACGTGTTTTTTGGTTCCCAGGATACACGAAAGGCTCGTGCTGATAGGTCTCAAGGTGAAGGTCTAGCCACGCAATCACCGGATGATGATGAGGACAATGCAGAGGACAGTGAAGGTCAGAGAGATGGATAAGATAACACATAACAATCACACACATTCTTAAGAACTCTTTTTGGGTTGTAAAGACTGCACGTCTTCATCGTGTGATAGATTCTTGATTATGAGCTTTGAAGCGTAGTGCTTGATCTCAAATGTTAAGTAAAGAGTTTAGAAGAAATCTGTGAAGCTCGATCCAAACTTCTATTTGTCATTTAAGTGTTTCCTCTGGGTTGATGGCAGTGGGCTTACTCTGTACTGACAGTAGTTTTAATAAGTGAGTGGAAAAGAGATCAAATGCAAAAAGGCAACGAGTAGAGGAAGAGACTAAAGATGTGAACTAATTCAGACTACATAGGTGCCTGTTGCATAACAGTTTGTAGCTTTGAAGACTGAAGAAAGCCCACTCTTTGAACACAAAGTGCTGGTCCCACTTGTTTGATCCAACAAGCAAACAAGCCTGCCTGTCTACCTGCCTCCCTCACTTCCAGAAATCCTTATCTCTGCTGGGTTTACATGGTGAAGGCATGAAGGCATTTTTTCTTTTTCTTTTTTTAACAGCACAGTGTTTTTGATGTTTTTTTTCTGCAAAAAACCAACAACATCAAACCAAGTTTAAGAAAGGTTTACAGACTTTGGACACTTCGACTATAATTTAAACAAACTCTGCTTTACAAGATAACTGCGGCGACGTCGCAATGTTGACTTTATCTACATCTGATGGAAATCAGGTACTGCTGGTGATCTACACGTCACAGATCTCACTTTATAAAGTTACACATTAGGCCATCAGAGGCATTAATAAAACTCTCATAACTATAAACATCGTGATTTACCATTTGGATATTTTGTAAAGCTGCTTCTTTGATTTTTGGTTTGATGCATTGAATGGATCTACAAATCTGGACTACCATCACCATGGTAACAGCTCCAGCTAGACAATATGCAAACCGAGACGGGCAGACAGGTTTTAAACATGTGGTTTCTGGATGTGAATTTATTTTTTATTTTTTATCACTTTAAGCTTTCTGTTTTGTTTGCAATACTGTACATCCGCATAGATTGCAGTTATCTAAACTTAGGTGTGAACTGAGCTTATGATTTCTTTTTATCTTTCAAGGTTGTGCTTGCGGTTGTGAGACCTTGAACATAGCACAGGCAAATATTATCAGCGATAAACAAAATATGGTGTTTTGCAATAAGTGGCAATCACATGTGTGCCTAAGCGTGAATGCATGTGAATACATTTCAAATGGGTAAAGTGAATGTTTAGGTCCTGTTGTAGATTTTCTGTCTGGGGTTTCATGCTATGTGAGTTTGATATAAATACCCCATTCTTTCTTGACTTAATACATGGAGGCTGTATTATGGCTGATGTTTTAATGGTTTCATGGAATATTCATTGAATTGTATTATTTCCACGATCCAATTGCGTCTTCTTTATATGATTAATCTTAGAGTATCTGCTCTTGTTTTGATTTATGTCAGGATGTCTATATTTATTTTCATTGTTAGAAGGAGTTTAGAAAAGTCCTGTGAGTTTTAGTTAGGGCTGAACGATATATCGCATTTGCGATAATATCGCGACATGATCAAGTGCAATTTTCTAACCGCAAAGGCTGCGATTATACTCTGGACATGTCCAAATTCATGGGCTGCATCCTCCTGAGGCCGCATTTGTAGACCGATTACGTCACAGCGACGTGCCGAAGGCTGTCCAAATTACTACCATATCCCAGAATTCATAGCGCGGCCCAGCCAAACTCCAGTTTCCAGCAATGGCGGCCGCTACTAAGTTTTAAAATTACTCATACTAATCTTTCTGGGTCACAAAATAAACTTTTAACATATTTTCAGGCGAGAAAATAGTTGTGTAAACATCAAATATCTGCTCGGTTTATCAAGATATCCCATATTTGCAAAAGTGCTTCGACGTTTTCAGAGGCGTCTGCTACCCACCAGCTCGACAGCTAGCCGGGAGCTCGAGGGTTACTGATGCGGCCGAGAACGGCACAACTCCCGGCACATCATTTTCAGATCACCGCGGAGTTTCGCTGCTCGGGTTAAACGTAATATATAAGTCACTTAGACAACCTAAAAATGTTATTGTTGGGCTTTTTTCAGTGTTTTGTTTGTTCGTGAGTAAATCGGTTTGGCTGAGATTAAAGTTATTAGATTAGATAAAATAAAACTTTATTAATCCCCCGGGTGGGTTCCTCCTTGGTTTTCACACAGCTGACTAAACGTCAAACAGAAAACTTATTAAACAGAAGTATGAGACAGTCGAGAATTTACACCAGTGTCTGGTTATATTTTAGATAGCAAGAAGCAGACGGCCGAGTTTATTAAACTCCACCGAGACAGCGGTGACGCTAATCAGAACTAGCCTTCTGATTCAGAAGGCTAGACCGTCCAATTTCACGCCTTTAAATTTTAAAGGCGTGTTTGTGTGTGTGTTTATACAATTGCTATTATATTTGCACTTTATGTGTAATGTTACTGACTGCAAAGATCAGTAAGATGTGTGTATTTTTTATTTATTAGTTTTATTTATTTAATATTATTTTTTAATTGAATGACTGTCTAGTAGTTCACAGATGTCGAAAAACTGAGTGTGGTAAAGCCACTGATTTTTTTTTATGTATATTTCTGCAATCTGCACATTGTACTGACTTTCATTTTAATGTTTACACCAGGGTTCCTTGTCAGCACTTTATGCTCAGATGTTTGTAAGCTAAAAATAAACTATTGTGTATGTTCAAATATACTGTTGTGATTGAAGAAGTTAAATAAAAATGTCAGTCATCAATTCATGCATCACCTCATGTCATCATAACAGAGGTCTGTCTTCCAGGAAAGAACAGTTTAAAATTAATGTAATATAGTATTGGCCATACTATATGATGTATTGCTTGTCTTTGTTTAATAATACAGAAGACAAAGACCTTAAAAAATAATCGCATATCGCATCGCAATCGCAATATTGGGGCAAAAAATCGCAATTAGATTATTTTCCATAATCGTTCAGCCCTAGTTTTAGTAACTTCATTAATTGTTTGTCATGTATTAATTTGTCCTTGGGTGCTTCCTTAGGAGGTGACAACAGCTCTGATACAGAGAGCGCCCCTTCCCCCTCTCAGGCTGACTCCTCAAAGTCCGGTGACTCCAAGAGGGCAGACGGCGCTGCAGGAGATACTCAGTGTGCTGACCAGGACAAAGGCCAGACTAGCAATGGGAAGGCTCCAGAGCCTCCATGCGAATTCACAGTGAAACAAGAGAAAATCCCAGAGGGCGAGGTGGGATCTCAGGAGGAAAAAGCCAGGGTGACTTCCTTTGCAGGCTCAGTACATCCTAAAACGGAACCTCTGGATGTGGTTATGAATCTCGAAGAGGTTAAAGTGAAGATGGAGCCCGGTATCAAGGAGAAAGGCGAAAAGGGAGATCATGGCGAAAGGCTCCACTCAGATAATGACTCCAGCGCCACCTGCAGTGCTGATGAGGATGTTGAAGCAGAGCCTGAAAGGCAGAGGTGAATTTTCATAGCAAATTTCATAGCATAAGCTCCCTGTTCACGCGTTCATGTTGTGTGTGAATAACTGCATTTTCCAAAAAGAATGCTGTCAAATTATTTTAAACGTCTATATTTTGTCTCACGCAGCAGAATATTCTCCATGGAAAAGCCTTCGTTGCTTAACCCTCCAGGCTCGGTGTTGGTGCCTTCACCTAAGCAAACCCAGCTCAACATCGATCAGCTGCATCAGCGGGCAGCTTCAATACCACCCATGGTTGGTAACTTTTTCAGAAGGATCATTCTCAGACAAAAAAAAAACTACAACAAAAAAACTACAGGCCTTTATAGTGTAAGCACTATGTAATACATGGCAAACAGTTCCACTGTGTGTGGAAACATTTTTTCTATTAAGGTTTTTATTGAATGAAAACAATAATATTTGTATGTTTATTAAACGTGTTCTGGAATTGCTTCCCTGCAGTGCTTCATCATCTCACTTAGTTCATATCTGGCTTCCGGACTCATGGACTTCTCCCCCTTCTTAATACTTTAGGTGCCTGGTCCATTTGGCACTGGTGGCGTGCCCATCAGTGGTTACGCCATGTTGCAACACCAGATCAAAGCAGTGCATGAGTCAGCGCACCAGGAAGAGAAGCAAAGGCAGGACCATGGTAAGAAAGTAAAACTATCCTCGTTCAACGCTCACATTTCCTGTTGCCTTCTCAGTGCTCTATCCTCATTGTTCTCTGCTGCTGCTGCTAACAGTGAACTATTTATAGCCTATATTTTAGGACCCATTCATTTTTATGTAGTTTCATAAAAATGTTTTTATGAAACTACATGTTTAGGGTGCTCTGGACTGTCGTAATGTTCTTCAGCCTGAGCCAAGATTTAAAAAAAAAAAAAAAAACCCCTTCTGCGTTTAGTACTATATGAACAGAAGTCTTGATTTACACTTCTCTTGAAATACCTTATGAAGAGGGGGATTTGGGGTTTGTGTTTTTTGATGCCATGTGACTAGAGGCTGTCAGAGGTCACTTCTGCCTGACCGTCGATTTAGTTCACCCATGCACCTTCTGAATGGAGAGCAGTGAAGCCAATGGGCAGACTGTATTACAGCTTGATTTTGCAAAGCTTTTAGCACCTTTTAGCGTGAGTGCCATGAAGAGGAGAGCAGCTGTCAGTAAACGACTGAGCTTTGAAACCACAGTATTTATTACACATAGTAGGTTTTAGCGGGTACGTGTCCAGGTGGCGGTGTGGCTGTCAAAAATGTGCATCCATTCTGGGTGGTTATCTTCCCTTTGTCCTTATGCCTGTACGCTGCAGGTAAACCCTTACCGTACATGCCTTATGACATGATGCTGGCTGTGGACCAGGAGACCCACTCCGGTCAGCCAGGCTCTCCTTACAGACTCTCCCCCAGGGAGTTAAGAAAGGCCTCACCTGACCCCAACGCCCCCAATGTCTCCTGCTACAGTGTGCCACCAGGTAAAAGCACACATTTTCACCTCCTCCTCCCAACCCTTTTTGCCTCCTCCCATGACCCTGCTGATACAGGCAGGCCTTGTTTGACACCCCTTTTCTATTTGTGTTATAGATTTTTTTGACTCCACTGGTAGTGGAATATGACATTGTCTTCAAAAATGTGCATACATACTAACTGAAATAGTTAAAAGAATGAGGTCAGTATATGAGGCAACAGGTTAATGTCAGACACCCCCCCCCCCCCAAGACCCTGCATGAGGTAAATGAGTATTCTGAATTGTGAATCATTTTGTGTACTCTATACTAGAGTCCAAGAGTAAAAACGTGGAGCTAGCAGTGAGCATGGTAGGTCCACTTTAAATTTGGAGTGGAGATGAGGATTGCTGTGGAGCTCTTATTCCTGTCATGGGATGTGACCGTGTTAGCACTTGTGTATTACTCAAGATGTATCTTCCCAAGTCCAAAGGTATATGTGTACACATTAGCATTTAGCAATGTACAGGAAGTGTGCAATCAGTGTTAAGGTGAAATGAAGAAACCTCTGCCCAGATATGACCATCCATTGCTTTTGCTAATATCTATATCCTGCATATCTGAAGTTCTCTATGTCACGTTTCTTTTGTTTTTTTTTTACACTCTGTTATAAAGTCATCCTCTCTGCTTGTAACGTTTTATAACCGGTTGGATTATAATTTGCTTATTTGTGAATGGATCAGACAGAGGTAACACTTCTTTGGCTCCATTTGTTGTGTCTCAGAAAATGAGCCCACTTCCAGTGATAGTTGCCCTCTGATCTCCGTGACATTTTGTGTATTTGCTTTACATAAGTGAGCACATTAAACCATATTTATAGGTTTCTTTATAATAATTTCATAAATGATATCATTTTAACTATTGGTGATTTTCATTAATCAACGGTTAAAAAAAAAAAAAAAAAAAAAAAGACCTAACCATGTCCTGTCCACTCTGATGTTCTGTTAGACTGCTGTCATCAAAGAGCATTTCTGCTGTATCGCCCTTGTAGGTGTGCTACATGTCCGGTTAGAATATGGTTATAGTGAATTATGAATCCTGAAATTGAATATCACTGCAAACTGAAGGTCATACACCGTCTGTTTGTTGATGATGATTAACAGATTCACATTTTAATGATGTTGTGACAGCAAATCAAAGCCAGATAAGGGGATTATCCTGGATTTACTACATGCAGATTGACTGTCAGATATTTGCCAGAACTTTATAGAGCTGGGAAGAGGTGCTATGTTTTACTTCCTCATTTCCCACGTGTGGGACTAATAAAGGTCATCTTATCTTATTTTCCATCTTATAGGATGCATACAAAAACTTCTGCTGTTACTCCCCCCCCCCCCCCCCTGTTTGTAATCTGGGGCAAGGATAAAATCATGTCCATCCGAATTAAGTTGTTGTTCCTGAACTTCCTGAGCATGAATGTTAATGCCTGACACACAGTCCCTTCTCTGCAACAGAGGCTTATAAATTCGTCATAGAGTGGCTTGTTTTCTTATCTGTCCCTGCATGAGCCAGCAGCAGGATGACGCCCGTGCCCGCTGGAGGAACTCTCGCTGCCATTTGCATTTTTGATAGAGTGCAGAGTGCATGCTGCTCTCCCTGCAGGGAGGTTACTCCCGGTCTGTGTGGGTGCATGTTTGAGGTGTGTTATGATTCATTTTGTCTATTCAGCTGTCCCAGGAGACAGTCAAGTAGACAGCGGGCATGGGCCAAAGATACCACAGGCTGAAGACAGGCTGTTAAATGAGGTCTTCTCTGCTTACTTCGCCACTCAGTGGAGCGTTGTCAGAACAAAGCTTAATATTTTATCATGAAGTATTTAATTTGGAATAAAGCTAAAAAAAAAACAGTATGTTGGGTGCACTGGTTTGCTTTTTTGATGTTATACCCAGCTGTTTTAA
The DNA here is from genome assembly GCF_057382275.1 of Copadichromis virginalis. Lineage (NCBI taxonomy): Eukaryota > Metazoa > Chordata > Actinopteri > Cichliformes > Cichlidae > Copadichromis > Copadichromis virginalis. The sequence goes on from NC_140627.1 coordinate 9,130,339, forward strand.
TCAGTTATCTTATTTCCTTTCCTGTATTTCCACCAGTCCTTCACCCTGCAACTACCCAGCTGGTCCAGAATATACCAGATGGAGGCCGCATGACGTTCAGAACCATTCGACCTCCCAACATTCCCTCTCCTCCTCCACTCATTCCAACTACCAAGCCCACAGACAAGCCTTCCTTCATCCAAGGAGGCTCCATCTCCCAGGTGAGGCACCTGGGGTATGATGTTTGTGCTTTACCAGTAGACTAGCTGTTCTCTTACACCACTGGGGAGAAATCAGATTCTTTAATAATTTATGTGAGCTCTGATGTAAGATTAACATATGTAGGTTTTATAAATCTTTTTGTCCATGACAGGATCAACACTTTAATTTTCAAACTATTACTATATTTATCTACTACACTGTTGATGGTAGAATAGGACAGTTGATCCCATCTTAATAAAATGAACTGCTTTATTGTTTCTGTGTACCCAGTGAGCTGACTTTGAAATATGTTCTGTGATTTAATTTCCAGGGAACTCCTGGCACATACCTGCCATCCCACGCTATCTATGGGCCAGAGGGAACTAAGAGCAGTGTGGGCTCCATCTCTCTGGGTCTGCCGCGGCAGCAGGATCTTAACAAGCCTGGTAGGATAACAGGCTTCATGTGACTAAGCTGTTTATCACTTCTTCTGTTCATATAGAGCTGGCAACATTGGAAAACCAAGCATGGCATGAAAATGAATGCTTTGCTTTCAGTGTCAGAAAGCAAAACATCCAGATCAAAGGACGTTGCTCTTTAGAAATTCTGTCACAGTTGACATCTGAGGCATTGCACCTACTTTATGGCATGGTCTGTCTGTTTTACTATTGTCCCACACAGAATTCTGCAAATAGAGAACTGGAGTTCCTGTTAGTAGAAAACTTTCTCAAGCCTTATAGTCTAGTTATATTTTGTTTCTCTCTGTAACTCTTTAGGAGCTGCAGTTCCATCCATACAGGATTGTAGAGGCAACCCAGCAAAGGCTGGCGAAGGTCTGCCTTTCAGAGGCTCTATCACTCAGGTAATGAATGGATGAAATGAGGCTTTGTTTTTTTGTTTTTACACTTCATGGGTTTTTTTTTTGTATTTATAGAACATTTCTTTGCTCTCCCCTTAAACAGGGCACACCAGCTCTGGCCCAGTCGAGCATTGCTGCTGACCTTCTGAAGGGCACCATCACAAGGCTTGCCACAGAAGACCCAAGCAGCCCAGACAAAGCTAGGGGGGAGCAGCTGGCTAAAGGTCATGTCATCTATGAAGGCAAAAGTGGGCATATCGTGTCCTATGATAGTTGTAAGTGCCTTTTATTGTCGATATTGCAAATAGCAATTTTTCTTTGTTTGGCACACACGTGTTATTATATGTTTTATTGACCAGTAGCCATCAAGAACCCCAGGGAAAACACCCGCAGCCCCCGAACAAGTCATGAGCTGAAACGCACCTTCAACATGATGGAGGAACCCATGGGCCGAGGACACACGGGCAGAGACGGAGCCCCGTTGGAGGGTACTGCTTGTGTGTCACTGAATATACACACTGTCCTTGTTTGTCTTTTCTGTGTCAGGGGCTCACGGTGCCTGTTTCTGTTTTTTCCCCCCTCAGGGTTAATTAGCAGAGCTTTGCCCAGAGAAAGCATTCATGGAGAATCTAAGGAAAGACCGGTGATCACTGGATCCATAATGCAAGGTAGCTTACTGTAAAGTTGATGCATCACTCAAAGTCACATGAACGAATAAGCAAACCTGAAATAACTTCAAATCTTTCCAGGGACACCAAGAACTGCCGCAGAGACTTATGACGATACTATGAAATATGGAAAACAGTTAAAGCAGGAGAGCCCGCCTGCCCGCTCCTTCGAAGGGGGTATTGGCAAGGGCAAGCCCTACGAGGGCGTCAATACGATTAAAGAGATGGGTCGTTCTATTCATGAAATCCCACGACAAGATTCTGGACAGGATATGTGCAAGACTCCTGATTTGCCAGACAGAAGGGTTTTGGAGGGCTCCATGTCACAGGTCAGACAGAGCTGTGATTCCAGCCACTCTTAAACAATTTACTTTAATGTTTTTGAAATTTAATATATGAACTCCACAAAAATACAAAACTGATTTTTTATGATGAATTGATAACTAAACTGTTGTTTTTAAAACCCTTTACCAGATTCACAATCTGAACCAGCCCACCATCAAACACAATGTCAAGTCCCTGATCCCCAGTCCCACTAAGCTGCCACACAACATGCCCCAACTGGAGGCCATGGAACGAACCAAATACGACGAGGGTAAGGGAGTACGGCACACCTCTGTGGTCAACTCCACCACCTCTGTTCTACGCTCCACACACCAGGAGGCCAGCAAATCCCAGCTTAGCCCAGGCTTGTATGAGGACGCCAATGCTCGCAGGACCCCTGTTAGTTACAGTACCAACCCCATGTCTAGAGGATCACCTATGCTGGGACGAGCTTCAGAGGGTATATTCCATAATCATTTTATTCACAGTAGAACATCAGGTTCTCAGTTATTTATTAATAAACATTATAACTCTTACAATTATGGAGTTGGATAGAATTGAAGTAGACATTTATCTTTCCCTTACCAGATGATCTTATTTTGTCGAAAAACTATAGTAGTAATTAATACACAATGTGCACCCAGTGCTGAGGGCACTGGATAAGCTTTTCTTTTTTCTTTCTTTTTTTTCCTGAGAAAAGTAATGAAATGATATTAAGTTGTTGCTTCAACTAATTAGATAAGACGTGCGTCTCTCTCTCTCTCTCTCTCTCTCTCTCTCTCTCTCTCTCTCTCTCTCTCTCTCTCTCTCTCTCTCTTCTGAAGGTGGGATGGGGTCTGCAAAGTCTGCTTCACATGAAAGAAAGAGCACCATGACACCGACGCAGAGAGACAGTGTCCCAGCCAAGTCCCCAGTGAGCGGTGGTGACTCTGTACCCTCTCATAGCCCCTTCGACCCCCATCACCCCCAAGTGTACAAAAGCCATTTGCCTCCACATCTTGACCCCACCCTGGCCTTCCACAGAGTGCTGGATCCTGGTATAGCGTTTAAAGCATTTTTATTCTTTCTACCGTCACCATGTGAATAATGAAAACCTTGATTCTGAGTAAACTGATGAAAGCAACTCAGGCTTTCTATTTCATAAGCATAACATGTCCAGGATCTTTTACAGCTGCTGACGTCAGCAGTGGTGATCTGTATCAGTGAGCCTTCTGTTCATGGGCTTTTTTGTTTTGTTTTGTTTTGTTTTGTCCTCTGCTACAGCATTCATGTTCCCCAGGCAGCCATCCCCAACAGGCTACCATAACAACTACCAGCTGTACACCATAGAGAACACACGGCAGACCATCCTGAACGATTATATCACTTCCCAGCAGATGCCCAGAGGACTGTCACCGCGGGAACAGTCTGTTGCTATCCCTTATGCACCCGGATCTCGAGGTATGGCCCTCCGATAGCTGACTAACAGCTGTGGGCAGGAGGGGTAGTAGTATGCAGGCTGTGTGCTTGTGAAGTAGTGGCAACCTTTTCCAGACGCCCAGAAGCAAATGACCTAGACAAATTCTGCTGATTTGTTCTTTATATTGGGGCTGCAAATGATTCGGCTACAGCTCAATTTATACATTTTGTATAGTCATGCAAATCTCCATTTGCTGAGTGGTTGCCTCTTACAAGTTGACCACTATTCCACTCTCTTTGCAGCCCTGTTGCTTATTGATCAATTTGTATTTGGAAGCACTAACAGATGAAGGTGATGGGTTACAGCTAAGTGTAGACGGTGTTCATACATTCAGAAATTGATGGATTGGTTCTTGTTGTTCACCGTTGGCCCTTTGCTTCTGTCTGTAAAAGGGATTATTGATCTAGCCCAGATGCCTCCAACTATCCTGTTGCCTCACCCTGGGGGAACAGGTACTCCCACTTTGGAACGCATCGCCTACCTCACTGGACCTCAGCCCCCTTTCCCTCCTAGAGCTTTCAACCCAACCTCCATGTCGCAAGGTGAGGACCCCTCCCTTCCCCATCCCTACACCCCATGTGCCCTTTATCTTCCTTGCCACGATCGCCGCTTCTGTAAAAGTGCAGCTCTGTGCTGGCCTGATGTGGCAAAGGTCGGTTGTGCTTGTCTGGTTACAAAAGTTAAGTTTTACTGAAGTCATGCTGGGAGTGATTTCCCATAAAACTGCCTGACCGTTGCACAGCGCAGTTGATGTCCTTGTTTTTGTTTTTTTGTTTTCTGTTGCACAGGAAAAAACAAACAAAACATAAATAGCCTGCACTCTGTTTTTTATTTTTATCCTATCGCCTAAACCGATTGTTTTAATATGTAGATTCCAAAAACCTGGTGATGAGCTTAAAGAGTTGAGTTATGTGGTCTGTAGTTGTTCTTATTTTTCAGTCCAGGTAAGTTTAAGAGTTTAAAGCAGCTTTAAAGCAGCAGCAGCACAGTTTCCTGGTTTCATCTGAAATGGTACATCTGGCCATTTCAGAACTTGTCAGCAAAGCTAACATTTCTAAAGGCAGTCTGCTCCAGCATTTTTCTAGCAGGCGAGTCGAGTCTTTACATTTTGTCTGTGGTGTCCTTGTTCTCTTCAGGTCACCTTGCTGTTGCCAATGAGAGAGAACGGGAGAGGGAGCGTGACCGTGATCGGGAGCAGCAGGAGAAGGAAAGGGAAAAGGAAAGGGAGCAGAGGGAGAGGGAACATGAGCGTGAGCGGGAATTAAGAGAGCGAGAACGAGAGCGAGCCAATGAATACATGCGTGCAGGTGAGTCATTTTTGAGTTTAGAACTCGTACAGTTTTGGAAATCTCATTCTGATGTTTTTAGTCCCTTCAGTATAGGAACCTGTGCTCTTAGGGCTTTTATTTTGAAACACTGTTACAGTAAAATATTTATGTGTGTCCTCAAGGCGGACCAGAGCAGCCAGTCCGGCCAGGGAGTCGAGGTTATCTGCACTCCCCTTCTCCCTCACACAGACCACAGGATGTTGGAGTTCCACAGCGGCCAAGCATCTTCCAGCCAAAGAGTGTCATCACCTCTCTGATGTAAGCTTAAAGCTACTCTGGGTCTCTTTTCCTCTAGCTCGCTAAAGATTTTTTGCACATGCATATTTTTTTTATACATGATTACATTTTGGGCAACAGCATGACATGATAACTGTGTGAGCCACTTCTTTATGCTAAAAAGTCTCCTCGTTAGACTCATTTGATGCAATGGAATGGAAAAATATTTTACATGAGCACATGTTTCTGCAAATATTTTTGACGTGATCGAGTTCTTATTTTCTCTTTTAGGCCTCTTTCAACAGCTATATCTGCACCACAGAGTACCGCCCGCCACAGTACTGCAGCTGATGCTCTGGCTGCTTTGGTGGACGCCGCAGCTTCTGCTCCACAGATGGACGTGGTCAAAGTGAAGGAGAGCAAACATGAACGAGATGACGATATGTCTTCAGCTCGGCGAGCATCCAGCCTGTCTGAACAGCAACAACAGGAGACAGAAAGGCGATCTCTGCATTCACCGTATGGAGCTATGTCTCTGCCAGGGAGTAAAGCCTATCCAGCTTATTCTGAAAGCACTGGTGTTGGGGTTAAGGATAAGGGACCTCAAACAAAGTCCCGCATTGAAGAGGAGCTTCGGACTCATGGAAAGACGACTATGACAGCCGCCAATTTCATTGATGTCATTATCAAACGTCAGATAGCCTCGGACAAAGACTCGCGAGAGCGAGGCTCCCAGAGCTCGGATTCATCTAGCAGCTGTGAGTGTATTGGATTAAAAAAGAGAACTATTCAAGCTTCACATAAATGCTCTGTGATACCGTAACATCCGCAGTTGCATGAAAGGATAGGTGTACATAGAACAGTACATCTCATGTGTAGTAGAGCCTGACCAATATATTGGTAGGGCTGATATGTAGGCAAATATTGGCTATTTTCCTACATATCAGTATCTGCAGCCGATAAATTAAAATTTAAAAAGAGATAGGAGAAATGCCCTTCAACAGTGTTGGCGTTGCAAAGTTTAGGAGAAGGAACTTTCCAACTGCCCTGTTGGCAACAAGTGTTTGGAATGCTACAGACACCACAAGTAGCAGAGTCAAGCAGAGCGTAGAAGAGCAATCATTGTCACAGCATATTAGGCCCCTCCATAGTGTACTGGTTAATACATTTGCTTCGCAAGCAAAACGTTGTTGGTTCAAATCCAGCCAGACACACAGATCCCCTTTAGGTTTACCTCAGGAAGGGCATCAAACAAACTTGCAGCGCTACCGACTGTAACAACCTCTTGTGATTAGTAAGAAGCTGAAAGTAGCCTTATTGTCATATTATCTTAAGGACTCAAAAAGACACATACGTTTGTGTTAAGTTAATGTTCATTGTTTTTTTCTTTAACTCACCAAATATTGCTATCAGTTTGGCCTCAGTCAACAGTAACTCTTTGTCCATACTTGTCCCACAGTGACATCCAGTCGCTATGACAACACTGGTGGTGGAGCAATTGAGGTGATCAGTCCAGCTAGTTCCCCTGTCCAGCCTCAGCAGGACAAACCAGAAGATGTGCAACAACAGGCATCGGGTATGAACATCCTAACTTTGGGGATATTCCTTTTTTTATTTAAACCAGAGTGATTTTACTAATATTCAAATATAATTCAAGTTATATTAAAGATATTCATACAATGGATTTTTTAAATGCAGTTAAACTCTGTCACACAATCGCATACCAACTGGTGCATTGGGGAATTTACAGTATCTTATCCTAAAACTCTTCAACTCAGACCACTAATCTTCTGGTTAGAGAACGATACCCTTGATTACTTGTTGGGGGGTGGTTGAAGATTTGGCATGAAAGGCTAAAATTAGCTGTGCTGAGTAAACATGCCATACCTTGAATGGCTTCACCGACTAACCTTGTGATTTGAGACTGTCTAGTCCCCAGACTGCACTCAAAAGTTATTTTTGTCACCTGAAAGCAGATGTGGATCATTTACTTTTGGCATAGTCTTTTGGAGCCTTGCCATCTCATCACTTCTCACTTCACCATGGCTCTCTCTAAAACAACTCTGCTCTGTCCCTGGTTAACCTTTCGCAGTTGGCATGCGATCTTATGACATGAGTCGATACCGGCAATCAGGGGAGCCACCACAGTCCAGTTCCCAGCAACTTTCCTCCTCCCAGGCTGACAGCTACTCACAGGTCCCCAAAACTCATCGAGTCATGACCTTGGCAGACCACATTTCGGTAAGAAATGCTGGAGAGCACAATGGCCTGCAACATCAAAAATAATGCAGCACATAGGAATTTACCATGTGCACCAGGTAATCACAGCTAGCTAACTTGGTTTTGTGGTAACTCCCTGTAATGCAGCACATCATAACACAGGATTTTGCCAGGAATAAGGACCCTCCTCCAGTCTCCTCTTCAGCCTCTGCTGCATTCCAGAGCGTTGTGCCACCTGTGTCCTCTTCAGGTCGAGGCAAAATGCCCAGTCGCTACAGTCCTGAGAATCAGGTGCAGGCCCAACACCACCAGAGACCCTCCAGCAGAGTTTCCCCAGAGAACGCCTCCGACAAGCCCAGAGCCAGGTACTGAATGCCTGAATTAATTAGAATGAAACCAATTTATTTTCTGCCATCTGACAAAAATTTGCTCTCTTTCTCCTCTTCAGGCCTGGCAAGTCTCCAGAGCGAGGAGGCAGGCCGATGGAGAACTATGAACCCATCTCTCCACCACAGAGCTACCAAGGCATGGACAAACAGGAGTCAGGTGGACCTCCACCCCAGCGGCGAGAGGGTGACAGCTCAGAGATTAGGTACAGGAGCGGCTCAGCTTGTTTGTTTGATAATTTGATTTTATAATGATTCAGATTTAGTTTTGATGTTTTTGAAGGTTTGTGTCACTGTTTTGTCTGACTCCTTGTGTCTTTTTTTGGTTCAAGGAGTGACTCACGGTCCCCAGGGAGTGTTAGCTATCTGCCTTCCTTCTTCACCAAGCTGGAGAACACCTCACCAATGGTGAAATCGAAGAAGCAGGAGATCTTTCGTAAGTTGAACTCCACCTCTGGTGTTGGTGATTCTGATGTTGGTAAGTGGGTATTCTCTTATCCTATGTTAACCTAAATCCTTCTAGCTCTTTATGCATGTGAATTATTAAAGCGTTTTGAACTCGGTTTCTTCTAAACCAGCTTTTTTTTCACCAGTATTAATTGTCTTGCAGGAAACGCACAACCAGGAACAGAGATTTTCAACCTGCCTGCGGTTACCAGCTCCAGTAAGTAGCAGCATATTTTGTTCAGACACACTGTGTATTTATGCCGATTCTCTCTCACTGTATTGTGCGTGTGTGTGTGTGTGTGTGATATGATTTTTAGGCAGCATCAACCCCAGGAATCACTCCTTTAGTGACCCAGCCAGTAATCTGGGTCTGGAAGACATCATCCGCAAGGCCTTAATGGGCAATTTGGAGGACAGACAGGAGGACCAACAGGGTGGTGTAACATCCAACACTGGCAGTGACCCTCGGCAGGAGGCCAGTCCATCTCCCAGCATGGGTAAGCAGGAATACCCCCGCTATTGTAGTCAACTTTGTGCCCTTTCTGAAGGACTGTGGATAATGTTGATTTACCTCTACCTCTTTGAATTCAGGTAAGCAGAAGCAGGGAAAAGCCAACAGCCGGAAATCCAAGTCTCCTAACCTGGGTCAGGTCTACGGTGGAGGGGAGCGCCCCTCATCAGTGTCCTCCGTCCACTCTGAGGGAGACTATCACAGACAAGCCCAATCCCAGTGGAGCTGGGATGACCGACCCTCTTCCACAGGTGCACTGTCCAGTCTCTACTGTCACTTTACTGTTTTCTACTCATAGATCTTAAATGATTCTATTCCAGAGTAAGCTCAACCTATTAAGCAGCAACCTTATTTTTTCTTTTCCTTCCTGATGTTTACTTCCCAGCTAGATTGTTAGTTAGCTTGTTATTGTGAGAGCCCTCAGTATCATTCAGCTGCTTCTCTAGGTGGTGGGCTGTCTTTTTTTATAGACTCCACAGTCTTGGACACCAGTTGGTGACAACCTTTTACTGCTCTCGACATCTAAGCAGAACCTGCAGCAGGTGGAGAACTAGTTCTTGTGCATGCTGAAAAAAACAGAATAATGAATTAATTGTTAATTCATTGTTAATGAGTTCTTCAACAAATTCTGAAAGTCTTCCCCTGGCTCCTCGCTTCCTGCTGAGCCCAAACCAGCTGACTGACACTCAGTTTCATTTCCTCATTCATAAAGTTGCTGTGAAAGGTGCAATTGAAAAGTTTCATTTGCAGAGATTTTTGGTAGAGTTTTTGGTAGAAACTAAAGTCATGTTTATTTGCTATTTTTTGTATGTAACACGACTGCGTTCACAGTTATTTAGTCGTCACTATTATAAAGATAAAGACCAAGATTACATCTCAGATGTAAAATCTGTAGTCTCAATTTTTCTAACTGTGTGGACAGAAATGCAGCTATAAGAGTGTCATGCAATTTTTCTGAAACATTAAATGTATTTTAAAGTGACTTTTTAAATGCAGTTGCAGACACTCTAATTGTGTTCTGACTACATTTCATGTTGAAATTTGTTCACAGACACATTACATGATGTGAAACAACATTTTGAAGTACACTGTGTGAAATCCAAACTTAAACTCACCTTAATCTGAAAATCACCTTAATCAGGTCTCCTAGAACTGGATCCATGTCATAAATTCCATAACGGATCAAAGCAGCTCAGTAGACCATGTTTGGGTTTCAGTTAACTAGCATGGCCGGATTTAAAACTGATAAATTCTTAGTGGGTTATTTTGTCCTTACATGATCTGTATTTCTTATTTAAAATGTGTCATCCTACCAAAATTACATGTAAAGTTTATGTAACTAAAGTGTTAAATGTAAAACGCCAGCTCTGGTCAGCCTTTCCTGAATCAGAAACTCGGACATCAGCTCAGGGTTTATGGTTTGACTCGGAGTTTGTTGAACCTGCTTCCTAAAATATGGCCCTGGCATCATTTCATCTACATTTTGCCCACTCGTGTTGTTTTCCTTTTTCCACAGGACCCATCCAGTTCCCATACAACCCGCTGACTATGCGCATACTGAGCAACACACCACCCACTTCCATAGCGTCACCCTCCATACAGAGCCAGCAGCAGCAGCTGCAGCAGAATCCAGCTGGAGCCCCTGGCCAGCGGCGAGAGTGGCAGTCTTTGCTGTCGGAGCAATACGAGACCCTGTCTGATAGTGATGACTGAGCCCCGCTTGCTTACAGCTTTATTAACCAGAAGAGAGGCCTGCTCTTTGGCTTGTCTGTTCACGCCCCTCTCCTGGAACTAACCTCGCTCACTGGGGAGTGCAACATGTAGATGGGGTGTTGTCCTTTTTTATTTTTGGTGCTATGGCGCCCCCTGGCTGTTGGCTGAGAGTACGAGCAGCAGCCTGTGACAGGAAGGGTTCTCCTGGACGTCGCTTGCTTTTGGTCCAGAAGCACTCGTCCAGCCTGTTGTGGTGGGGGAAAAAACAAACAAAACTCAGCTTGAGGTGATGACATGAGATGCAGGAAAGATAAAGAACTTAATATGTAAAAAAAAAAAAAGACAACAGAAGAAACTATTTCTGAATTTTGTTTGATTTCTGTAAAGATATACCTTGTCTTTAAGAAGATCATTGTATGTAAATAGAGTAACCTTTTGCAGTGTTTTTCTTAACTTGATTATTTCTTATTTTAATGTCGCTTTTAAATTGATCCACTTTAAATGGAAAGAGTGTGGGTGCGTTCTTTAATAACACAGTTGGTCTTGTGTAGTCCAACATCTCCCACCCCTCCAAACCCTGTCACCCAGCACACACACAAACAAATACTTTTACCATTGCAACGGTAAGAGAGAGAGAGAGAGACCGGACCTGTGGTTTGTACTTGACCATGAGCAGAGCACAGAGACTGTGCCACCCTGCGCACCATCCACCAAGCACCACCAGAGCCTGAACGTTGCGGACATTAGAGGAGAACAGACTAACATTTCAAACAGCATTGGTATCTGATAACTGTCTTTATCACACAGCGGAGATGATGCATGGATTGTAAGCGTTGGATGGTAGTGATAACCGCTCACCCTAGACAGAGAAATGTCTTCAAAACAAGTTGAGAACACTGGTGTCATAGCAGAGAGACGAAAAGTCTGATATAAGCTTAATTTCGCCAGAAATTATATCATTATGACTACTCCTGGACCCCGACTGAATAATGAAAGTGAGCCAATATGTTTTTTTTTGTTTTTTCCTTCTTCTTCTCCAAAAGAGCTATGTGATGTGTCACATGTAGCTGTCTCTTTGCGGTTTCCAAACTGTCCAGAATGATTTGTTCTGCAATGTCGTCATGGTTTAAAAAGAAAAAAAATGTCAGGAAGTTGTGTTTTTTTTTAATGCTTTTGCCATGCCTTGTGACTTGAGAAAGAAGGCAGCTTTAACTAATTTTCTCAGAGATATATGTTTGTGTTTAATGTTTGTATTTGTTTCTGTAATCCCTCTTTTTTTTAATTATACTGTCCTGACAAAAATCTGAACTCTGTAAATTGTCTTTCTATTACACACAAAGACAAAACTAACCAAACTTAAAAAATGGTCTGCACCATTGTTGCACTTTTTCCTTTTCTTTTTCTTTCTTTTTTTTTTTTTGCTTTGTAGCATTTGACAACAAAAAGCATACTACCTGCTGTGTAACTTATTCATCCTCCAGCCTTGGAGTATACTAAAATGTGCTTTAACTTTTCCTACTACTCACAGAAATTTGCCCCGATTTTTTTTCTTCCTTGTAGCTGGTACAGGAATCTTTTTGTTTAGTGTCACACTTGCATCACAATTGCAGTTTGAACTGTATGGTACCATTACATGTTTAGGCATTTGATGTCATGAAGATTCAAATCCATGACCACTTAATCTCTGCTTTCATTGTGTCACACAACAGGCATAAAGCTTTGAATATGAATTATACTAGGTCAACTATAATACACGGCAGTAAACTTTGTTTTAGATATGTGGAAAAAAAATATTTTGGCTTTTTCAGCTTTCACTCTGCTCAGTTAACAAACCCATTCTGCTCTAAACTTGATATTTCCTTTGTTGTTGCTTTTTCTTTCATTTTTTTGATTTAAAATTGTCGTAGCACATGTTCAGATTTTTATTTTCTGTCATTTTTTCTTCTTCAACATCTTTGCTAATTCATCCCGTTTAGATGGGGTGTTATTTGTTTACAAATGCAATGACAAAAAGAAAAAAAAGTTTACAAACTTGAATCTTAAAGAAATCCGACATGAAGCCGAAAAAATATTGGAGCATCTTTTCAGCTCTCTATCAAACACACAGTGGTGTTTTTGGGTTTTTTTGCTCTTTGTTTGTTTTTTTGTTTTTTTTTTGGAATTGAGACTTGAAAACCCGTGTAACCTATGATGTTGAAATGCAATGTTTGTATCGCACAATGTCTCTCAGTAGGCTATTACAAGAGTTCAGACCAATCAAATAAAGTGGATCAGTTCACCACTGAAAAATGTGCCGATCCTTGAGACGTGTGCAGTTTTTTGTTTGTTTGGTTTTTTTCCCTTCTCTCTGGTTGTGCACTGGCAGTTACACGCACTCTTTGACGCATATTGCAATGATTTATTTGTCAGGTAATCCAGTATGAAATGGAAATTAATGCCAGTGATCCCTTGTAGGTAAAAGTTGGGCAAATGCAACAAATATATCAGCTATTAAGGATTCCCAGACTTAAATTGAAGGTGAGAAGGCAAAAATGTTAATTGAATTCCTACAAATTGAAAAATGAAATGTGTAATTAAAGCCGACACCAACACACCTGAGACTTTGGTAGTGCAGTTAAAAAAATGTTGTTCAATTACTGCTGCCTAATAATTCTGCAGCATTCTCTTATCAGCTCTTGTCAGTTTGACCTTTTAATCTACACATCTTAACATGGACTGTAGAAAAAGTTATGTATTGGCTGACTGCTTCTGTGTATTATTGCACTCAGTAAAGTTGATGGCCTTAAAGGAGGTCCCTGTGGTGACAGTTATAGACCCAGTGTGTTTGAAACCTTTAGCTGAGATGCCACAGTGGAAGTGTATAACAGGTCATTCTTGCAGTAGGGCTTCTTTTTATTCATGTGTGATTCACACACTGATTATTTGACCTGTCTTACCAGAAAAAGTGTAGGTTGTCTAATGAGATTTGTTTACAGATTTTTTGCAACCCATTGTGACAGAGCACGTTAAACACTAGGGTAGGCACAATAAATCTGTGTGTGTGTGTTTCACTGTGTCTGGTGTGAAATGGGTCTGTTTGACTACTTACTGCTTATACCAGAGCTAAATGTCCAATCGAAAAAAGCTTTGCCGATCTTATATCGTCTGCCAATAGCACACTGTTTTCTTATTGAATATCTAAATGACTTGAGCGTTTTAACCCATACGAAGAAAGGAAGTGGAAAGGGGTTTCAAGTTTCATGTACGCGGACGCGTTGAACTTATTTTCCTTTAATACGCCGAGTTTAAAAAAATCTATTTAAAAAGAAAGAAAGAAAATGCCTGTGTGACATCGCAGATATTCATATAACGAACTCAAAAGCAGCCTTTTCTTCCAAATAATCTCCTCGAAACAGAAAAATGTGATCTACGTAGGAGTTTATTTTGGAGGAAAGCAAAACCACAGCAGGGTAACACGGGAAGTTGTAATATTTTCGTGGAACCTTATTGGCTGGAGCAATCAAAGACATCCTGTAATAAGTGGTGCGAAAATGCGCTCGTTTTTACCTGCAGTGGCCGAACAACTTTTCCAAGACATACAGAAAACATACCAGGAGGCTTCTCAAAGTAAGATGAATATGACGAAGACAAAAGTCTGGACATGTTTCGGTTTAATTTAAACGTAGATTTAGCATTGCTAGCTAACTGTTGGTTAAAGCAGAATGTGACACGACTTTCATTCAAGGCGCACTCCACATATAATTTCCTCCTTTTCTGTGAGGACTAGTTAACTTCCAGTAACTGAAACGCAGCTGGCAGCGAGCTTTACTTTACCGTGCTTCACAGCAATGTCAATGTAGTAGTTGTTGTGAAACCTCATAATTATGGCCCTGCTACTTAAAGTGATGCACTTTTACATTTTGGCAGTAGGAGGCGCTGTTATCACACACAACTTTAGCCCCAAGCTTCCCTCCATAGATAAATTGCTACAGGTTTAAATTTACATGAAGCTTTTTGACATACCATAGTTTGATAAAGGCAGCTGCGTTGCAATACACACTTTATTCCTACCACAAAATGGACCATCAGCCAAAAACCCCAAGCATCTATGGAATTATGGTCTGTTTGTCTGCGTATTTGACAGAAATCTGTCTTTCTTACCATTTCTAACTAAACAAAACAGGTATATTAGACTGTGAGAAATTTACGTAATATTGGTTTTTGTTAGCCCACGATGCTATATAGAAATTATAATATATACAGCATATATATGTTATCATATATGCTGTAAATGAACAATATGTGAACCGTATCAACGTTTTGTGTATATTGTTCACATGGTCTAAGGAGCTTGGAAAGAAACGTGTCTAGACGTCTTTAATTTTCTTGAAGACGGTTCACCTCTCATCAGAGAAGCTTCTTCAGTTCTAGGGTCAAATGGTGGAGTACCAGATTTAAGCCATGTAGGAGTATCCCCCCACGAGGGACAATGGACCCCCTAATGATCCTCTACCTAATCACATGAGCCAAGGTGTGAAAATGGGTGTAGGTCACAATCAGCCAAGGTTTCGGGTGAGCTCATTGTGAAACCTGGCCCCACCCTATCATGTGATTTCCTGAGGTCAGATGGCCCAGGATGTGAGTGGGCATTAAGGCGTCTGGGAAGGTATCTCAAAACTGGATTATAGATGACAGACAGTTGGTGTCGTAAACCACCACCTCTGTTCAAAGATGGTCGCTCACGGTGGAAATAAATGGCTTCTTTTACTCCTCTTTCACAACATCTGTTTTCTCTGTCCAAAATGTGAACATTTGCATCCTCGATGTCCTTTAGATGCAGATGGACCGCCAAGTCTTGTCCCGTGGAGGTGGCTCTTCTGTGCCATGCGTTTATGAAGTGGCTGTTTGGTCTCTCCAATGCCGCGGTCTGGACATTCCTCGCTGCACTGTACAGCATACACTACATTATTAAGTTTGTGTTTAGGATTTTTGTCTTTGGGATGAACCAGTTTCTGTCTAAGTGTGTTGCTGGGTCTGAAGTAAACTGAGATGTCTGGCTTGGAGAAGACTCTCCTGAGTTTTTCCCGATACACCAGCTTCATAGGGGATGACAATGTTATTGCGTTTGTCTTTCTTATCCTCCCTAGCTGGTGTCTGATCTTCTTTCCTGTGCATCTTTGCTGACTTGATGAAAGCCCAATTAGGATAACCGCATGTTTTGAGAGCTTCCTTTACATGTGTGTAGAGCTGGGCGATATGAGATTTTTTCATATCATGATATGTTTTTTTCATTTCAGGCGATAACGATATCTATCACGATATAAGCCAAATAACTATTTGTAAGATTTAAATGTGCCGTTGCTCACAAGTAAAATGTGAAATAATCAGCAGCTTGTTTTGATTTAAATATTTATTTCCCATAATAAGTTCAACAGGGTAGATGTACTTAAGGAACATGAGACTTTTTCAGATAAATAAAGGCAAATATTGCAAACTACACAAAAGGCAGCCGCTAAAGCGTTTAAGTTTCAAAATAGAACAAACGAAACAGACTAAATTGTCAATTCCACTTAGAAACAAAATATTAATTCTAAAAATAAATCTTAGTTTGTTTTACAGAAGAACAGACAAAACTGACTAACTTTTGTCAATATCAAATAAACTGAGAACTAAAAGGAAATTCTCAATCTCTCCTTGTTGTATAGCTGAGCTTTTCAAACAGTTTTAACAGTTACTTTAGTCTGACAAAAGCCGAATGACGAATTAGCGCTTCCAGTCAGAGACTGAGGCTACGTCCACACGTACACGGGTATTTTTGAAAACGGAGATTTTCCGTTTTCGTTTTAAAAAATAATCCCGTCCACACATAAAGGCAGAAATGAAGGAAAACGCTGCTATGAACATGCCAAAGCAGCAGGTGGCGCTAGATTCCTAACCGTGTAGAAATGTTGGCCAATCAGAAGTCTAGAAGCCTCGGTGGGAAAAAGTAAACAAAGCTGCGGCATAGAAGCAGAACCGAGTCGTATGTGTGGACGGACAGTAACTGTGTGTATATGTAAGCATTTAAACACTGCAGAGAGTAGAATTAACAGTATTGTAGAAATTCATTTCACCGAAACAATAACGTGGCGCACAGTGTGACGCATGCACCAGTTTATTGTATTTCCAGACTTGCTTTCGGCACAATTTACAGTGCACGCTACTCTGTTTTTTGTCAGACTTGAAATAGCCGAAATACCTTCACACTACGGAACTTCTATGGCTCTTCCGTTCGACAATCTCTCCGGCATTGGAACCGTCATCTGTTTTCTCTTCGGTCACGCTCGGTTGATTTTTCTAGTCGGCACACTCATTTCCTCCATTACCCGCTGGCTGCTTCCCAAACAAACACACGTGCGGCTTGGCACTTGTGCTGTACGTAACAAGTCACGCGACGTGACGCTGCGGCTGTGATTGGTTCGGCTCTGCGCTACTGAATTTGGATCGGCTGACTTTTTTTTTTTTTTTTTTTTTTTTTAAGAGAACAAGAGCGGCGAGGTCTATCGCGATAGCTTAATTTCTCTATCGAGTAAAAGTTATATCGCGATACATATCGTTATCGTTCTATCGCCCAGCTCTACATGTGTGTGTTCCTTCTTTATCCCTCCAGGCTTAGAGGGAACATTATCTGCCCGATAATGTAGGGTCCTGATTACTCCAAGTTTGTGTTCCAGAGGGTGGTGGGAGTCAAAGAGGAGGTACTGGTCCGTGTGTGTGGGCTTCTGGTAAACTTCAGTGTTGAGGTTTCCATTCTCTTCAATGCGCATGGCACAGTCCAGGAAAGGCAAACGGTTATCCTTTGTGTCTTCCCTGGTAAACTTGGTATTTTTATCCACAGCGTTAATGTGAGCAGTGAAGGATTCCACTTCTTGATTTTGACCCAGGTGTCGTCTACATATCTGTACCAGTGGCTGGGTACTCTTCCTTTGAAAGAGTCAAGAGCCTTCCTTTCCACTTCCTCCATGTAAAGGTTGGCTACAATAGGTGACACCAGGGAGCCCATGGCACAGCCATGTTTTTGTCTGTTGAAACCCTTGTTATATTTGAAATATGTGGTGGCCTCCATAAACTATATTACATTATTTAGTAACTATGGGTTGTACTTTAGCCAAATAAATGGCCAAACTGAACCATGAACTCCTATTTTAAGCATTGGTGTGTTTATTTTTTTATTAAAGGCATGCCCATGCAAGTTAGAAGGTTGACACAAAGCCCATCTGAGGCAGTGCCTTGCCCAAGGCCATCTCAACAGTTGTTTCATTTTACCTGCATTAAGGTTCATTACATTTGAACAGATAGCCACATGGGCAACAGCTTGCCTCCATGCTCATCTTTCTATTCCAGGAGAAAACATAGCCAGAAAACATAACACAGATAATGCTCTAAGTGCAAAAAATTACAACCCTTGATTTGATAGCTTGGAAAACCATCTATAGCAGGAATGACTTGAAGTAATAATTTTCTCTATGACACTATTAGTCTCTCACATTGATGTGGAGGAATATTTTTGTACTTTTTGTCACAACAGTGCTTCACTTTATTGTGGTTTGCATACATTTCTTTAAGTACAGCTCTAGTAGTCTCACTTCTTATTTCAATCAGGTTGATTTTTGGGGGGCTTTGATGGGTCAGCACATTGATTCTTTTCTTCTTCAGTCTTTCTGTTGGGTGATTGTTGTGTTATATCATGCAGTTTGGGCCAAACTTTAGCTGTCTGACAAATGGCCGCACATTTGACTCTAGAACACTTTGGTATAAAGAGGAGTATGGCTGCCACGATTAGTCAACTAGTCACGATTACGTCGACTATCAAAATCGTCGACAACTGGCATTTGTAGGCCAATTACGTTACAGCGACACGACAAAGACTGTCCAAATTCGAAGACTCTGACAAATGCGGCTGACAAATGTGCCCTTCATTTCCCCAGATTTGAAGGATGGGTCGGTTGTATACTTCGTGGCCCGACCTTTTCGGAGATGTCTGTTACCCACCAGCTCGATAGCTAGCCGGGATTCAAGGCTCACTTAGAGCCGGTGAGAATACCGGGCTGCCAGCAAATTGTTTTCAAACCCACCGCCGTCTTTCGCTACTCGGGTTAAACATGATATATATATATAAGTCACTTATATAAAAATGTTATTGTTTGGCTTTTTTCAGTATATTATTTCTTCCTGAGTAAATCGGTTAGAGTTATAGTTTTTACACAGCTGAATAAACGTCAAGCAGACAACTGATTATCAAAAGTGTGAGATAGGGCTGGGCCATATTATACTGTTCATGGTAATACTGGTACAATGTTAGGAAACGATAAGAAAATGAAATATCGCGATAGAATATGGGTAAAACGCGCATGCGCAGTGCCTTTGTTTTCATACGCACATGGCCGAAAAAGCATGGCAGCAACGGAGAATGAGAAGGGAGAAAGCGGATCGTTGAGTGAAACAGATAAACCAGAATTGGTTTGTAAAAATGGTGCCGCTTCAGTGATGTGGAACTGGCTTGGTGTTTGCCTGTCAGATACCCACCAAAGCACTTTTTTTTTTTTTTTTTTTTTTTTTTTTTTTTTTTTGTGTAGAACATGCACGCAGGCCGTTGTTATTGCTGTATTTGTTGGACTATGGTGCTCGTAAATCTCGGAGTAATCTGGGTCCTAAACTCGTCTCCTTCAGTTCCCAAAGTCAAACAAACACTGCAGCATCACTGAGAGTTAAAAACTGTCTAAATTCTTTCATCTTTAATAAAACGATCAGCATTGCTGCTTTACCAGGTGTAACTATGAAGTTTAACATCCAGGCATCCATGAAAACAGAATGCATTACATTTAACGGAATTAAAAGTTAGCAAGAAGTTAGCAGAAGTTAGGTAACTAGCTAAACTAGCGAGCTAAGTATGATATAACATGTTCTGACTGAGAGATTTAAAAAAAAAAAATAATAATAATAATTCAAACGTACTGCTCTGCTATCACTTCCAACATAAATGAAGACAGGAAACTAAATGGCAGTGACGTTCGTAGGGTTACTGAAGTTGGGCTATGTGCTAGGTGATCGCTAGCGACATAGCTATGTTAGCATAACATAAACAGTGAAGCTGGAGGATGAATGCTAACACTTTTCCACTCGATAAAAGTTAACGTGAGGGTTCCTGATGGTTAGAGACAAATGCAATCGCATGGTAGGATGCTGTAAACAGACCAAACTTCAGTCAGGAGAACAACTGAGATAATCCATCCACAATAGAATGTTAGTCATCAATATACTGCAACAACATGGGAATAGAGAAGCTGTGATAGAATACAGCATTAATGAATCAATGGTACAGAAGTGGAGGAAGCAAGAAGAATCAGTTGAATAGTTTGATTTATCTGACTGCTTTGTTTTGCTTAATGTGTCTTATAATCCCATGCACCTTATGGTCCGAAAAATACGTATTTGACTTTTTTATTTGGCACACTGCAGTTTAATGCTGCAAAGCACCAGTTTTTAACTTCAGTGGATATTATACATGGTTATGGTGAGGATATGTCAGCCCATTTCTACTGGAAATGCCTTTTGGTTAAACTTTCAGCAAGGAATTTGCTTTTGCACTGTTAAATTTTTATATAGCTTTAATGCACATAAAAAAACAGCTGCTTGTTTAAGTGAAAATAAATGGATGGGGGGTTTTTGCGCTAGTAAAGTTGTGGAGTTGTATTTTGTCTCGCATCAATTATTGTCAGTTATATACCGTATTTCCCGGACTACAAAGCGCACCTGAATATTAGCTGCACAAGCTAAAATCAGGGGAAAATCCTGTTTTGTACATACATTAGCCGCACCTGACTAAAAGCCGCAGGTGTTTCAATGTTGACTTATCATATGTAAGAGAATATGCACAAAGGGAATTGTCAGGAAAGAGATGGCTGTTTGGAGACACACCCCTTTTATGAATATTTTGAAAAACAAGTTATGGGTACATATTTGCACAACTTTTTTGGTATATGTACAAGTAGCGGTAATTACAAGTACGAAACATGTACTGTGCTTCATAAATGAGTAACAAATGTAGTACATAACAATAACCTACAGCACACCAGAAAAATAGATTCGGACTACCTTTTAGGCTCAGGTGCAGTGACACGGCTTTAACAAGAAGAAAAGTCAGTCATTCACCACCATCTTCCTGCGCACTAAAACCACCAAAGTCCTCTTCTCCAGTGTCGGAAACGAACAGGCTCAGGATGGCTTCGTCATCCACTCTCAGCTTCTTTCCTTTGTTGTCACTTTCAAAACCAAACAAATCCTCGTTGTCAGTGTCAGAGTCGAACACCCTCAGAAGGGCTGTGGCGGTGTCCTCCTCTCCATCATGCAGCAGTCCAGCCCTTCGAAATCCGTTGGTGATCATGGATGTTTTCACACTTTTCCACGCTGTCAGATTCCACCGGTGGAGTTGAGCATAACTTGCTTTTCGCAAGTTTATTGCCGCTTGTCATCCACGCCTCCGGCTGAACGTGTAGCGCTACTTTGAAGTTTGTTTTTCGCGCTACTTGTACGGCACTATGTTGCCTGGCGGATGGACATGTGACCAACATACCACTCTTGAACCCCGATACTGTGTGTCTGATCACATGACCTTCCGCCAGGCAACGTAGTGCCGTACAACAGCGGAACAAACAAAACAAATCGTCTTACGATATGACAAAAATCATGGACAATCCATAGAAAAGCCGCACCTGACTAAAAGCCGCAGGGTTCAAAGCTTGTGCAAAAAGTAGCGGCTTATAGCCCGACAATTACGGTAGTTATCGCAAATTTTCAAATATATATCGTGATAAATATTTTTGACCATATCGCCCTGCTCTAGTGTGAGATGCTCGAGAATATACTCCGGAGTCCTGTTATATTTTAGATAGCAAGGAGCAGACTGCTGAGTTTATTAAACTCCACCGAAACAATCTGCAGATTTCATTAAAACTTAATAAACTATCATCTTGTCTTTATTTTTAGTTAGCACATACATTAAACACTTAAAGTTGTAAGCTAATGATAGTTATATAAGAGCAGATGCATGCTGGTGCAATAAGCTGTACGTTTTACATCCAATGGATGCACGATCTGATTAGTCGACAAATCGCAAAAATAATCGGTGACTAGTTGACTATCAAAATAATCGTTTGTGGCAGCCCTAAAGAGGAGTTCAGGGTAGATTCAGTAACTGCAAGGTGTTCAGGTTTTGTGGCTGCAGAACAAGCCCAAATCTCCACCCCTCCACCACCGTGCTTAACAGCTGATATGGGCTGTTTGTCATGCTTTGTTATTCCTAATTGTACTGTGTAATGGAAATTATTTGAAACAGCGTCAGAATATGGAGACAGTCTCCATGCAATCTTTCACATATACCACATGTAGATGTGCGATAGCATTTCTCTATAAATATTTTAGGCTTAGAGTCCCTCTTTGTCCAAACCATCCACACCTCTGTCGGGCTGTCTGTATATTTGTTTGATGCCTTTTGCAAAAGTAAATAAAACACCTGGTTGTATGCACCACAGTTTATTTCAAATTTCAGAAGTGTGAGTCCATGGCTCATTGGATCTGAGGTCCAAAATGAACAGTGACGGATCATCCTGGAAAAATGCATTTCCACCCTCGAGCTCAGATTGTTGACAGATGAAGAGGACTAGAGTGGACCATGACCTCGACTGTGCCCTTTCAGTGGCTCCACCAACTCAACTTCTACCTACACTGCCACCATGCATGGCACCAGAAGACTGTTCCAGTGATTCATTACTGACCACAGCCCACATCTGCAGGTTTCATATCAACAAGCAGGCTCATCAGAAAGCTCCACGTCACAGTTTTCGCCACAACGGGTAGCAACTTGCTACAACACCCTTCAGCTGCCCATCAAATGTGCCAATGGACAGTCCCTACTAGTCTTTTTACCTTAATCAGAAGCTCAGATTAAAGAAATCATGACTCATAACTGGGGAAATTTTTTTTTTTTTGTTAAATTCTCTTATTTTCCATTGTGAGACATGTATACACATTATGATTGGGATGATAATGACAGCTGAAGGAGAAAGAGAAGAAAATGGACAAAGAGCTCCACATGGCAGCCCTGACATGTGCTAATCTATCCAAGCTACAGCCTATTAGCCATGTCCCCTGACCACAAACAAGTATCAAGCTCCTGCCAGAGGAAGAAAATGAGCAAGATGACACAACCTGGACATCAGTTTAAAGTGCTTTTAGAGGGCACAGAGCAGTGTTGTCCCTCAACAGCAACAACACTGCTGATGAGAAGCATAGCAAGGTGGACTGAGGCTGGAGGGAAGGCACAAGAGCAACGTGCTGCTACTCTGCTGCAATACCACACACATGTGATAGTATACAGCCTATGTGCACATTTGTGTAATTATGATTTGGGGAAATTGAACTTTAAACATATAGTTTGCTGTCTGTTGTCAGTAAGTTTATCGAGCTGTGATCTAATGTGTTGTTTGGGTGTTGGATTAATTTCAACCTCTGAAGGTCTCAGAAAGAAAGTAGTTGAGCCCAAAACTCATTTTTACAGGCCCGGTCAGCAACATTTGATACTGCAAACTGCAAACGGGACTTATTATGGTTTTCTGTTAATAATGGCTTTCTTCTTGCCACTCTTCCATAAAGGCCAACTTTGTGCAGTGCACGACTAATAGTTGTCCTATGGACAGATTCCCCCAACCTGAGCTGTAGATCTCTGCAGCTCATCCAGAGTCACCATGGGCCTCTTGGCTGCATTTCTGATCAGCGCTCTCCTTGTTCGGCCTGTGAGTTTAGGTGGACGGCCTTGTCTTGGTAGGTTTACAGTTGTGCCATACTCCTTCCATTTCTGAATGATCGCTTGAACAGTGCTCCGTGGGATGTTCAAGGCTTGGGAAATCCATTCTCTCCTGACTTTCTCTCCTCACTCTCATAAACCTCCCAACTGTCTCCAAACTCTCACTAACCGCAACTCTCCATCAAACACCCACATTTTGAATGAAGTCTGAGAGGTTTATATCTGTCATAGCTCGCGGCAAAGTTCGAACCACTTCATGAACCAGTCACGTGGTACAGCCGGGCAGCGAGGCTTCGGACGTCATCATTTTCAGCTCCTCCCATAAATGAAGCAAGCCTCGATACGCGCATCGCGGAAACTCCCCCTAAATTACTTGGCACAAGCTTTGAAGCCTCGATACAGAACGTCACATCACTAGCTGCCAGTCTTTTAGGGTATGTCTCTACCAGCTTTGCACATCTACAGACTGAAATCCTTGCCCATTCTTCTTTGCAAAACAGCTCCAGCTCAGTCAGATTAGATGGACAGTGTTTGAGAACAGCAGTTTTCAGATCTTGCCACAGATTCTCGATTGGATTTAGATCTGGACTTTGACTGGGCCATTCTAACACATGGATATGTTTTGTTTTAAACCATTCCATTGTTGCCCTGGCTTTATGTTTAGGGTCGTTGTCATGCTGGAAGGTGAACCTCCGCCCCAGTCTCAAGTCTTTTGCAGACTCCACGAGGTTTTCTTCCAAGATTGCCCTGTGTTTGGCTCCATCCATCTTCCCATCAACTCTGACCAGCTTCCCTGTCCCTGCTGAAGAGAAGCACCCCCAGAGCATGATGCTGCCACCACCATCTTTGACAGTGGGGATGGTGTGTTCAGGGTGATCTGCAGTGTTAGTTTTCCGCCACACATAGCGTTTTGCATTTTGGCCAAAAAGTTCCATTTTGGTCTCATCTGACCAGAGCAGCTTCTTCCACATGTTTGCTGTGTTTTCCACATGGCTTGTGACAAACTGCAAACGGGACTTATGGTTTTCTGTTAATAATGGCTTTCTTCTTGCCACTCTTCCATAAAGGCCAACTTTGTGCAGTGCACGACTAATAGTTGTCCTATGGACAGATTCCCCCAACCTGAGCCGTAGATCTCTGCAGCTCATCCAGAGTCACCATGGGCCTCTTGGCTGCATTTCTGATCAGCGCTCTCCTTGTTCGGCCTGTGAGTTTAGGTGGACGGCCTTGTCTTGGTAGGTTTACAGTTGTGCCATACTCCTTCCATTTCTGAATGATCGCTTGAACAGTGCTCCGTGGGATGTTCAAGGCTTGGGAAATCCATTCTCTCCTGACTTTCTCTCCTCACTCTCATAAACCTCCAAACTGTCTCCAAACTCTCACTAACCACAACTCTCCATCAAACACCCACATTTTGAATGAAGTCTGAGGGGTTAATATCGCTGTCATAGCTCGCGGCAAAGTTCAAACCACTTCATGAACCAGTCACGTGGTACAGCCGGGCAGCGAGGCTTCGGACGTCATCATTTTCAGCTCCTCCCATAAACGAAGCAAGCCTCAATACGCGGCCTAAGCAGGCTTAGGCCTTTTAAGCAGGCCTAAGCCTGCTTAAAATTTCTCAATAGCTTTATCCCTGACCTGTCTGGTGTGTTCTTTGGACTTCATGGTGTTGTTGCTCCCAATATTCTCTTAGACAACCTTTGAGGCCGTCACAGGGCAGTTGTGGAGCTGTTTTGCAAAGAAGAATGGGCAAGAATTTCAGTCTCTAGATGTGCAAAGCTGGTAGAGACAGACCCTAAAAGACTGGCAGCTGTAATTGCAGAAAAAGGTGGTTCTACAAAGTATTGACTCAGGGGGCTGAATAATTACACACACCCCACTTTGCAGTTATTCATTTGTAAAAAATGTTTGGAATTATGTATGATTTTCGTTCCACTTCTCACATGTACACCACTTTGTATTGGTCTTCCACGTGGAATTCCAATTAAATTGATTCATGTTTGTGGCTGTAATGTGACAAAATGTGGAAAGTTCAAGGGGGCCGAATACTTTTGCAAGCCACTGTAAATGACCTACTTTTCAAGGCGGATGGGAAATAAACACCCCAAACACAGATCAAGGTTTTATAGTTAAATAAAATGAAACTAAAAAGTCAAACTAGATGTGAAAAACAGCTGCTTTCAGTAAAGTTGTTTTTTTATTTTAATACCTATTCTGATTTCTCCTAAGATCCTAAAAATGATTGCTCTCCATGCAATAATAGTAAAAAAGACTAAATCTGAACATTTTCAAACTGTAAAAACTAACCTGAAATGAAGAGGCCACTCTGGGAATAAACTCAAAATAACATATTCAATGCTTAGAGTCGATTTTTATAAAAAAGCATGCAGACTGCTGTCAGGCTATCAGTACTGTTTGCCTGTACCCCTTTGCAAAGGTAACAACAGCCTGGTTATGTGCACCTCACTTTGTTTCAGATTTCTACAATAACTTTAATGAGCTCAACATTTAACAAAGGAGAGTCTGAGCGGTAATTCTTAGAGTTTTTAGGTTTTTTGAGCTTTGTATGTTTTGACTTCAGAGGGAATTTTCTGGGTCGTCCACTCCTGGGGTGTTAACACATACCTTAATGCGCCATACTAGCAAGTTGGAGTGTTGGAGTGAGAAGTGGTCTTCACTCTTGCTGATCATCAGTTATTTACATGCATTTGATTAGCAAAACCTGACTGCTTCTTATCTTCTTAATTCCTGTGGAAGCAGTGAGGGTGTGCTAAAGTTTTTATTGGACTTCAAGTGCCAGAGCTATCCCAGTTTAGAAATATGTGATAGAATACAAAAGTATGGTGGTGGAGTGCGCCTGAATTTTTTTTTTTTTCACCATCATAACAAATAGTCTGACAGATAAAATGAACTGTAAAACAGTGATTATAATAAAGTAGAGCTGGGCGATATGAGATTTTTTCATATCACGATATGTTTTTTTCATTTCAGGCGATAACGATATCTATCACGATATAAGCCAAATAACTATATTTGTAAGATTTAAATGTGCCGTTGCTCACAAGTAAAATGTGAAATAATCAGCAGCTTGTTTTTATTTAAATATTTATTTCCCATAATAAGTTCAACAGGGTAGATGTACTTAAGGAACATGAGACTTTTTCAGATAAATAAAGGCAAATATTGCAAACTACACAACAGGCAGCCGCTAAAGCGTTTAAGTTTCAAAATAGGACAAACGAAACAGACTAAATTGTCAATTCCACTTAGAAACAAAATATTAATTCTAAAAATAAATCTTAGTTTGTTTTACAGAAGAACAGACAAAACTGACTAACTTTTGTCAATATCAAATAAACTGAGAACTAAAAGGAAATTCTCAATCTCTCCTTGTTGTATAGCTGAGCTTTTCAAACAGTTTTAACAGTTACTTTAGTCTGACAAAAGCCGAATGACGAATTAGCGCTTCCAGTCAGAGACTGAGGCTACGTCCACACGTACACGGGTATTTTTGAAAACGGAGATTTTCCGTTTTCGTTTTAAAAAATAATCCCGTCCACACATAAAGGCAGAAATGAAGGAAAACGCTGCTATGAACATGCCAAAGCAGCAGGTGGCGCTAGATTCCTAACCGTGCCTAAATGTTGGCCAATCAGAAGTCTAGAAGCCTCGGTGGGAAAAAGTAAACAAAGCTGGGGCATAGAAGCAGAACCGAGTCGTAAGTGTGGAGGGACAGTAACTGTGTGTATATGTAAGCATTTAAACACTGCAGAGAGTAGAATTAACAGTATTGTAGAAATTCATTTCACCGAAACAATAACGTGGCGCACAGTGTGACGCATGCACCAGTTTATTGTATTTCCAGACTTGCTTTCGGCACAATTTACAGTGCACGCTACTCTGTTTTTTGTCAGACTTGAAATAGCCGAAATACCTTCACACTACGGAACTTCTATGGCTCTTCCGTTTGACAATCTCTCCGGCATTGGAACCATCATCTGTTTTCTCTTCGGTCACGCTCGGTTGATTTTTCTAGTCGGCACACTCATTTCCTCCATTACCCGCTGGCTGCTTCCCAAACAAACACACGTGCAGCTTGGCACTTGTGCTGTACGTAACAAGTCACGCGACGTGACGCTGCGGCTGCGATTGGTTCGGCTCTGTGCTACTTAATTTGGATTGGCTGACCTTTTTTTTTTTTTTTTTTTTTTTTTTTTTTTTGAGGACAAGAGCGGCGAGGTCTATCGCGATAGCTTAATTTCTCTATCGAGTAAAAGTTATATCGCGATACATATCGTTATCGTTCTATCGTCCAGCTCTATAATAAAGCATAATGAGGTATTTTTGCAGTTTAATGACTTCCACACATTCAATTGCTGGGAAGAGTTTTCCACTGGCTAATGAAGAAGGAGGCAAGTTAAAAAAGTGTAAACACAAAGTAAACGTTCTGTTTGCCTACATAGTTCATCTTTACCTCAACATCAACACAATAGCCAAGTGTTATCTTACAAGCCCTGCAGCAGCTGATAAATTGTTTACACCTTCACTTTTTCTTCTTCTTGCAGTTCCCAATGACCTGCTGATTGCGTAAGTATTATTTTCTTTCTTTCTTTGATTATCTGATTATCAAAATGTTCAACTAGTATAAAAGTACACCAGAAAAGAAAAATCACTCAAACACACACAAACAGTCTTTCCATGCATGTATTTGATTTTCTTTAGTTGTACTAAACTTCTGATGACTACACACTACGCTTGTACTGTACTTCTGATTTCTTTCATCCACCTATCAAATACTGAGGGCATCTTGGATTTCATCTTGGAGTCAAAGAGGAGGTACTGGTCCGTGTGTGGGCTTCCGGTAAACTTGAATGTTGAGGTTGTCATTCTCTTCAGTGTGCACAGCGTAAAGGACAACTGTTTGCCTTTCCTGGACTGCGCAGTACCTCCTCTTTGACTCCCATCACCCTCTGGAACACAAACTTGGGGTAATTAGGACCCTACACCACCGGGCAGATAATATTCCCTCTAAGCCAGAAGGGAAAAAGAAGGAACACACACACATAAAGGAAGCACTTAAAACATACGGTTATCCTAATTGGGCGTTTATAAAGTCAGCAAAGATGCACAGAAAAGAAGATCAGACACCAGCGAGGGAGGATAAGAAAGACAGATGCAACAACATTTTCATCTCCTATGTAGCCGGTGTATCAGAGAAACTCAGGAGGCTCTTCTCCAAGCACGACATCCCGGTGTACTTCAGACCCAGCAACACACTTAGACAGAAACTGGTTCACCCAAAAGACAGAACTCCTAAACACAAACTTAACAATGTGGTGTATGCTGTACAGTGCAGCGAGGAATGTCCAGACCTCTACATCGGAGAGACCAAACAGCCACTTCACAAGCGCATGGCACAACATAGAAGAGCCACCTCCACAGGACAAGACTCAGCAGTTCATCTGCATCTAAAGGACAAAGGACACTCTTTCGAGGATGCCAACGTTCACATTTTGGACAGAGAGGACAGATGGTTTGAAAGAGGAGTGAAAGAAGCCATTTACGTCCACTGTGAGCCAGACGCTTTTCTTTCCAACCTCCTTAGACTACGATGACCTGGATGACTGAGAACCTCCACAAACAGTCAATAAAAGTAGTGATCCACTCCTGTCTGAGTTATGTTCTTAGTAAGAAAAAATTTGGTTCTGAGTGGGTGTGATGTGGATAAACCACACTGACAATGACCAACTATGCATGCGTGCAGTCTGGGTTTCCCCATGTGACACAGACACCGATAGGACTGCGATGGTGTTCTGTGAGATTTCCTGGCAAAGTGGCTCGAAATGTTGAGAGTACAGGAGTGCTCCCTGTCACCACATCCTGTTTATCACACAGGAAGCCTCTGGTTTAGGGGCTCATCACACTCTGGCAATTCACTAGTAGACTTTTGTTTTTTGTCTTTTTTTTTTTTCTTTTTCTTTTTTAAATCTCCCAGGCTTTGTAGAAGCATATTTATCATATAGCAGCACAATTAGGTTGTCCACATTAATGATTCCAGTCAGAATTTTAATAAAAACAAACTGAGTGATGGGGATGTAATGGATAAAGGGATGTTGTTCTTATTGCACTGAACTTCAGCGTGATTATCTAACATGATTGAATGACCTTTTTCATAGGATAGACCTTTAAACCAATAGAAGTCTGGTTTGAAACCATTTAACATGTGCTCTAATTAGACACATAGAGTGTTGTGTTAAAGTAACTATCTGCACTAACCCGAGGAGACATGCAGCGACGAAAATGATGTGTATATAAAGAGGGAAAAAAAAAGGGGGGGTTCAAGATGCTCCACCACAGATGAGTGTGTGGTTTGTGTAGATATGCAGTGTGCCTCTCGTCTTTATAACCTTTTGTTTCTCACAAGCATTACTCGCAACCCTCCTCCATTGCTCAACTTGAGTTCTTGTCCTGTGAGCCACCGTAAGGAAGTACTTAGAGTAGAACTGGACCATCACCTTTTCAAAGACAAAGCAGTCATTTAGATAAAATATTGGATATTGTTTACCTGTAACTGCACAAAGAGAACTTAGAAATGTAATTACTGACAAGAGTGAACAAGCACTTATAGTGTAATATACAGCTGTGGCCAAACATTTAGAGAATGAGAAGTGTTGAGGTTTTTCCCCCCACAAAGTTTGCTGTTTCAGTGATAGTTGTATATCAAATTCAGTGTTGGGACCAGAGATGGGCAGTAACGTGTTACTTGTAACGCGTTACTGTAATCTGATTACTTTTTTCAAGTAACGAGTAAAGTAAGGGATTACTATTGCAAAAACGGTAATTAGATTACTGTTACTTTCCCGTAGGAATACTGCGTTACTAAAACCGTGATTTTTTTTTTTTTGAATTTTTAAATTTTATTTAATTTTATTTATTTATTTTTATTTTTTTTGCGAGAATGTCTCATGACAATGACGTAAGCGAGTGCGACGTTCGTGACAACAGCTGTGTGCAGATCAACAATGGATCATATATCGAGTGCAGGAGAGAGGATGAGCGTGCAGCGTTTAAAGCGTGGAAGTACTGACCTTACTTTGAGTTTGATTCCATAAAGAGTGACAAAAACATTAGCGTCCGTTGTGCGTGGGAAGAAAACTGCGCAACGACGTAATGGGAAATTCACAGAGAAACTCGCGGATTCTTCCACTGACCGCTGCAGCACACCTGCACCAGGGTAAACCTCCGCCTACCCCACTCCTGCTTTACAGGTGAAAATAGAGCAACAGGACCGCTAGTCTTTGATTTTATTTATTTTCTGCTGTGTTTTACTTGCATCTATTTGAAAGACTGAGTGTAAACACAAAAAATATTTTATTTTATGTGCTGGAATGTGCAGAAAATAGGTTTAAATGTTAAACTAATTTCTTCCAGTCAGAGAATGTTGCATATAATTAAATTTTTGCCTGATGCATAAAGTTAAAAGATTAAAATGCAAGTTTTAAAAAACAAGTTTTAAAAAGAGACTTTTCCATTTGATTACATTTTGTATGATGGATTATGCAGAAAAAGTAGAATTGGGCTGAAAGATCTATCGCTTTATCACCTATTCAGGTTGTAAATCGTGTTTTTTAATAAGTAACTAAGGACCGGCCACCGGTCCGAGTGTCAGGAGAACTGAACTTCAGGTAAGAAGTTATGACCTGCAGTCTTTCTGGGTCAGATATAAACCAAGTTTAGGTGGAGTTTATTTTCGTTATGCTGACTTTTTTTGTACTGCGTACTAGCTAGCATGACGGGGTTTCTATACAGCTGGGTGGGTGCTATGTTACTGATGTTAAACTTTATTTTGTTCATAAGGTTAATTATTAGAGTTGCCAATTGTCCCATTAAAAAAAAAAACCCAGAATAGTCTGGTATTCAGAGAAAATATTACGCGTTTCATATTGAGGTGAAAAGGAAGACAGTTTATCCCGGACTTCAGCTACAATGAAAAAGACACAAAGCTGAAGTTATTCTGTCTTTACGCTGTCAGCTGCCTCTTCTTCTCTTATTCTCTCCCCTCCCTCTCCCGTTTCTACTTCAATCATGAAACTGATCAATGATCAGGTGATCGGCTTTTCTCTCTTGTTTGTCTATCGCCCACTTCGCGCCAGAAAGAAGAAACCAGCGGAGCTCGCGTTAAACAACAGCTGCACGTTTAAGCTTGATCAGCTGTTGTTAGAATTTATTTAATATTAATTTCTAGTATCAGCTGATGTTTGCTGGAGCCACAGCTGTAAAAGCTGCTGGTCATGATATGGTTTGGTTATCTGGTGAGAGGGAAACATGAAGATGAAACCAGGAGATGTCCTTACTGAATCATCAGAGCTGAACAGGTGATGGAGAAACAGGTTTACCTTTTAGGTGACATGAATGAGTTGAAGGGAAGTTATGAACTGTTTCTGAGAGACAAATAAAACCAGGA
Source organism: Copadichromis virginalis (assembly GCF_057382275.1). Classification (NCBI taxonomy): domain Eukaryota; kingdom Metazoa; phylum Chordata; class Actinopteri; order Cichliformes; family Cichlidae; genus Copadichromis; species Copadichromis virginalis. The sequence goes on from NC_140627.1 coordinate 9,161,934, forward strand.
TCCTTTTCTAAGTAGCTGACAGCTGGTAACTGTGCAGGGGCGGGTCTAGCAAAGTGTTGCCAGGGGGCCAGGTAGGGCATTAAAAGGGAAAGGGGGGCACAAGGAAATACTTTCTTATTCTCATTTAAAATGTCTAGCTTTTATTAAAAAAAAAAAAAATGAAAAATTATTATCTGAGTCTTACAACAAACGATTGATAGATTGATACATATATACCATCAAGACAGTGTACATCACTGTCACAACAGTGTTTATTTTCATTCAAAGGCTTTATGATTTTTCCTATAATAGTGGGCCGGTCTCTAGTCAAAATGCCCGGGACGATTTTTTTTTGTCCCAGTCCAGCCCTGTATGCAGCTCATCTGCAGTCTGGTGTTACCTACATCTTCCTATTCAGAAGGCAGAATTTCCGAGTTCTGAGTACAATCAAAAGCACCACAACTGCAGTTTTCCTGTTGGATGTAAAAAGCGCACATGATGTTGTGACGTAGGCTAAAATCATGGCGGCGGTCAACAACGGTCCAGGCATGGGATTTCTCTCGTGGAAATACAGTGGGGCAAAAAAGTATTTAGTCAGCCACCGATTGTGCAAGTTCCCCCACCTAAAATGATGACAGAGGTCAGTAATTTGCACCAGAGGTACACTTCAACTGTGAGAGACAGAATGTGGAAAAAAAAATCCATGAATTCACATGGTAGGATTTGTAAAGAATTTATTCGTAAATCAGGGTGGAAAATAAGTATTTGGTCAATAACAAAAATACAACTCAATACTTTGTAACATAACCTTTGTTGGCAATAACAGAGGTCAAACGTTTACTATAGGTCTTTACCAGGTTTGCACACACAGTAGCTGGTATTTTGGCCCATTCCTCCATGCAGATCTTCTCGAGAGCAGTGATGTTTTGGGGCTGTCGCCGAGCAACACAGACTTTCAACTCCCGCCACAGATTTTCTATGGGGTTGAGGTCTGGAGACTGGCTAGGCCACTCCAGGACTTTCAAATGCTTCTTACGGAGCCACTCCTTTGTTGCCCGGGCGGTGTGTTTTGGATCATTGTCATGTTGGAAGACCCAGCCTCGTTTCATCTTCAAAGTTCTCACTGATGGAAGGAGGTTTTGGCTCAAAATCTCACGATACGTGGCCCCATTCATTCTGTCCTTAACACGGATCAGTCGTCCTGTCCCTTTGGCAGAAAAACAGCCCCATAGCATGATGTTTCCACCCCCATGCTTCACACTAGGTGTGGTGTTCTTGGGATGCAACTCAGTATTCTTCTTCCTCCAAACACGACGAGTTGAGTTTATACCAAAAAGTTCTACTTTGGTTTCATCTGACCACATGACATTCTCCCAATCCTCTGCTGTATCATCCATGTGCTCTCTGGCAAACTTCAGACGGGCCTGGACATGCACTGGCTTCAGCAGCGGAACACGTCTGGCACTGCGGGATTTGATTCCCTGCCGTTGTAGTGTGTTACTGATGGTGACCTTTGTTACTTTGGTCCCAGCTCTCTGCAGGTCATTCACCAGGTCCCCCCGTGTGGTTCTGGGATCTTTGCTCACCGTTCTCATGATCATTTTGACCCCACGGGATGAGATCTTGCGTGGAGCCACAGATCGAGGGAGATTATCAGTGGTCTTGTATGTCTTCCATTTTCTGATGATTGCTCCCACAGTTGATTTTTTCACACCAAGCTGCTTGCCTATTGTAGATTCACTCTTCCCAGTCTGGTGCAGGTCTACAATACTTTTCCTGGTGTCCTTCGAAAGCTCTTTGGTCTTGGCCATGGCGGAGTTTGGAGTCTGACTGTTTGAGGCTGTGGACAGGTGTCTTTTATACAGATGATGGGTTCAAACAGGTGCCATTCATACAGGTAACGAGTGGGGGACAGAAAAGCTTCTTACAGAAGACGTTACAGGTCTGTGAGAGCCAGAGATTTTCCTTGTTTGAGATGACCAAATACTTATTTTCCACCCTAATTTACGAATTAATTCTTTACAAATCCTACCATGTGAATTCATGGATTTTTTTTTTTTCACATTCTGTCTCTCACAGTTGAAGTGTACCTCTGGTGCAAATTACTGACCTCTGTCATCATTTTAAGTGGGGGAACTTGCACAATCGGTGGCTGACTAAATACTTTTTTGCCCCTCTGTATGCACATTATCTTTTCCTTTCTATTGGTAGGTGGCACAGTGCACTTGTGGCAAGTAAGCAAGCTAGAAGACTGGAAATCTTGCTGGGTATCCAGTTATGGAAGCAACACATTAACAAGAGAATTCTGAGTTAAACCAAAGTTACTTTCCCTAGTAACTAGTTACTTTGAAAGCAACGAGTAACTATCAAGTACTTTTGATAGTTACATTACTAGTTACTTCTAAGTTACTAATTTAAAGTAACTTACCCAACACTGATCATATTCTACTGGAAACAGTCGATCATATTTGTCGAAGCTGAACCCAGGGCAAACTAAGCTAAATTTAGCTTTTTTTTTTTTTTTTTTTTTTTTTTTAGCAAACAGCTACAATAAGCATAACAGTTATCAGATATCATTTGTTTACATGATGCTTTTTCTTATACAGGTAATATATTTATTACCAACCTGAACGTTTATCTGCCGGTCATCTGACATGACGAATGACTTCTGAATACTTAAATCTGTGTCCCGCTCCAACTCAAGATGCTGTAGGAAGGTCTGCAGGTACAAACGGTGCTCGATTACTCTGCGGCTTTCACAAATGGCCTGGATGTATGCCCCCAAAAACTGAATTGTAGAACTGAAATTGAATGGTGAGCAGTGAAACTGAAAGCATTCAAAAGCTAAATTTAAAGAAGGATGAATACAATTTCAAATTAAATTAATTAATTTTCATAATGTAAAATTCTGTTTCGATTCAGTGATGATCATTTTCAAATCAATTTATTGGATTTCAAATTAGGCTAATTCAAATTCAGCTTCAGAAGGTTTTATTCAAGTTGAGCAATTCAGATTAAATTTGAGCAATTCAAATTTGAATTGATCTTATTCAAATTTAGTTTCTGATGGCACAAAGTTCTGCCCATACTAGTGCCGTTCTTTCTTTCATACAGAAAGTCTTAAGAAACTGGGGTTTGTTCTGAAATAATCTGTGCGAATTTTAAACCAAGTTAGAGGTTTTTTTTGAACTGCCAAACTCCTCTGTGCAGGCACCAATATGTGATAACCATGCCTTTTTGCCTCCTTGGGATGATAAATCCTATGTTTGGAAGGAGAAGGGCTTAATCATATTCAAAGATCTTTATATAGATGGAAAATTTGCATCATTTAATCAGCTTAAGCAAAAAATTTGATTTACCGCATTCACATTTTTACCGTTACCTACAAGTCAGGCATTTTATGCAATCCAATATGAAGAATTGCCAAGATGTTCCACATGAACATAACCTTTTTAAGGTGTTCCTGAGCCCTCCTTACTCCAAACATTTGATTTCTACAATTGTACATTTGTTTGCTGACAGCATTGAAGTGCAGACTACGAGGATAAGAGACGCTTGGAGGGAGGAATTGGGCATAGAAATATCAGAATCTATGTGGGACAAATGCCTATCAAAAATTCATTCCTGCTCTGTTAACAGCAGACATCAATTAATACAATTTAAAATTGTCCATCGGCTACATTATTCCAAGGTTCGGCTACACAAAATTCATCCTTCAACTTCCCCCATATGTGACAGATGTAAAACATCAGAGAGCACATTGGCTCACGCTTTCTGGCATTGCCCCTCATTGACCAATTTTTGGTTCAAAATATTTGATTGGTACTCTAAAGCTTATGGGATTTCCATCTCACCCAATCCAGAAATTGCAGTTTTTGGCTGTGTACGTTCCAGAACTATCCCTGCGACTGTGTGGGTGCCAATCGACCTCGGAATGATGATCGCGAAAAGACTTATTCTACAGGAATGGAAGTCCGCTGCTCCTCCCTCCTTCAGTGTCTGGCTCAATGACATGCTATCAGTCATTCAACTGGAAAAAGTTCGATACCTGCAAACACCTGCAGCAAATGTTTTCTCAAAATCCTGGACTCCGTTTTGTACTCGCCTTGAGAAGGCTCACGTTGTATAAACATGTACCATGGCACTGCAACTTCCCTGTTTATTACATATTCATGACATTTAATTCATTATGGATACTGGTAGTTCCTGATTTTAATGTTTTCTTTCTTTTTTTTCTTTTGTCTTTGCCTATTGATTCATATTATTGTTGTGCTATTTCTTGTCCTATCATCTCAGCGCCTGAGCTGTATTTGTTTGTTGATGGGGTTTTCTATGCTGAAAAAATTAAAATAAAATATTGGGGGGGAAAAAAAAAATCATCCAAACTGTGGGTGGCCATTTTTTTTCAAATTTTGGGAAAACTGCTATAATATAACAACAGAAAAATCAGCAAACTCCTAAAATCCATGACGATCTGGCATTTTTAATTAAGAAATGACAGGTTTCTGTGATTGTTTTGCTTTTCTTATACACTTTTAAATCTGAGCACAAAGCTTCTGTTGTTGTTTTGACGACTCCTTCTTCTTCTTGTCTCATAGGCTGAAGTTTGTCTTCGGGTCTTGTGCGTTACAGGCTTTGGATTTGGTTGACCAGCACTCAGTCACCTGTTTGACAGCTCCCAGTGGACGCAAGGCCTTTCAGGTCTCTTTTTTTTTTTTTTTTTTTTTTTTTTTTTTAAGCCCGAGTCTCACTTCTCTGTGCCTGCCAAGGTCATAAAAGGTGTTTCTCACTGCATGTGAGAAATTCCTTCCTAAAAGTACAAATTTACAAAAGCATTTTACGCATGAAGAACATTTTTATAAGACAGGAAATGACTTAATGTGAAAGAAAAAGGACTATTTTCCTGAAATTTGTCCTGAGTCGTGCTGCAAGCTTATGAGTTAGCCTCAGGGGGACAAGGCATCAGTTGTAGTGGGAGAAACAAAGCAGTCCACCAAGGTTGTGGTCATTGTGTCCTGAATTTCCTGTAAACTCCTTTAGCCTCTTGTAAAAAGTAGTTTTATGAGAGGAGCGTTAGAGCACAATGCAGCTAAATAAAGACATGGATTTTGTTCGTGTTGTGAAATTTTCAGCACAACTTAACTTTTCCACATCATTCACACCGCAGCTACCTCATGTCTGACCATTTTACATCAGTATTTCTAAATATTTCTGGCAACTTGAATCACTTGAGAGTTTTAGATTTATTTATTTATTTTTTTAATCCAAAAGCATCAAATTCGCTTTTGCATCTTATAAGTTCATTTTGACAGCTGTGAGTTTCCTCCTGTAATCCAGCCAGGTGGCACTTATATAAAGTTTTAATTTAACAGTGTCTGTTCAAATCATGTCTCAGAGGCATGGCTCAGACATTTAGCTTACACTGCTCTCTGACTTCACTTGTCAGTAGGCAGCATTTAAAATCAAACCAACCCCTTAAAAATACCTGAACACATCAGAACATAGTGAGAAGTGCATGAAGACACATATTAGGTTCCAGCTAAAATGAATCAAAGCAGGTCCCTGATTTCTAATGAGAAATAAAAAAAGGAGGTGAAGTTACTGCTGTGAGGATCAAAGGTTAAGTGATGAAATAACGTTCAAGGTTGGACTTGAGGCCCTGTGATTTTGACCAGACTGGAGCATCTTCAGGAAGTATATGCTACCACTGGGAGTTGGAGCTTTAGCTCATTTTCTGGCTTTTCTGCAATTAGTCATCCACATGTCAAGCATTTATGCCAATTTCCTGTAAGGCGGGAAGAGGAGGGAGCAGCCGTCTCTCACCACATTACAAAAATAATCTTATTTGGGAAAGAAATGCATTTACTGGAAGTGCAGTGATGCGTGTGTTCAATGGAAAGAAGATGATAAATGAACAGATTCGGCCATTTTTGTCATTTCCTACTAATAATTTGTTTCTGTTGGACGGAGTTTCTCGTGTTGTAGTGGTTATTTTGTCACCTTATGAATAACCCATGAGAACTTGGCATTTCAGTGCAATTTTTCTTTACAGTCTTATCTCATTCTTAAAGTCAAATGACCTTTTGATAAGAAATGTACCACCGTTTTGTTTTTTTGGAAAGAGAATTTGTGAGTGGTGAAGTCTTAGAAGTACTGAAACTTAAAATAAATGTTTTTGAGTCAACTGTCATTAATATAGTGGGGAAATAGAAAGTTATTACAGCTTCTCACAGTTCAAGGTGACAATATGAAATGTTGTCTGTAAGTTATTTAATTATCTATCAAATATCCAGTTCAGGTCATGTTTTAAGGTTTCAGTTTAAGGTGGTGGTGGTGACATGGCCTGCTGAGATGTGTGACTGGCTGTAAGGAGGGTTTATTTAATCCTCTCTGAAGTGCCATTAGTTATAAGCTAAACCATTCTTCTTAATGGAATGTAAAACATAAGTCTTTGTAGCATTAACATGAAGGCTTTTTGGTTCTTAAAGTAATTCATCATTACACATGAGAATCTCCAGGTCTGTGTTTTGTAAGTCAGAATAAATGCACCCAGTCAGGGTTGACTGATAATGCACATATACAGCATGTTGGCATACAGACACAGGGGTAGCGTATCTTAATGACTTCCCACTATAAATTTCCCCAAAGTTTGTGGCGTGGAACGGAGAGCTGCCCTAGTTCCTGCTCCTCTGGCTCACGTTAATGGCAAATACTCTCATGGGAGCCACTGCTTGTAGAAGAGATGAAGCCAGAACTCTGCTGAGTCCAACTGCAGTGAGTAACAGAGAGACGCTGATGTATAGCGTTTTTTTCTTTTTTGAAGAAACTTCGATGCCTGCCAAGCAGTGCAAGCGCAGTTTGGTGTCTTTTGATGATACTTGCCACTAGCTTTGTGGTGAGAACTGCAGCAGAGCCTCATGAAAACAAAAAAAGCTGGTGTGAGCTGATTTTAAACTTGGCTCTTTAGAAACTGTAGTGGTCCTTGTCCATGTGGTCACAGTTTTACAGCTTCTGTCCTCATCTTGGTGTGGAAAGTACATCTTTAGTGAGGTGTTGTGAGTCTATGTAATTGTCTCTTTTGTGCCTTTTTTTTTTTTTTTAAATAATGAAGTGTCACATTGAATAAATGAGGTGTTTTTGCTTTTGTAGGTCAGAGGCAAAGGTAATTCATTGAAGCTTTGGAGAATAATGGAGCCTGCTCTGCCATCTTGGCAAGCATTAGTTATTGTGAAGTGTCAAGCTAATCCACCGACTTAATGTCCTCGTGTGTCATGTGTATGAGGACGGCACCTAAATCACTGTCTGTAGCTGGGAGCGAATGCTGACATCATGAGCAGCTTCAGTCAGCCAAGGCCATTAGGCATCCCACCCAGGTTTTTTAAAAATGCATTATTTATTACTTATCTAAATAACTAATGAGAAATCATGTAGTTGGTAGAAGCTAAAGAATAGTTTACACCATTATATTCCTCTCAATTTGCCGGCATGCGGTCTATGAAGTGCAATGCTCTGCAAAAGTGTTGAGTCCCCCCCCCCCCCCCCCCCCTCATTTCTTTAATTTGCTAGCAAAATGGGAAATACAGAAATTGAAACATGTGCAAACATACATAGAAATGCAGTATACAAGGCAAAAGCTTGTACAGTCTTAATCTGCTTGAAGGTAAATATGTGTTTTGATCACCTCTATTCTTCAACAGAGCCTTAAAGGCAAGCTTTCCTATGAGTTCTGTAACTAGTCTTCAGTGTTACAAGTGGCTCTACCTTCCACACAAGTAAGATATGCATCAACTATGTTGTTTACAAACTGATCAGTAAATCTGTGGGGAGGTGTGTGCTTGGGTGAGTGAGCAGAACATTAGAAATCTGTAAGTCCGGGAGCTTGTGAGAGAGATGAAAAACTGGTCAGCTCTTTATATACGCTTGGCCACAATGGTACGTGGACTGGTTCTTATATAGAGTACTCAAAGGGCTCCATCAGACTCACTGCCACTGATTTTCAGTCCAGCTCTTGTGTACTTTGTCATATCTCAGCCCTTTCTCTCAGTTTTCCTTCCTTAGCAATGGCTTCTTGATAGCCACTCTTCCACTAAGACCATTTCTGATGAGGCCTTGTCTAAGAGGGTAGATGGGTCAAACAAAAGGTTCAGATGCATCGCTCAGGTTCTGTGTCCGCTCTTTGCTGTTTTGTTTTGTTTTTCCTATTTCTTAAGGACATGACTTTCAGGTACTGTTCATCTGTCGTAGCAATCTCTTCTTCTCTCCTCCACTGGTTCGGTAGTCTCAAAGGTTTTAAAGACACACTCACACCATGCACAGCACCAAAAGCATAACCTCCTTGGTTGAGGTAATCATATGAACACTAGGAAAGACAGTTTGTTTGTTTGCTGGTCTACATCATAGCTACATTTGTTTTGTTTTTTTAAGGTTTTAGAACAAAATATTTCTCAATCTTAAATTTAGATAGATAGATAGATAGATAGATATAAAAAGGAGGGAAAGATCCATATGGAACAAGATTACGTCTGTAATATCCACAACTCGGCCAGCTATGCCTGAACTCGTAGAGAATCATTTGGGGAAACAACTTGTTTTCCTTCATTCCATTGCATGCTTTTTTTCTCCACTTCTCATCTACACAACTGCCTCTGCAGTACTGTAGTCAGATTTAATTTCAGAATCCCCCTCATAAACAACAAATGATACCTCTGCAAGTGACATTTATTTCATTTGAGGTCAGTAAACACAAACTTTGTCACATATTTAAGTATGTTTTGCATTAATATCTTTCAGGTAACGGGAGGTTCGGGACGTTTGTACACTTGCTTCTTGTCCTGCCACTACTGCCCATGTCCAGCCTTTGCCTACAGTGTGCTACGTAGAAATGACGGCCTGGTGGTAAGTCTCATACAGACCATATGTCGTGTTGCACTAAAGGTTTTTAGTTGGGTAGATGTGGGGAGTGGAGAGAGAATATCGTTTAAATATAAGTGCTACACAGATGTATCTGTGTACTTGCCAATGATAGTTTTAAAGCGAAAAAAAAAAAGCTGATTAAAGTGCATTTTCTTTTTGTAGCTGCATTTAGTGTTTGTTTTATTTTTCAGATAAAGATTACACTGCCTGTGATAAGGGTGCTTTCACAAACCAACGATCAGCTGAGCTCTTTACATCACAGTATTCCTATAAATGATGAGGAAGTAAAAGTTATGTTTATTTGTAGTGCAGTGTTGTGGGTGCGTGCTGTTTATGTTAGTAGTTTTTAATTGTATGTCCGTTTAGATAATTTATTTGCTGCCTTGTTTTCTTCTCTGTTATTTCCTCTTCACCTTCTCATATCCATTTCAGAAACACCACCAAGTCAAGTTAGCATGGGAATTGCCTAAGAGCACTTGGATGACATGTTTTATTAAGAGTGTTGATACTTGCTGCTATTATATCAATAACAAGAGAAAGCTATACGACATGTTGCTATTGAGGTTTTTCTGCTTTGCACATAATTGGTGTCTTCACTACAAAGGGTTCTAATGCTTTGTATTTGATTGCCTAGGTTGTTGTGTTTTGTTTTCTGAAAAGCACTCATAGGAGTTTGTTGTATTTTCCTGACCTGGTTGCTCCTTGCAGTCTTCAAATGGTAGTCCTCCAGCTGTCAGGGGCTTGAGTAGTAGTAGTAGTATTTATAGCCCCAGAGGTGAAACCCCCAGAGCAGTGGCTAACCACACCAAACCTTTACATATTTTGGAACGTGAGGGGGACATTTCCATTATATAAAGTAGTATATTTACACACACACACAGTTGTGTCTTGTCATTCAAGCATGATCTAAGTGGAAAATCTTTGCCAACTCAAGCAAGACAAAGCCCATGTTGAAATGTGTGTGACATGTGTGTGACAGATGTGGTCAGGACTTGTTTTTGTCTGGTCACTGATGGGCGTCTACCTCCCATCGCTCCAGCTAGCTGTTTTGGCTCCAAATATCTGCAAGTAAACGATCTTCGCTCGTCCTCTGACCATTAGGCCGTTCCCTGGAGGACGCTGCTAAAATCGGTGTGAGAAACAGAGAGCTGCAACAGACCATAGAGACTCCTCATGAGCACGTCAGCGCCATTGATATCTTTCCTCCTGAAAAATGTAAATGCTCATCAAACTCTTCGTCCACTTAGATGACGGCGGAGACGAGTTTGTGTCGGTCCAAATGTGAAGCGAAATGGTGGACACGTTCATTTTAAAGAACTCTCACAATCCCAAAGTCAAAAATGAGACGCATGCAGGGTGTAGCCCTGCCTCACTAGAGCTATTTCATTCATTCCCGTGCTCTGCAGATTCCAGCATGACCACAAGAAGACAGATGAGGTAGTACTGCTCTGACAAGTACAGTGGGGCAAAAAAGTATTTAGTCAGCCACCGATTGTGCAAGTTCCCCCACTTAAAATGATGACAGAGGTCAGTAATTTGCACCAGAGGTACACTTCAACTGTGAGAGACAAAATGTGAAAAAAAAATCCATGAATTCACATGGTAGGATTTGTAAAGAATTTATACGTAAATTAGGGTGGAAAATAAGTATTTGGTCACCTCAAACAAGGAAAATCTCTGGCTCTCACAGACCTGTAACGTCTTCTGTAAGAAGCTTTTCTGTCCCCCACTCGTTACCTGTATGAATGGCACCTGTTTGAACCCATCATCTGTATAAAAGACACCTGTCCACAGCCTCAAACAGTCAGACTCCAAACTCCGCTATGGCCAAGACCAAAGAGCTTTCGAAGGACACCAGGAAAAGTATTGTAGACCTGCACCAGACTGGGAAGAGTGAATCTACAATAAGCAAGCAGCTTGGTGTGAAAAAATCAACTGTGGGAGCAATCATCAGAAAATGGAAGACATACAAGACCACTGATAATCTCCCTCGATCTGGGGCTCCACGCAAGATCTCATCCCGTGGGGTCAAAATGATCATGAGAACGGTGAGCAAAGATCCCAGAACCACACGGGGGGACCTGGTGAATGACCTGCAGAGAGCTGGGACCAAAGTAACAAAGGTCACCATCAGTAACACACTACAACGGCAGGGAATCAAATCCCGCAGTGCCAGACGTGTTCCGCTGCTGAAGCCAGTGCATGTCCAGGCCCGTCTGAAGTTTGCCAGAGAGCACATGGATGATACAGCAGAGGATTGGGAGAATGTCATGTGGTCAGATGAAACCAAAGTAGAACTTTTTGGTATAAACTCAACTCGTCGTGTTTGGAGGAAGAAGAATACTGAGTTGCATCCCAAGAACACCATACCTACTGTGAAGCATGGGGGTGGAAACATCATGCTATGGGGCTGTTTTTCTGCCAAGGGGACAGGACGACTGATCCGTGTTAAGGACAGAATGAATGGGGCCATGTATCGTGAGATTTTGAGCCAAAACCTCCTTCCATCAGTGAGAACTTTGAAGATGAAACGAGGCTGGGTCTTCCAACATGACAATGATCCAAAACACACCGCCCGGGCAACAAAGGAGTGGCTCCGTAAGAAGCATTTGAAAGTCCTGGAGTGGCCTAGCCAGTCTCCAGACCTCAACCCCATAGAAAATCTGTGGCGGGAGTTGAAAGTCCGTGTTGCTCGGCGACAGCCCCAAAACATCACTGCTCTCGAGAAGATCTGCATGGAGGAATGGGCCAAAATACCAGCTACTGTGTGTGCAAACCTGGTAAAGACCTATAGTAAACGTTTGACCTCTGTTATTGCCAACAAAGGTTATGTTACAAAGTATTGAGTTGTATTTTTGTTATTGACCAAATACTTATTTTCCACCCTGATTTACGAATAAATTCTTTACAAATCCTACCATGTGGATTCATGGATTTCTTTTTCACATTCTGTCTCTCACAGTTGAAGTGTACCTCTGGTGCAAATTACTGACCTCTGTCATCATTTTAAGTGGGGGAACTTGCACAATCGGTGGCTGACTAAATACTTTTTTGCCCCACTGTATAGGTCAGTGGACATATAAAGGAGCTCACCTGCCATAGCCACGTGCTAGTAAACAGTTCACAGGAGAGGCTACCAAATAAACTTCTCTGCTTTTGCAGATTTAGAATTTAAGGTCATTTTTAACCTCCTTTTTTAAGGAACTGGATGGGAAAAAAATCCACAGACAGACTAATGTGCAGGTGAAGCTGATCTGCAGTGCACGCAGTAGTAGAGCAGGGCGATATGACTAAAAGTATTTATCACGATATACATTTGAAAATTTGCAATAACGATATAACTGACGATATAATTGACACTAGACAAAATACTTTACAACTCCACAACTTTATTAGTGCAAAAAAACCCCAACCATCAATGTATTTTCACTTAAACAAGCAGCTGTTTTTTATGTGCATTAAAGTTATATAAAAATGTAACAGTGGAAATGCAAATTCCTTGCTGACAGTTTAACCAAAAGGCATTTCCAGTGGAAATTGGCCGACATATCCTCAGCATAACCATGTATAATATCCACAAAACTTAAAAAGAAGTTATTCGTACACAATACAGTAATATTATGTTGAAGCACAGTAAGTATCACTCCGCGAGGCTCCTGCCTACGATAGTCGTAATGCTCCGACAGTCCATCAAGCGGTGCGGGTTTGTAGCTTAGCAAAGTCGTACTGAAACATTTGACAGATTTTCAAGCGCCGTGTACCACATAACATCGTTTCGAGGTCAGTAAACGCAACCAGAATTCATACATAAGGCACACGGGATCATAAGGGGCACTGTCGATTTTCAGAAAAATCAAAGGATTGATTTTAAGCGTGCTGTATTTTCTAAAAAACACCGTAATAACGATGGCCCGCTAGCATGCGCTACCAAAAATACTGCTTTGTTGTGTGTCTGACGGACGAAAGCCAAACCAGCAACCTGAAGTTGCAGCATTTTTACAAACCAATTCTGATTCATCCGTTTCATTCAACGTTCCGCCTTCGCCCTTCTCATTCTCCGTCGCCGCCATGCTTTTTCCGCCATGTGTGTATGAAAACAAAGGCATTGCGCATGCACGTTTTACCCATATTCTATCGCGATATTTCATTTTCTTATTGTTGTCCAACATTATACCATGAAAGCTATGATATGGCCCCAGTGTTGGGGAGTAACGGAATACATGTACCGCCGTTACGTATTTAAAATACAAAATATGAGTAACTGTATTCCGTTACAGTTACCGTTTAAAAAGGTGGTATTCAGAATACAGTTACTTTGTTGAAATAAATGGATTACACTGCGGTACTTTCCTGTTTCATGTTGTCGCGGGTCAGGACTGTTTGGGTTTTGTTTGACAGCTACGTTCTGTTGTTCCAGGCGGCAGCGTTACGGTTGCCATGGTTACAGGGCGACGCTCTCTCTCTCTCTCTGCGACTGTGTGTTTCCTGGGTGAGAGAGCGCCTTTTCGTTGTTGTTGTTGTTGTTGTGCTAAGCTAACAGGCAGAATGCTACAAGCATAGCTCTAAAGAATGTAGCATCATGGGGAGTGTAGTCCGTGTTGCAGGGAGAATGGACTGCCACACACGTTATGTGTCTGTGAGCGCGGGGAGGGAGAAAAAGGGGAGTGGAAAGGTACGAGTTGTCATCGAGCAAAAACGGGAGCTGGAAACATGTAAATATAATAATAACCACTTCAGCCAAGAAGAGTGTCTGACGAGCCCAGTTGTAAGTAAGCTATTAAGACTCGACTGTACACCGTGTTCATGTTTTCCTCCGAAAACAATAAGTTCCGTTGGAGCAGTCTTTCAACGCCTCTCTCTGTCTCTCGCAAGAAAAGTTGACCCACACAACAAAGTAAAGCTATTTTTCGGCTACGAGCCGACAGGGACCCCGCCGTATTAGTCAGAGGTCCCTTTACTACAGTTCGGAGTCGCGGACCTTCAGTAATAGTAATAAATCACACAGCAATAGTACATTCACGTTGTTGTAAAAAGCATGATAATATATTAAGTAATCCAAAGTATTCAGAATACGTTACTGTCATTGAGTAACGTAACGGAATACGTTACAGAATACATTTTGGGGCATGTATTCTGTAATGGGATACATTTTAAAAGTAACCTTCCCAACACTGTATGGCCCAGCCCTACGCAGTAGGCTGAAGAGGAAAACAAATCAATGAGTAACTTATACTGATAATAAGAGGGGCTAATGAACACGTTCACAGATCCTGAGAGCTGCAGAGCTTCTTATTATTCAGCAAACATTACGCTACTGGAATTACTGCTTATTTTGTACACAAACGTCCACACACAAATAAAATCCTCTTTATCATAACTGCTCTCCATGTGTCTCCATTTATGAACATTTTTAATTAGATATAGATATTCTAAGTTACTGACTAATACGCTCAGTGTATTATACAATAGTTCATTGGAATATTTAATGTATACTTTATTGATCCCCGTGGGGAAATTCCTCTCTGCATTTAACCCATTCACTTAGTGAAGCAGTGGGCAGCCACTGGGCGCCCGGGGAGCAGTGTGTAGGGACGGTACCTTGCTCAGGGGTACCTCAGGGGAATCGAACCCCCGACCTTCCAATCATGGGGTCACCACTCTACTGAGCTATCCCTGCCCAACAGGTTAGAGCCAAACTAAACTGCTCCTTTCTAGTCTGGTGTATACATGAGATGTTTGAATTTAAATTACTGGCATGTCATTACAGCTTCATATCCGTCTCATTAATCACACCAGCTCTGCTGTTAATCTAATGAATCTGTGTCTGCGATCTTTTCTTTCAGTGCAAACATATCCTGGCTGTGTACCTGAGTCAGGCTATGGCTGCGACTCAGCAGGAAAGCGTATCTGATCAGCAGATGTCCCTGCTGCTCAGTGGGACGATGGACCCGTGACTGCAGGTAGATCGACACACCTGGCCCTGCAGAGGCATGCACCGGAGCACCGAGCATCCTGGATAGAAGCCAGTGTAGTGACATTCATGACACAGCAGGGAACGCTGTTATGTCTCTCTGAAAGACCACAGATGTTGTTCTATTCATCTTTTCTTTTGGAAGAGTTCTTAATCTGTTTTCAAGGAAATAACATCTGTTTGCTGAATATGGACTGCTCTATATTTGGTCTCCTTTTATCTGAAACTGTCAGTTCATGAGGCAGCATCTTCATACTGAAAGCACTTAAGAAGCTTTCCAGTGTGGGAAATTTAGACTGTCACATGGTTTGCAATTTTAACCTTGGGGGGGAAAAAGCTGGCGTTTAACAATATAAACATTGCCTTTATTAACAAAATAGTTCACCATACATACAGCTTTTATCATGTTAAATAGCAATATCAGTTAGCAGTTTTGTTGGAGAAACCAAAGAATGGCCTCTGGAAAACTTGAACATCAGCTTGACCACAGAGGAAGTTTTTCCTGATTAGTAGCAACTCTGACAGACAGGTACTTCGAAATGAAAGGCAGGAATGTTGAATTCAGTCAACTTATTTCGACTTACTGTTGAACTTGAAAAAGAAGGCAATAGTTTGACATCGATAGCTGGCTGAGAAAAGCTGAACACCTACAGTACTTTTTTCTTTTTTTTTCTTTTTTTACACACATCAGTCAACATAGACAGTAATACAACGTTACAGTGCATTTACAGTGTAGATGTCTCCATTGGAATGTACTAAACACTGCACACTCCTGTATTTTAGCCCTTGAATTTAGTCAGAGGTGGATCACTACACACAAAAGCAAATGAAGTGGGAGAGATAATGAAGCACTGGAGGCAGACGCTACGCTTGTTTTAACATCAACAAAACGTGGTTCGACACCACCAGTGAAGCACAGCTAACAGGAAATGATCAGAAATGTCAGTGCATTTGTGTAGTGATGGGTCTCTGTTGACCAAAACACCTGCTCATTTTCACTCAAGGTGTGAGAATTCAAATAAAACCGCTGTGCTCTGGTTAATCTTACATGCTCTTGTATATGCTGAGCTTTGAAAGTTACAGCAACACTTCTGTGAGGTTTGCTGCACTATGAGCACCACTGAGAGTGTGTAACAAATTATTTCTCTAGTGTTACCCTATCCTTTATTCTTTTTTTCTTTTTCTTTTTTTTACTTCAGTTAGACTCAGTTAAAATGGCCATGTTTACTTAAATTAAAAAGCTAATGTCGGTGCAGTCTTGACGACTGGCTTCACTAAGAGGGCCTCGGGATTCCAGCTGAGACTGTCTATGTGGGGGAGGGCATTGTCAGCTGTACTCCTGAGGCAAGTCACATTCATTTATTCCCAAATAAATCAAAGCAGTGATGCTTTATGCCTTTAATTGCTTGGATACAGAATAATAAATCAAATTGCAATGATCTGAAGAATCAAGTTTGACTTGGCTTTCAGGTCTGCTACAGTATCTACAGTATGTCATCATGTGGCTCAATAGAAAGCAGCTTTGCACAGATGCAATGTTTCCATGAAGGGTGCAATCAGTTATTCCTCTTCCTGAGCATTTGAAAATGTAAATCATGCAGAGCACAACCACACGTGTTGTGTTGAACTGCATCATATTAATGGGTCTGCCTTCGCTCAAATCAAATTGTGCTATTTTTCTGCAGCTGCAAGACAAGGTTGGTGAATCCTTTGGAATTACAAGGATTTCTATATCGATTCTCCATGAAACATGGTCTGATCTTTATCTAGGTCACAAATATAGATGCACAGAATCTGAATAAAGTGGTTACAAAGAAATGACTGTACTTTCATCGCTCACAGTGCCAGGGCGGAAAACCTAACTGCACTTCTGTGCTCACAACTACTCTAAAAGTTACTTGAAGACAAAGGTTCTCCAGTTAAGGAGATGAGAGGGTGTGGGTTATAGGACTTTGAAAATCCCCCCCCCCAAAAAAAAGAGATTCAATCAAAAAAGTCTCAGAGATACGCACAGGAAATTCCAAAGTGTTGCTCGTCTCTTCCCTGCAGGAAAAAAAAAAGAAGAAACTGGGAGTAACACCAAATTAAAGTTGGATAATGGATATCAAACACTAGACAACTTGGGTATCCAGTAACACTTATGGGCCAAGAGTCTATGGACATTATTAACATCTGTGTTTATCTGGAATTTTCACATTGGCTACAGAAACTAAACCCTGCAAGTAATCAATGCAGAAATCCTGGTAATTCCAAGTGGTCCTCTAACTACGACTTCTAGGAGCCAGAAAGTGCTTACTCAGTATAATAGCCACTGGAGTAGAGCTAATTTTTGCCCCTCTCCCCAAAAAGACCCTGTGGCTATGAATCGTGATTCATGTGGAAAAAAAAATGTTGTTTTAATTTTTCCATTTCTCCCTGTTTTGTTGTTTTTGTTTTTTAAATCAGTTACCATAACTTCCACAAAGCAGAAAAGTGCATTTTTCTTCCATCTCTGCACTGCCGAGCTCTTCTGCTTGCGCACGCGCACACACACACACACACACACACACTCACAAGAACACCTGCAAACACTGGCACTTAGTTGAGTTGAGCAGTTGAGCAGCAGACAACATTGAGAACATTTCTGCTTCATACAGATGTTACATTTGTTATCTGACTCTAATTTTGAATTGATATGAAAGTTACTTTTTTTTAGCTCCTCCTATAATTAAATAAAAACTATAAAAACAATCTGTCTGCATACTAAGGTGTGATAAGTAAGAGTGTGAGCTCAACTTTTAAAGGTTCACAAGCCAAAAGTAACCACGGACATACTGTACCTTTTAGGTCCACAAGTACAGATGTAGCCACACAAGTTTGTTTGTTTTTTGAACTTTACATTCTCAAAGATATATATTTTTGTAATAAATAAGTTAATAAACAGTGGCACTGAATGTTGACAATATAAAATATAATGGCAGTAAAGAGGAGTGTTTGCAGTTGTAACATTATGTTGGATTCAAAATGATAATCCAACATAAAGATGATAAGCAGTAATTTTTCTTAGTTTGGATCCCATTCACAGTCCAACAAATCCAGTTAGCTTTATATATGGACATGTTAATAATGTCCATATATATTTATATATATATATATAAATAAATTTTTATTTATATATATATATATATATATATATATATATATATTTATATATATATATATATGAATAAAAATAAAAAATCCCACTGTAGCGGACAAACACAGTGCCTTTTATATGGATGCAAACACGCGTTCCAATTTCTTATTTGGTGCGCATCTTCTATTTTGACAGCGAATGCGCACCTGTGGACCACTTATGTGCACCCCTGTGTGTGTGTGTGTGTGTGTGTGTGTGTGTGTGTGTGTGTGTGTGTGTGTGTGTGTGTATCCTTCACAATAGAAAAGATTTGTAAGACTTGCTATGAAACATATCATTGCTTGGCCCCTGATACTTTGCACTGTTCATAATTAAATGTCCACATTCAAGGCGCGTTTGACATCTTTACATATCATACCATTGTTCTGTAAACATTAGAAAACTGGGAAAGTCAAGACTAAAACAACAATTGACACAGATAATACTCCTGTACGGTTCCCTATAGCAGAGGGTCGATGGTCATGTTGATTTGGTCTTTGTTGCGTTTGCTGCCATTGGAGCTGAGGGACTTCTCCTTTTTGCATGTAAAGGGGCTCAGGATCTTGCGGAATGTGACCCTGAAGTCCCTGATTCGGTAAGCATAGATGATGGGGTTTACTGCAGAGTTGGCGTGGGACAGAATGATGGCCACGTACATGACGACCTCCAGCTGTAGCTTCTGGTAAAACAGCGTGACACAGTTGAGGATGTGGACAGGCAGCCAGCAAATGGCAAACAGTCCCACGATGATGGAGAGGGATTTGGCAGCTCGGATTTCCTTCTGCAGCAACCCGTGATTTTGGCTGTCGCCGTTGCCCACGCATTTC
Organism: Copadichromis virginalis; assembly: GCF_057382275.1. Taxonomy (NCBI): domain Eukaryota; kingdom Metazoa; phylum Chordata; class Actinopteri; order Cichliformes; family Cichlidae; genus Copadichromis; species Copadichromis virginalis. The sequence continues at coordinate 9,180,778 of NC_140627.1, forward strand.
AGCTCGATCTGCCTCAGTTGCTTCCTGGCCACGTTGAATATCTTCAGGTAGATGCCCAGCATGATGAGCAGTGGCAGCAGCACGCAGACAAAGAAATTAAAGTACACCATGTAATGCATGTCTACCACGCTCTCAAACAAGCACGTGAGCTTGCAGCTCCGTGGCAAGTCCCCCGTGGCACTCGGCGCTGCTGTGATGCTAGCATTCATAGTGCTGCTTGTGTCAGAGCTGTTGTTACCACATTTCTTAGACTTCAAGTTCCATCCAAAGAATGGGATGAGGCCAATAATAAAGGAGAGAATCCATAAAATAGCAATGATCTCTCTGGCAGTTTTACCCGTCATCAGCTCCTTGTACCTGGACAAAACACAGCAGAGATTACTGACTGAGGTTTTGCACAAATATCACACTTAAAGGGACATTATTATTCTTTTACTGCAGCTGTGTGTGATTCACAGTTAAAAACAATCTGTATTTATCTTATTACAACCCCACAGTTCATCCACAGCTGGATCCCTTCACTTGCCAGCTGAGGATTGGTAGATGCTCACCACCAGAGCTGGTTATTTAAGGCGACTGTATTCGCAATATACAGTCTTACTGACATAGAAGTCAAGTGCTTAGAGCAGGGCTGCCCAATCCCAGTCCTCGAGAGCTACTATCCTGCAGCTTTTAGATGCATCCCTACTCCAACACAGCTGAATCAAATGGTTTGATTACCTCTTCAGCATGCCATCATGTTTGGCAAAGTCCTGATAACAAGCCATTCATTTGATTCGGGTGTGTGGGAACAAGGATGCATCTAAAAGCTGCAGGACGGTAGCTCTCGAGGACCGGGATTGGGCACCCCTGGTTTAGAGCAATCTGAAGTAAGAGCTTTTCGGTCACAGGGATTACCTGCACAAACACACACCTCATATATAGTGTTCTTAACAATATTAACAACCTAGCTGTTTATTGTTGGTGTTGTTTATTTAAGAAGACTTAAAATTATGCATCCCCCAAGAAGAATTGGGACACAACAAAGGGGAAAAACTGGTAGAGAATAGTAAACTTTTGTCTTACTTGCAGTGGAAATCCGTAATGTACAACCACACCAACAAAATAAAAGGTTTAAATATGCATATAAGCAAAAATGTAAAAGAAAACCAACTTAAGCTTTACTGGTTTTCAGCGTTGGTTTTGTATAAAGCTCCAAAATGTATTTATTTATATATATACACGTGTGTGTGTGTGTGTGCGCGCACAGATGTTTGGTTTAGTGATGATTAGTGGTTGTTAAAACCAATTCAAAATCAATTCCCTACAAGAACTCATCAATGCAGTAGAATGGTCTCCAACTTGGTATTTATTCTGTAGTAGTAGATTATTATTACAACAGATGCATTACAATTTAATTTGAGACCACTTGCATTACTTTATATACAGCAGTGAAAGTGAATCAAAGATACATAAATGCATCTTTGTTTGTTTTTTATTGATTTTGTACATCCTGATGAGGACCTTTCTAATCCCAGTACATCCTGTCATCTTGTTTGAATTTGCAGTGATGGTGTGTGACTAGTGGAAACCACAGCTCAGATTCTACTCTAAAATGACACCACTGTAAACAAGACAAAAAAAGATAAACAGTCAGAGCCTTTCCATATCCTCTCGGTGTTGTACAGAAGCGCAGCGTAACTGCGGCGGTGCACGTTGATCAGGAGCACATTGTCGGCTTCAGAGTGAAAGCATTGAGTCTGCTGCTATCTCTGAGTGTTTCTCACACACAGCTGTGCTTAAATTAATTCCACGAGTACAAAACCGAAACTAAACTTAAGCCTGTTCACGTGTTTGCGCTCGGATGCTGTTTCACAGGCTGCACCAGCAGACCACTAAAGTGACAGACGTTTGAAATGGTGCCGATTTTATTATTATTTAAATCAGTCTTGAGCTGACAACAAGATAATGTGTGTTTCTCATACAACCGTCTTCGTGGCTTGTGGATATGAAATGAATAACTGCATGTGTGTGAGGCCGTGCATCACAAATGCGCGGTTGAGTCACTCCCGTCGTCCCGTTTTTGTCCCCATCATGTGAGATGCGCTTGAAGCACAATTTGCTGTTTCCTCAAAGTGATTCAAGCGAGTGTGTGGTAATGACTCACACACATACTGACAACCCCCCTTCCACTCACACACACACAAAAACACAGGTGGGGGTGTCACAGAAAATCCATGTGACCTCGCCTGCTGCGCAGTACATGACCACAATATATCATAACTTAAAATGTGACTTTTTTTCTGCAACGCGCTGTATGATAATGAGAACTTAAAGGTCATTCTTAAGCCATTAGCTAATAATGAGCTAATCATTAGTCAATGACTAATAAGCCCTTTTTAAAAATAAACATTAACTTTATATTAGTAAGCCATTACTGATATATATTATTGATAAATCAAATTGTGCATGTGAGAAATGATCTGTTAACCATGCTGTTGCCGCACATGGACTGTCTGTGGACAGTGTGGGGAAAATTGGTCCGGGAAGCTGCTTAAAGTTGTCCTTTCTCACATGTGAGGCACAACAGGAAGTAGTCTGCTTCAGGAGTGCTCTCACTGATGTAATTGAGGGTTCTGTCTGAGTAGTGTGCACACAAGATGCCTGACAAATGGCAACTACACCCTAGCTGCAATTTCACTTACGCTTCATTCAGCTTATACACTCCAAATAAACTACTGAACATGGTTCAGGTGTTAATCCCCTGCAAAGTTCCCAGTTTTCTTCATTCTCCATTTTTTTTCTGTCCCATTTCCTGAACACAGTGATGTTTGCGGCCTCCTGAGCTGACCGCCACCTTTTCTGCTCTGCTTTTCACTGTCCTCGCATCCCATTAGGCTCTCACATCCTGGATGCCTGAACCAACCAGACACACTGTAAGCAGCCAAGGGTGAAAGAAAGGTCCGTGCAGATGCTAACACGCACTAACAAAGGGCCACAAATAGCCAGTGAGGGAGACAAATTGAGGAAATGATCGTGTTGTTTCAGGGGGGACACGTTCACCTAGTGTCTGGCCCCATCACTCACATTGTTCTCACAGGTCATCTGAAGCAGATATGAGCTTTCACATTTGCCAGTTCAGGAGGTCATCATCAACAGACAGTTACAGAGTCAAAGTCTTAGTACTTAACTGCAGCTCAACAATAGTCCAGTGCTTTAAAAAGAGATCTTTTCAAGGCCAAAATGGGCAGGAGAGAAGCAAAATCCACAGCGGAGGGATATTTTAGATCGAAACGATGCATCCCTGTCTGTATGGTGAGAGGATCTTTTGTCTTCGCTTTACTGTGGGGGTGTGGTTTAGGTCTGCTAGTCCCTTCAGAGGGTTAGGGTCACTGCAAATCAATATGAAGTTATTCTGAGTAATCACCTTTACCCTGTGATGCAACATTTCTACCCTGATGGGAGTGGTCTGTTGTATCCATAGGGCATGGGGGGGGGTGGTCACTGCATGGTCTGATGTGACTCATACACTGGGGTCTTCACAGTCATTACATTTTATGGGAATTAAATGCCTGTAGGACATTTAGGACTACACATGAGACAGCACTCTCCTTCACCACCACCATCCGAGCACCAAAGGAGGGCTTATCTTTTGGAGAAACTGCATTCATCCCTCCAGTAAACGTCCAGAGAACTGTTTCCAGAGAGCACTGAAGCTGATATTCTGGTACGTCGTGGCAAAAACGGTCACTAGCATGCTTTATGTGTTTTTTGTTTCTCACCACTCTTTGCATGGCCTACTGGCTATGTAAAGCAAGCCTTTACAAATTGTGGACTTAATTATGTGTCTTCCATGATCACCCTGGTCTCTTTATGGGATTCAGAGTACTGTGCAAAAATCCTGAACCACCCCTCAATTATTTAAATATTTGGTTCCAAGCAAACTTTTTTCAAGTGGTTTTGAGCAACAGAGAAGTTTTCCTTTGGACATTGGCAGCTTTTTCACTCATTTTCAGTTGAGTCCTGAGGAATGTTTATTTAGTTGTTTTTGTTTGTTAAGATGCTCAACATTGACCTTTAAGAAGAATAAAAAAGGTATTTACTCCTTACTAAAGGCACTTAGTAAGGAGGCAATTATAAATTGTGCCTTCAGGCACTTTGTCACTAACAACAATGTAGCTTGCCATCACCAGTGTGTGAATGGGTGGATGACTGGATATGTAAAGCGCTTTTGGGTCCTTAGGGACTGGTAAAGCGCTATATAAATACAGGCCATTTACAATTTAACCTGTCGCAAAAATCATTTGTTCCAATTTCTTTTTCAAGTATTTGGCTTGCATAAAATAGTATTTTTGCACCAACAAGGTGATTCCCAAAGAGTTATCAGCTAAAAAGTGAAGCTCTCTCCGTTGTGGGCAGTGGAAAAACACACAGACGAGCACCATCAGTTATGGATTGGGCTCCCCAGAGCCCGGACCTCAATGTTATTGAAGCAGTGTGAAGTCATCTTGACAGGGTGGAGCTAAGAGAGTTCAGGCTGTGTTAAAGGATAAAGCTGATCATATCAAATATTGACTTTCAGGCTTGTTGGAATTGTACAAACTCTGTTTTTGACATTTATTCTGTATTTTCGTGTAGGTTTGCACGTTTTGGTAAATCCCTGTAACCATTTCCCCTCCAAAATGTAAAGAAATAAAGGGTGATTCAAGACTTCCGAACCACTGTAAAAATAACAGCGGTGCCATCCGACCACAGGCTGTAAAGATAGACATGATGAGGAAGTATGCTCAGCTTGCAATACATGCGGCTTCCCTTAGGGAGTTTGCTAGTAAAATTAAAGTCATGTTAATGTAACAGCACACTTTCTTAATCACTAGTTCAGTCTACCTAACAGTGGGTGTTTGGAGGAAAAAGAAGTCCTGTGTTGTAATACTTCGTAGTCATCTACAACTACTGGTTGGCTAATGGTCAGCTGATATTCCCACAAGCCTCAGAACTCTCTCCTGCACATGTAGCTGGGCAGACAATGGTGTGGCCTTTTCTTCACCACTGCTAAAAAGTTTGGTGCTAGAAAGTTAATTGACAGTTGCCCTATTTATTTCGTAGCATACTGTGAACAGATTTGTTTTTCTTTCTGAACCTACAGCAGCCTCACTAACGCTCGGGCTCCAGTCTGAACAATCAGTTATTCATCAATGGTGCGGCAGCGCTGTCTGCATCCTGGACTCCCTGCAGAGTGATGAGCGGGTGCCCTGAGGTCCATGAATAATACAGCATTCTGGCCAAAGAGGGAGGAGAGGAAGCTTCAGAGCGCACGATGACCTGTACTCCTACTCTCACTTCCACCGCCACTCTCCCATGTTCCTCTCCATCCGCTGCTCCCTCCGAGTGTTAATCGCAAAGTACAGCAGGCAGGACAGGGTCCATTTCCCAGAGGGTCCATCTCCTGGACATCACTTCCCACTCTCTCTTTCTCTGTGTGGAAGCAGCGACTGGCTGAACGGATTAGCTTTGGCATGACGACAGCATGGTGGCATCTATCTGTGTTGTGCTCCCCCCCGCCCACACACACACACACACACACACACACACACACACTCACACTCCCCGGCCCATTTTCCATACATCTCTCCTCTCATCCCTGTCAATGTGCTTCCGCCCTGGGGCCACTGGCCTATACCAGACTACACAAACCTACACATACACACACACAGTCTAAACTAACAATACCCAGCTAAATGTATGGCTGTGTCTGTAGCCCAGCTTCAAAAACAATCTAAGAGGTGGGTTGTTCACAGCAGAAAACAGGAGATTTTTAAACTTCAGTCAGATTGCCACCATACATGCAAACAGGGCTGTGCGGCATTTGCATGACGAATGGTGTGTACAGAGCATCTCCATTACATAATTAGCAGATAAGGTAAACAGATTTGAATCTGTAAAGAGTTTTCACTCCAATAAAGACATAATCGCTGAGTCGTTATCCCGCAGATGTAACCTCTCTGTAAAGCTTCATTGGGAAGATTGACTCAGCACCGTATTTCCTGCACTTTGCTGACTCACAACTAAAGCGATACTTCCCTCCATGTCTATTTTTTGAAACATGACCTTTTATGTTGGGGTGCCTTTATTTCACACCCATGAAACGGTAAAGTGCAGATACTATTTGGTGAGTCACCAAAAGAAGATTGAAACATTGCTAAAAGAGCAGGGGAACATTTTGGTAATTAACGGTATTCCCTTAGAGAATAAGCTGACAACACTCATATCTGTGAGTTAAGTGTACAGCTTGAGCCACGTGTTGTATTTCCCTGTTTCACACAGATTAAACAAATGAGATCTAGCAGGTTAATTAGTTTGCTTCAGAGGTGCCGGCGGGCAGGTTTTGTTGCTTCGGGACTGAGCCAGTTCGCTTTCACTTTCTCCCAGCTGCAGTTTCAGCACACAGACACCAGCGTGGTATCCAGCTTATCACCCAACTCTAATATGTGTATTTACCAAATGTTGTTCATGTTGCACTAATCGGTCCTTGTGCGTAAGTGCTGTTGCTCTTGTGGTGAGATAAACATCAGATTTTGATCGTTTGACATGAGCCACAGATGCCACATTAGTCTTAAATCAGACTGAGACACACTCTTCTTCAAACCATAGTCTGAGAATCTTTCTGCAATTCAACCAGTGTTGATGGTTTCTCCAGACTCTACAGTTGATCCATTTCGGGACTCACTGACTCACTTGCATTTGTTGTGCATAACTCATCCTTCATTAAATTCAGAGAGTGCTCCATCCCTCTTTGAATGCCTGCATCTTTAAGCATTTTTTCCATCTACACCCTGTTTTCCCATCATTCTCCATGAGTACAATCCATAAATATGGATCAGCTGTTTGAACTCCAGCCATCAAAAGAGCCTTTCCTGGTTCTTCAGCCCCTAATACAGCCATGCATTTTTCATCATTTGTAACATAACTAAAGCTGGATTTACAACAACACCAACACTTTACCACACCCAGTAAACATACACATGTGCTGGAACCAAGACAAGGAACGCTCCATTAACTTTATGAAACATGATCAGTTTAAAATCAGCAGCCCGAGGCGAGAGGGGGCTTGCATTCACAGACCACAGTGGGGGCTGTCCTGCCGCCGTGGGAGGGGATCATAGTTTGAGCTCAATGATGTGCATAAAGTTTTGTTTTGTTTTTGTTTGTTTGTTTTCATTTGAAACCTACAGGACAGAGGGACAAAATAGCCAGAGGGTCTTTTTCTTATAATGACAAACAGGGAAGCCGGGGGCTTGAGGCGGGCATTGAGTGGGTGTGCAGCTCTGTTATCTCGTGGGGCTTAAAACATCTGCTGCTGGCCTTTCACTTCCAAAAAAAAACATCTGCAAAAACACTTTTATCTGAGTTAGAATTTCGTCCTCAGGGGCTGTCAGACTGACCAAACTCACACACACAAGTGTATGGACAATGTGAGCTTGGCAAACGCACATTGATCTTATTATGAAAAGTACAGTATGTACATTTCAGTTCAAGCTCAATCTATGAAAGTCATGGAGAGCACTGTTCACAGGGAACGTATGGAGCTGCTGGAAGTTCAAAGGCAGTCAAAGTCCTATTTCTCTATGAGGATGTAAAACATGATAAATGTCATTTTCCATCTGTAGGGTGAAAATAGAAGCACAGAAGGGGGGTTTCACAAGGTTAGTGGCAGACAACTTTCATCCCAGACTAGTGTCAAACTGTCCTTTCTTGCCAGCATCTGAGTATAATGGAAATGACAGCACATTTCAGTCACACAGCCTTGCAGCAAAAACAACATCCACTTCTCACAACAGTCACTACACTGCTTGTTGTCTAACTCACTAACAAGGTGAAACGCTAAGAACACCACCACCAGCACAGAGACAATCCCCATCTGATAATAAAGCTTGTTTGTTTGGGGGGTTTTTTGTTGCTTTTTTCCTATTCGAAGAAATGTCAGGCAGCAGCGCTCTTGTCCCTGCTGGCAGCTCATCTCTACGTTTTTCCTCATGTGGACTGCAGGCACTTTCAGGGGCTGCGCTGTGGAGCTTAGCGGCCTTGCCATGAAGTTCAGGAGAAGTGACACACTCTGGCAGGTATTGATCTCACAGCTTCGCCTGATGTGTCACATCATACATTTGCATGACTTATCTTTGCATTTTTCACGAGCTGCGGGGTTTCAGATGGAAACATCAGCTGGGGATCAGCTAAAGGAACAGGACCAAACACTCAGATGATGCAGATTTGAAACCAAGCGCATGCAGAAAGGTGGCATTGACTCGACAACCTTAAGATTATGTAACCCAGGGTGAAAAGGGTCAGTTCAAAGTGTTTGTTAAAGCCATCTGATTATCATTCCAGACTTAGGCTTTAACCAAGCTATTCTTACACGGGGCAATGAGCTCAGCAAGAAACTGAATCACAAGGTCACGGAGCTGATACTGATCTTTGCTTCTCTTTTTCTACATGGCATAGTTGAGGGCACTTACTTTCAGCTCTTTTATGAAGATATGGGAGAATGAAAGCAAGTATGTGAATAAAATATCAAACTTCCAGGGCGCATTAAACACATGTACCATTCCTGTTAGGAAATACTGCCTGAAGAACTTAAAAGTAAATAAAGCCTTAATGAATCATTATTCTGGTCTGATGTTTCAGTGTCTTCACACTGATTTGTTCAGGCAGGGATCCCAGCTGTAAAACTAACTTTCTTTCTTTCTTGATTAATCTGACAGACAAAATGAACACTCACCTGAGAGGGATTTTAACGGCTAGATATCTATCAATTGCAATAGCCAGAAGACTAAAGATGGAACTCTGAGTGAGCACCAGGACAAAACAGGCAAGGAAGAGACATCCATAAAAGTCCAGGGGTATGCCGATGCTGATGGTTATGGCAAAGGGGATGGCGAGGCACCCGACGAGAATATCAGCCACAGCCAGAGATACCAGAAAATAGTTGGTGGCGTTCTTCAGAGTGGTGTTGATCGCAACAGCCCAGCACACCAGTACGTTGCCGAAAACGGAAAGAACAGCGATCACTACTTCAATCACGATGTAAAAGAACGTAATCATCTCAGCAAAGTGTGGGGGGAAAAGGACTGAAAGCTGCAGGCTGTTGGCAGAGGAGACGGTCACCCACAACACCGATTCTAGTCCCAGGGGAGAAAACAAGTCTTTCTGAAGTAATCCAAAAATATTCCACACGTGCGAACTGCAAAATCAGCCATCTGTAGAAAAGAAAGGATTACTTTTTTCTCCACACATCAGGAACTTATCCTCACCGCAAAGTTGACAAACCTATAATAGCTGTTTAATACTGCGTTAAACCTCCTGCCTGTTGCAATCATTTTAAAAAAGTCAACACAATTAACATTTTTACCCACCTTAATGAACCTTTTCATCGTCTCTGGCTCTTATAACACCAACATCGGGCGATCTGCAGAGCGTTTAAGCGGCATCTGTAGATTCGTATCGCAGACAGAGTGTCACCCAACTTCCGTCCCAATGGTAGTTTTCAAGAGGAGTGAGAAACGCAAGAAAAAAGGGGAAGGGAGGAGGTGTGTGTGTGTGTGTGTGTGTGTGGGGGGGGGGGTGTCTGTGTCACTGAAAGCCACGCCTCAAACGCACACGCTTCAAACGCACGCATACTCGCGTGCAGTTACAGTTATGAAAGTGGAATCAAACGGGAGAATCCGTCGTGCGTAATTACGCGCCAATTAAATCGCATTCAGTGATGGGCTGCACGTGCATTACGTTTAACGGAAGAATAGCTTTTGGTTGCCTACGTGCATGGCATGCGCGCGCATCTGTTTCCAATCAGTGCGTTCGGGGACGGCACAGAAATCAAACTCAGAACTAGAGTTGCTCATTTTCTTTACGTCAACCCGTGCGATGAAGTCATAGTTTATATGCAAAGGAGAGAGATTTCTTTCTGTGCAGACAAAGTAAAGTTTTCCCTCTTTCAGAGTCGAGTCTGTTATTGATCCATGCGTAATCCTCTTAAGGTCAGGATTACCTTTTGGATGCACACAGGGACAGCTGTGGGAAAATATTACTTAGAGGAAGGATGTACAGCTGGGTTACAACGATCAGTTACTGCATTCAGACAGTTAAATTTAAATAGCCCCATACTTCATGGGAAACGACTCCCACAGAAATATTTTAACGTAGAAAAGGCGTGTTGTCGAAAGCAGGGAATGCGTCCCGATAGTTCCCACTTACCCTGATGTAAGTGGGCTCTGGCACAAAACTTTAATGTGCGCAGTGGGGAAGCAGTTAAAACCTTTATAGCAACACAGCGGTCACTGGAGCGCATTTAAAACACAGGGTGAAGGCTGGTTCACTAAAACGGAGGCTTTACTGAAAAAAAAAAAAGAACTTGAACTTGACAATGATTTAAAAAAAAATCTTGAAATTCCTTTATTAAGCAATATCATCAGACATGTAAGAATAGAAAACTGCTGCATACTGTATCTGTCCACGTTCTCGCTCTGTAGTATGTATGTCTGCCAAATAAATAACAATTTGACCTGTTAAAACATTAGGGCATCTGCAAACAGAGGCTTGCCTGTATACCAGAGAGAAAGTGTTGAGTCCTCAGCTCTTAGAAGCTCTCTTTTGTACTTCAGCATGCAGAATACAGATACAAACCTGTTGCGCAAACAGCTGCAGTAACCATAGTTCAGAGGATTTTAATGGAAAGCATTAAGAGACCGAAGGAGGACACAGCATGATGGTTCAAGTCAGGCAGTGCTTAATACTGTACACAAAGCAAATAGCGATCAATCTGTATTCATAAAACATTTTTTTTAAGAAAACTATTCAGGAACTCTTTAAGTGTTACTTCATTACAACTATTGTTTGTCCATTCTGTAAGGAAAAACTGAAACTTATCAGTTGAAAATGCTTTATGCGCCACAAAGCTTGGCTCAAAGAAAAGCCCAACTCTTTAAAAACACTCGGAATAAGGCGTGAGCGACGTTTCAGCCAGTTTACCAAAAGCTGGTTTTAGACGGGTTTGCTAGTAACAGTATGTTGACAGAAAGGAGAGGTCACGCTGTGCACCCAGGCAGAAAGGTCACACTTAAATCATGCATAGATGGTCCTCGTACGAGCAGAGCATTGGCTGTGAAAATTTGGCACTTTTTTTAACGGTCAGTTGGCACACAAACAACGCTGATAATTAGCAGGTAGCATAAGTGTAAGAAAGGAAAGGAAAAATCATCTACTTTTTCACTGAGTTAGAGACGAGCTCTCACGTCGCAGGGCTGTTGGATAGGCCCGTTCTGTCAAACGTCAAAACCTTTGTTACAGTTATGCAGGCACGTGCAGACGGGGGGGGGGGGCTTGAGCACCCGCCCCTTTCCTGATGAGTGCCCAAAGTGCCCTTTTGTTGAGGCAACTTTTACATTTTTTTTAAATTTATTTATTTTTTATGTGTGTGGGCGTGCAGAGTCCTGTCAGTGCCCCTCAACAATAATATTTAACTATTAATCACAGTTAGATAAAATAAAAGGATCTGGCTTGCATCAGTCACATGATCACATTTAACCAATGATCGCCCTTGACGGCAGAACGCGCTGGTTACGAGCTGGGAACGAGCTCACAAAGAGCACGCGCATTTTTTTTGCGGTCCGGAGCTGTAAGAGAAACACAAATTAACTCAGAGATACAGACTTACTATATTTCTTCCATACAGACTGATGCGACAAAACCAGTAAGTAGGTGTACAGCGTACACTGTAGTGTATAGCACCCAGGAGTATTAGCTTATTACGTACACGTTGGTAAGCTGTCTTGTTGCAACTGACGAACTGAAACAAATGAGCGTGCTGTGTGTGCAACAGCGCGACGAACACACCTGTCCTTTTATTAACTGCACAAGTACTGCTGGTCATAGCTGCTGGCTCACTGGGTAAGGCTGTCATGGGTCTGTAGCTCTGTCCACCGTTTTAGGGAACATATTTAGTTTTAAAGTGAGTTTCCGGGCTTTTCCTGCCTTTCTGGAGGGCTTATATTTCACTAAAAAACGATCTAATATGCATGTCCACATAATTATGCATTATTATAAAATTTTAAAAAACACACGCTGTATCTTAAAGAACATACATTAAGAAGCAGATTATATTAGATGTATATTTTAAATAAGACAAAATTTGGATTTTACAGCAGTAAGATTATTGTATCTCTACAGTTTAAAAATGTAATAAGCTTTGCCCCTGCACAGAGTGGATAGTGAAACAAATGGAATCATCATAAATACATTATTTCATATTTATTACTTCCCCCTCCTCATTGCTTTATTATTGTAGCTCTAGTAATAAATAATAATGCAAGGATTCTGGATCAGCACCGTGATGCCCATAGTATATACAGTATTCTGAAGAAGGTCTAAAATGTCACTGTGTGTGCGTGGATGTGTGTGTTTTATTTAGACGGATTTAAAATATATATATATATATATATATATATATATATATATATATATATATATATATATATATATTACTCATGATATAACATTGTCCAGACATGCCTGGAAAGGACATGAGGAGGAAACAGTAGGAGCTGTGTGAGGCTACTAAAGGCAGGGCTATAACATTTTTCTGTCATCATTTTATTTTAGATTAAGTGCAAGAGTTGTTAGATGTGGATAATTAGATTATAGTTTATTGCAAAAGCAAGTTGTGCCTTGTTCTCACATAGACAGCAAGTGGAGAGTGATATATGAAATGATGGGATGGAAGGAAGAAGAGAAGCAAAGAGTGATTTACAGGCAGAGCCTAAATTATTTCTAACAGTTTTTGTTGCCTTATGGTTCCAAGTGCTGTCACCAATCTTTGCATTTTGTTATTATCTCATGACACTTGTTTAATCAGCTACCATCTCTCCTATGGACTTTTTAATGTCTACAGTCTCAGATCAACACAGCCCTGCCTTCCAGCACTATCAGCAGCAGGAGCAGCAGCAACCCCTCAACAGCAACATTGTACCCATCAGGTAAAACATCGGCTACGTTTGCTTTGCCTTGTTGCCCATATTAGATTCTTGATGAATGTGTGTTGTTGTTATTCAGCCTGGTTCAATGTTCCCCTTTTTAACTTTGAGCACCCGCCCCTTTAAACCTCTCTGCACGGCCCTGCAGTTATGCAAGGTGTCCCTTTGGCAACAGGGCTCGATGCACCCGGTTATAGCGTCAAAAAGACACAGCTACTACCCCATACTCATCATTTTTCAATGTTACGTTTTTGAAGGAGAACATCTGAACCCAAACTACAATTTTTCCTAACCCTAACAAAGTAGCTTTTAACACTAAGCTTACACTAGAGAATAAAAAGAAAAGAAGCCAGGGCATGGAAAAAAGCAAAAACAAATGCAAAAAAATATCCAAACATAACAGGCCATGATCTGCCACCACCCCTACAGCCACTTAGTGCAGACTTTGTAGTTCTCTAAAACTGGGCAGTTGTCTCCTGGCAGCCAGTATTACTAAAAAACAAAAAACACCTTGTACCTAATGATGAGAGGCAGCCAGCATCTGAAAAATGAACAAGCATTAACGACGCATTGATTTTTGTACAGAGGGAAGAAAAGAAATTGGATCACTTGTCAAGTCTCTGTAAACTGTGTTGTCAACTGCTACATAGCTTCAATAGTGTCTTTCAGCATAATCAGTGTGTCTGTGGATCAAATGCTTGGTTGATGCTGAAAGTCTCTGAAAAGTGACTCCAGTCTCTGTCTGAACACGTGAGCAGCGACTGTGGATTTGGCAGCTTTAAATAACAGAATTCCTCGGTCACGTCTCCAGTGTCGAGCAGGAGCAGGGGTAACGTGGCATCATCAGCCCGGTCTCAAAAGAGGTTGTAGGGCTCACAAAATGGGACAGAAAAACCCTTCATCAGGCTCCAGCTCCTCCTACATACCCATCAGGTCTCAAAGTACTTGTAGATCTGGGAGACGTACTGCATGACGCTCTGCCAGTCTGGCCTGTCGGTCTTCATCAACTCCTTAATGTCCTGTTTGGGACAGAGATAGGTGTGAATGAACAGCAGTTTGGAAGTTGAGTGTAGTTAAGGAATGACGTTTCATTTTCAACAGTGCTACCAACAGGCCAAGCAGACACAATTTTTATAAGAAAAGTTTGTATTTGTCTACATGTCAGCATTAAAGTGTATTAAATGGGTGGTAATTATTTCTATGAAATCTAAATGTCACATAAATATAAGTGCTTCAGTTGATCCAAGAGGCTGCAGTGAGAGTACGGACAGGATATTTAAAAGTAGAATGGGAGGCAGGGCCTTCAGTCCCTGTTGTGTAGAACCAACTCCCAGTTTAAATTTAGTAAACAGGCACCTTCTCTACTTTTAAAATTAGACTTAAACACTTTTTCTTTTTGATAAAGCATATAGTTACTTACTAATGCTGCAAAAGGCCGCGGCTGCTGTGGGACTTCCCATGATGAGTGTTTCTTCTTCACTCACCTTTTACACTCACTATGTGTTTTATACACAACTCTACATTTAATCATTAGTTATTATTAATCTCTGACTCTCTTCCACAATGTGTTTTTCATCCTCTCTCCTGAATTCCCCAACTGGTCGTGGCAGATGGGTGACCCTCCCTAAGCCTGGTTCTGGTTGGAGGTTTCTTCCTATTAAAAGGGAGTTTTTCCTTCCCACTGTCACCAAGCGCTTGCTCATAGGGGGTGGTATGATTGTTGGGGTTTCCCCTGTATTATTGTAGGGTTTTTACCTTACAATATAAAGCCCCTCGAGGTGACTATTTTTGGTGTATTTTTGGCAATATGTAAATAAAACTGAATTGAATTGCAGCAATCCTCATTTTATTATAAAACTCATATCTTGGAGCTTTTAGTGTTTAAGTGTGATATCTGAAGAGAGACAGAGCAGACAGAGCAGAGTGTCTGTGACAAGTTGTTTAGTTTAATTTTTTTCTGTTTGCGACGGCGAAAACTGAAAAAGAAAAAGAAAACTGAGAACACTGGTTTAAGTCGCGTTCATCAGGTTGGCTGTAGAGGATATTTGACTTCATTATTGAGTTACTGTATGCATTTCCCGAGTAATGTTAATGAAGTCTGAAGATGGACGTGGTGGAAAATTGGGTCATTTTGAGGGCAGTTCGCAAAATATAAATCTACAGCGTAATGAGTCTCCGAGCAGCTGTCAGTAGTCAGCTGCTTGGAGACACCGGTGACTCAAACAGCGAACGAGGCTTTCACATGACTCCACATCGAGCCGCTCCCCTTAGCTCAGATTTACAGAGAAGCTTCGTGATGTCTCAGCCTCCTAAAGGCAGGATGAGAAATATCCTCCTGGGCTGTTTATAAAGGATTAATTAACACTGAAAAAAACATCAGCAGAGACTACCAGATAGGATGCAGCTATTTATTTGTTTATAGTGTTTTCAACTGACAGACATGGGAATAACTTTTCTGTATCCAAGCTTGGAACCACAAGCATGTAATGGAGACTGATTAGACAAAGTAATGTGAACTTTAGCCTCAGTGCCCCATTTATGCCCAATTCACTTCATTACTGAGGTCCAGCTCTTGGTGTGTGTTTACATCAGAATTCAGTAGTTCTGGTAAAGCTTATTCCCACAGGCTGCCAAACTTCAGTTGATTACTTCAGCAAAGCCACTAATTTTTTGTCCTGGAAGAAATGAAACTTGACCTGGTTAGCATTAAACTCTTTAGTGTCAACACACTTAAAGCTGATGACGTTTGTGTTTAGAGTACCATATACGCATGAAGGAAAAAACATGGCAAAAAGCCCGAAAGCACACAAACTGTACACACCTTAGTGATTGTGTGTGTGTGTGTGTGTGTGTCTGTGTGTGTGGGTGTGTGTGTTTAGGAATAACTTGGGTCTATGACCAATGGAATGAGTTAGTCTTTACATGTGGCAGTAACACTCATAACTAAAATATTTGATTTATCCCAAAATATAGTCAGAGAGAAGTCGTCTTCTTCGAAAATTGATCGGTTTTGATCATTTCGTAAGGACGATTTCTAAAACAGTGCTGTTGTTTTGCCTCCGTCTGTGCTTTCGTGTGGGTAAGCCTGCATAGGGAAGAAGACGTCACTCACATCCGCTGCAGAAAACAAACTTTAGACATAACATCTTAGCCAAAACGGGATTATGATTTTTTTTCCCCATTTTGCAAGGCCTAAGGTTTATCTAACCAACTCAATGAATAAGATTAGCCGAGTTTGTGAGAAGTATTGACATTCCCGTACACAGTGACGAAGGAGGTTTTTTCCCAAATTAATAATTTGCAAGCTTACAGAGAAATCAAGGTTAAAAATGTTCATTAAAGTAGTAGTTTAATACTTTAATACCTCAAACAAACCTCCCAATTAATGGCTCAGCTACCCACACAGTACTTCCTTTGTCTCATAACTGAAAGTGTTCAGTCTGCATCAGTCAGCCACAAGATTAAAACCACAGGTAAAGCAAGTGATATCAATCACCTTGCAATGTTCTTGTTCTTACAATGTCCCAAGCAGACATCCTAAAGGGACTCCTACAGAAGCCCAACATTGGCCTGCATAGACATTATTTCACAGCAGCCACAGTGATATGAAATATTAGATAAACACGGGCATTAAAAAAGGCTGTGTATCGTGACTAACACCTGTGTTTACCTTATATTTTCCATTACAATGGCTGTTGTGAAAAAGCTCTTTGTCTTGAAGTTCAGATGTTGATTCAGATGTTAAGGCCACCCTGGGTGACCTGTAGTACCCTAAAGGTGATCACTTCGTTATTGATTTATATGTATACTACTTGTACTTTTGTTTCTTACAAAATGCACATAGAACTGGTTTAGCCTGGGCTTAAAAAAATATCAGGAATGGCGTTCCTCCAGTTTAAGGAGTACTCACATATGATAAATCTCAGTTTAATAAATAATACCAAGAGATTTCATTTTTCATGTGGTGCAGCCTGGCATTGCTTTAGACTGGGTGTGAGCATGAAAGTTGTACCTTTTCTCTGGTAGCTAATTTAAAGTGCAACATTTCAGTGGGTGCAGGAAATAACACCAAACACACAAAGTGTTTCTGTGCAGTTTCTATCACAGTGTGTCTGCAGGTTAAAGGTCCAGATGCGGGGCGGGATCAGTGTCTGATAAATCCACTCTCAGATGGAGAAGGAGCTAAGGAAGGGAGGACATAAGAGACTGAATGATACTAATTTTGTGTTATTTAAAGCTCAGACTAGGCAGTTAGGGCAGAATTGGGGTGAAGTTTATATAACCCCCAACTTCAAAAAAGTTGGGATTCTGTTTAAAATATAAACAAAAACAGAAGGCAATTACAATTCTTGTAGTAAAAGACACATTTTATTCACAATAGAACACAGAAAATATATCAACAGTTTAAATAGAGAAAATGTACCGCTAAGAAAAAAATAAGGTAATTTTGAAGTTGAGGGCAGCAACACACTTCAAAAAACGTGAAACATGAAATAGGGACATGTTTCTCACTGACATCATCTCCTCTTCTATCAGCAACAGACTGTAAACATCTGGAAATAGAGGCCGGCAGATGGGCAATTTGATACATCATTTTATTTAGATTTTACACAGTGTTACAGCATTTTTTGAAATGGGGTTGTAGTAATGAGCTATGTTGTCCTGGTGCAGTCAGGCTGTTGTGTTCATGGCCACTGTTAGTTTAGGTCAAAGGTCAATGCTCCCTAAGAGAGACAGGGAACCATTCACGCTCACATTCACAGCTGATGGTGACTCTAAACCTAGGGCCAGTTTAGAGTCACCAATCCACCTGACGTGCATGTCTTTGGGCCATGATGGATGGCTGGGGTGCCTTGGACTACTACTGAAAACTAAGTTGTTTTCAAAAGATTATTTCCAAGGAAGAGTACTGGAACACACTTCTGGGCCAATCTCTGTTCTGAAGTTTCATATCTTAAAAGTTTAGCAAATCAAAGTGGTCTGTTTCCAGTTTGTCTAATCAAAAGCTCTGTGTTTTCCAAGTGTGTTTGTGTTTGTGTGAGGTCTGGTGTGGTTTAACTCACCAGGGAGGGTTTGATGCCAATGCTCTCAGCTGCCTGGAAAGCTAGAGTCAGATTCCGGACCTGAAGAAAAAAAAAACCCAAAAAACGCTCATATCAGGAAACAGAGAAAATGTGAACGTCTCGGTCATTCTGCAACACTACACATGGAGGAAGAATCAGAAACAATAAGCTCACAAATACCATAATAAACCATACAATATCCCAAGAGACCGTTTGAAGCCTACATAAGCCTCTGCTTTTTTGTGTCAGCTGCATATTCACTCATGTTTATCTGATAAGTTTAAAGCCATACTGGTTGAGAGCTATCAGGAAATCCAATTTGGATCCCCTTGAAGCCTGTAACAGAAAACTATTTGTGTTTGTATAATTACATCTCTACAGAAAGCACATGATGAGTGTAAAGAACAAAGTAACCCCTCCATGTGAGCACTGCTGATAGAAAGTCAAACTCATCAACAAGCATAGCATTCAGTACGAATGCTATGCTTCACTCTAAACTCGGGTTAAAATTTTCTCTTTCTTTCCTTCGTACCGAGAGCACAGGCCCCCCCGACTCATGAATAGAAACTCTTGTGATCGCTCAAACCTTCATATTAACTGCCTTGAGGCATCATCACAGCTGGGATGACGAATTGATAAATTATGAATTCTTAATAATTAGTTCTGCAGCTGCAGACCTTCACCTAAAATACAGGTTCGCCTATAATGTCATCTTTCTTAAAAATTCCGTATGATAAAGGGGTGAAGGAGGGCAGGAGTGGGAGTACTGGGAGGACAGATTACACTGGGAGGAAGGTGGGTGTTTGGGCCTTGGGGAAAGTCACTCAGCAACAGTTATTAAAGGCAATGCAGCTCAATTGAATTATTCAGAGAGATGGGTTGTGCAATGTTTCTGTCGTCAACTTAATGTTATACTTTCACACTGACATAACCCTGTGTACCCACGCCTGCATCACTAATTTGTCACGTAGGATGTGTCGGGCCTTGTCAGAGGTGTTTGTCTATTGTTTTAATCTTGTAGCGGTGGGGTGAAGGACCCACAGTCCCCAGAGAGGAGCCACATTGTTTGCAGCACTACTGTATATACCACCTGCATGTCTGCATTACACAGCCGTCAGCACTGAGCTATAACTGCTGCTCAGTGCTCCAAATCACTTAGACTACAGAAATGGCTACATTCATAATTCATACTGAGGCTGTCTCTTACTGCAAAATGAACAATGTGGCAGTGCTATAAAACCTAAACATATATGTACAGGAAGTCGGTAATATGCAAGTTAATGATGGAAAAAATCTCTCCTGCAAAATAGCATCAGAGTATTACAGGGCTGTTATCGCCCTCCTGGTGATCTTTCACATGAACACATCAGAGGTTGATCATTTTTATGGCTGACATTCTACTCAAACAAGATGTTGGAGCTTTATGTGCACTTCTGGAGACTGAGTTGTCAGGTTGAACGTGCGCTTTGCCCTGCAGCCTTAATCAGAGAGAACATTCATCCTGAGACTGAAGAAGAAAAAGATGAAAGCAGGCAGAGTGAGTTCATCAAACAAAAACAAAAAAAATTACAAGCGGCTTCTCTGAATTTGAGTTGGAATTCAGAGAAGACAGACAGATATACGTCAAAATATCTGTCTGTCACTTAATCTTATGTAGGTGGAAATTTTTTTTCAGCATTTAGTCAGAGAGTGCTGCAGTAACCTCCAACAGTATGCACATTTCTCTACATGTGAGTTTACTCCAGCGTACAAGCTGATATGAAACCAGAAATTTGCTCAAATATGTGTGTATTAGCTTGTGTGGGTTATGACCCAGTGATCACTGTGAGAGAGAATTCATCCTAAGAATAAGAAAAATGACCCTGATTGCATTAAACATTGGAATACCATATAAGACAATATTAAATCATTTCACATATAAAAAAATTAATAATGGAGCAGCTCCTAAAATAGTAAAACAGGCAATAAAGATAAATATATAAATAAGTCAAGATCAGTATATTTCCAGGTAGAGCAGGGCGATATGACCAAAAATATTTATCACGATATACACATTTGAAAATTTGCGATAACGATATAACTGACTAGACAAAATACTTTACAACAGCAACTACAAAAACCAAATAAAACATCAATGTATCTTCACTTAAACAAGCAGCTGTTTTTTTATGTGCATTAAAGTTATATAATATAAAAAATTAACAGTGCAAATGCAAATTCCTTGCTGACAGTTTAACCAAAAAGCATTTGCAGTGGAAATTGATTGTCCGACATATCCATAACCATGTATAACATCCACAAAACTTAAAAAGAGGTTATACACACAATACGGTAATATTACGTTCAATTCAATTCAATTTTATTTATATAGTGCCAAATCACAACATAAGTCGCCTCAAGGCGCTTCATAGATACAGAGACAGTACGTATCACTCCGCAAGGCTACTGTCTACGATAGCCGTAATGCTCCATCAAGCGATGCAGGTTTGTAGCTTAGCAAAGTCGTACTGAAACATTTGACAGATTTTCGAGTGCCGTGTACCACATAAAATTGTTTCGAGGTCAGTAAACACAACCAGAATTCATACATAAGGGGCACTGTCGATTTTCAGAAAAATCAAAGGATTGATTTTTAGTATTTTCCATATTTTCCAAAAAAACGCGGTAATAACGACAGCCCGCTAGCGTGCTCTACAAAAAATAGTGCTTTGTTGTGTATCTGACGGACGAAAGCTAAACGAGTTCCACACCACTGAAGTTGCAGCATTTTACAAACCAATTCATCAGTTTCATTCAACGATCCGCTTTCGCGCTTCTAATTCTCTGTCGCCGCCATGCTTTTTCCGCCATGTGAGTATGAAAACAAAGGCACTTACCCATATTCTATCGCGATATTTCATTTTCTTATCGTTGCCCAACATTATACTGGTATTACCGTGAACGGTATGATATGGCCCAGCCCTATTTCCAGGCTTATCTTATTTCTCTCTGCTATTAAAAAAACCCCATTAAATTAGACAGGTCACGTATTTAGAAGTGACAAGCGTGTCCAAACTTTGGATAGCAAAGTAACCTAGTTTGCAATGGAAAAAAAGAGGAAAATAAAAACTGCAATTCTTTTAAAACAGCAATGATGTCATAAAACATACTTTAGCAACATTTTTTTTCTGGCACCCACTTCCAAGGTGCATGGAGAAGACAAAGATCTGATGACGTGAAGACTCCAGTGACACTAAAAGTATTAGAGACCAACTTTACCCGATAGACCACCTAATAGAAGGTACTTTAGTCAGGACCACAACAGTCAAAAGATTTTTCTGATCTGCAGTGAGTGATATCAGGCCGTATGATCTTCTGTTTAACATACATGGAAAGCCACTGGTGGGAAGAAGTATCACAGAAGACAGCAGGCATCAGTGACAACAGATATGACACTGATAGTCAGATATATCAAGTCAGGTATAATATGAATGTAGGTGCCAGGGTGGAGGCAGTTTGCAAAGTACCTTGCAGATATGCAGAACCTGTTTAAGCTGTTTGAAGGTTAAAACAGCTTAAAGAGCATGCTCTACATGTTCTGGGCCCTGACATCAGCTCATCTGCTGATGACCAGTCAGTGCTCCTCACAGAGAACAGTGTGAATTCAGCCTCGCGTAAGTACTGCTCCAAACATGAGTTAACATGACTGATAAACAAAGAACCAAATGTGGCATTAAGGATTAAAAGTGTCAAAAAACAGCAAAGTGCAATTTACTAATTGAAGTAATCTAATAAATTTACATTTATACATTAATTTGCTCACTTGCTCACTCATTGCTATAACTCTCTCCTGGTTTGAACCTAAAAATTTCAATCACCAGTTCAGCTCTTGTCTAATTTGATGGACAAACTAATGGGGGCAGAAGCATCTCTGTGCGAGATCTTTGCTGGATTCTTTTTCTGATTCTTAAGGACATGACTTTCAGGTGTTGCTTCTTATGTGCTTGACCTTTAAGGACGCACAGCGGAACATATGAATAAAAAAAGCAGTCCAAAAAATTTCCAAAGAAAAGGTTCAGAAGACCTTGAAAAAGCCCAGAGAACTATTGTTCAAGACCACTTTAAAAATCACATGAAAGTCTGGCTCGATGGAAGCAAAACGTGAAGAAACTAGGGGTTTTGCACAGTACTATACAGGGAGTGCAGAATTATTAGGCAAGTTGTATTTTTGAGGAATAATTTTATTATTGAACAACAACCATGTTCTCAATGAACCCAAAAATCTCATTAATATCAAAGCTGAATGTTTTTGGAAGTAGTTTTTAGTTTTAGCTATTTTAGGGGGATATCTGTGTGTGCAGGTGACTATTACTGTGCATAATTATTAGGCAACTTAACAAAAAACAAATATATACCCATTTCAATTATTTCTTTTTACCAGTGAAACCAATATAACATCTCCACATTCACAAATATACATTTCTGACATTCAAAAACAAAACAAAAACAAATCAGCGACCAATATAGCCACCTTTCTTTGCAAGGACACTCAAAAGCCTGCCATCCATGGATCCTGTCAGTGTTTTGATCTGTTCACCATCAACATTGCGTGCAGTAGCAACCACAGCCTCCCAGACACTGTTCAGAGAGGTGTACTGTTTTCCCTCCTTGTAAATCTCACATTTGATGATGGACCACAGGTTCTCAATGGGGTTCAGATCAGGTGAACAAGGTGGCCATGTCATTAGTTTTTCTTCTTTTATACCCTTTCTTGCCAGCCACGCTGTGGAGTACTTGGACGCGTGTGATGGAGCATTGTCCTGCATGAAAATCATGTTTTTCTTGAAGGATGCAGACTTCTTCCTGTACCACTGCTTGAAGAAGGTGTCTTCCAGAAACTGGCAGTAGGACTGGGAGTTGAGCTTGACTCCATCCTCAACCTGAAAAGGCCCCACAAGCTCATCTTTGATGATACCAGCCCAAACCAGTACTCCACCTCCACCTTGCTGGCGTCTGAGTCGGACTGGAGCTCTCTGCCCTTTACCAATCCAGCCACGGGCCCATCCATCTGGCCCATCAAGACTCACTCTCATTTCATCAGTCCATAAAACCTTAGAAAAACCAGTCTTGAGATATTTCTTGGCCCAGTCTTGACGTTTCAGCTTGTGTGTCTTGTTCAGTGGTGGTCGTCTTTCAGCCTTTCTTACCTTGGCCATGTCTCTGAGTATTGCACACCTTGTGCTTTTGGGCACTCCAGTGATGTTGCAGCTCTGAAATATGGCCAAACTGGTGGCAAGTGGCATCTTGGCAGCTGCACGCTAGACTTTTCTCAGTTCATGGGCAGTTATTTTGCACCTTGGTTTTTCCACACGCTTCTTGCGACCCTGTTGACTATTTTGAATGAAACGCTTGATTGTTCGATGATCACGCTTCAGAAGCTTTGCAATTTTGAGACTGCTGCATCCCTCTGCAAGATATCTCACTATTTTTAACTTTTCTGAGCCCGTCAAGTCCTTCTTTTGACCCATTTTGCCAAAGGAAAGGAAGTTGCCTAATAATTATGCACACCTGATATAGGGTGTTGATGTCATTAGACCACACCCCTTCTCATTACAGAGATGCACATCACCTAATATGCTTAATTGGTAGTAGGCTTTCGAGCCTATACAGCTTGGAGTAAGACAACATGCATGAAGAGGATGATGTGGACAAAATACTCATTTGCCTAATAATTCTGCACTCCCTGTAAATACAATTGATAATGTACATCTGCATCTGTTTTATAAATACTTATAACTTATAAATGCAATATATAAATTTCCAATGGGTTTCGTTGTTTAGGCGGTTCTGATTAACTGCTGGTGAGCCACTGTGTGTGTGTGTACGTGTTTGCGTGATTGCATGTGTGCTAGGCGTTCCTGTATTTTTCTACCTTATCTTGACTGATGAGTTCGTGGTAAGGGATGTGGGCAGGTAGATATGTGTGCAATAGGGCACAGAAAGCCAGGCCATCATTCCAACTGCTGCTGAAGTTGGTCACATCGATATTCTGAAGGCACAAGGAAAAAAAGAAAAAAAAAGTAAAAGAAATTTTAAAAAAATTAATTAGAGCAACATAATTTCAATAAAAATAATGATAATCAGCATAAAGTGCTAATAATTCAGGTAGAAGCACTAACAGCCTCTTGACAACATCACCATGCAGTGAAAAAGAAATCCATTAGGTCATAAAATCAAAGGAAAAATAATTAAAATTTAATCAAATTTGAAAGACGCAGAACAGCAGAAGAGTCCAGTCATTGATATTAGGAGGATCTTCTTTCTTGAATCACTTCAAAACAACAATGCTATCTCTGATCTCCTCTGCATGAAGGACATGCATAGCAGCACGTCCAGTTTGTTTGGTTTTAGTTATGTGATTCTCAGAGCATCATCACCTCGTGCACGGAGCATACAGCATATTCAGAGTATGATAACAGGAGAGGAGCTCGGAGGACACACTTCCTCTGGGCCATTGTTTGGAGGGTGCAGACTCTCTGTATAACAGATAAGTTATTTACAGTCTTCCTGTTTCATCCCTCTCATACGCTTTGGGAACAGAGCTCACAGCAAGGGAGGCCCTCGTGAGTCATGGGTACGTGTGTTAGATTCCTCCCATATATTATACGAAACCGGGGAAATTTACACTGCTTTGATCTGGATTCATCCTATTAAGGTGGAAATAATCTAAGAGTCCTAAACATTTTGTTTTAGATGGTAACATGCAAAATGAAAGCTACAATATGAATCTAAGAGCTATTAGATTCACATAGCATTGTATATTCAAGTCAAGTCAAGTCAAGTCAACTTTATTTGTCAATTCTGCCACATGTACAGGACATACACAGAATAGAAATTGCGTTACTCTCAAACCCTAGTGATTAGAAAAATGCAAATAAAATAATTAAAAAGTAAAAATTTAAATAAATACAATACAATTTTACGTATACAAAAAAAAGCTATGCAATATACAATATTCAAGTAAGAGTATATTCAAGTAATAATAATAATGGATTGGGAGGAAGCCAGAGTACCCGGAGGGAACCCACGCAAACACGGGGAGAACATGCAAACTCCACACAGAAAGACCCCGGCCTGATGTTGGAATTGAACTCAGGATCTTCTTGCTGTGCAGCAACAGTGCTAACCACCGTGCCGTCCAAAGACATGCAGCTTGAGGGGATAGGTTAATTGGAAAATCCAAATTGCCATTAGGTGTGAATGTCTGAGTGAATGTGAGCGCGAATGTTTGTCTGTCCCTGTGTGTTGGCCCTGCGACAGACTGGCGACCTGGCCAGGGTGTACCCCGCCTCTCGCCCTATGACAGCTGGGATAGGCTCCAGCGCCCCCCGCGACCCTGAAAAGGGTAAGCGGAAGCGAATGGATGGATGGATGGAATAATAGATTGGATTTATATAGCGCTTTTCAAGGCACCCAAAGCGCTTTACAATGCCACTATTCATTTACTCTCGCATTCACACACTGGCGGAGGCAAGCTACGGTTGTAGCCACAGCTGCCCTGGGGCAGACTGACAGAAGCGAGGCTGCCATATCGCGCCATCAGCCCCTCTGGCCAACACCAGCAGGCGGTAGGTGAAGTGTCTTGCCCAAGGACACAACGACCAGAGAGTACGGGGATTGAACCGGCAACCTTCCGGTTACAGATGCGCTTCCCAACCCCCTGAGCCACGGTCGCCCCTTATCTGTGCTTTAATAGAAAGCACAGATAAGGATAATGGGACTGTCATTAGTTTTCCATTATCTGGTCATGAAGTATGAAACAATTAACCATCCTTGTTATGGACTGTCGACCTGTCCATGATGTACTCCCACCTCTCACCCAGTAACAGCTGGGCTAGGTTACAAAACCACTACCTCACCCCCGGAGTGGCTAGGTGGTTAGGAAAATAGGTGGGACAATGAACTATAAAGGGCACTGTGATCTGAGAAATCTTACTTCAAGCATGTTTACTACTTCTATTGAGGCACCAAAGGGAACATTAGGGTCAGTTTATATTAAAACTGGAGTACGCAAGACAGAAATGCAAAGATAATTACAAATGACAGAAAAAAGTGGACATGGAGTAAGAAGCTGTCATAGGCAAGAGTTAGTGCAGTATATACATATGGGATAATGTATTTGGATGGATCATATTTGTGGTGATGCAATATAAAACATATTTTAATGGTATTGTGGTATTGTGCCACAGTGATGATAATTATCATTATAACACAGTCTCTTGATAAAGTTTTGTTTTGAACTCTTTACTGCACATAATAATGTTTAAATGGTAAATGGACTGGTTCTTATATAGCGCTTTTCTACTCTGTCCAAGCACTCAAAGCGCTTTATACAGCTGATTCATTCACCCAGTCACACCCATTCACACAAGCACTTCTAAGCTTAAGTGCTAAGTATCTAACATTCACACACATTCACACTCCGATGGATGCATCGGAGAGCAACATGGGGTTAGTATCTTGCCCAAGGATATTTGGCATGCAGACTGGAGCAGCCTGGGATCGAACCACCGACCTTCTGGTTAATGCCTGATCCGCTCTTCCACCTGAGCTACAGCCACCCCAAACACAGTTTTATTTTATATCTCCCAGTCACAATTAAGCACATTGAACTGCATTGTCCTGTACAGAACGTGCCATAAAAATGCAGTTTGATCGATAGAGAGGAATAGACAGTGTTTGGGATAAGAACTGCATTAAAGATCTTTTTGGGTACATCAGTGCGTCTGTAAACACAGCATTAGCTCCAGGGAGATGCTAAAGATGTGACATGTATTTGTTTACTGTTGCTCTAAGCCGGTGGTCATCAATCCTTGCCCCGGGGCCTGAGGGCTGCTGATTTTCATTCTACAAATCGAATCAGCGACTGATCCATACATGTGACGCCAGGTGAATGTAATTAACTACCTGATGGGATAGAAAAACAACAACTCTGGGTCCTGAGGACAGAAATTCAAAATCACAACTCTAAGTCACTGCAGTAATCAATATCCTCTGAGTTTCTAAGAAATTTCTAAGAAATGGCGTTAGAGGTTAGCTCAACTTAAAACCAGCTGCAGTTTCAGGGTGAGAGGCTAAACCAATGATAAGAGAAGGAAGAAGTGGTGCTATGCTGGGTTGTGATGTGGCTGTGACATTTACACATATCTACTGTGGTATATGATGCTATTTAATTGCTACGAAAGTGAGAATAGCTAAACCAGCGCAGAAGAGCTTGAGCCATGCTTTTATAGTTACACTTTACAGATGCCCCCTAAAGGCCTCACAAGCATGCAATTATAAAGTTACTGTTTTGAAAAGGGGACAGCTGTATGGTTACAGTCACTGAATGCATGTGTGTGTGTCTGCATGATGTGGCTGTGCAGAGCAGGCAGTTTGCATGTTGCTGCTTTCTTGGAACAGCTCCTCCAAATTACATGTGACAATGATTGAAATTGCTTTTCTCAGAAAAGCAAGAAAAAGATAAGCAGAAATATAGTGTCTTCATGTAGAACTGTCTTTGTGTGACTTTTAGTCCCTGTAAAAGTTAGAAATCTTTAATCTGTGCTCTTTTTTGTAGATCATTTAAAGTTTTCAAAGTTTAACCTAAACCTTAATTTCAAGTTTAAGTAATGTTTTGGATTTCAGTCGTGAGGCTTAATCTTAAGCTTAAGAGGCTTGGTGTCAATGCCCATCCATGTGCACTGTCATTTTGTAACTCGAGAAAACATAAAACTCCCAAATATAAAAACATGAGAGCTGGTCAACCAAACAAGCTGATCCAATTTGTGTCATAATGTGGCTCAGCAGTGCGTATCGCCCTAATGTTTTAATATAAGACCTCCCAACATATGGGGATTCTGCAGAAGAGAGTATGGATGGAGTCCGGGAGGATCAGAGCATCGGGGGGCTCCTGGACATTCTCTGGCACAATCTGGCGGTATCAGATACAGCAATACATAAAGTTCCAGAGGTTCTCAATTGGACTCATCTCTGTGGAATGTGAGGGCCAGTCATTGGCATCAATGCCTTGGTCATCCCAGAAGTGCCTACACATTCTGATCAAATGAGGCCAGACAGTGTCATGTGCTAGGAGGAACACAAAGCTCACTGTACCAGCGTAATATCTGAAAATGGGTAGTGTTGGCTAGCGCACAGAAGTCTGTGCGGCCCTCTATCAATAACCCAATGCCAAACCCGTCATGCCGGATGGTGTTGCATACAGTGTCACCAGATGCTTTAACATATGATCAGCGTAAACCTGCTTTTATCTGTGAGGATAATGGCCTGCCAGTGGTGGCTAGTTCTGGTGTTCTCTAGCTAATGTCAGTTGCATTGCATAGTGCTGGACTGTGACCACAAATTCCATTAAAAATATGGTGCGATATGGCAGCCTCACTTCTGTCAGTCTGTCCCAGGGCAGCTGTGGCTACAACTGTAGCTTGCCTCCACCAGTGTATGAATGTGAGAGTGAATGAATAGTGGCATTGTAAAGCGCTTTGGGTGCCTTGAAAAGCGCTATATAAATCCAATCCATTATTATTATTATTATAAAAAGGTGTCAGGCCCTCACGCCACCCTCATGGAGTCTCTTTGTGACAGTTTGGTCAGAAAAATGCATGATTAACTCTGTCTTAACTCTTTAACCGTATTGTCCTGTTGCCTTCTTGAGACTTTCTTGAGACTGTTCTAGCACATGCAGGAGATCATGGAGAAGCTGGACTGCCTATGCAATTTGAATAGACTGCAGGTACTAGAATAAAATGCAAAATTAGATAAAGATCAGCCAGGATGGATAAGGAGAGAGCAGTGGTCTGTAGATACTGCTTAAAAAAAACCAAACATTGGTTTTTGGGTGTTGTTTGATGTTGCCTCTGAAAACATAGTTCAACTTGAGGAGTACTAATAACTTCAGGTGGTATGTGTGTGCACAGACGCTAAAATTTGCACAATGAATATTTATCACACTATTAATGGAGAATGAAAGTGTGTTTTTGTTTGAGTCATCAAGCCAAGCTGCAAAACATCTGTGGTCACAATGAGTTCTGAAGGAGCAGGAAGTCCTGAGTTCAGGCTTTGTTCACATTCAAGGAAAGCAATAAACACATGATGCAAGAAATTTTAAAGGAAGTTCCTGTCATTATATATATATATATTATAGCCCCTTGACAACCCTCAATAACTATTATTAACATACAGTGACATGTTCATAAACTGACACCGAAAGCGAAGCTGCACCGGCCCTTTTTTCATCTGTCAGCTATGAGCCTGTTCCATGTGAAGGCCAGACCTGTGCAGTCATGTCAGATCACATTCCTCTCACAGCTCCCCATTCCCTCTCGTAGCTGGCTCAGCAGCAGCACTAATCACAGTGTGTGTGTGTGTGTGTCCATCCTACTGTATGTGCAAACATACAAAGACACGCACAGTCAGACTCCAGGACAAAGATGGACAGTGACAAATAAGTTGATAAGAAAAAACTGCAAAGGGCAGATTCGCATGTGTGACATGTGTGAGGGAGTGTGGCTGGATAGGGAGACTGACATTTTGACCCAGCCCAGAGCTGGTGGTACAGGTATGTCTGAGTTCAGGGTGGGTGCTGGAGTTCGTTCAGGGTGGAAAGAGAGGGACAGGCATGAATGCTAAACCAGCAGTGGACAACAACAGCTCTCTGGGAGCCGGATCAGAAAAGCAAACACAGCATCAAGCGACAGGAAGTGTCTCGTTCTGCACAAAAGG
Organism: Copadichromis virginalis; assembly: GCF_057382275.1. NCBI lineage: Eukaryota > Metazoa > Chordata > Actinopteri > Cichliformes > Cichlidae > Copadichromis > Copadichromis virginalis. The sequence continues at coordinate 9,210,599 of NC_140627.1, forward strand.
CAGAACCGCCACATTTTAGGGCTCAGAGAAAAAGAGTATGAGAGAGAAGCAGGGAGAGAGAAAAGACATCCACACATATTGGATGCAAATATTAATAGCATTAATAGCTAAGACATGGTGACAAAATCCCCAGAGAGCCATGCCACGCAAACATTTACTCTTATGAATGTTTGAATAGCCTATAACATTCTGCTCCTTCTAAAAGAGCACAAACAGCATTTTAAAAATCTTGCCAGAGTCATCAAACAGACAACAGAACAGTTAAAGTTATAAAACTGAAATTCTGCAAAACATAATTTCATTTTCAAAAACAAACAAACACGGTCATAAAATCAATCAGTGAAGATTATTTTCCTGTCAATAAACAAAACAAAAATCTAATAACCATTTAAGGCCTTTGAGTAGCTTTAGCTGTGGTGGACATTAAAAGGTCAAGGACATGTCACATCCATCCTGGATGACACGTCCTTCCTGCTGTAAACCAACCACACAAGCTGGCTGGCTGAAGCGCACACAGACGGTGATTAACACCGCGGAAACAAAAGGAAAGGGTGTGTGCTCCTGGTGCCACATAAGGATGATAGCACACTGCTGTAATGCTGTCATGGCAGCTGATACTCTGATTTCAGACATGGTGTAAATGCAAGTACGGCAAGTAAACCTATGCTATGGCAGATAAACTGAATTACAGTACATATCAAACACACAGTTTGTCAAAACCCCAAGTAGGAAATATCAGGCTGGAGGGTTATTTTCTGACATTTCACATCAAATACATGAAAGAAAAGACATAGAAGGAAGTGAGAAGGAGAAAATCTTAATAAATCTCGTAATGAAACATAGTTTTGAGCACTGATCCCAGGCAGGTGGGACCATGGAGATAAAGTAAGCAATCACAGGAGTTCTCCACAGACTCAGCTTGTTGATTGCATTAGGCTTTTCTGTATGGGGATAAAGAGCAGGGAGCGCAACAGAATGTCAAAGAAGGCACACAGGTGAATCGAAGCCACAATTCACAACCGTTCTGTCTATTGTGAGCCACCTGCAAATAGATATAATGTAATGCAGTGTAAGCTGCCAGTTGCTATGCAGTTTAGACTAAAAACAGCACACCTCTAACTTAGCTGTAAACACAGTGTTACCAATCCCAACAAGGAAAAGCTTGAAAAAACATGGTGTGCATGGTGAAAAGGCATCCCTGTACTTCTAAATTTGCTTTAAAAAGAGAAATATCATCTCCACCATTACTGCTCAAAAAACTTGTCAGATGAGCAGCAGATTCAAACCCAAACTGTTTTTGCCTACCATTGCACCACCGTGCTGTGCCGTGCGCTCTAGTATGTTGGAGTTGAATCTGATCATGATGAATAGTTATCTAGTCTCCTATCAAATGTAAGCAGATTTTAGTCTTGATAGCTACATACTATACAGGCACCTTTTAGACTTCTAATTAACAGAAAACTGAGAGAAGATCAATTTGTTGTGGCCAATTGTCACTTACTAAATTTAGACATAAAGTGACTTTTTTTCCTGACAGCGTGACCAGATTTAGCCCAGAAACGAACATCATCATCCATGGATGCTGGGTTCTTGGTGAGATTATTCAGTCTATGATATTGATAGTCTGTGATAAAATTATCCTTCTAATTAATTACTTTGATCACAGTGCAATGATTTACTTATTTGTCACTCCATGTGGACCCTAAACCTTAAAGAACTAATGCTTGCCTTTGAACCTGCGGATATTTCCGCTCTGTCTTCTTACCTGATTAAAACCAATAAAAATAAATAAAACTTATTCATCAATATGCCACAGTGACCCTTTAATTTGACATCTCATCAAGTCCTTTAATTGTTATGCTGAGAATACCTAGCTCTACACTGACAACAAGGCACATGAATCCACAATAGGCACTTAGCACAAGCACTTAACTCTTTTCACACACACCAGATGCTAAAAGCTACTCAATATGCATTTGTTTTAATGCACTTCAACCCAGACAGCCTCAATATTATATCATTTATAAGAAAACACATGTACTAAAATATTCCGGACAAATCCTGTCTAATCACCTGTAATTTGTTATTTTACAATCACGATCTCACCCCACAGGTGCAGTTAATCCTCCATTTATAGAACTTAGTAATGTCTACTCCTATCCTCTTCCCCTCCCCGATGTCTGACCTTCATTCCACACTCTCCTGGGGGGTCCATTCCTGTCTTTCAATGGTTTTCTGCATGTGTGTGAGTTCCCAGACAAGGCCGGATAAGCTGTGCTCTGTCAGGGCCTAATGTTCACAGCCCTTTGGTCATTGTTTCCATCTCAAACAAACAACGCATTTATTTTTGTTTGGCTTCTATGGTTAATTGAGGGGGGAAAAAAAGCTTAAAAAGTGTCCGGAGTTGTCCTAAATTAAGACATCAAAGAGCCTGATAAATATACAAATGTTCAAGAAAGGCTTTTTTTGCTTACTGAACGTGGCCAAAAAAGGCTACAAGTAAACATCTTACTCTTCAATGCCACAAGATGGTTTTGCCAAATTAGGTGAAAAAAAGCTTTCAAAAGTTCTGACACAATGACATGAGACCAAAATAACCAAATATACAGTGACTTGCAAAAGTATTCGCCCCCTTGAACTTTCCACATTTTGTCTTTTTTTTTTTTTTTTTTTTGGCCTGTCCCGTTTGGCTCTTTTGCCATCAGAATTGTTGTCTAAAGGCAAAGAAAGATGCCCAACGGATTTACTTTACCAAATTGACCATCCCAGCCTTGCCGTAATGGTCCATTTGATTCACCTTTTATTGTTTATTTTATTTTCACTTACTGAATACGGGACAGACTTGACTGGAGGAAAGAAGGGGAGAAAGAAAGAGGGAAAGAGAAACAGCTGAGAAGAGGGACGGGGGAGAAGGGCAAAAAACAAAAACCAACAGAATGAGCAGAAGAAAAAAAAAAAAGAAATAAAAAATGCATATATCAATCACCTGGATCACCTGCTGAGAAAGAAAAAAGAAAACAAGCAGAAGAGAACAAGAGTAATAGAATAAACAGCATCACAATGATATATTGGAATATGACAGTAAATACTAAATATTAAACATTATTGTGCAGCACATAAGATCAACAGAACAGTGTGCTTTGAGGTAGGAGCCAAAAAGGGTGTAGTTTGTGGGTGTGTTCACCCGTGTGTACACCTGTGAGCATGGACGCGCTTGTTTTTTTAAAAGGTTCCTTCATGTAATGATCTGCTAGAGGGTGTGGGGAGCCACAGCCCTGTCCTCCAGGGCATGAAGCAGGTATGGAGGAGATCAAAACTCCAGACATCCAGAGGCCCCCAGAACACAAGAGACCAAGGAAGACCAACAGAGGGGCAGCCGCGCCACTGTCCCAGAAAGAGCTGAGGAGAGTCCCAGATGAGGGCTCACTCAGCAGCCGCGGAGCAGAAGCCAGGGGGAGTTGCAGTGACGCGCCCGTGAGCTCCGCCGGCAGCCAGCCGTGCCTGAGTGACCGAGCCCCAGGCCGAGAGGCCGGGGGCACCCCACCTCCGAAGTGGCCCGAGCGAGCCCCAGGCTCCAGGCCCCGATAAGCGGCCGCCAAGGAGTGAGCCGGTGTGTACCTGGACGCCCACCCCCGGACACAAAGAACCACCAACGCACCGACACCTGAGGGAGTCCGCCACTGGCAGGGGAAGTGGTGGTAGGGGGAGATAGGCCTCCAAACCTTGGAGGGCCTGAGATGTCCCCAGAGAGGTGGTGCCTTTCCACATTTTGTCACATTACAGCCACAAACACGAATCAATTTTATTGGAATTCCACGTGAAAGACAAATACAAAGTGGTGTACACGTGAGAAGTGGAACCAAAATCATACATGATTCCAAACATTTTTTACAAATAAATAACTGCAAAATGGGGTGTGCGTAATTATTCAGCCCCCTGACTCAATACTTTGTAGAACCACCTTTTGCTGCAATTACAGCTGCCAGTCTTTTAGGGTATGTCTCTACCAGCTTTGCACATCTACAGACTGAAATCCTTGCCCATTCTTCTTTACAAAACAGCTCCAGCTCTGTCAGATTACATGGACAGTGTTTGTGAACAGCAGTTTTCAGATCTTGCCACAGATTCTCGATTGGATTTAGATCTGGACTTTGACTGGGCCGTTCTAACACATGGATATGTTTTGTTTTAAACCATTCCATTGTTGCCCTGGCTTTATGTTTAGGGTCGTTGTCATGCTGGAAGGTGAACCGCTGCCCCAGTCTCAAGTCTTTTGCAGACTCCAAGAGGTTTTCTTCCAAGATTGCCCTGTATTTGGCTCCATCCATCTTCCCATCAACTCTGACCAGCTTCCCTGTCCCTGCTGAAGAGAAGCACCCCCAGAGCATGATGCTGCCACCACCATCTTTGACAGTGGGGATGGTGTGTTCAGGGTGATCTGCAGTGTTAGTTTTCCGCCACACATAGCGTTTTGCATTTTGGCCAAAAAGTTCCATTTTGGTCTCATCTGACCAGAGCACCTTCTAGTGTGTGTCCCCCACATGGCTTGTGGCAAACTGCAAACGGGACTTCTTATGGTTTTCTGTTAACAATGGCTTTCTTCTTGCCACTCTTCCATAAAGGCCAACTTTGTGCAGTGCACGACTAATAGTTGTCCTATGGACAGATTCCCCCAACCTGAGCTGTAGATCTCTGCAGCTCGTCCAGAGTCACCATGGGCCTCTTGGCTGCATTTCTGATCTGCGCTCTCCTTGTTCGGCCTGTGAGTTTAGGTGGACGGCCTTGTCTTGGTAGGTTTACAGTTGTGCCATACTCCTTCCATTTCTGAATGATCGCTTGACCAGTGCTCCGTGGGATGTTCAAGGCTTGGGAAATCTTTTTGTAGCCTAAGTCTGCTTTAAATTTCTCAATAACTTTATCTCTGACCTGTCTGGTGTCTAAATCCAATCGAGAATCTGTGGCGAGATCTGAAAACTGCTGTTCACAAACGCTGTCCATGTACTCTGACTGAGCTGGAGCTGTTTTGTAAAGAAGAATGGGCAAGGATTTCAGTCTCAACATGTGCAAAGCTGGTAGAGACATACCCTAAAAGACTGGCAGCTGTAATTGCAGCAAAAGGTGGTTCTACAAAGTATTGAGTCTGAATAATTACGCACACCCCACTTTGCAGTTATTTATTTGTAAAAAATGTTTGGAATCATGTATGATTTTGGTTCCACTTCTCATGTGTACATCACTTTGTGTTGGTCTTTCATGTGGAATTCCAATAAAATTGATTCATGTTTGTGGCTGTAATGTGACAAAATGTGGAAAGTTCAAGGGGGCCGAATACTTTTGCAAGCCACTGTAAAATGAATGAATCATTTCTAGATATGTAAATTGTCCAGTTCGTTGTGTGATTTTTGTGGTCTGTTTGTTGTTCAGGAGCAATCTGCACTTTATCGATGTAAAAACTCTGAGTCAGAGCACAGGGGCGGAAAAAAAAAATCCCACACACATATTAAGCACAAAGCAGCGAGTTTCAGGCAAAGTTGTTCCGGCACAACAACCTGCACCTTTGAGTCTGATCTAACAAGCTGCCTTGAAAACCAGTGCAACACAAGTTATATAAAAGCAGTCTTGTGTTTCAAGTCTGTGTCCAGTCCAGCACTGACGTGGACAGGATCTCTTGTGAATACTAATTTCCTGTGAGAGGCCTCTTTACTCTCTCCCACAGGGCAGAGTCAATCAGAGCGAGCTTAAGGTCTTCTCTGATTGATCTGAGCTTCCCAGAATCTGACATTTTAGGTGTGACAGCGTCTGCCTGGGCTCACACCTCATCCTCCCTTGAGAGTTCTAATGCAGGCCGGGTTTTCAGCTACTCTGAGGATACTCTATGTTACTTGGGTTTGGAAGCAGCTGGTGGATAAATGCACCCCTTCTCACATCACATTCTCCCTAAGGGGTGCAAGACTGCTTCTCCATGGTGATAGCACAGCTATTGTACTCAGTACTTGCGTGTTTACATGCATGTAATTTGCAGTGTTTCCCTTTTTCCCCCCCCCATGAAGTGTATTAACCATTACGGTCTGTCCAGAACCCCACCCAAGAAACAAGCTGACAACAGCGAATCATCATCAAGTACATTAAGACACTTCGATTATGATAACTCACTGTTTTCTACAGCATCTATATAAATTAAAGCATACATGTACAGAACCCAAACATATGTGAAACAAGCTGGAAGGTGAGATGAAGCTGTTTTAGCAGACAGACAACTGTGAGTACTGCTGTCTTGCAAAGGCTTTGTGCTCGGCCACAATCGCAGACTTATTGTGCCCTCAGGAGCTATAAAGCATCAAATAATTGCTCAGCATGCTTACAAAAGCTCCTACTTTCTCTTTCCCTTTAATTAGACTGCTGTTTGACCAAAACGTCTGCCAACAATAGGACTGTAATAACAACTTGCACGGGGGCTGACCCACCCATGAGTTTTGTCTCAGACTCGCACAGCAGCTTTTCTGGCTCTGCAGTGGCAGATGAGCGTGATATAGGAGCTTGTTTCCTGACTCTGCCACTCCAAACCAGAGGGGCAATAGAAAGCGAAGGGTGCACAGTGAAAGCCACCTCTTCAAACTGACCATTAATTATGTAGCCCGAAGAGGCCGAGGACAAATTACAACTTGCTGACGCTATACTAAAGAGCCAATTAGTGTTGAGGGATTACCTCTTTGACCTTAGTCCACAGCAGGGAGGAGAGGGACTGCAAAGTGTGTGTGGATGTATTAATGACACTAAACCTCACTAACCTTTATCAGAGCACAACACGAGCATGACAGAGAGACACCTGAATGCTGTGTTTTTTCTGGTCCCTTGGTTCAGGTTTCCATCCTGGAGGTGCACACGGTGTGACATGTTAGTCAGTGTCTCTCAGACACTGGGCCTGTAATCGGGGGCCGAAGCAGCCTGACCTTTCATCAGACGTATGAAGCTCAATGCATCCTATGGCAATAAAATTTTCTCTGCCCACCACAGGACTTAGTCACATGGGTTACATGCTGTGGTGCAGTTTACTCACCACGGTGGCTATAAGTGATGCCCTATGCAGTATGTAACACCAAAGATGCAGGACATATGCATGCATCCATGAAAGCAGAAATCTCTGTGGGTGCAGTGCCAAGTAGGGCTGCCACAAACGATTATTTTGATAGTCGACTAGTCACCGATTATTTTTGCGATTAGTCGACTAATCAGATCATCATCCATTAGACGTAAAACTACAGCTTATTGCACCAGCAGCATCTGCTCTTATATAACTATCATTAGCTTACAGCTTTAAGTGTTTAAGGTCTGTGCTAACTAAAAATAAAGACAAGATGATAGTTTATTAAATTTTAATGAAATTTGCAGATTGTTTCGGTGAAGTTTAATAAACTCCTTGCTATCTAAAATATAACAGGACACTGGAGTATATTCTTGAGCATCTCACACTTCTGATAATCAGTTGTCTGCTTGACGTTTATTCAGCTGTGTAAAAACTATAACTTTAATCTCAGACAAACTGATTTACTCAGGAACAAATAAAATACTAAAAAAAAAAGCCAAACAATAACATTTTAAGTTATCTAAGTGACTCATATATATTTAACCTGAGTAGCGAAAGACGGCGGTGGGTTTGAAAACGATTTGCGGGGAGTCCGGTGTTCTCACGGCGCTAGTGAGCCTAGCCCCCGGCTCGCTAACGAGCTAGTGGGTAACAGATGTCTCCGAAAACGTCGAGCGCTTTTGAAAATATGTGGTGTCCTGATAAACTGAGCAGATATTTGAGGTTTACACAGCTACATTCTCGCCTGAAAATATGTTAAACGTTTATTTTGTGACCCAGAAAGAATAATAAGAGTAACATTAAAACTAACTAGCTGCCGCCATTGTTGGAAACTGCGCTGGGCCGCGCTATGAATTCTGGGACACAGCTGCTTCTTCTTCTTCTTCTTCTTCTTCGGGGTTTAACGGTAGCTGACATCCTTGTACATGCAATGCTGCCATCTTCTGTTTCAGTCCGTTATTACACTCTTGAATCCTGCCACTTATTCCTACGTCTTTTGTGATCGTACAAAGTTTCAAACGACGCGTCGACTATTAAATCAGTCGTCGACGATTTTGATAGTCGACGTAATCGTGACTAGTCGACAAATCGTGGCAGCCCTAGTGCCAAGAAGAAGGAAAAGGGCAAATAACAGCGGATCACCCTTTTAGAGAGATCCTCCTTTAAATCCTAATGACTCAACTTAACATCAGAGATAAGATAGTGTTAAAGTCATCTGCTTCTCTTTTTTCTCATTTGATTGTTGCATAAGAAAAACAAAAGTATTTTTTTTCTCATTTAAATCAAAAACTAAAAAAAAAGATTGGTACAAGTTAACAAATATTGATGAGATGTGCAAACAGGAATTACCTCATGTCTCTACTTTACGGAAGTAGTCGCACTGGTTCTCAAAGTAAACATTTTTAAGGCGAACTGCCTAACTAATGGTCCAGTACTAAACCGGATTACAGGCCACGCGCATGTCGCACATGGAGAATATGCAAAGGCACGAAGGGACCACAGCTCTAACCCTATGCCACAGACTGAAACACACCTAGCAGCCAAATCTTCTTAATGCATTCCTGATACTTGCAAATAATCACACGGTGTTGCTAAGCCCTCTGTGAGAGCAGATCATAAGATCCCATAGTTAAATCCACACCAGTAGGAATGAGGCTCTATTAAGGGGTATTAATGTTGTACTGAACTGAATTAAGATTTGCAGTTTAGTTTATTGTTCTTCACGAGAATATTTAAGAGGGAAATATTATTCGTGTGACAGCTAAAGACACTTATTACTTGGTACATTGTCTGTACCAAGTAACAAGTGTCTCCCTAGATCAAACTACAGCCATTGAGAGGTAGTGACATTGTTATGTTATCAGTGTGTGGGCGCAGCAGAGAGTAAACTTCCTGAAGACGCAGCCCAGTGGTTTTGTTTCGATTTTTAATCGCCGTGTTAAAAGATTTCCAGGAAACTCCTTTTTTTCCAATGAGCGAGAAAACTGTTGCATCAACGAATGCTACAAGAGAGCGTCTTTAAACATGCTCCCCACTGCCCGAAGATGTCAAAACAGTCTAAACAATTTGAGCCGGGCAGCCTGTGTTCAGGAGCAGCATTTTATCAGACAGATTGTCAGTTTTATCTCATTAAGTCAGCTGTTTCCATCACAAGAAGATCTGCTGAGCGTGTTTCACCAACATACGCACCATGAGGCCGTCAAGCACCAGTTCTCATAAGAAAAGAAGAGGCAGTGTGGGGTGGGGTGGGGTTGGGTGGGGGAATCAAAGTTCACTGAGTACCACTGTCCTTGTGAAATAGAACTATTGATCTGACAGCTCATCCAATAATTCACTATTTATCACTGTGACAGCTGGGTTTATTTTTAGCAGTTATTATCACCTGTGCTTTCTCATACTTGGTTAAGCCAGAGTTACGTGCTATTAGACTCACCCCCAAACCCCAGAGACGCACAGTCAGTTACATCTGTAACTGTAATTCCTATCAGAAGGCTGAGAGTGATAAAAGAATTGCTTTTTTGGAGGCTGCAGCCAGTCCCCCTGTATAGCTTTAGCATACTGGCACACAAACACAGTGATTACAGAGGTAAATCTCTAATCCCACTGGGGTTAATAGGCTCCTTAAACTAGGTATTAAGGGAGCGTGTTAGCACTAGGGCTTCCTGGAACCAGTTAAAGCCGCTGGGAGCACAACAACATAAAAAAAAAAAAAAAAATGAATGGGCAAGCATAAAAACAGTGCAGGCTGTGAAAATACATACAGGTATAAATCCAGTGTGTCTGTAAGACTGGGTGCTTTGCTTCATTGCTTCCATTACTGCTGTGCCACAGCGATTTCATATCCCCACTGAGATGACAGGAGGAGTAATGTGCCATTACAGTCCGGCACATCACTCATGGCAGGAAAATAAAACAAAAAAAAGAAAAGAAATAGCTACCGAACCTGAGGGCAG